>NC_090437.1:768991300-769617869 GCF_031143425.1 Pleurodeles waltl
TGGATTTTGACCTCTAGCTCAGCTGACACCTAGGAAAACCTACCAAACCTGTGCATTTTTGAAAACTAGACACTTAGGGGTATCCCGGATGGGGTGACTTGTAGGACTCTCTCCAGGTTCTGTTACCCAGAATCCTTCGCAAACCTCAAAATTTGACCCAAAAACACTTTTTCCTCACATTTCGGTGACCAGGTTCTGGAATATCAGAGGAGCCACAAATTTCCTTCCACCCTGCGTTCCCCCAAGTCTTCTGATAAAAAGGGTACTTCACTTGTGTGGGTAGGCCTAGTTCACACAATAGGAAATGCCCCAAAACTCTATCTGGACACATCAAAATTATCAACTTTAAAAATGCCTGTTTTTGTGGCAGGGCGGGGGGCACCTGTGTTTTTGGTCCTGGGCTCAGCAGCCATACAGGGAAACCTACCAAACCCAGAAATTTCTGAAAACTAGACACCCGAAGGAGTCCAGGGAGGTGTGTCTTGCATGGATCCCCCAGTGTTTCCTTACCCAGAGTCCTCAGCAAACCTCAAATTTAGCTAAAAAAAAAAAAAAAAAACATTTATGTGTGGGATCACCACACCAGGGCCAATTTCCTACCACCCAAAAACATGTTACAATTGAGGGGAAACCAAAGCAGGTCCAAAAGGGCAGTTAAAAAAAAAAAAAAGAAAAGAAAAAAGGCTGACAAGTGGGGCAGAATTATTATCGGTATAGATGAGACAATGCTGGGTGGTAATTTTGTGTATTCCTGCAGGTTCCAGAAGGTTCCCCCATAAAAATGGGGAAATATGTGATATTTCCAGCAAAGTTGGTGTTTTAAAGGGCGTTGTGGGTAAGAAAATGGTGCGGGATGCATGTGAAGCACACCACCCTGGACTCACCCAGATGTTTACTTTTGAAATGTGTCTAGGTCTTGTGGATTTTTCTACATGGCAGCATCCCACAGTCCTAAAAGTGCAGCCCTCACCCTTCCAAGTGGGACGATTTTGAGTTAGCCAAGCTCTCATGGCCCAAATGTAAAACCAAAACACCAAATAATCAAATGTCCTCTTGCTTGCCGTGGCTTAAGATGTTTTAGTGTGCAGGGTAAGAGCTGAAAGTCTGTTACCCCCCTCAGTTGGGGTGGGGGCATTACAATGCCCATACTAGTTGGTAGCCACCACCACACTTTCTTTTCTTTTCCTTTTTTTTAAAACTCCCTGGCATTTAGCAGTTTTTCTGTCCCCCCTTCTCCCCCCCCATGGTTGGGGACTGAGGGTAATTGTCCCATTGGCAGAACAACTTTGGCACCATTTATTTGGGGTGGGGGTACGGACATACCCCCACCCTCTTATTTTAGAAAATAAATTTCTCCACTCTTCTCTGGTGTTCTTTCTGCACCTTCTTGGGGGCAGATGGGCCTTCACAAAATAGGCAGAAATGGCCTAAAAATAATATCAGATAGAGACTTCTAGTTGCAGATTCCTTACCTTAGAATTTTTCCCCAGGCGTCAGACTGGATCCAGAGATTTTTTCTTCGAATACGCTTGCGCGTCG
Source organism: Pleurodeles waltl (assembly GCF_031143425.1). Classification (NCBI taxonomy): domain Eukaryota; kingdom Metazoa; phylum Chordata; class Amphibia; order Caudata; family Salamandridae; genus Pleurodeles; species Pleurodeles waltl. Next base: position 768,992,840 of record NC_090437.1, read on the forward strand.
GTAGGTGGCGTCGTGGTCGCTGTGATGACTTCTGGAGTAGTACATAGACTCCTCCCTCGCACAGGGACGTCAGTTCTTTTCTTTCTGCGTCACGAGCTGATCCGTAGAGAGCTACTCGGGCTATTTTTGGGGGGGGAGCGAATTTGACCATTTTGTTGAAGTTTTTGTGTATGACTTTGGTGCATCGAGATGTCCCCGAAGACCGGGTTTAAGCCTTGTGAGGACTGCCATCGGGCGATGTCAGTGACGGATCCTCATCGCGTTGGTCTGTGGTGCCTCGAGCGCGACCACAACCTGAAGTCGTGCTCCAAGTGTCGGGCCATGCACCCAAAAGCTATGAGTGAGCGTTCCCTAAAGCTAGGATCTGACATCACCTGCCCCACTGGGAACTTATCACACCTGACGGTGGGTTTTGCAGATCATTCAGAAGGTCTACTCCTCCCCACCCTCCTTTCGAATCTGCAGCACCACACATGCCACCATCCTTCCATCATCTTCCGGAGGATCATTTTGTGCTTCTCCGCCAGGAAGTCGTGGCTCTCTTGGCCAAGAGAGCTATAGAAAGAGTCCCTGTGCCAGAAGTGGGTCGTGGTTGTTATTCCCGCTACTTTCTAATACCAACGAAGGACAAGGGCTCCTATCCTAGACTTTCGGGACCTGAACTACTTCCTCAAGAAGGAGAAATTAAAAATGCTCACCCTGGCTCAGGTTCTGTCTGCCTTAGACCCATGAGACTGGATGGTAGCGTTGGACTTGCATGACACTTATTTTCACATCCCCATCCTGCCTGCCCACATATGTTACCTACGATTCATGGTAGGTCACGAGCACTTTCAGTTTACCGTGCACCTTTTCGGCCTTACGAGCGCCCCTCTGGTGTTCACAAAAATGATGGCGGTGGTTGCAGCTCATCTGCGCAGGTTAGGGGTCTCAGTCTTCCCCTACCTCAGTGACTGGCTGTTGAGTGCGCCTTCGCCCCTGACAGTCGTCTCCCACCTTCAGACTACAGCAAATCTCCTGCACAAGCTGGGGTTCACTATAAACGTGCCGAAGTCACACCTGTCTCCCTCTCAGACGCTCACTTTCATTGGAGCTGTTCTGGATACAGTGCAATTTCTCGCTTATTCTCCCGACAAGCGAGTCCAAGACCTTCAGGCTTTGATTCCGATCTTTCAGCATTGGTCTTGGGTTTCGGTGAGACTGACTCTGAGGCTGCTGGGCCTCATGGCCTCCTGCATCCTGCTAGTACACATGCCAGATGGCATATGCGCACTCTGCAGTGGGACCTGAAATTCCAGTGGGCGCAGCATCAGGTAAATCGCTCGGACATGGTCCAGATCTCGGAGGGGACTGCGAAAGACCTGCAGTGGTGGCTTTAGAATCCAAATTGGGTCAACAGCAGATCCCTCTCCCTTACCCAACCAGATCTCTCTATAATGACAGATGCGTCACTTCTGGGTTGGGGTGACCACATGGGAGAGGCGGAGATCAGAGACCTCTGGTCTTCGGCAGAGTCGGGGCTCCACATAAAAATACTGGAGCTCCGGGCGATCAGGCTTAGGTCAAAAGCATTCCTTCCCTCTCTCAAAGGGAAAGTGGTGCAGGTGTTCACGGACAACACTACCGCCATGTGGTACTCCAACAAACAACGCAGGGTAGGGTCCTGGACCCTTTGTCAGGAAGCACTAAGCCTCTGGACATGGCTGGAATATCAGGGCATTATGCTGATGGTTGAACATCTGGCAGGCTCTCAACGCCAGAGCAGACAAACTCAGCCGCCAATGCACAGTCGATCACGAATCGCGTCTCTATCCGGAGGTGACGCAAGGTCTCTCTTTCAAGTGGGGAGAGCCTTGGTTAGATCTGTTTGCCTCTGCAGAGAACATGCAATGTCAGCTGTTTTGCGTGTTGGAATTTTCCAAGGCGACACTCGCTCGGAGACACTTTTCGTCTCGAGTGGAGCTCTGGCCTCCTGTACGCCTTCCCGTCTAGCCCTCTTCTACCCATAGTTCTCAAGAAAATCAAGTACGACCGGGCCCAAGTTATCTTGGTGGCTCCGGACTGGGCTCGAAGAGTGTGGTATCCAGAGCTATTGAGCATGTCCATCTATCCTCCACTCAGACTGCCTCTTCGGGCGGATCTTCTGTCACAGCAGCAGGGGACGGTTCTCCACCTGCACCTCTCCAACCTCCGGCTTCATGCGTGGAGATTGAGCTGCAACAGTTGACTGCATTTGCCCTTCCACCCAAAGTCTGCAATGTTTCTTGGCAGCCAGGCATCCATCGACTAAAATTGTATATGCCTGTCGTTAGAATAAATCTTGTGGCATGGTGATCCCATTTCTGCCCCTCTGTCAGAGGTTCTTCTGTTCATTCTTTAGCCCAGCAGGGCTCTGCTTTGGGTACCCTTAAAGGGTATTTGTCTGCCGTTTCCTCCTTTCTTAGGCTACCTGATCAGCCCTCACTCTTTAAATCTCCTATTGTCAGTAGGTTCTTAAAAGGGCTCACCCACTTATTTCCTCCCACTCCATTTATTATGCCTCAGTGGGATCTTAATCTTGTACTTACTTATTTATTGTGTACCCCCTTTGAGCCAATGCATAATTGTCCGTTGCGGATCCTCACATTCAAACTGTCTTTCTGGTCGCTATCACCTCTGCTTGCAGGGAGAGTGAGCTCCAGGCACTTTCTTCAAAGCCTCCATACTTGTCTGTACACCCTGACAAAGTGGTATTACGCACTAGAGCTTCCTTCCTTCCTAAGGTGTTTACACCATTTTATGTAGGCCAGTCCATCACTTTGCCTACCTTCTACACACCCCCACACCACTGTCTGGACCCAAAAAGAGCGTTGGCGTTGTACCTCCATTGTACTAAAGATTTCCAGGTGGACGATCAACTCTTTGGCTATGTGGGTGCTAAGAAAGGGAAGGCGCTGCAAAAGCATATCATCTCTCAATGGGTGCTTCTTTGCATCAAAATGTGCTACACTTTGGCTAAAAAGCAACCTCCTGAAGGCTTGCGTGCTCATTCCACCGAGAAACTGCGGCTTCCACTGCGTTAGCACGCGGAGTTCCTGTCCTGGATATCTGTCAGGCAGCCACATGAGCATCCCTGCACATGTTTGATGACGTTCAGTCCTGCAAGACTTTCTAGTATGATCTTTGTTCGCAGCCCACTACAGAGGATGGCATTGCTTGGGTATCAATTCTAAGGTAAGGAATCTGCAACTAGAAGTCTCTATCAGATGTACAGGTTAGTTACCTTCGGTATTTGAAATATCTGGTAGAGACACATTCTAGTTGCAGCTTCCTTACCGCCCACCCATCCTCCCCGCTTTGCGATATGATTTCTAGGGACAGGTGCTCCCCCTTTCAGGTCCTTAGCTCTGGCGCACCAATCTCAGTGTTCTTAGCGGCTATGCGCTCTGGCGTGGAAAGTCGTTAAAAAACCTGACGTCACTGCGCGAGGGCGGCGTCTATGTACTACTCCCGACGTCATCACGGCGTGAGTCGACGCCTGCGGAGTCGACTAACGCCACCTACCGACGCCCAAAGGTATTGCGCGAAGAAAAATCTCCGGATCCAGTCTGACGCCTGGGGTAAAATTCTAAGGTAAAGAATCTGCAACTACAATATGTCTCTTTCAGATATTTTGTTACCGTAGGTAAGTAATTTGTACTTTAGGCCATTTGGGAGCTTGCATAAGGGGTTGCTCCCCTTATCAATATAAAGGTTTTTTTTTTTTTTTAAACTGGTTTCTAGTGGCTTCTGCACCCCACCCCCCTGCCAAAAGGGGCAGATCGGCCTAATTAATATAGGCCAATCCGCCTTTAGCAAGAGGTTTCTGTTTTCCGGGTGGGACTTCCCTATGGTAGTAGTATGGCTATTTTGCCATTATCAGGCTTTTGAATACTCTGTTCGAGATTTAAGGTGACATTGCTATTTGCTTGCCCTCCACTTGAACGTCATATTGGTTCTGCATGAAATAGTTACAAGGTGTATTTTCTCTTCTAGGGAATGATGGCTCCAAACAGGAATGAATACGAAGGAACTGACCGTTTTTATCTCATGAAGAAAGAGGGGACATAAACATGGACTATGTTATGAATTTAGAGTTTGATAGGTTATGTGGAATACCCCTTCCCTAAGATTTCTGTGAAATAAAGTTTTTTTTCTATTTGTAAAGGCTGCTGATTAATAAAATGGACAAAGGAAATGCATAATCCATGGCTCCGGTTTTGAGATTGAATCATAGTTAATAATTTCAATAATTATCAAAAGTAAATGTGCTTTGCTAATGTGTCCCTCATTAGTGTTGACCTACCTTTAGTATTTTTTTGTGAAAGCTAACTACCCAAATGCATCTCCAATAACTTTTTTTAACCAGTTTTAATTGCATTTTCAATATCACAATCTTGAATACATTACATCTATGAAAGTTACATTATCATTAGTAAAATCAGCAATCCAGCTACATCGTCATTAATAAAATAGTATCACATCAGTATCAGCAGGAGTCCTTGGTTCAGTCCTTAAACAGCAACACTGGAAAAAAAAAAGTCATGTGACGATGTTAACTCACATTCTGCCATTACCATAAGTGCTATTCAATCTTCCTATCTCAAGCAAGTATTTCAAACCTTGAAAATCAACAGTGACATCCATGAAGCTATAATGGCCACTAGGAAGCTATTCGGGGACATCAAAGGGTGTAACAGAAGGGTGTTGTCACTCACCCATGGACAGGCTGGAAGGGGTTATGATGGAGGCGTGGGAATGTGAATAAAAGGGGATGGGGAGGAGGGGTTTATGTCCCCGCCAGGGTAGGTTTAAGTGACGGGCCACCAACTCTTGTTTGCATGTGTGCAAGTCAAGTAATAGTGCTTCCCATTCCACAGTTCTGGGGTATTTGCATAGTCCTCATATTTATTGCCTCCTGAGCTCCTCTCCCTGTGCCCACTTCAGTATTGCCGCACACCAGTGGGCTATATCTAGCAATACCTGGCCTTTCCAGTGCATGGCAATTAGTCTGCATGCTATCAGCAATGCTTGGTTTATAAACCGGTTAGCAGCTTTATCTGTTTTTGAGCACCTGAACAATCCCAACAGTGCAACTTCCATTGTGAACACATCCAGTCACCTCTCAGCAAGTTGGACACTGACACCCATAAGGTTACAGACTGAGCAGCTCCAGAACACGTGCATCGTGTCAGCACCTGCATGTTGGCATCTCGGGCAAACAGAGGAGGACCCAAACATTAAGGACAGAGTTGAAGGAGTGAGGTAAGCTATATGAAATATATTATGCTGGATCTACTGAACTTGGTATTCCGCATCATCCTGGGGTATGTAAGTACTGTTTCCAGTCTTTTCTAGTCAACTCGCCACCTAAGCCCCAGTCCCTAAGGACTACATTTAACAGGTTGTGTGCGGTGTATGCTAGTGCACAAACAAACCAGGTGACAAGTCTTCAGCCTAAACCCATTATATATAGTGTGTGTATGAGAGGGTGCTTATGGGGTTGCCATGGAGCCAAAGATGGCAGCCGTGGAGTAACTTTGCTCCAGGACCTGAATGACGCAATCAACATTAATCCTGCCATAACCCCCCCCCCCCACACACACACACAAGGACTAAGACAGTGCTGCATCAGATTGTCGACTTGCCAGAACCAACCTTGCATACCATACTGGGGCATGCCCGGCACAGGTGGGAGGGGGAGGGTGTAGGGAGGCTGGCTACTACAAAGACCACAGCTGACACTAGCAGACTTTTACCCCACGAAACATGATTGGAGTCATCCTGCATACAGTGATCCAGCAACGTACTGGTGTGGTAGACTGGGAACACACCATGGGTAAACCGAAATCACCAAAACCTCACCCCGTCCACCCTATCCCACACTCCATCATGGGGAGGAGCCTTGACACGGGGCAAAGACCTCCAGCTCTCCACAGGACTTGGGTGAAAAACAGGCCACCATCCTACTTACCAATAAATCCTCTTGCTCATCAGTAGAAGCGCACATAAAGGAGATATATGTGGAATTTGGTCTCCTTCAGAAGGACCTGCGAAAACTGGCTTCCCGGTTCACCAACACAGAACGTAATATCACAGAGATGGTACCACAGCTGAAGACCCAAAAACAGACCACCCAAGACCTTCTGGACAAAGTGCACTTGTTAGGTAAATGCTGAGTCATGCCAGGCTAAAGCCAAGTGAGGCATGCCAATGGAACCCATGACCAGGTTGTGACCCTGCCATTAGCAGACTACCTGTAAAAACCAAAGACCACAGGTCTGGGGGCCCATCCACTCCTTTCTTCAACACTGTAGGCGGCTTTTTAATCAGTCTGCTTCACACTATTAACGAGGGCTTCCTGAGGCACCATACTGCAGTATCTCTCAGACTGCCAGCCTAACTCTAGCAAATACACAGCTCGAATCCACTCATAAGGGGACAAACCTGGCTAACTGCTGGTGTGGCGGTCCCCTACAAGAACAGAAATCACCCTGCCTACAGGCCGGATATTACATTTGCAATCTGCCATTCTTCAGTATGTATCACTCTGACCTACACAGCTAACTGGCCACCCCTATAATATCTGTCGCCTATTCAGTGTAATAGACCAGGCCTCCCCACTATATACTTGATCAGCCCAATAGTCTGTATTGATTGACTCTTCTGGAGTACCTGTTTGTGACCCTATCATCCTTCGTTCTAGGTCCATGCCTCCTAGCCTACAACAAACTATTAAACATAAACCCCTCTTCAAGGGTCCAAGTGGGCTGCCTAATATTGCCCCCCTTTCCAGTTGGTTGTGGTTAAACAGGGTTGTCCCATCTCCCCAATCCTGTTCTTCATATCCATGTAGCCAATGGCGCACTGCCGCAGTTGGAAGAGCCCCGTTTGGGGGGGATACAGCTGCACGGAGGAACTCAGTGTTCCTTTACGCAAATTATGCTCTACTTTACATCCGAAACATGAAAATCGACACCTCCTGTTCGACATCTGCCTTTCAGGACTTCGAAGCGGTGACTGGGCTCCAAGTTAACTGGGGAAAATTCTATACTTTCTTGTTCCGAGGTGAAACCCCACACCACCAGCATTGCTCCTACACCCTTAGCTTGGAAGTCCACAGCCTCCCGTTACCTGGGGTTCCACTTCACCACTTGCAGGAAGACTAATTTGAGGGCAACTCTGTCAGCAGCTCCCCAGAGCCCTCAACGGCAAGATCGCATTCTCAAAGATGATAATCCTTCCCCAATTGCAGTATTATATTGTCAACGTACCAGGCTTTTCACCATGCCACTTCTTCTGTGATCTAGATCACTTGATGGGGGATGCAATCTGGAATGATGGAAGATGATGGGATTCCAGTGGTTCATGGAGGTTTGAGGGGCCCCCTGTTTTGAGTCTTACTACCTGGTGGCACAGCTTGATTGGGTAGCTCGATGGCTGGTGGGCAAAAACACATTCAAGATCACCACTGATGATGCCCTGCTCCTTTCCTGGATGGTTGCCATGGAAATGTCTAACCAGAAACTTTTGCCTAACAAACAAACCAGATTGCTCCATTTGCCCCTAACATTGCAATACAGGGCCTCACCAGCGTGTAGGGCTCATTGACAAGAGAGCAGCTACCACACTGGCAGGCACACTCATTTGACACAGTGGAAGACCTCTTCCGGGACGGCCAGCTTTTAACTTTTAACCAGGACTGTGCCATCTCCCAGGACAATTCATCACATACTGATGCCTACTGCCTCAATGGACTCCCTATGGTAAATCCTTACAGACAAAACTAGACACAAAGGGCCTGATTCTGACTTTGGCGGGTGGCGGAGGCCGCCCGCCAAAGTCCCGCCGACAAATGACCGCACCGGCCATTCTTACATTTCCGCTGGGCCGGCGGGCGCTCTCCAAATGAGCGCCGCCGGCCCAGCGGAAATGCCCCTGCAACGAGGATGCCGGCTCCGAATGGAGCCGGCGGAGTTGCAGGGGTGCGGCGGGTGCAGTGGCACCCGTCGCGTATTTCAGTGTCTGAATTGCAGACACTGAAATACTTTGTGGGGCCCTCTTACGGGGGCCCCTGCAGTGCCCATGCCATTGGCATGGGCACTGCAGGGGCCCCCAGGGGCCCCGCGGCACCCCCTACCGCCATCCTGTTCCTGGCGGGAGACCCGCCAGGAACAGGATGGCGGTAGGGGGTGTCAGAATCCCCATGGCGGCGGAGCGCGCTCCGCCGCCATGGAGGATTCTCCCGAGCAGCGGAAAGTCGGCGGGAGACCGCCGACTTTCCGTTTCTGACCGCGGCTGAACCGCCGCGGTCAGAATGCTCGACGGAGCACCGCCAGCCTGTTGGCGGTGCTCCCGTGGTCGGTGACCGCCAGGGTCAGAATGACCCCCAAAGTTGTTTGTACAATATATCAAATGGTACACAGGTGACATCTTATCATTTGGCTTTGTAAAGCAATTGGAACACATCAACACACCCCTGATGCAACTTAGGCAGTTCTGTACGGAGATCCACGGGAGGCATTTTCATGATCATGAATGTGCCAGGGCCCTGGAATCACATAAGATGGTAACACATAAATCATGCTTAAAGAATAACCAATAAGTGGTTCTCCATAGGGGCTACCTCAACCCCTCCCCCCCTTAACAGAATATTCCTAGTGAAACACCTCACCTGCCTGAGATGCTCTTTCCCAGTGGTGCACCTTCAACACATGCTCTAGTCCTGCTCCACATTGGCACACTTTTGAGACAAGCTGCATAGCACTTTGGCCACAGTCCCATAACTTAATGCACTGAAAACATGGGAAGCCACCGCACTAGGACTATTCCCATTGATGGAACCAACACAAAGTACAAGCCAAATTTGCTAAGCGGGCCCTCTTATTGGCCAAATGCCTCCTCACTTTGTATTGAAAGGCCCCTCAACCGCATCGCAGGCCCATGGCAATTGGTAGTGTCCTGCCAGGATGAGGCAGATAGGCTTGCACTACACTGGTAGGAGGCCGGCTGTATCAGGCGGTCCCCCATCGCAGCAGCATGGGATGTGATGTTGCTACAATATAAGGCCCTTACAGCAGGTGCTTCCCCTTGAGAAACCCCTAACTAACTAAACCACAGCCTTACCCAATGACAAAATGGAACCTTACCCATGCCAACGGGAGGCCGCATATTGATGAAGGCATCACGATTTAATCAGTTTACCCACACAACACCTCCCAATTCCCCAGTCAGATGAGAACTTCTCTTGCAATGCCCCTATGCAGGTGTCCACATCACAAAGGAGAAACGCCACCTTTCTCCTCAGTCCACCCATCCCCTCCTCTTAAAGCACCCCCCCATGTAACTACCCTTTACGTGCTCACTGTCACCAGGCGCTTCATACAATTAAGAAGCCTGAAGGACAACCGACACACGGCCAAAGTTTGCCTTTCTGCTCCCTATTAGAGAGTTCAACTCTTTTCCAAATAATTATTTCTGTTTATTTCCCAACACAGCACTTATTACATACATACAGCGGAACTCTGAGTGCTCCTGAATTCCTTGACCAGCAGCCTTCCACCATAGTTAGCCGCCCTCAAATTCCAAATCGTACCAGGCAATTTCCACTGCCCCAACCAGACAGCCCTCACAATGCAGTGCACATGATCCCCAAGCTGGAGTACGGCCACCCTCGAGTGACGTTCCCTTGCACACGAGATTGCAAGGTACCTACATAGCTGGTAGCCATGTATTGCATGATGTAATTCACTGCCAAATTTATTTTCCACTGTATAAACTATGTGTAATGTGTTGTTTGTCGCTCTACTGGCATATTGTCTGTGATGGCCCAGAGTATTTCTACGGTCACCCAGCAAGCAGCGTATGCCAAGAAATGACCTGCTGGAAGGGCATGTTCCTCCTGTAAGCATTTATAAGAAAATAATATACCCTCCTGATACAAAGCAACTAGTGTACTTATTTCTGCCTCTACCCAGGCCCTCGTGCCCATGCTACCAAACATTTTGCTGAATGAGGTTATGTAGCTCAGTGGTATCTCAAGCAAAGAATCTGTGTGATGTATCGCAAGCTCTGATTAAAACTCATGTGATCAGCAATAATCCATTAGCATCATGTGATAGCCTATCCTGGGGGAGGAAGATCCACTAGACCACAAAGTGTGCTCGGGCTGCTGTGGGAGATTCAAGTTCTTCTGTGTGATGGCCTGACAACCAGCTTGCCGACCAATGCACCTGGGCCGCCAACTAGCAATGTTCAAAATTGGGAGCCCCCAATACCCCTTAGTCTATGGACAACTGAAGTTTACGGAGTGCAATGTGGCATCTCCCCTTATTCTGAATGAAACTCCGTATGACCAAGTGTAATGGATGGGATGTGCCTCTGGGTTACACAGACCAGGAGGTTATAGAAAAAGTAAAGTAGCAGAGGGAGCATTACCTTCTTAGATAGGGACACTCTACCTTGCAAAGTGCTCCAAAAAGCCATGTGGGGATGCGGGTTGCTATGCTTCTTATAAGGCTGCCATCTATTAGATACTTTGGGGGTCATTCTGACCTCGGCGGTAAAAGGCGCTTACCGCCGGTCAGAAGACCGCCATAACACCGCCGCGGGCGCGGGAAACCGCCACGGTCATTCTGACCCGCAACAGGCAAACCGCCAAAAACCCGACATCCACAAAAGTCCGCCACACCAACGGCCAGCGAAAAACTGGCGATGACCAAACCTCCACCGTCACGCCAACAGAAATACGCCCATTCCATTCCGACCCACGAATCCACGCGGCGGTCTTTCAACCGTGGTATTCCATTGGCGGTACACACCGCCGCGGTCAAAATACACACACAGCTCCAAAACACTGCCACATTGGACATTTTGAAATACACACACCTGATACACATACAAACACCACTCCCACACACCCAACACAATATAAAACACACAACCATATCACCCACAAACCCCTACGACCACCATTTATTGACTAAGGCCAGAGAGAGACACCACCAGCTAGTACAGAGCATTCACAGGCACATAACACCATCACTCACACAACATCCACGCACAAAACACCACACACCACCACACTCACCAAACTCATCACCACAAACACCACCCCACCCCACACCTCATCCACACCACCCCATGGCACCCCAAAGACACCCCAGGTTTTCAGACGCTGAACTCAGGGTCATGGTGGAGGAAATAGTTCGGGTAGAGCCCCAGCTCTTCGGGACACAGGTGCAGAACACCACCATTGCCAGGAAGATGGAGCTATGGCAAAGAATAGTGGACAGGGTCAGCATCCATTAAATTGGGACAACATCAGGAAGCGGTGGAACGACCTACGGGGGAAGGTGCGTTCCATGGTAACCAGACACAACATCGCGGCGCAGAAGACTGTCGGCGGACCCCCACCTCAACCCCCAGAATTTACAACATGGGGGGAACAGGTCTTGGCGATCCTGCATCCTGAGGGCCTCGCAGGAGTAGGTGTAGGAATGGACTCTGGTAAGTCTAATCTCAACTACTTCATCCTCCCCCACCCACCGGCATGCCAAATCATACCCCCACCCTCCCCCTCACCCCCATCACACATCCTCCGTGCTAATGTCTCACCATCACAACCCACCCATCCCAACACCAAGCCCTGCATGCGACCACAAACCATGGACACCCATCACCTAAGCATGCCCACTGCACATACCCATCCCCCCCCAACCCACCGTCACAACAGCCCCCACAAGGGAATGCCAGCACTGGGGTACACGGGCAGCCACCCATTGCACGCTATGGCACACACAGAAGCAATAACCATACTCTTATACCCCTGCAGGACCCGAACGCCACAACACCTCCCAGGAGGGTCCAGAAATGTCCATTCCACCCCCAGAAGAGGCCCACAGTGATGACAGCAGCTCTGTCTCCCTGGACCCAGATGACCAGCCCGGCCCATCGGGGACCTCGGGACAGTCGGTTCCCCTCAGACAGCCACAGGCCACAGCAGACCTACCCCCCTCTGGGAACACCAGCACAGCACCCACCCAGCGGGCCCATGCCTCTGTCTCCAGGATACGTCAAGCAGCGGTGTGTCCACCACTACAGGGCACCCAGGTTAACCCACCACCCCAACAACCACAGGGACCTGGGGGCAGTGGTAGTGGGCACACGGTCCAGGGGACAGAGGCCCAGGGAAACAGGGGAACTGGGAGGGCTACTGTGCGACGGGGGGACAGGCCCAGGGAACCCACTCTCCACGAGGCCCTATCCTCCATCATGGGAGCATACCACCACTCCCAGGAGACGATGGCGATGGTCCTGGCCAGGTTCCAGGAGATCCAGGTACTGCAGGAGGAACAGTTTATGGGGTTCAGGGAAGAACTCAGAAACATCAGTTCCGCAATGGGCACCATCGTTGTGGCTCTTAATCAGATTGTCAGCACATTGCGGGACCATGTGGCACCACAAAGGGCCCCTGTCACTAGCATGGAACAAGAACAGGCTACCACCTCCGCTGGCGCTAGTGGACAGGAGGCCCCGACACAAGAACAACAGGCCACCAGAACCCCACCCCCTGCAGAAGGAGAACCACCCCGCAAGCGGGGCCTGAGATCTAGGAAGAAGACAGAGTAAGTTGCCAAGACCCCCGCCAGGAAAGGATACCCCCTGATTGTCATCCCACTGTCCCACATTGTCACCCTGTCCAACCTTAAACTGCCCCTGCTCCACCTTCCACAGGCATATGGACAATGCACCTGTGAGACTGAAAATCTGGACTCTGCCATGGACATTCCTCCACCATCACCCATCACCGAATTGCAACCATTACCCAAAATTGAGCACTTTAATAAACACACTTATTGCACAAAAATAATCTGGAGTCTGCCTGTATTTTTCAACAAATGTATTACGCAGAACTGTGCCAAAATGTCCAGTTACATTGTGATGACAACATACCACTGTCACACAGCTGTAGTCCATGGGGAAACAAAGCAGAGGTCACGGAGTGGGGCCCACATCTCTGAAATTGGAAGGGAAAGTCACAACTCAGTTAACATACACTGGGGGGAAACTCAGACAGTAGAGAGGCAGGAGACTTTAAGTAAATGTAAAATGCCGGTGTTGATTCTTCCCTGTATGTCATTGAAAATACTGCTGTATTACTGTGTCCCTGTTGTCTGTGTCGTCCTCTTCGTCTTCCTCCTCTTCACTCTCCGCAGGCTCCACGGCTGCCACAACACCACCATCTGGACCATCCTCCTGCAGGAAAGGCACCTGGCGTCGCAAAGCCAGGTTGTGAAGCATACAGCAGGCCATGATGATATGGCACACCTTCTTTGGTGAGTACATTAGGGATCCACCTGTCACATGGAGGCACCTAAACCTGGCCTTCAGGAGGCCGAAGGTCCGCTCGATCACCCTCCTAGTACGCCCATGGGCCTCATTGTACCGTTCCTCTGCCCTTGTCCTGGGATTCCTCACTGGGGTCAGTAGCCATGACAGGTTGGGGTAACCAGAGTCACCAATTAGCCACACACGGTGTCTCTGAAGTAGTTCCATCACGTAAGGGATGCTGCTATTTCGCATGATGTACACGTCATGCACTGACCCAGAAAACTTGGCATTTACATGGGAGATGTACTGGTCAGCCAAACAGACCACCTGGACATTCATGGAATGATAACTTTTTCTGTTCCTATACACCTGTTCACTCGTGCTGGGGGGGACCAAAGCATCATGTGTCCCATCAATTGCACCAATGATGTTGGGAATATGTCCAAGTGCATAGAAATCACCCTTCACTGTAGCCAAATCGCCCACCTCAGGGAAAACAATGTAGCTTCGCATGTATTTCAGCAGGGCAGACAACCCTCTGGACAACACCTTGGAAAACATCGGCTGAGACATCCCTGATGAAATGACCACTGTTGTTTGAAATGACCCACTTGCCAAAAAATGGAGTACTGACAGTACCTGCACTAGAGGGGGTATCCCTGTGGGTTGGCGGATGGGTGACATCAGGTCTGGCTCCAGCGGGGCACACTGTTCCTGTATAGTGGCTCTGTCAAGCCTGTATGTCAGTATGACATGTCTTTCTTCCATTGTCGACAGGTCCACCAGCGGTCTGTACACGGGAAGATTCCTCCATCTCCTCGCAAGTCCCAGCGGACGGTGCCTAGGAAGGACAACATGGAGCACAGAGTCAATCAACCCACAGGTACGTTCCCACAGCTTGCACAGTACACGATTCTCAATGAATTGAATGGCTTGTATGAGTGTTGATGCAAGGCCTAGGCATGTCTGACGCAGTAGAAATTATGATGTGGAGGCCCTTGAAATGGCGGCTTGGTGAGTTGTGAAGTGCGACAGTGGGATGTGAGGTCAATGCGCTGGCGTGGCACACCGTGGCATTAGGCAGTCGAAGACCGCGGCGCAAAGCCGCATTGGTTAACATTGAACCCTATGGGTTTCAGGAGCCAATGACGATGTGCGCCGGCGGTCGTGGTACGCACCGCCGCGGGCGTGACCGCCATTTTCTATCTGCTTAATTACTCAATACCTGATCATCCACAGGAGAGGACCTATACTGCAAGTGCTGCTGTGACCTCGGTCTGGAAGAGACAATGGCTGCTGCGACTGGGGAAAGGGCCCATGCCTTCACTTCTGAAGAATTGGAGAAACTCGTGGATGGGGTCCTCCCCCAGTATGCGCTACTCTACGGTCCTCCAGACCAACAGGTAAGTACACTGGGACCATGCTTTGTGGCCAATGCCTGGGTTGAGTGGGGTGAATTAAAGATGGTGGGGAGGGGAGCGAATGAGGCATGCATCAAACGACAGATGAGAGCATGTACCACATGGCAAGGGTGGGGATGGGGGGCCACTCACATCGAGCATGCAGAAGGTGATGATTTTTTATTTTCTCCCCCTGTACATGTCACATAGGTCAGCGCCCATCAGAAAAACGACATTTGGCGTGCCATCGCCAAGGACGTCCGAACCCTGGGGGTCCACAACAGACGGGGCACCCACTGCCGGAAGAGGTGGGAGGACATCTGCCGCGGGAGCAGGAAGACCGCGGAGGCTCTGCTGGGGATGGCCTCTCAACGTAGGAGGGGTGCCAGTCGTACTTTGACCCCCCTGATGTCCCGGATCCTGGCGGTGGCCTACCCCGATTTGGATGGACGCCTGAGGACATCACAGCAGACACAAGGGGGTGAGTACAAGCACATTCTGCTGATTTTGCGCACATTGGAGGTGTCTGGGTGGGGGAGGAGGGCTGTGGGTATCCCTAGGCCAGGGCGATTTCTGTAGGCTAGGCCCCTCCGTTAGGCATGGCCCTGCGCCCCGCCCCCCACCTCTGTAGGCTGCCTAGTACAGCTCTTCATGGCCCTGTGTCACCTATGTGTGGAGTTGTCGTCCATAGGCTTGTAGGCCATGTCCCACGGATTGAGTTGTGTACCCCAAGTGCGCGGCGTAGTGCAGGGGGCTTCTGTGTCTGTCCTCTCCGCCAACGGTGTCGCCAATGCATGCACTCAACATGTCTTTGTTTCTCCACCCCCCCTTTTTTGGTGGTCTTCATGTTCATGTATGCATTAGCATCATCAGGCGGAGGAGAAGTGGCATCGGAGCACGAGGGAGCTGCATCTCACATGGCCATGGAGGGCCATGCAACTGACTCAGATTTCACCAGTGAGACGGAGGGCGAGGGGAGCTCCACAGCGGGGACACGTGGTGACACCAGTGACACAGACACGTCCTCGGAAGGGAGCTCCCTTGTGGTGGCGGCAACATCCTTGGCCACCGCAACAACAGGTACAGCCGCCACCCAGCGCACCAGCTCCGCCCTCCCAGCAGCCCCTCAGCTTTCGCCCCGTGCCCGCTCACCCAGGAAGGTGGGCATCTCCTTCGCCCCAGGCACCTCAGGCCCTGCCCCAGTTGCCCCTGCTGCCCTCAGTGAGGAGGTCATTGACCTCCTGAGGACGCTCATTGTTGGGCAGTCTACCCTTTTGAATGCCATCCAGGGTGTAGAAAGGGAGGTGCACCGGAGTAATGCATACCTGGAGGGCATTCATTCGGGTCAGGCTGCCCATCAGCGATCGTTCAACGCTCTGGCCTCAGCACTGACGGCAGCCATTGTCCCTGTCTCCTGCCTCCCTCCTCCAACTTCCTCAACCCAGTCCCACTCCCCTGTACCTCTGCCTATCCCAGACACACCTACAGACCAGCCTGCACACGCCTCAACACCCAAGGGAAGCTCATCCAGACATAAGCACCACACATCACACAAGCATTCACCCAAGCAACATCCACATGCAGACATGCCAACAGCCACTGCCTCCTCTGTGTCCCCCTCCTCCTCGTCTCCCTCCTCCCTCCCTGTGACGTCTCCACTCACACTTGCATGCACAACATCTTCAGCCACTACGTCCATCACCAGCACACCCACCAGAACACTCCGCACACGTGCAGTCACCACCCCCACTACCATTTACACGTCCCCTGTGTCCTCTCCCAGTGTGTCTGTCACCCCTTCTCCCAAACCACACAAACACAGGCAGCCACCCACCCAACAGCCATCCACCTCACGACAGCCTCCAGCACAAGCACCTGCACCCAAAGACACCAGACTTCACTCTCCTACAACCACATCGGCGGAGGAATAGCCATCGCCCACAAATCTACCCTCAAGATCCACACCCACACGGAAGACACCCTCAAGACAGCCGAACACCTCCACTTCCAGATTCACACAGACCCCAACACTACCCTCAGAGGAACCCTCATATACCGCCCTCCAGGACCTAGAGCCCCCTTCAGCGACACCATCTCCGACCTCGCAAGCACCCACGCCCTCGCCTCTTCAGACTACATCCTCCTGGGAGACCTCAACTTCCACCTGGAGAACAACAATGACGCCAACACCGCATCACTGACCACCAACCTCTCCAACCTCGGACTCCGTCAACTGGTCAACACACTCACCCACATCGCCGGCCACACCCTTGACACACTCTTCACTGCAAGCAACCACATCTCATTCAGCCACACCTCCGAACTCCACTGGACCGACCACCACTGCGTCCATTTCACCTTCAAGAAAAACACCGAACACCACCGCACCCCTCTACCGCCTCACCGCCGCTGGGGAAAAGTCACTGAAGATCAACTAGCCAGCACCCTCGCCAAAAACCCACCACCCGACCCCACCGACCTGGACTCCGCCGCCATCAACCTCCAACAATGGATCCTCAACTGCGCCAACATCCTAGCACCACTCAAGAGACCCACCGTCAACCAAGAAAAGAAAAAACCAGCCTGGTTCACAGATGAACTGACCTCCTCCAAACGCACCTGCCAGAAACTCAAGAAAAAATGGATCCTCGAGCGCACACCCGACAACCTTGCTACCCTCAAGGAAGCCAACCGCGAACACCACCAACATATCCGACTCGCCAAACGCTCCCACTTCACAGAACGCCTTAACAACAACGCTCACGACTGCAAGGAACTCTTCTACATCGTGAAGGAACTCTCCAACCCCAACGCCAACGCCAACGTCAACGACGTCCCTCCATCCCAGAAACTCTGCGACGATCTCTCCACCTTCTTCTACCAGAAAATCGCAGCCATCCACGACAGCTTCAACACCTCACCTCCGCCAGACCCCACCCCCAACAACTCCTCCCACGCCGTCCGCATCACCACCTGGACCCAAGTAGACGACGCCGAAACCCTAAAGACCATGAACTCCATCCACTCAGGATCTCCCTCTGACCCCTGCCCACATCACGTTTTCAACAAAGCCGACGTCACCATCGCCCCCAAACTCCGTAAGATCATCAACCTTTCCTTCAACACCGCCACCTTCCCGGACAGCTGGAAGCTCGCAGAAATCCAACCCCTCCTCAAGAAACCCACAGCTGACCTCAACGATCTCAAAAACGTCCGACCGATCTCCCTCCTCCCTTTCCCAGCGAAAGTCATCGAGAAGATCGTCAACGCACAGCTCGCCCACTACCTAGAAGACAATTCCATCCTAGACCCCTCCCAATCTGGTTTCAGACGAAACCACAGCACAGAGACTGCACTCCTCGCCGCCACAGATGACATCAGACAACAAATGGACAACGGCGAAGCCTCAGCCCTCATCCTCCTAGACCTCTCCGCTGCTTTCGACACGGTCTGCCACCGCACCCTACTAAATCGCCTCCACGAAGCCGGTATCCAAGACAAAACCCTCAACTGGATCTCCTCTTTTCTCTCCGGCAGAACCCAGGGAGTCCGACTCTCACCCTTCCGCTCCGAAGCCACCAACCTCATCTGCGGCATCCCCCAAGGCTCCTCACTAAGCCCAACGCTGTTCAACGTCTACATGGCCCCCCTCGCACAACTGGCCCGCCAGCACAACCTCAGCATCCTCTCCTACGCCAACGACACCCAGCTCGTCCTCTCCCTGACCAAAGATCCTCTCACCGCCAAAGCCAACCTCCACGAGGGACTGAAATCCATCGCCGAGTGGATGAGCAACAGCCGCCTGAAACTTAACTCCGACAAAACGGAAGTTCTCACCCTCGGGCGCACCCCCGCGGCCTGGAACGACTCTTGGTGGCCCACCGCTCTGGGCCCCCCTCCCACCCCAGCCAGCCACGCACGAAACCTCGGCTTCATCCTCGACTCCGCTCTCACCATGTCCAAACAGGTCAACGCAGTCTCCTCTTCCTGTTTTAACACCCTCCGCATGCTCCGCAGGATCTTCAAGTGGATTCCAACAGGAACCAGAAAGACGGTGACCCAAGCCCTCGTCAGTAGCAGACTCGACTACGGCAACGCACTCTACACAGGCATCCCAACAAAAGACATCAAACGACTCCAACGCATCCAGAACGCATCCGCCCACCTGATCCTTGACATACCCCGCCAATGTCACATCTCCCCTCACCTGAAGGACCTCCACTGGCTCCCCGTGGACAAGAGGATCACCTTTAAACTCCTCACCCACGCACACAAGGCACTACACGACACCGGACCCACCTATCTGAACACCAGACTCACCTTCTATGCTCCCTCACGCCAACTACGCTCTGCCAACCTTGCCCTCGCCATCGTCCCCCGAATCCAGCGCAAGACCTCCGGCGGCAGATCCTTCTCCTACCTCGCCGCCAAGACCTGGACCTCACTCCCGACCTCACTATGCCAGACCCACCCCCTCCATCTCATAAGACTCCAATCAGCACCTCAGCCACCACAAAACCTGGACCTACAAAGACAATAGTCCAAGGATTTTGGAGTCCACCACCTTCAAGGCCAGCTACTTCGGCTAGGATTAAAGAGACGGCCAGCCCACCCCCTGAAAAAAAAGCCAAGAAAGCCACTGCCCGGCGCGAGAGGCCAAAGACAGCAGACTCCAAAAGCACTACCCTGGCACACCGTCAAAGGGAGGAAAGGGCCACAGACAAGCAGGGAAGGGTGGCAAGGGCGAGCTGCCCAGGAGGGCCCAACCAGCCCCATTCCAGGTGTGCAGGAGGACACCCACGGGCCCGGGACGGTAGCACAGGAGCGCCCCGCAAGCGAGAAGACAGATGTGCACGAAGGGCCCGGCAGCCACATGTCAGGTGGCGAGTGAAATCCATGTAATGGCCGGATCTGGTGACCTGGACACACATGTCAAGCACCGCTGAACAGGGCCCTTCAAGCCAAGCACCGCTGAACAGGGCCCTTCAAGTCAAGCACCGCTGAACAGGGCCCTTCAAGTCAAGCACCGCTGAACAGGGCCCTTCAAGCCAAGCACCGCTGAACAGGGCACCGCCGTCTCAAGAACCGCTGAACAGGGCCCTTCAAGTCAAGCACCGCTGAACAGGGCCCTTCAAGTCAAGAACCGCTGAACAGGGCACCGCCGTCTCAAGAACCGCTGAACAGGGCCCTTCAAGTCAAGAACCGCTGAACAGGGCCCTTCAAGTCAAGAACCGCTGAACAGGGCACTGCCGTCTCAAGAACCGCTGAACAGGGCCCTTCAAGTCAAGCACTGCTGAACAGGGCCCTTCAAGTCAAGAACCGCTGAACAGGGCACCGCCGTCTCAAGAACCGCTGAACAGGGCCCTTCAAGTCAAGAACCGCTGAACAGGGCACCGCCGTCTCAAGAACCGCTGAACAGTGCACTTCAAGTCAAGCACCGCTGAACAGGGCCCTTCAAGTCAAGAACCGCTGAACAGGGCACCGCCGTCTCAAGAACCGCTGAACAGGGCCCTTCAAGTCAAGCACCGCTGAACAGGGCCCTTCAAGTCAAGCACCGCTGAACAGGGCGCTTCAAGCCAAGCACCGCTGAACAGGGCACCGCCGTCTCAAGAACCGCTGAACAGGGCCCTTCATCTCAAGCACCGCTCCGCTGGGCCCTTCATCTCAAGCACCGCTCCGCTGGGCCCTTCATCTCAAGCACCGCTCCGCTGGGCCCTTCAACTCAAGCACCGCTCCGCTGGGCACCACCGTCTCTGCACCGCTCCACTGGGCCCTTTAACTCAAGCACCGCTCCGCTGGGCACCGCCGTCTCTGCACCGCTCCGCTGGGCCCTTCATCTCAAGCACCGCTACGCTGGGCACCGCTGTCTCTGCACCGCTCCGCTGGGCCCTTCAACTCAAGTACCGCTCCGCTGGGCACGCCGTCTCTGCACCGCTCCGCTGGGCCCTTCAACTCAAGCACCGCTCCGCTGGGCACCGCCGTCTCTGCACCGCTCCGCTGGGCCCTTCATCTCAAGCACCGCTCCGCTGGGTACCGCCGTCTCTGCACCGCTCCGCTGGGCCCTTCATCTCAAGCACCGCTCCGCTGGGCACCGCCGTCTCTGCACCGCTCCGCTGGGCCCTTCATCTCAAGCACCGCTCCGCTGGGCACCGCCGTCTCTGCACCGCTCCGCTGGGCCCTTCAACTCAAGCACCGCTCCGCTGGGCACCGCCGTCTCTGCACCGCTCCGCTGGCCCCTTCAACTCAAGCACCGCTCCGCTGGGCACCGCCGTCTCTGCACCGCTCCGCTGGGCACCGCCGTCTCAAGCACCGCTGGCCCATTGGCAGAAGGGGCAGTCCCGCATCTGTGTCGGGCAGGGCTGCACGAAGCACTCTGGGCACCATGCCTCCTCCAGAACCAGTGGAGTCTGTAATCCACTTGTGAGACTGTGGCTTTGCACTCCCCAGGATGGCACAGTGGGCAATCCACCCACTGTAGAGACTCGTGAGACTGTGGCTTTGCACTCCCCAGATGGCACAGTGGGCAATCCACCCACTGTAGAGACTCGTGAGACTGTGGCTTTGCACTCCCCAGGATGGCACAGTGGGCAATCCACCCACTGTAGAGACTCGTGAGACTGTGGCTTTGCACTCCCCAGGATGGCACAGTAGGCAATCCACCCACTGTAGAGACTTGTGAGACTGTGGCTTTGCACTCCCCAGGATTGAACAGTGGCCATGGAGGCCCCTCGTGGATCTGGCGTCGTGGACTCATCTGGCTGAGGTGCCCCCCCTTCCCTTCCCCCTGAGGTGCCTGTAGTTTTGCTATCTGATGCCCCTGCAGTGTTCTCTCCATTGGAGTCGGGTATCCTGTGTGGGCTTTGCCCATGTGTTTAGGCCCATTGGCCCACGAGCAATGGCTGATACCCAATTTGGACAGGACAATTTACATATGTATATATAGTTATAGATGTTTGATATATTTTTTTACTTAGCCGTACAATATACTTCAAATTTCATGGTCATTTTATTTTGTCTTTGCATTCTTCCAGGGGGTTTGGGGGTGTCACTCTGAGTTGTTGCTCTGCATTGATGTGTATGTAGTTGTGGGTGAGGGTGAGGGTGGGTGTGTCGCGTATGTGTGTCCCCGTAATTCTTTGCCTCCCCCCTCCCCTGTGTCATAGGTGCAGTACTCACCGTTGTCTTCTGCGCCGGCGTTCATGCTCCTGGTAGAGGAGCAGGAAGACAATAGCTGGTAGGATGTGTAGTTCGGGTTCCATGCTGTCCAGATTCCTCGTGGAGTGTGTAGAGGTGAGCGTTTTCCGTTTGTAATGGCTGTTTCCGCCGTATTTTTATCGGCGGGTCTACCGCCCCGGAAAAGGTGGCGGATTCGTGGGTTGTGATAGGGTGGGCGGTACATTGTCTCCCGACTGTCTGTTGGCGGTGACCGCTGCGCTGTTTGTTTGTCCCGCCGCGGCAGTCGGAGTGTTAAAGTGGCGGTCTCTGTTGGCGGTTTTCGCCAGGGTCAGAATTCCATTTTTTTTACTGCCTGCCTGTTGGCGGGTTGGCTGCCGCTTTAACACCGACCGCCAGGGTTGGAATGACCCCCTTTGTCTCTTGATAGATGTTTATGCCAAGGTATCAAAACGTGCGGGGCTCCTAACGCAAAGGATTGGAATCCACAATGAAATGCTGCTGGGAACAGTTCGGGTGCAGCATAAACAGGCATGATTTGGCACAGGTCACCCCCAGGCCAGAAGCAACATGAAACTCCAGGGGTATGTCTTGGATATCAGCTATGCCCTCCTGTATGTTTCGGATGTAGAATAATACATCATCTGCATATAACAAGACTACATGGATCTCCCAGACAATGGGATACTCCAGGAACGCCCCTGCTGTTGGAGCCTCAGGGATAAGGGCTCCATAGCGAGGCCAAAGAGCAGAGGGGACAGCGGACAGACTTGCCACATTCCTCTGCTCACTCAGAAACAGGGGAAGATACACTGGCCAATATTCCCGCGCACTGTGCGTTCAATGTATAGGAGTCAAATTAACGCATCTAGTCATCCCTTGATGCCAAAAGTAGTCATGGTCAAAAATAGGCAATTTCAATCTACTATATCAAATGCTTCATGCAAGTCCAGCACCAAGCATGCAGCAAATGCCCACTGGACCAGAGGAAGCTTCATTATCCTGTGCAGAAGGTGTATATTTAAAGTGGTGGTGGATGTCCCTGTGTGCACCAGACGTGGCATGTGTTCACACAGCCTGCCCGCTATAACCTTGTTCAGGATTTTATAATCAGACCTCAACATAGAATGCGGGCATTAAGAGGCAAGCTCCATGGGGTCTTTCACAGGCTTGGAAAAGGATACTAAGAGAGATTTGTGGAGGGTTGGCAGAAGTCAACCGTCCATTTGGAACTCTTGTTAAAGTTTGAGGAGTTTCAGGGCTAAAAGGTGCTTTTAGGCTTTGTAGAATTAGATTTGGAATCCATCCCCAGTGATTTATGAGTTGCTGTGCCCCACATGACACCGTCTCTTTCTCTCATGACATGGGTGCGTTAAGATCTTCCCTATCTAGTGGATGAAGGACTACTAAGTTCACAGACGCAAGAAAGTGACATATGGCAACCTGACTGTCCATAATAGAGGGTCATATGCGGTCTGATTATACATAGTAAATGCCTTGTGAATCTGACTGATTTGTGAAAACAATTGCTGGTGAATCCCTGATTATCGTGATCGGTGTGCGCAGGAGCCAGGACAATAAACATCTACATACTGCTTCGCTTGGTACACACGGATGTCGAGGTGTTGTAGTTGCTCACTCATTTGAGCATGTCTATGCAGTGCCTTAATCATTGCACCCAGCACTGTACAGTCAGCTTGGGCTGTAGTTTGGGGTGCACCCAGGGATGTCTAAATGCAGGACATGTCACTGTGTGGGCCTGCTTTCACCCCTACAACCGCATTGATGCAGTGACCTCTGAGGATAACTTTCATCGCTTCCCAGTCAATTACCCTGGACACAGATGTTCCCCAGTTGTCGGGTAGGCTATGGAAGAGTGTCTCTGCTGTTGTGTCACAGAATACCTGATCTCCAAGCATGGTGGGCTGTAAATGCCTAGTGGGAACCTGTGACCATGCACACCCCACTAAAACTCTAACTGGAGGGGATTAAGGTTGGAATAGGTCTTCACCCAGATATTCTGCCCTTGATGCCAATAGCGTAGTAGCTGGGACACAGAGTATCCAATTGAATCGGATATACAAGGCATGTGGGGGGGGGAGCAGGAGAATTATAGGAACATTCCCTAGAGTCTGAGTTCAGCAATCTCCATCAGTCCAGCAAAGTCCAGTGTTGAAGCCTACACCGGGGAGCATGGGAGTGGTAGGTGGGATCAATCACGCTGTGGGTCAACTACACACCTAAAGTCAATGATACATGGGATGTGGGCCCATTTAGTGAATATTGAGAACAGACGTGAGAAGTAGGCCTGCTATGTTGAATGGGGGGCCCTAAATGCTTCCTAACAAGACCGTCCTCCCATCTAGTTGCCCCTCAACCAGCATGGGACCGCCCTTCAGGTCAATTTTGATTATTGTGAGCCTGACGGGAACACCTGGTCTAACCAAGATTATGGCTCTGCAACCAAAGCCAGAGTGTGTGGTACAAAACATTTCCTTCTACAGCATTTTTTAAAACAGGCACCCTCCCCTCCCATGATATGAGTCTCTTATAGCAGTGCAATTTAAACACCCCATCACCTAAGATACTGCTGAACCGCATGTCTGTTACGTGTGGAGCCCATACCATGGACATTCCACCTGATTATGCTAAGTTTAGACATTATCAGTATCCTAAGTGGGGAGCGTGTGGGCTCTGTAGCGGATCATAAGCCACAACATCACAGTTATACACCAAAATATGAATGTCATACTTCCTAAAAAAGAATACATTATTACACCCCATAACTCAACAAACTGTAAAAAAAAATAATCCCTACCGTGGACAACCCTCAAACATTATGATCACCTAAACAGTAAAAAAAAAAAAAAGGCCCATGGATGAAAAGGTCCTGCATGTTACCAGCATGCATCATGTTTGGCCGGGTGCTAGGCAAGGGGGGTAGCCAGGCTGTCTTCAGTTTCCACAGTGTGTAAGCAGTCTGCAGTGATACTCACTCTGGGTCAGTTGGGATGACCTGTTACTACAATCTGATGAATACAGATTACTTGACCTGAGGTTCTTGTTGTGATATAAGCTCCTCTGCTGTTTCCCTTGTCAGCTCCTGCAGAGTTGCTGAGACCATGCTTTGACATCGGATATGCCATTGTCTGAACAGTAAACAAGGGGTGAATGCAGTCTGCCCACAATGTAACCTCCAACCTCAAGTCTGGGCCTGTCACTCCTTTGCCTGTTCTGGGGCAAATGCCCCTTTGAATCCAGCACCACCATGTTTGCGTGCCCAGTGCTTCTGGCGATGCGATGTTTGTGCCTCATGTTGTCGGCATGGCAGTGAAGGGAAAGCAGATGTCTCAACCCAGTCCCAGGCATCCACGGGCTTGGTAAAGCAGTAACTTTGAATTCAAACCATGGCCTTCAGTTTAACTTGAAAAAGGAGGGAATAGTGGAGGTCAGCCTGCCTCAATCTGCATGTCACCCCCAAAAAGGGAGCCCTGCGGCGCTGCAGTGATATAATCCGGGAAGAGGAATACTGGCGTTTTCGTAACGGAATGGCTTTGCTGTTCTAGCTGAGAGCCTGTGCACACCACTTGACCAGCAGCAATGTCAGCGCCTGCTGCACTCTACACCCAGTAATATATGTTGTAAGACCCGACTTACCCCACGTAGCAGAGGGGGACAGGCAGTCCCAGTGCTGCACTGGCAAATACTCAAGTGTGGTCACTAAAGGCCCAGGGGATAAAATGGGTGGTAGCCCACACCCCCTTTCAGTCTACACTTCTTCGTGAAGCCCACAGTGGGGTTGTTGGTCGAAGTTCAGGCCCACTGGGTCGCCGGGATTCTCATTAACTGGTATCAACCAAAGGCTGTTCACTGATGTCTGGTGCAACCTCCTATGCTAAGGCAGTTCTATGTGAGATGCTATCTAAGGTCGCCTATGCCCTGAACTCTCCCGGTATCAGGCCTTGCTGTTGCCAAGAGTTTTGTGGTGGCGGGTGGGTCGCAAAAGGGAAGCGGCCTGCTTGGTCAGTTAGCATGACACCAGCACACTCTCATCCCCAAACATTCCAATTCCTGCTTGGGGGTCAACAGCAGATGTGTCAATAATCCCCCACAACTAGTCTGCGTTACCAGCAGAAAAAAGATGTGGAGGGGTATATGGTGGAGAGGTAAGCCAGTGTATAATACCATTGAAAAATGATCATATAAGCTATTTCACAGTGGGATAAGCTTTCTTAAGTTTTTGGTATGTCTCGCCAAAGGGGTTCTAATTGCTTAGACAAAATGCCATCTGTAGTGGTATTCTGCCTGAAAGTTTTAAATGTGTGGGTTTGAAGAGGTGTAGAGTGTTGATGTATTGGAGATTAGTCCTTTAGACCCGTCATATGCGCTCACTAATATTTCAAGTCAGTATAGGATATGGTAGCCCCAGAATAATTGGAGGGGTGCAATGCCCAATGATGCTGCTGGCAGTATTGTAGCCTTGTTGTTTCAGGGAGAGAGTAATAAGCCTTACACTGTTCAAATGATTTAATGGAGTCTCCCGCAAAGAGGTCTCTTAATTTCCTACACTCCTCTGCCTCCAAGCTAGTAAATAATGGAGGCAGTAGCACAAGAGTGAAATCCGGGTTGCATGCAATTGGAGTGTTGGAGGAGGGGAAGGTAGTAAGCCCTCACCTGATTCCCAACCTGTCTCATATGTCAAGTACTATCCTAATGGGGGGTGGCTATGTAGGTGCTGAACAATGAAACATGCTTGGGTAGCCAGGCTAGAACCCAGAGGGGACAGCAGTCCACTGACAGGTCCATGTGGAACCAGTGTTTCCACTGGTGGAGTGGAGTGGCTTAGTGCTGGTGGAGTGGAGTTGGTATTGTGTGGTGTGGTATTAAGAGTGGTGTAATTGTGTGGTGTAAGGTTGCATTGTGTGGCTTGGAGTATAGTGGCATAGAGTGTAGTCATATTATGTGGTGTGAGGTGTGAAGTGGTGAGGCACTGAGTATAGTGAAGTGGCACTGTGTGGCTTGCAGTTGCATTGAGTGGAGTGGAGCCATACTGGAACCCACAGATATACATGGACTTTTGAGAAAAAGAGGAATAGCAATATTCCGGCCACAGACACGGAGGAGTACACCAAGTACAAAAGAGGACTACATGTTGGAATTTGAATAAGACACTATTAAGTCAATGCAGTAGCAGCAGGACAACAATAAAAGGGCAAAATAAAATGCAAAGAGTGCAAAAGAAACACACAGACCCACCAGCCAAGACATAACCGACAACAACCATCGAGTGACAGTGCCTAGGGGCCGAGCTGAGCAATGAAAAGGGCAACTGCAGACCAAAAACTGTGGTAGGAGATGGTGGGGCAGAGAAAGAGCCCTGCTAAACAACAAATAACAAGGCATCAACTGGACCAGCAAGAACAGCTAAGGTCACACAACCAAGGGCAAAAAGAAGCCTACCTCTCTATGTGAAGAAAGTTACATAAACACAAACCAGGCTTGGCTAATATTGAGACTCCAACAAGGTAAGTGCAAGAAATGCATCCCTGCAAGAGTGAGCTACACACTAATGAAATATACTATCATGAGGTGTGAATAAACTGTCATACAGCATGAGCATTGATACATTCAGACAACAGCTCAGCTATATAAGTAAAGATAGATGCAAATGAAGCACCTTGCAGCTGCTGCAGGTCTCAAAGGAGTAAGTCTGTGTTGATTGCGGTAGATGGGATTGAGGTATATCAGGGTAGATTACAGTAGAGTGGACTGAGATACACTGGAATGGGGTAAATTGGGGAAGAGTGGATTGGGGTATACTGGAGTAGATTGGAGTGGAGTAGTTTGAAGTGGGTTAGGTTATAGTGGAATAGTGGAGGTTGGAGTGGAGGAGAATGGGGTATAGTGGAGTATATTGAGGTGAAGTAGATTGTAGTGGAGAATACTGCACTAGACTGTAATGCCGTAGATTGGGGTGGAGTGGGTTAGATTGCAGTGGTGTGTGGTAAATTTTTAGTGGGATTGATTGGAGTGAAGTGGGATAGATTGGGGTTAAATACAGAATGGTAAAGGGGATTAGAGTTGAGTGGGCTAAATTGTAGTGAAGTACAGTGGGGTGGATTGGACTGAAGTAGAGTGGGGGTAGGTTAACGTGGAGTGTGATATACTGGAGCAGAGTAGATTGGGTAATTTAGAGTTTGGTAGATTGAAATGGAAGGTTTGAGTGGAGTGGCATAGATTGTAGTGAAGTGGAGTGGGGTAGATTGGGTTTGTCGCGTGGGCTCTCATTATCCTAAATGAGACTACTGGATTTCTAGGCAGCAGGATCAATAACGGTGTGGGGGACTGAGTCTGACCCACGTGTAAGGAACTCTGGGGGTCATTCTAACCCTGGCGGTCCAAGACCGCCAGGGCTAAAATGACGGGGGCACCGCCAACAGGCTGGCGGTGCCCCGCTGGGCATTCTGACCGCGGCGGTTTGACCGCGGTCAGAAGTGGAAAACCGGCGGTCTCCCGCCGGTTTTCCGCCGGTTTTCCGCTGCCCATTTGAATCCTCCATGGCGGCGCAGCTCGCTGCGCCGCCATGGGAATTCTGACAGCCCATACCGCCATCCTGTTCCTGGCAGTTCGCACACCAGGAACAGGATGGCGGTATGGGTTGTCGTGGGGCCCCTGGGGGCCCCTGCAGTGCCCATGCCATTGGCATGGGCACTGCAGGGGCCCCCGTAAGAGGGCCCCACAAAGAATTTCACTGTCTGCATTGCAGACAGTGAAATTCGCGACGGGTGCCACTGCACCCGTCGCACCTTCCCACTCCGCCGGCTCCATTCGGAGCCGGCGTCCTCGTGGGAAGGTAGTTTTGCACTGGGCTGGCGGGCGGCCTTTTGGCGGTCGCCCGCCAGCCCAGTGCAAAACCCAGAATACCCTCAGCGGTCTTCCGACCGCGGAGCGGTATTTTGGAGGGGGAAGTCTGGCGGGCGGCCTCCGCCGCCCGCCAGACTTAGAATCATCCCCTCTGTCACCCTAAATCTGGTTTTTGCTCCGGCTAACTAGCAGTGCCTCATTTCTCCCACGGGGCCGAAATGATTGGGCAGCCGAGCTCATGACATCTTTGGAACTTCTCAGGGAAGTCGTGGTCACTCAGATCCAAACCAACTCTCTCATTTACAATATGATCTCATATACAAATGACAAAGACAGTATAAGTTTTATATAATGTTTTAATAAAATGACTGTATTTTAGACAATAAGGTTTGAGCCGCAATAACCAGAACAATACAACACAGTAGGATTGAAATAGTCACCAGGAGAGTAAAACATAAGAACAAAGCTATCATAGTGCCTAACAGTTTCTACTCTCCCTCTGCTTGTTCTATTTCGAGCACAGCATGTTAAGCTTCTAGCATGCCTTTCCGAATCACTGGGGAGACATCAGCCCTCATACCTGAGCAAAGGCCTGTGATCCTCAAGACATGGCTCTTCGAACGATAGCAGTTACCCCCCTCCCCCCCTAGCGCCTCGAAACCCTAACGGGTACATAGCGCGCTTTATAAATTTAATGATTGATTGATCCTCTTCCTCCACTACCATACCCACTACAACTACCCGTCCCTGTCTTTCTAAATTGATTTTCCTTTCCAACCTTGACCTCTTTCCAACAACTGACCCACCCCCTCCATCTCATAATACTTCAATCAGCACCTCAGCCACCACAAAACCTGGACCTACAAAGACAATAGTCCAAGGATTTTGGAGTCCACCACCTTCAAGGCCAGCTACTTCGGCTAGGATTAAAGAGACGGCCAGCCCACCCCCTGAAAAAAAGCCAAGAAAGTCAGTGCCCGGCGCGAGAGGCCAAAGACAGCAGACTCCAAAAGCACTACCCTGGCACCGTCAGGGAGTGGGGTGCCACCTGGCACACCGCCAAAGGGAGGAAAGGGCCACAGACAAGCAGGGAAGGGTGGCAAGGGCGAGCTGCCCAGGAGGGCCCCACCAGCCCCATTCCAGGTGTGCAGGAGGACACCCACGGACCCGGGACGGCAGCACAGGAGCGCCCGCAAGCGAGAAGACAGATGTGCACGAAGGGCCCGGCAGCCACATGTCAGGTGGCGAGTGAAATCCATGTAATGGCCGGATCTGGTGACCTGGACACACATGTCAAGCACCGCTGAACAGGGCCCTTCAAGCCAAGCACCGCTGAACAGGGCCCTTCAAGTCAAGCACCGCTGAACAGGGCCCTTCAAGTCAAGCACCGCTGAACAGGGCCCTTCAAGCCAAGCACCGCTGAACAGGGCACTGCCGTCTCAAGAACCGCTGAACAGGGCCCTTCAAGTCAAGCACCGCTGAACAGGGCCCTTCAAGTCAAGAACCGCTGAACAGGGCACCGCCGTCTCAAGAACCGCCGAACAGGGCCCTTCAAGTCAAGAACCGCTGAACAGGGCACCGCCGTCTCAAGAACCGCTAAACAGTGCACTTCAAGTCAAGCACCGCTGAACAGGGCCCTTCAAGTCAAGAACCGCTGAACAGGGCACCGCCGTCTCAAGAACCGCTGAACAGGGCCCTTCAAGTCAAGCACCGCTGAACAGGGCCCTTCATGTCAAGCACTGCTGAACAGGGCGCTTCAAGCCAAGCACCGCTGAACAGGGCACCGCCGTCTCAAGAACCGCTGAACAGGGCCCTTCATCTCAAGCACCGCTCCGCTGGGCCCTTCATCTCAAGCACCGCTCCGCTGGGCCCTTCAACTCAAGCACCGCTCCGCTGGGCCCTTCAACTCAAGCACCGCTCCGCTGGGCACCGCCGTCTCTGCACCGCTCCGCTGGGCCCTTCAACTCAAGCACCGCTCCGCTGGGCACCGCCGTCTCTGCACCGCTCCGCTGGGCCCTTCATCTCAAGCACCGCTCCGCTGGGCACCGCCGTCTCTGCACCGCTCCGCTGGGCCCTTCATCTCAAGCACCGCTCCGCTGGGCACCACCGTCTCTGCACCGCTCCGCTGGGCCCTTCAACTCAAGCACCGCTCCGCTGGGCACCGCCGTCTCTGCACCGCTCCGCTGGCCCCTTCAACTCAAGCACCGCTCCGCTGGGCACCGCCGTCTCTGCACCGCTCCGCTGGGCCCTTCATCTCAAGCACCGCTCCGCTGGGCACCGCCGTCTCTGCACCGCTCCGCTGGGCCCTTCATCTCAAGCACCGCTCCGCTGGGCACCGCCGTCTCTGCACCGCTCCGCTGGGCCCTTCAACTCAAGCACCGCTCCGCTGGGCACCGCCGTCTCTGCACCGCTCCGCTGGCCCCTTCAACTCAAGCACCGCTCCGCTGGGCACCGCCGTCTCTGCACCACTCCGCTGGGCCCTTCAACTCAAGCACCGCTCCGCTGGGCACCGCCGTCTCTGCACCGCTCCGCTGGGCACCGCCGTCTCAAGCACCGCTGGCCCATTGGCAGAAGGGGCAGGCCCGCATCTGTGTCGGGCAGGGCTGCACGAAGCACTCTGGGCACCATGCCTCCTCCAGAACCAGTGGAGTCTGTAATCCACTTGTGAGACTGTGGCTTTGCATTCCCCAGGATGGCACAGTGGGCAATCCACCCACTGTAGAGACTCGTGAGACTGTGGCTTTGCACTCCCCAGGATGGCACAGTGGGCAATCCACCCACTGTAGAGACTCGTGAGACTGTGGCTTTGCACTCCCCAGGATGGCACAGTGGGCAATCCACCCACTGTAGAGACTCGTGAGACTGTGGCTTTGCACTCCCCAGGATGGCACAGTGGGCAATCCACCCACTGTAGAGACTTGTGAGACTGTGGCTTTGCACTCCCCAGGATTGAACAGTGGCCATGGAGGCCCCTCGTGGATCTGGCGTCATGGACTCATCTGGCTGAGGTGCCCCCCCTTCTCTTCCCCCTGAGGTACCTGTAGTTTTGCTATCTGATGCCCCTGCAGTGTTCTCTCCATTGGAGTCAGGTATCCTGTGTGGGCTTTGCCCATGTGTTTAGGCCCATTGGCCCACGAACAATGGCTGATACCCAATTTGGACAGGACAATTTACATATGTATATATAGTTATAGATGTTTGATATATTTTTTTACTTAGCCGTACAATATACTTCAAATTTCATGGTCATTTTATTTTGTCTTTGCATTCTTCCGGGGGGTTTGGGGGTGTCACTCTGAGTTGTTGCTCTGCATTGATATGTATGTAGTTGTGGGTGAGGGTGAGGGTGGGTGTGTCGTGTATGTGTGTCCCCGTAATTTTTTGCCTCCCCCCTCGCCTGTGTCATAGGTGCAGTACTCACCGTTGTCTTCTGCGCCGGCGTTCGTGCTCCTGGTAGAGGGGCAGGAAGACAATAGCTGGTAGGATGTGTAGTTCGGGTTCCATGCTGTCCAGATTCCTCGTGGAGTGTGTAGAGGTGAGTGTTTTCCGTTCGTAATGGCTGTTTCCGCCGTATTTTTATCGGCGGGTCTACCGCCCCGGAAAAGGTAGCGGATTCGTGGGTTGTGATAGGGTGGGCGGTACATTGTCTCCCGACTGTCTGTTGGCGGTGACCGCCGCGCTGTTTGTTTGTCCCGCCGCGGCGGTCGGAGTGTTAAAGTGGCGGTCTCTGTTGGCGGTTTCTGCCAGGGTCAGAATTCCATTTTTTTTACCGCCTGCCTGTTGGCGGGTTGGCCGCCGCTTTAACACCGACCGCCAGGGTTGGAATGACCCCCTTTGTCTCTTGATAGATGTTTATGCCAAGGTATCAAAACGTGCGGGGCTCCTAACGCAAAGGATTGGAATCCACAATGAAATGCTGCTGGGGACAGTTCGGGTGCAGCATAAACAGGCATGATTTGGCACAGGTCACCCCATGGCCAGAAGCAACATGAAACTCCAGGGGTATGTCTTGGATATCAGCTATGCCCTCCTGTATGTTTCGGATGTAGAATAATACATCATCTGCATATAACAAGACTACATGGATCTCCCAGACAATGGGATACTCCAGGAACGCCCCTGCTGTTGGAGCCTCAGGGATAAGGGCTCCATAGCGAGGCCAAAGAGCAGAGGGGACAGCGGACAGACTTGCCACATTCCTCTGCTCACTCAGAAACAGGGGAAGATACACTGGCCAATATTCACCCGCACTGTGCGTTCAATGTATAGGAGTCAAATTAACGCATCTAGTCATCCCTTGATGCCAAAAGTAGTCATGGTCAAAAATAGGCAATTTCAATCTACTATATCAAATGCTTCATGCAAGTCCAGCACCAAGCATGCAGCAAATGCCCACTGGACCAGAGGAAGCTTCATTATCCTGTGCAGAAGGTGTATATTTAAAGTGGTGGTGGACGTCCCTGTGTGCACCAGACGTGGCATGTGTTCACACAGCCTGCCCGCTATAACCTTGTTCAGGATTTTATAATCAGACCTCAACATAGAATGCGGGCATTAAGGGGCAAGCTCCATGGGGTCTTTCACAGGCTTGGAAAAGGATACTAAGAGAGATTTGTGGAGGGTTGGCAGAAGTCAACCGTCCATTTGGAACTCTTGTTAAAGTTTGAGGAGTTTCAGGGCTAAAAGGTGCTTTTAGGCTTTGTAGAATTAGATTTGGAATCCATCCCCAGTGTTTTATGAGTTGCTGTGCCCCACATGACACTGTCTCTTTCTCTCATGACATGGGTGCGTTAAGATCTTCCCTATCTAGTGGACGAAGGACTACTAAGTTCACAGACGCAAGAAAGTGACATATGGCAACCTGACTGTCCATAATAGAGGGTCATATGCGGTCTGATTATGCATAGTAAATGCCTTGTGAATCTGACTGATTTGTGAAAACAATTGCTGGTGAATCCCTGATTATCGTGATCGGTGTGCGCAGGAGCCAGGACAATAAACATCTACATACTGCTTCGCTTGGTACACACGGATGTCGAGGTGTTGTAGTTGCTCACTCATTTGAGCATGTCTATGCAGTGCCTTAATCATTGCACCCAGCACTGTACAGTCAGCTTGGGCTG
Organism: Pleurodeles waltl; assembly: GCF_031143425.1. Taxonomy (NCBI): domain Eukaryota; kingdom Metazoa; phylum Chordata; class Amphibia; order Caudata; family Salamandridae; genus Pleurodeles; species Pleurodeles waltl. The sequence goes on from NC_090437.1 coordinate 769,026,750, forward strand.
TAGTTTGGGGTGCACCCAGGGATGTCTAAATGCAGGACATGTCACTGTGTGGGCCTGCTTTCACCCCTACAACCGCATTGATGCAGTGACCTCTGAGGATAACTTTCATCGCTTCCCAGTCAATTACCCTGGACACAGATGTTCCCCAGTTGTCGGGTAGGCTATGGAAGAGTGTCTCTGCTGTTGTGTCACAGAATACCTGATCTCCAAGCATGGTGGGCTGTAAATGCCTAGTGGGAACCTGTGACCATGCACACCCCACTAAAACTCTACCTGGAGGGGATTAAGGTTGGAATAGGTCTTCACCCAGATATTCTGCCCTTGATGCCAATAGCATAGTAGCTGGGACACAGAGTATCCAATTGAATCGGATATACAAGGCATGTGGGGGGGGGAGCAGGAGAATTATAGGAACATTCCCTAGAGTCTGAGTTCAGCAATCTCCATCAGTCCAGCAAAGTCCAGTGTTGAAGCCTACACCGGGGAGCATGGGAGTGGTAGGTGGGATCAATCACGCTGTGGGTCAACTACACACCTAAAGTCAATGATACATGGGATGTGGGCCCATTTTGTGAATATTGAGAACAGACGTGAGAAGTAGGCCTGCTATGTTGAATGGGGGGCCCTAAATGCTTCCTAACAAGACCGTCCTCCCATCTAGTTGCCCCTCAACCAGCATGGGACCGCCCTTCAGGTCAATTTTGATTATTGTGAGCCTGACGAGAACACCTGGTCTAACCAAGATTATGGCTCTGCAAGCAAAGCCAGAGTATGTGGTACAAAACATTTCCTTCTACAGCATTTTTTAAAACAGGCACCCTCCCCTCCCATGATATGAGTCTCTTATAGCAGTGCAATTTAAACACCCTATCACCTAAGATACTGCTGAACCGCATGTCTGTTACGTGTGGAGCCCGTACCATGGACATTCCACCTGATTATGCTAAATTTAGACATTATCAGTATCCTAAGTGGGGAGGGTGTGGGCTCTGTAGCGGATCATAAGCCACATCATCACAGTTATACACCAAAATATGAATGTCATACTTCCTAAAAAAGAATACATTATTACACCCCATAACTCAACAAACTGTAAAAAAAAATAATCCCTACCGTGAACAACCCTCAAACATTATGATCACCTAAACAGTAATAAAAAAAAAAGGCCCATGGATGAAAAGGTCCTGCATGTTACCAGCATGCATCATGTTTGGCCGGGTGCTAGGCAAGGGGGGTAGCCAGGCTGTCTTCAGTTTCCACAGTGTGTAAGCAGTCTGCAGTGATACTCACTCTGGGTCAGTTGGGATGACCTTTTACTACAATCTGATGAATACAGATTACTTGACCTGAGGTTCTTGTTGTGATATAAGCTCCTCTGCTGTTTCCCTTGTCAGCTCCTGCAGAGTTGCTGAGACCGTGTTTGACATCGGATATGCCATTGTCTGAACAGTAAACAAGGGGTGAATGCAGTCTGCCCACAATGTAACCTCCAACCTCAAGTCTGGGCCTGTCCCTCCTTTGCCTGTTCTGGGGTAAATGCCCCTTTGAATCCAGCACCACCATGTTTGCGTGCCCAGTGCTTCTGGCGATGCGATGTTTGTGCCTCATGTTGTCGGCATGGCAGTGAAGGGAAAGCAGATGTCTCAACCCAGTCCCAGGCATCCACGGGCTTGGTAAAGCAGTAACTTTGAATTCAAACCATGGCCTTCAGTTTAACTTGAAAAAGGAGGGAATAGTGGAGGTTAGCCTGCCTCAATCTGCATGTCACCCCCAAAAAGGGAGCCCTGCGGCGCTGCAGTGATATAATCCAGGAAGAGGAATACTGGCGTTTTCGTAACGGAATGGCTTTGCTGTTCTAGCTGAGAGCCTGTGCACACCACTTGACCAGCAGCAATGTCAGCGCCTGCTGCACTCTACACCCAGTAATATATGTTGTAAGACCCAACTTACCCCACGTAGCAGAGGGGGACAGGCAGTCCCAGTGCTGCACTGGCAAATACTCAAGTGTGGTCACTATAGGCCCAGGGGATAAAATGGGTGGTAGCCCACACCCCCTTTCAGTCTGCACTTCTTCGTGAAGCCCACAGTGGGGTTGTTGGTCGAAGTTCAGGCCCACTGGGTCGCCGGGATTCTCATTAACTGGTATCAACCAAAGTCTGTTCACTGATGTCTGGTGCAACCTCCTATGCTACGGCAGTTCTATGTGAGATGCTATCTAAGGTCGCCTATGCCCTGAACTCCCCCGGTATCAGGCCTTGCTGTTGCCAAGAGTTTTGTGGTGGCGGGTGGGTCGCAAAAGGGAAGCGGCCTGCTTGGTCAGTTAGCATGACACCAGCACACTCTCATCCCCAAACATTCCAATTCCTGCTTGGGGGTCAACAGCAGATGTGTCAATAATCCCCCACAACTAGTCTGCGTTACCAGCAGAAAAAAGATGTGGAGGGGTATATGGTGGAGAGGTAAGCCAGTGTATAATACCATTCAAAAATGATCATATAAGCTATTTCACAGTGGGATAAGCTTTCTTAAGTTTTTGGTATGTCTCGCCAAAGGGGTTCTAATTGCTTAGACGAAATGCCATCTGTAGTGGTATTCTGCCTGAAATTTTAAATGTGTGGGTTTGAAGAGGTGTAGAGTGTTGATGTATTGGAGATTAGTCCTTTAGACCCGTCATATGCGCTCACTAATATTTCAAGTCAGTATAGGATATGGTAGCCCCAGAATAATTGGAGGGGTGCAATGCCCAATGTTGCCGCTGGCAGTATTGTAGCCTTGTTGTTTCAGGGAGAGAGTAATAAGCCTCACACTGTTCAAATGATTTAATGGAGTCTCCCGCAAAGAGGTCTCTTAATTTCCTACACTCCTCTGCCTCCAAGCTAGTAAATAATGGAGGCAGTAGCACAAGAGTGAAATCCGGGTTGCATGCAATTGGAGTGTTGGAGGAGGGTAAGGTAGTAAGCCCTCACCTGATTCCCAACCTGTCTCATATGTCAAGTACCATCCTAATGGGGGGTGGCTATGTAGGTGCTGAACAATGAAACATGCTTGGGTAGCCAGGCTAGAACCCAGAGGGGCCAGCAGTCCACTGAAAGGTCCATGTGGAACCATTGTTTCCACTGGTGGAGTGGAGTGGCTTAGTGCTGGTGGAGTGGAGTTGGTATTGTGTGGTGTGGTATTAAGAGTGGTGTAATTGTGTGGTGTAAGGTTGCATTGTGTGGCTTGTAGTATAGTGGCATGGAGTGTAGTCATATTACGTGGTGTGAGGTGTGAAGTGGTGAGGCACTGAGTATAGTGAAGTGGCACTGTGTGGCTTGCAGTTGCATTGAGTGGAGTGGAGCCATACTGGAACCCACAGATATACATGGACTTTTGAGAAAAAGAGGAATAGCAATATTCCGGCCACAGACACGGAGGAGTACACCAAGTACAAAAGAGGACTACATGTTGGAATTTGAATAAGACACTATTAAGTCAATGCAGTAGCAGCAGGACAACAATAAAAGGGCAAAATAAAATGCAAAGAGTGCAAAAGAAACACACAGACCCACCAGCCAAGACATAACCGACAACAAGCATCGAGTGACAGTGCCTAGGGGCCGAGCTGAGCAATGAAAAGGGCAACTGCAGACCAAAAACTGTGGTAGGAGATGGTGGGGCAGAGAAAGAGCCCTGCTAAACAACAAATAACAAGGCATCAACTGGACCAGCAAGAACAGCTAAGATCACACAACCAAGGGCAAAAAGAGGCCTACCTCTCTATGTGAAGAAAGTTACATAAACACAAACCAGGCTTGGCTAATATTGAGACTCCAACAAGGTAAGTGCAAGAAATGCATCCCTGCAAGAGTGAGCTACACACTAATGAAATATACTATCATGAGGTGTGAATAAACTGCCATACAGCATGAGCATTGATACATTCAGACAACAGCTCAGCTATATAAGTAAAGATAGATGCAAATGAAGCACCTTGCAGCTGCTGCAGGTCTCAAAGGAGTAAGTCTGTGTTGATTGCGGTAGATGGGATTGAGGTATATCAGGGTAGATTACAGTAGAGTGGACTGAGATACACTGGAATGGGGTAAATTGGGGAAGAGTGGATTGGGGTATACTGGAGTAGATTGGAGTGGAGTAGTTTGAAGTGGGTTAGATTATAGTGGAATAGTGGAGGTTGGAGTGGAGGAGAATGGGGTATAGTGGAGTATATTGAGGTGAAGTAGATTGTAGTGGAGAATACTGCACTAGACTGTAATGCCGTAGATTGGGGTGGAGTGGGTTAGATTGCAGTGGTGTGTGGTAAATTTTTAGTGGGATTGATTGGAGTGAAGTGGGATAGATTGGGGTTAAAAAAGAGTGGTAAAGGGGATTAGAGTGGAGTGGGCTAAATTGTAGTGAAGTACAGTGGGGTGGATTGGACTGAAGTAGAGTGGGGGTAGGTTAACGTGGAGTGTGATACACTGGAGCAGAGTAGATTGGGTAATTTAGAGTTTGGTAGATTGAAATGGAAGGTTTGAGTGGAGTGGCATAGATTGTAGTGAAGTGGAGTGGGGTAGATTGGGTTTGTTGCCTGGGCTCTCATTATCCTAAATGAGACTACTGGATTTCTAGGCAGCAGGATCGATAACGGTGTGGGGGACTGAGTCTGACCCACGTGTAAGGAACTCTGTCACCCTAAATCCGGTTTTTGCTCCGGCTAACTAGCAGTGCCTCATTTCTCCCACGGGGAAGAAATGATTGGGCAGCCGAGCTCATGACATCTTTGGAACTTCTCAGGGAAGTCGTGGTCACTCAGATCCAAACCAACTCTCTCATTTACAATATGATCTCATATACAAATGACAAAGACAGTATAAGTTTTATATAATGTTTTAATAAAACGACTGTATTTTAGATAATAAGGCGTGAGCCGCAATAACCTGAACAATACAACACAGTAGGATTGAAATAGTCACCAGGAGAGTAAAACATAAGAACAAAGCTATCATAGTGCCTAACAGTTTCTCCTCTCCCTCTGCTTGTTCTATTTCGAGCACAGCATGTTAAGCTTCTAGCTTGCCTTTCCGAATCACTGGGGAGATATCAGCCCTCATACCTGAGCAAAGGCCTGTGATCTGGTTCAGCATCTGCAACGAGGCAGTCAGCGTCTAGTTCTGGCTCCCTGGTCGGAATCTCCCTCTTCCGTGTATTGGGACAAGGAAGTGATTTTATAACTAACATGTCATTGTGATCACAAAATGTCCATACGCAGGAATGCCAAATCTAAACTCCTACCACGTCTATCGGCAATGTACCAGACTGTATCCTTGACTGAAGCACAGAGTGAATATGTTATGGAAAACTCCAGTGCTGAAGTAGGCAAAACAGTGTGGTATGAATAAAAAACAACACTGTAGAACTGGCTATTTGAAAAATAACAGTACGAAGCCTAATAAAAAGCATTTAGAGCAAAGTGCACAGAGGCTCTAAGCTGTCAGCAAATAAATAAAATACATTCAGGGCAAAGTGCACAAAGGCCTAAAGCCTGAAGCTAATGCGCAAAAGATACGTAAAACTAACGACACTACAGGGTGGATTGAATTGGAGTGGAGTGGGGTAGAATGGAGTGTAGCGGTGTGGAGTGGAGTGGCGAGCCGTGTCATAGAAAGTCTTACAGTGGAGTGTCTTGGAGTGGAGTAGCATGGCATGAAGTGAGGCTTGCATAGAGTAGAAGGGCATAGAGTGGAGCAGAGTGTTGCAGAGTGAAGTGATGTAGAGTGTTGTAGGGAGGAGTAGTGTAAAGTGCAGTAGTGTGGTGTTGCCCTACGTAGGAAGCTTATGCCCAGATGTTTATCCTGTGGTCACTGTGCCACTGAATTCAAGCTAGCCTGGCCCATAGGTGGTGATACCCTGAAAACTGTCCCAGAATGCTTGTTTATGGTCCAGGGAGGATCTGGCCTGGCATTTCAGGCTGTACTGTTCCTTGAGGAGTAGGGTAAAAACTGCTTTTCATATGGCAGGTTCCAAACTGGGGTGATATGGTGGCATGGTGGGCAAAAAAAAATTTGTTATGGGATGCTGCCCAAGCGATTTCCATGGGCCGGGATTAATTCAAGCATTCCATCCATCACCTTGTCGTTTTTGCGTCCGGTCCAACAGCAAGCAATGGATAGGCTACAAACCCCAAAAGGTAAGCTATATATATTGCAGAGGCAGTAAATGCACTGTGGGCAGAGCAGACCTAAAAATGAGGAGGAGGTGACCCCTAAGACATCAGACGTACGTACACTCCTAAATCCCATACATTCTTTCAGGCACCAGTGGAATTCAGCTTCCCAGAGTCCCAATAAAAACATAAAAAGAAAAGGTAACAGGATATGTATAACCTAACACACTAGCTTTGGTCCAGGGGTCCCCCTGGGAGCCCAACAGGGCTTAAAAGTATTTTGTTTTTAAATCTCTGCAAAATCTGCAGCTGGATCTGTAGATTTTGCAGAGGTTTAAAAAAATGGTCTCCCAAGTTTCACAGTTATTTTGCCCCAGGGTTGGCCAGGTCCCCAGGGCATTATGGCTTAAAACTAGGATGGGGGCACACAGGATCCCCCTTACTAGTGCTTTTAGAAGCCCCAGAGACCACCACCGCCCCAGGGCTAAGCTTAGTAACTATGCAAGGGCTGCGCCTAGCCCCCACATACTGGAGACCACCACTTCCCCAGGGCTACAAGTAAAATAATATGATAGAGGTTAAATATAACTTGTGCACTCGCCGTAGGCTGATAATTAACCCAGATATTACAGCACTCATTACATCTGTTATAACAAAATTGATGTGTGACCATAACATTTGTAGTAAAATGTTCGATGACATAACTGCATGGCGGGGCAGAGGTTCTAGTTACTGCAGCACGGCTGGGTGCGTCGCGCTGACTGTGGACTGTACGTCCTAATGGGGGAACAAAAACATGCTGCAGCAAGCTGTACAGTTAACTAGGGCGCCAATACCGCGCAGGCCGGGCACCTCTTTATTTTATAACCTCCGCCCCGGACAACGTATGGTGTCACAGAGCAGGCAACAATGTAGGGGAGAGTCTGGGTGGTTGTCTACTTCCCCCCCATGTTTTAGTGAACTACTACAAAAACATTCACCCTCGAACAAGGCATATGAATATCAATTACAATCAGGAATACAAAAGAAAAGAGAGAGAAAGGAAAAGAAGATAATAGCAGGAGTTGTTGGGTGTACACGGACACCAGTCACTTTTCTTGTAAACACATGAAGTCTCTTAAGACTTTGGCTGGGTTCAGGGTTGGGCAGCAGGTGGTACCTTTCACTTCTCCCGCTCTGCTTCAGCCCTCGTGCGGGTCCCCGATCCAGGGAACAGGACCCTTTGAGATCTCTGCTGGGACCTCCGTCACTTCCTGCTCGGCATTCATCTGGAGAACTTGGCTGCGAAACGTAGCCTCCTTCAAGCTCTTCGCCACTCTCCTCCAACGGGTCAGCTCCTGAATCGCCATCCCGAGGCTCCACCCTCCAGAACCACGACACATTCCGGGTCACCTGAAGCCCCACTTTTCTTGCAGCAACGATGGTCCCAGCGATCTTCTGGACTATCCGGTGTCAGGTTCAAAAGGGGTACGGAACTTCCAACCTGGGTGGCGATCCTTCAGAATGAAGGATTACCCCACTTTTAGGTCAGAATGTTTCGCCCTTCTCCTCTCGCTGGTCTAGACATTGGTCTGTTTTCGTTTCTCCTGCATCTCGAGTATATCCAACTCAGTGGGTTGCCACTGCTCATCAGCGTATCTGGAGTCCTGTGGTGATGAACGAAACATCAACGCTGCCGGGGCACACCCCGTCGTGCTATGGGGTGTCTGTGGGTATGCCCTCAGGAATGCATGCAGGCATATCTTGGAGTTCTCTTGTTGACTTACTCCAGTTCGTAAAGCGGGGTTCAAGGTCCACATGAAGTGCTCATCATCCCCGTTTGCCTGGGGCCATTGAGGGGGTAATTCACCAGTGTGATATGGCGAATGAAACCTGAAACTCCTGGCCGTGAAATGGAGGACCATTGTCCATTGTTATGTCCTCCAGCAGACCCAGGAGAGCAAAAACCTTCTCCAAGACAGGATGGACGTGCTCAAATGCCGTGGACATCACCAGTTCCATCATCGGGAACCGGGCGCACAAGTCAGTCATGACAGCCGTCAGCCAGCCATCAGGAAAACTACCAAAATCCAGGCTTACCCAAGGCCATGGTCCAGTGCTAGGCGGTTCGGTCATCACTGGAGCAAGGACGGGATCTTGAGCGGGGACCGCACAGGGATCACCTCTTGGTATCAGGTCATCTACCATGGTGTCCATCCTGGGGACCCACACCTTCTCACGCAAACAGGCCTTAGGGGGTGATTCTGACCGCGGCGGTAATTACCGCCATGGTGGAGGTTGGCGGTAGCACCGCCAACAGGCTGGCGGTGCACCGCCGGGCATTCTGACCGCGGCGGTACAGCCGCGGCCAGAAGCGGAAAGCCGGCGGGGTACCGCCGACTTTCCGCTGCCCATGGGAATCCGCCATGGCGGCGCAGCTTGCTGCGCCGCCATGGGGATTCTGACACCGCTTACCGCCATCCTGTTCCTGGCGGTTCGCCCGCCATGAACAGGATGGCGGTATGGGGTGCCGTGGGGCCCCTGGGGGCCCCTGCAGTGCCCATGCCAATGGCATGGGCACTGCAGGGGCCCCCGTAAGAGGGCCCCACAAAGAATTTCAGTGTCTGCTTTGCAGACACTGAAATTCGCGACGGGTGCAACTGCACCCGTCGCACCTTCCCACTCCGCCGGCTCCATTCTGAGCCGGCTTCCTCGTGGGAAGGGTGTTTCCCGCTGGGCTGGCGGGCGGACTTTCGGCGGTCGCCCGCCAGCCCAGTGGGAAAGCCAGAATGACCGCCGCGGTCTTTTGACCGCGGAGCGGTCTTTCGGCGGGAACCGCTTGGCGGGCGGAGACCGCCGTCCGCCGCGGTCAGAATCACCCCCTTAGTCTTAGCTGTCCCCTGATGACCCTGGTAAGCTAATTCTACAACTCTAAGATGTAGACTGCGGGGTATTACTAAGCGCTGGCCCTGGAGAGGAAGACCTTCCGGACTCACAGAGAGCTCCAGGCCTCACATTCCAAATCCACTGCATCGTCTTGCGCTCCTCAGAGTCAAAATCGTGCTTCTTGTCAAGGTAACATTTCCATTACCGATTGGCTCAGCCGATGACTGCATCTCGGATTGAGGCGTCAGTGATCTCCGTCACCATCAGTGCTGTGGGACATGCTAGGTTCACAATCATGCTTACGAAACTCTCTGTCCGTCCATCCTCCTCCTCTTCTTCTCCCTGCGAGCATGGCCGCAACGGATGGCGTGATAAGTAATCCACAGGATTGTTGACTACAGGCCAGTAGACAATGTAAAACCGGTAGGGCTGGAGGAGCACCGCCCACCTTTCAATTCTTGGTGGGGCAATTCGGGCCGTGCCCGCAAAGAGGGATACCAGTGGTTTGTGGTCGGTAACCATCATAAATTCGTGCCCTCAAAAATACAAGTTGAAATGCTGACAGGCCCATCGTATGGCCAGCGCTTCCAGCTCAATTTGCTCATACCGGGCCTCCGTTCCATTGCCGAGAGGGCCCTGTTGGCGTAGGCCACTGGCGTCCACTGCTGGTGGCTTTGTCCTGCAGCGATACGGCTCCGAGCCCAATGGGGCTGGAGTCCACCACGACTTCCGTTCTCTTGTGCTGGTGGAAGTATGCCATGACCACAGAGTCCAACAGTGAACTTTTGACTGCTTGGAACGCCTTGTCCACTTCTATGCCCCACTCCCATTGGGTGTTGGCGTTCGTGAGCTGTCGAAGAGGTTCAGCAAGTGTGGCCAGATTGGGGATGAACCTCCCATAGTACGTTGCCATACTGAGGAAGCTTCTGACTTCAGTGGCGTTGCGAGGTAAGGCTGCTCCTTTGATGGTCTCTACTTTCTTGGGGTCAACCTTCATAACTTCCCTTGAAAAGATGTAGCCAAAAAAGTCAGTGGAGTTGTGGTGCATTTCTTCCGGTGCAACGTTAGTCCTGCTTCCGCTAACCTCTGGAGAGTGGCTCTCAGCTGTTTTTGATGTTCCTCTAATGTGTTGGAGAAAATTAAGATGTTGTCACTTAGATTAATGACGCTGGTCAAACCGGACAGTGTCTCCCGTATGGCATTGTGGAAGATCTGCACGGCCGAAGAGCCCCCAAAGCTAAGGCACTTGTAACGTCGCAGCCCCACATGAGTTGAGAATGTTTAAGAAGAAAAGATTGGGTGGTGCACCACTTTAAGTTGTAGACATATTCTTTATATACTAATTGTAGAAGGGTCCCAGATAATTAAACAGGTGATGATACACGGTTTAATAAGATAAGGTAAATGATATCCAATTTTAATTAAATATATGGGCCAAGTCGTAATTGCGAGTTAAAGTGCCGTATATCAGCCTTACCTGAAAAGGTATGAAGATATGCCGTTTGTCGATAGATAGGTGTAGCAGGCCGGTCAGCGGCAAACCGAAAGAGCAGAAAGACGGGCCCGGCCGTGTTGCCACCCGTCAAGTTAAACAAAGTGAATAGCGCGTGTTGCGGTAGAAGAGAATACTACGAAAAATGCCGGAAATTTATAAAAGACGCCGTACGCGGAAGGGGAATGTAAACATAGTCGATGGACTATGTCTAACGGGCCGCATTGCCCAAATGAAATAAATAGCGGCCATATTAGAAAAGGCAAAAGTGAGCAGTAATCATTTGTGGAAATGTTAAATGAAAAAATATGGAGGATACTTAACAAAAATAAATAGTGAAACAGAAAAAAACTGGAATATGTACATATATGTATGTGTGAACAGGGGGGAAAGAAGGAAAGCACAAGAAAAGGAGAAAGGAAAGAGAGCAAACCGTCCATAGTGGAAAGCCAATTAGGGAGAGAATAACAAAACCCCAATGTGAAAGGAGAAAGTATATATACTCAAGATTGATATTACAATGATAGTTATACTAATGGTCAGACCAATAGTCCCTATATTTATACAATCTCCGTTGTAATAAACAAGTAATCCATTAGCATAAAACAAACATTTGTTACAATAGTAATATCATAACAGCAAGATAATTACCACCTGGTAGTCATGTAACCATAAACAAAATATTGTCAAAAAATAATAAGTCATATATTGCAAAGTGTAGAACAATCTCAATCATTGTATACAAAGTTGTAACATTTTTTAGTAAGATACTCAAAAGAAAATAACTATATACTGAAAGGGAATATTAATATATACAACAAGCCCATTACAGGAAATAATGAAACTCATGGTCAATATTATGTCCGAACTCGACTGAACGTAAACGACAGATCCAGGCTGCTTCTCTCTGACGTAAATGCAGTTCTCTATTACCCCCCCTGGGATTTGGTGGGATATGGTCAATCCCGTGAAATGAGATTACATCATCATGTTTGTGCATCAATGCCATATGCAATGAAAGCGGATATCGGTTATCATTGTTCTTAATAGCACGTATATGCTCCTGTATTCGGTGTTTGAGCAATCTAATGGTACTACCCACATAAATTTTATTACATGTGCATTTGAGAATATAGATCACAAATTTAGTGTTACAGTTGATAAAACATTTGATGGTAAAGACCCCTGTATTGTTATAACAGAAAGTGCTAGTTTTATCCAGACCAAAAGCACAGACATTGCATTCATGGCATGTATAAAAGCCCAAAGTCTTGGCTGGGAGCCAAGTGGATACATTAGGTACAGATACATAACTCAGACAGAGAACATTTCGCAATGTTTTGCCTCTTCGATAGGTAATTCGAGGTGTTTCAGAAAGAGACCCTTTAAGTCGCTGTAAGTCAGTGAGTAGATACCAATGACGTTTAAGGATTTTGTAAATGCCCTGACTATGGGCCGTATATCTAGTTACGAAGGACAAGCGTGCATTGTGTGAAATCCTTTTATTTTTAGGTTTTAATAACAACGTGTTTTGTCTAGATGTGTTCATAATACGCTGTTCTGCAGTTCGAAGAATCTGGTGGTTATAACCTCTGTTGATAAATCTTTGTTTAACAAGTCTAATTTGTTCACAAAATTGATCTTCAGTACTGCAATTTCTTCGCACACGTACCATTTCACCAAAAGGGATGTTATTAATGGTAGAAGGCGGATGTGCGCTAGTTGCATGTAGAAGGCTATTGTAAGACGTGGATTTCCTATAGAGGACACTCTGTATAGAATTATTATAAATGAAAAATCTTATATCAATGCTTTCTCGACTGTAATGCAGGCTGAGTTTCACATTATAAGGATTGTCATTGAGAAATGTGTGGTAAAGGGTGAGTTGTTCAATAGATCCATTCCAAATCAGGATGATATCATCAATGTACCTGCCCCAGAATACAATAAATTCAGTCCAGGGCGAGGCATTTCTACCCCATGCATGTATTTTTTCAAACCAGCCCATAAAGAGGCAGGCGTATGATGGAGCAAATTTGGAACCCATAGCTGTCCCTTGTATTTGTTGAAACCATCTGGTGTTGTGTAGAAAATCATTTTTTGATAAAATGATATCGATCATTTCTAAGAGCATTTGGTTATGCTCGTAATGATCGCCAGAACGAGTATTGAGATATGAAGTAACTGCCAACAGGCCAAAGGGTTTTTGGATACAAGTATACAAGCTATTAACATCCATTGTGACAAATAAAAGGTCATTAGACCATAAGAAATCTTCAAATTTGTTCAAGATGTCCTTACTATCCTGTATAAAGGAGGGTAGATTACAAACAAACTTTTGTAAAAAAAGGTCCACAAATTCTGATATTCTTTCAGTAGGGGAATCAATCCCAGATATGATCGGTCTGCCTGGAGGAAAGGTACCCTCCTTATGGATTTTTGGGAGAATATAGATACACGGATATCTGGGATATTTGACAAGTAAATATTTAAACTCACTATCAGATAGTAAGCCCTGTTCGTGCCACCCCCATAGCTTGTTATTAATATATTCAGTCAGTTCATAAATGGGGTTACTGGTAAGACTTTTGTAGCATGTTGTGTCTGCTAACTGCCTATCAATTTCCTGCATGTAGTCACTTGTATTCATAATAACTACATTCCCACCTTTGTCCGCCTCACGAATAACAATTGATCGATCAGTCATGAGACTGGTGAGAGCCTTCCGTTCTCCAATGGACAGATTGTCAATTCTCCGCTTGTTAGTATTGGAAACACCTAAGAATTTGAATAGATCCGAAGATACCTTGTTAACAAATAAATCAATATTGCTATGTACAGTAGTAGGGATAAATTTGGACCGTGGTCTGAGACCGCTAGTCGTATTTAGGTCCTCCTTAGTTCCTAAATCTATCCTAATGTCTTCAATGTCAATCTCACCATCGTTTTGTAAGGACATCAACAGTTGAATATCTCCTTGTCTTCATCATCATCGTAGGGTTTGTTGCCTGGGTATGCATCCACCGCCACCATCGCAGTGTCATCATCTGGCGTAACTTGCTTTATTGCCGCCTTCCGGGCCAACGTGGTCATGGATCTGGGCCACCTCCCTCTGAAAACTTTGGCAAAATCGTTGGGCTTATCACATTTGGAGCAGTTTTTTCCCTTGGCAGGGCATACTCCTGGTATCCTGTGCTCTAGACCACAGCTACCGTACCCCTTTTCCTCCAGTCTCGGTGGTCGAGCCACATGCGGCTGATTGTAGCATCCTTGGATGGCGTCAACCCGTTCTTCTTTTACTGGGCCCAATTTGGCCTGGCCTGGTTCCAGAGCAGATCGCGCTAGGGCAGCATCCATGTCCTCTGCTACTATTGGACAGTTTGTGTGACCTTGCAAGGATAAGTATTTCATCCAGCGATATGCCTGTGTAACATCACGTGTGGGGAGGCACCGACTGACGTACAAGCTCAAACATACAGGCAGCAGCGGTATTTCTGAGCACCCTCTGACATCAGGGGGAACGCAGACAGACGGGGATGCACAGACAGACGGGAATGCGCAGACAGCTAGAACACCGGAAGAGAAATGCTTTTGCATTTCTCTTCCGACCGGGAGGTGGGGCGGGAGGGACAAGAAAGGAAAGGAAAGACCTTTCCTTTCTTGTCTCTCACAGCATTTCTGCTGTTCGATCGCAATGCGATTGGGCAGCCGAAATGGCCATTAGACACCAGGGAATTCTTTTTAGGTACTGTAAACAAGGGGAGCAGCCCCTTGGGCAATGATCGCTCTCTAGGGGTCCATATTATTTTTAGCCCATTTCTGCCGCCCCTGGTGGCAGATCGGTCTAATATAATTAGGCCGATCTGCCCCCGGGGGGCAGAAAGCCCCTAGACACCAGGGATAATTTTTTCTGTTTATTTTTTATTTTTATGTGTGGGGAGCAACCCCGTAGGCAAGGGTCACTCCCCAGGGAGCCAAATTATTTTTAGGCCAATTCTGCCCCACCTGGGGGCAGACACCACTAGACACCAGGGATTTTTTTTTTTAATCATGCTGACACATAAGGGGAGCACCCCCTTGGGCAGGGGTCGCTCCCTAGGGGCCCATAATATTTTTAGGCCATTTTCTGCCCGGCCCCACCAACCCCATGGGGGCAGATCAGCCTAATATAAGCCCCTAGACACCAGGGATATTTTTTGGGGGGGGTTTATTTTTATTTTTTTTATATGTGGGGAGCGACTCCTTAGGCAAGGGTCACCTCCGGGGGGCCAAATTATTTTTAGGCCTTTACTGCCCACAGGGGGGCAGAAACCACTAGACACCAGGGAATTTGTATTGTTTTTATACTTACTCATAAGGGGAGTGGCCCCTTGGGCAAGAGCTGCTCCCCAGGAGGGGCAAAACATTTTTAGGCCATTTCTGCCCCAACGGTGGAAGATCGGCCTAATATAATTAGGACGATCTGCCCCCAGGGTGGGCAGAAAACCCCTAGGCACCAGGGATAACTTATTTTTTTATTTTATTTTTATTTTATATATGTGGGGAGCCACCCATTAGGCAAGGATCACTCCCGGTGGGGCCTAATTACTTTTAGGCCATTTCTGCACCCCCATCCACTGGGGGCAGAAAAACCCCTAGACACCAGGGATAAAACTTTTTTGGGGTTCTTTTTTTTTTATATGTGGGGAGTGACCCCTTAGGCAAGGGCTGCTCCAGGGGGGGCGTGGCGAAATTATTTTTAGGACATTTCAGCCCTCCTCAGTTGCAGAAACCACTAGACACCAGGTTTTTTTTTTTAATCATACTTACGCATAAAGGTAAAGGGTAAAGGCCGCTCCCTAGAGGGGGGCAAAATATTTTTAGGCTTTTTATGCCCCTGCTTGGGGCAGAAACCTCTAGACACCAGGGAGATATATATATATATATATATAGGAAAGGGTCGCTCCCCTGGGGGGCAAATTGTATTTAGGCCATTTCTGCCCCCTTTGGGGGCAGATCTGATCATTTTTTTAGGGCCAATATGGCCCCGGAGAGGAGAAACCACTAAACATCAGGAATTGGTGTGTGTGTATGTGTGTGTTTTGTTTGGGGGGGCAGCCCCTTGGGCAAGGGTCGCTCCACATGGGGACATATTACTGTTGGCTGTATCTGCCCCCCCATGGGGGCAGACCGGCCTATTTTTGGAATGCCCATCTGTCCCAAGGGGGACAGAAAGCCCACCAGTGAAGATTTTTTTTTCAATATAAGAGGGTGGGGGTATGGCTATACCACCACCCCAAATAAATGGGGCCTAAGTTGTTCTGCCCACCAGTGCGCATATGGGGCAATTATCCCTGATACACACCCCGGGGGGGCAGAAAGTCTACTAGATGCCAGGGAATTTAAAAAAAAGAAACAATAATGGGGTGTTAGCTACCAACCAGTATGGCCCTGGTTATACCCCCGCCCCAAATAAAGTGGGTAACAGTCTTTCAGCTCTCCCACGCACACTAAAACATCTTACCCCATGGCAAGCAAGAGGATATTTAATTATTTTGGGTCTTGGTTTTACGTTTGGGCCATGAGAGCTTGGTAACTCTTAAAAGTGTGCCACTTGGAATGTTGAGGGCTGCTCTTTTTGCTCTTTTTGGACTTTGGGACGCTGCCATTTAGAAACATCCACAACACCTAGACACATCTGAAAACCAAACATCTGGTTGATTCCAGCATAGTGTGCTTCACATACACCCCACACCATTTCCTTTCCCACAATGCCTTGCAAACCTCCAACTATGCTGGGAATCATACATTTCTACTACATTTTTGTGATGTAACCTTCCGGAATCTGCAGGAATACACAAACTTCCTACCTCTCGACATTGTCTCATCTATACCGATAAAAATTATGCTGCACTTGTCAGACTAAATTTTTTTTATTTCAAACTGCCCTTTTGGACCCGCTTTGGTTCCCCCTCAATTTCCACATTTTTTTTGCTCTTCCCTATCACAGGCACTTGGCCCACCTACAGCTGTTTTCTTTGTGAAAATGTGATGTGTCCACATTGTGTTTTGGGGCTTTTCCCTTTGCGGGCGCTAGGCCTACCTCCACAAGTGAGGTACAATTTTTATTGGGAGACTTGGGGGAACGCTGGGTAGAAGGAAATTTATGGCTCCTCTCTGATTACAGAACTTTCTGTCACCGAAATGAGAGGTAAAAGTGTTTTTCGGGCCAAATTTTGAGGTTTGCAAAGGATTCTGGGTAACAGAATCTGGTCAGAGCCCCACAGGTCACCCCATCATGGATTCCCCTAGGTGTCTAGTTTTCAAAACTGCACAGGTTTGCTAGGTTTCCCTAGGTGCCAGCTGAGCTAGAGGCCAAAATCCACAGCTAGGTGCTCGGCAAAAAACAGCTCTGTTTTCTTTGTGAAAATTTGATGTGTCCACGTTGTGTTTTGGGGCTTTTCCTTTCGCGGGCACTAGGCCTACCCCCACAAGTGAGGCACCATTTTTATCGGGAGACTTGGGGGAATGCTGGGTGGAAGGGTATTTGTGGCTCCTTTCTGATTACAGAACTTTCTGTCACCGAAATGAGAGTTAAAAGTGTTTTTTTGGCCACATTTTGAGGTTTGGAAAGGATTCTGGGTAACAGAATCTGGTCAGAGCCCCACAAGTCACCCCATCTTGGATTCCCCTAGGTGTCTAGTTTTCAAAACTGCGCAGGTTTGCTAGGTTTCCCGAGGTGCCGGCTGAGCTAGAAGCCAAAATCCACAGCTAGGTGCTTTGCAGAAAACAGCTCTGTTTTCTTTGAGAAAATGTGATGTGTCCACGTTGTGTTTTGGGGCTTTTCCTGTCGCGGGCGCTAGGCCTACCTCCACAAGTGAGGTACCATTTTTATTGGGAGACTTGGGGGAACGCTGGGTGGAAGGAAATTTATGGCTCCCCTCTGATTACAGAACTTTCTGTCACCGAAATGAGAGGTAAAAGTGTTTTTCGGGCCAAATTTTGAGGTTTGCAAAGGATTCTGGGTAACAGAATCTGGTCAGAGCCCCACAGGTCACCCCATCATGGATTCCCCTAGGTGTCTAGTTTTCAAAACTGCACAGGTTTGCTAGGTTTTCCTAGGTGCCAGCTGAGCTAGAGGCCAAAATCCACAGCTAGGTGCTTGGCAAAAAACAGCTCTGTTTTCTTTGTGAAAATTTGATGTGTCCACGTTGTGTTTTGGGGCTTTTCCTTTCGCGGGCACTAGGCCTACCCCCACAAGTGAGGCACCATTTTTATCGGGAGACTTGGGGGAATGCTGGGTGGAAGGGAATTTGTGGCTCCTTTCTGATTACAGAACTTTCTGTCACCGAAATGAGAGTTAAAAGTGTTTTTTTGGCCACATTTTGAGGTTTGGAAAGGATTCTGGGTAACAGAATCTGGTCAGAGCCCCACAAGTCACCCCATCTTGGATTCCCCTAAGTGTCTAGCTTTCAAAACTGCCCAGGTTTGCTAGGTTTCCCTAGGTGCCGGCTGAGCAAGAGGCCAAAATCCACAGCTAGGTGCTTTGCAAAAAACAGCTCTGTTTCCTTTGTGAAAATGTGAGGTTTCCACGCCGTGTTTTGGGGCTTTCCCTGTTGCGGGCACTAGGCCTACCCCCACAAGTGAGGTGCCATTTCTATCGGGAGACATAGGGGAACGCTGGGTGGAAGGACATTTGTGGCTCCTCTCTGATTACAGAACTTTCTGTCACCGAAATGAGAGGTTAAAGTGGTTTTTTGGCCACATTTTGAGGTTTGCAAAGGATTCTGGGTAACAGAACCTGGTCAGAGCCCCACAAGTTCCCTCATCTCAGATTCCCCTAGGTGTCTAGTTTTCAAAACTGCGCAGGTTTGGTAGGTTTCCCTAGGTGCCGGCTGAGCTAGAGGTCAAAATCCACAGCTAGCCACTTTGCAAAAAAAAGCTCTGTTTTCTTTGTGAAAATGTGATGTGTCCATGTTGTGTTTTGGGGCAGTTCCTGTCACGGGCGCTAGGCCTACCTACGCAAGTGAGGTACCATTTTTATTGGCAGACATGGGGGAACACAGAATAACAAAACAAGTGTTATTGCCCCTTGTCTTCCTCTACATTTTTTCCTTCAAATGTAACACAGTGTATAAAAAAGACGTCTATTTGAGAAATGCCCTGTTATTCACGTGCTAGTATGGGCACCCCGGAATTCAGAGATGTGCAAATAACCACTGCTTCTCAACACCTTATCTTGTGGCCATTTTGGAAATACAAAAGTTTTCTTGATACCTATTTTTCATCTTTTATATTTCAGCAAATGAATTGCTGTATACCGGGTATAGGATGAAAACCCATTGCAAGGTGCAGTTCATTTATTGGTTCTGAATACCTAGGGTTCTTGATGAACCTACAAGCCCTATATATCCCCGCAACCAGAAGAGTCCAGCTGACATAACGGTATATTGCTTTAAAAAATCTGATATTGCAGGAAAAAGTTACAGAGTAAAACGTGGAGAAAAATGTATGTTTTTTTCACCTCAATTTCAATATTCTTTTATTTCAGCTGTTATTTTCTGTAGGAAACACTTGTAGGATCTACACAAATGACCCCTTGCAGAATTCAGAATGTCTACTTTTCCAAAATGTTTAGCTTTCTGGGATCCAGCATTGGTTTCTCACCCATTTCTGTCACTAACTGGAAGGAGGCTGAAAGCACAAAAAATAGTAAAAATGGGGTATATCCCAGTAAAATGTCAAAATTGTGTTGAAAAATTGGGTTTTCTAATTCAAGTCTGCCTGTTCCGGAAAGCTGGAAGATGGTGATTTATCCACTGCAAACCCTTTGTTGATGCCATTTTCAGGGGAAAAACCACAAACCTTCTTCTGCAGCCCTTTTCCCCATTTCCTTGAAAAAACAAAATGTTTGCTGTATTTTGGCTAATTTCTTGGTCTCCTTCAGGGGAACCCACTAAGTCTGGGTACCTCTAGAATTCCTAGGATGTTGGAAAAAAGAGACGCAAATTTGGCATGGGTAGCTTATGTGAACGAAAAGTTGTGAGGGCCTAAGCGCGAACTGCCCCAAATAGCCAAAAAAAGGCTCGGCACAGGAGGGGAAGAGGCCTGGCAGCAAAGGGGTTAATACCTTGAATGGGGTCTTACAATTTCTCGGCTCCTGAGAATCGACTAGATTCAAGCTTAATTTACAAAACCCTTCCAGCTGAGACTCAAAACAACAAATAGAATCATCAGGGACGAGTTCCACCAAACCATCACAGACTTCCTTGACTTTGTAATTAAAGCGCCTATATTCTTAGTGATCTAAAAAGAACAAGCTTTAGACCTACTGAATCACATAGTACCCAATTGAAAAGTACCCAGCTCTAACTCTTGGAAACTAAGGGCCACAGATGGGGCAGCTAAACAATGGTCACTCATATCAGTAGGGAAGACTGGGAGTTTCACGCAAACCCCAAGTATTTGGAAGGAGACCACCAGGTAATCAAGAAGACTCTGAGAAGAGGAGGTATGAAAATTAAACGAGGCTGCTTCACCCTCCAAGTGATCACCCATTTAGGATAATCAAATCAGTCTTTCTAAGGGTCTCAAGTAATAGAAACCAGCGCTTGTCCAATCAAATTTTATAAGGGAGACAAATCTCCAAAATGGACCATATGCCTTCTTTATCGACATGGGCAAAAATTGCTGAGGCAGAGTTGGGCACCTTAGCATTTAGATCTCCCATGATTATAACCTTGGGACAATCTTCCGTAACACAAATATCATGAAGAAATTAAAGAATTCACCAGACAAGCCAATGGCTTCCCAGGAGGAATAGACATGTTCGACAATAAAAAGAAGTTGAACCACCATTATCACCCAGAAGAGCCATCTTGAAACAAAAGTACAAATTCGAGGTGTGTCTATACATAGTGTGGTTCCAACTAACTGTGTTCTTTAACAGAATTAAGGGGGGCAGGCCTGACTAGGGCGATAGGCCAGATGAATAGATACTCACATTTTTTATATCACCACTTTTCACCAACTTTAAGGCATTAGTCCCCCTAAAGGAGTTTAAGATAGAGCTTATAGTGTATATACTGGGGAACACTCATTGTCAAATAAAATACAATCCAAAACAGAATATATAACACTTTGCTCCATCTGTGTCCTATGCAACAGACCCATCAAGAACTCCAAAGGGGCTCCATCACACTCGGGCAGAAATATTCATAGAAGTCAGCTCAGTCAAGGGGGCTATAATGGTGCCATATCCCTTAACAAACCTCCTGTAATACCCTGTGAGGCCCAGGAAAGCTCTCACCTCAGTTTGAGTTTTGGGGGGCTTCCAGGCCATGACTGTCTATCTTGCCCTGGAGGAGCTGTACCTTACCCTAGCCTACCAGGTGTCCGAAGTACACCACAGACCCCTGCCCTATCTGGCACTTGCTGCCCTTCATAGACAGGCCTGCATTTCACAGAGCCTGGATCACTTCCTGCATGTGAAACAGGTGGTCCTTCTAGCTGCTACCGAAGACAACTATGTCATCCAAGTAAACAGCACTAAAGGCCTTCATACCATCCAAAACTTGTCTCACCAGTCAGTGGAAGGTGGCAGGGGCATTCTTTAATCCAAAGGGCATCACTTTAAATTGGTAGTGGCCCTCTGGGGTGGAGAAGACTTACCTTTCCTTGGTTCCTTCCATTATTACCCTCAAGTCTGACTGAAGGTACTCAGGAACTGGGCAGCCTCTAACCTGTCAACCAGCTCATCAGTCTTGGGAATGGGATGAGCATCAGTCTTGGTGACTGAATTGAGCCCCCTGTAATCCACACAGAATCTAAGTTCTGGGGTAGCGCCTGGTGGGGCATCTTTTGGTGCCAGCACCACAGCTCTGGACCAGGGGCTACTGGAAGGCTCAGTCACCCCCAACTCCAACATCTTTGAGAATTCCTCTTTAATGCTGGACCTCACTTTGTCAGACAGTATGTATATTTTGTTTTTGACAGGGAGGCTGTCTCCTGTTTCATTATGATGGATACCCATATGTGTATCCCCAGGATGAGAGAAAACAGGGTAGAGAACGACCCCAGCAATTGGCAACAGTCCTTCTGCTGCTCTGAAGTCAGGGTAGGGGACAGAAGTACACCATCCACTACCCATCCTTCTCTTTAGAGGCTAGGAGGGCAGGTAGAGGTTCACTCTCCTCTTCCACCCTGTCATCTGTCACCAACAGCATGATGACCTCAGATCTCTCAAAGTAGGGTTTGAGACGGTTGATGTAGAGAGGGGAGGTCACGTAAGCAGGCAAAAAGTTTTAGGGAAGACCACCCTGAGGTTGCCAAGTCTAACAGAAAGTATACATTTTAAAAAAAATAATTCACCAAATATATGTAAATGATCAAACCAGTAAATACTTATCACAAAATAATTGATATTTCAGACAACACCACAGATTATAACAATTGTTTAATACAACAAAGATGTGACCAGGTCAGCAAATAAAGGTAACAAGTAATCATTGAGGAAGTCCTGAATGGAGTATCAAAAAGAGGGAGAACATTCATCATAAGCATGCAATTCCATTCGTCCGGGGAATTCAATGTTCATTGTATGGCATAGAGTAATCCAACAACTTTCACATTGTGTGAGCAGGTGCAACAAGTCACCACCCCTTACTGGCAGACAGGGCTGCTTGATCAGCTGCCAAGTAAAGTCATTTTCAGTGTGGTTGTGTATGACAAAATGAGATACTAGAGGAGTATTCTCCACACCGCATCTGATCAGGCTTTTATGTTGGATAATGTGTGTCTTCATTATTTGTGTGGTTTGTCCAATATATAACAAACCAAAGCGACAGCGGATGGCATAAATGCCATTAGTGGCTCGACAATTGATCAAATGTTTCCGTGAATAGGAAGTGGTACCATATTCAAAGACCTTGGTGATAAATGTTTGTGAGCATACTGTACAATTCTGGCATTTCGAATAACCAATGAAAGGATGTAGACTCCAACTGGGACAATGGATTGACTGATGGTGGTTTGTGGGGTCCATGTGATGCTATGGAGCAAATGATCCCCTAAATTCTGTCTCCTTTTATAAGAGAAGAGCAGATGATCTGAAAATAGTTCATGGAACTGAAGTATCTCCCAATTCTTCTTGATTATTTTTCCTACTTTGTTGCTAGATGTGCAAAAAAAGGATACAAAAGGGATCAGTGTGTTAGATTTTAGAGAATATGGCCCTCATTATGACATTGGCGGTAAATGCCGCTTACCACTCTGCTGATGGCCGCCACGCTGGCGAATATCCGCTCACCATATTATGACACATACACACCAATCCGACAGAATACAGCCACATACACAAATCCGCCAGACCAAAGGTCAGTGCAAAAGTGGCGGTCCCAAAACATACACTGTTACGCCAACAGAACAACGCCTATCACATTATGAACCATGAATCTCCACGGCGGACATTTAACAGCAGTACATACTGCTGCGCTCAGAATGGACACCCACAGACAAAACAACACTATATTGGCCAATTCAAACAACACGCACCTGACACCCATACACACACCACACCCACACCACTATAAAACACACATCCACAGTGCCCACAACCCTTTACAAATAAAATTAATTGCCACGAGACAGACACCAAAACCACTTTGACAACTAGAAACACACACAACACTCACACCCATGCACCCCTCACGCACTCCACATCACACACCCCAACACATTACCTAACACACCCTCACCAACACACATCACACAACACCCGTGGCACTACAAAAGCACCCCGTTTCACTGAGGAGGAGTTAAGGGCCATGGTGGAGGAAATCGCCAGGGTAGAGCCACAGCTATTTGGAGCACAGGTGCAGCAGATATCAATAGCAAGGAAGATGGAGCTATGGTGGAGGATCGTGGACAGGGTCAATGCCGTGGGACAGCACCCAAGAACAAGGGACGACATGAGGAAAAGGTGGAATGACCTACGGGGAAAGGTACGTTCCACTGCAGCAAGACAGCAGCTTGCTAGCCAGAGGACTGGCAGTGGACCTTCACCTCCTCCCCCACAACTCACAGCTTGGGAGGAACAGGTACTGGCAATACTGCATCCTGAGGGCCTGGCCGGAGTTGGTGGAGGCCTGGACACTGGTAAGTCAACTTTTAACAATTATCAACCCCATACCAGCATGCTATCCCACCCCCACACCCCCACTACCATCACTCCACTCCACCCCACACACTCCACCATCACCTCACACTAATCCCAATGCCAAGCCCTGCATGCTGTACCAATGCATGGACACCCCTCACAGCCCTGCATTGACACTCATCACCAAAGCATGCACAGCATAGGGAAACTCACATAACCACTATACAGCAACATACACAAGCAAAAGCTGGCAGGGGAACAACAACCATAGAGGGGAACCAACAGTAGCACAAAAGTCAGACATCTGAAGCATAATACCTCATTTACATCCCCACAGGTATCCCAGCCAATGTCACTGGAGAGGAGGTGCCACCACTATCCAGTCCCCCAACAGAAGAGGCCCACAGTGATGACAGTAACTCTGGACGATCTACCTGGCCCATCAGGGACCACTGGACAGTCGGTCACCCAAGCATAGTCACAGACCACCACAGAGCCTCCCCCATCAGGAACTAACACCACAGCACCCACCCAGCGAACCCATACCTCTGTCCCCAGGACACATCAATCAGCAGTATGCCCACCTGTACAGGGACCCCAGGCCACACCTCGCCCCAAGACAATCAGGGACCTGGGGTCAGTGGCAGTGGGCACACGGTTCAGGGCTCAGAGGCACAATCCAACAGGGACACTGGGAGGACTGCTGTGTGCCAGAGGGAGGACAGGACCAGAAAACTGACTCTCCAGGAGGCACTCTCTGAGATCCTGGGAGCCTACCAACATTCCCAGGACACGATGGGCCAGATCCTAGACAACGTGCAGGAGAACAGATGGCTGCAGGAGGGACAGTATCTGGGGATCAGGAAGGACTTGCAGGCCATCAACAACAACCTGATCTCCATAGCAGGGGTGCTGGCAGACATGGCCAATATTATGAGGGAGGCAGTGTCACACCAGTGGGCCCCTACCACTAGCCAGTCATCTGAACAGCCTTCCAATTCCGCCTCAGGACCAACAGGCCACCAGCACCCCTCCTGCTGCAGGTGAACCACCCCGCAAACGTTCCTTGTGAACCAGACAAAAGACAGAGAAACTTGCCAAGACTACCACCAGGAAATGAGACTCTCTTGATCGTCCCCCTTGTGTCCCACTCAGTCAGCTTGTCCACCTTGAACTGCCATTGCTCCCCTTCTTATTTCCACATGGACAATGCACCTGTGCTACAAATAGACTGGAACAATACCCTGGACTTTCTGCCATCATCACCCCATTCCATTGCACTTTCCCCTCTAGATTTTAGCACTACAATAAACACCCTTGGATACAAATCGACTACTAGTATTTCATGTATTGCAAATTTGTATTGATTGAAACAGCTAAAACCATTGCAAATGAACTGTACATAGAATGAGCATAGATATAATGACCTGGAGCTGGCTGTTGTGATCACACCAGGATAATGTGCCATATCACCAACATCTGCAAAATTAATATCCAGAGGTAACAGTAAGTAGGGCAAAGAAGCGGGCAGTGCCAGCATGGCAATGCCACACAGAATACAACAATACTCATAGAAATGTAAAGTTGCACTGTCTCACCTGTGTGTCATTGGAAGTACTGATGTATCGGGGGCACAGAGCAAGATGGTGTCGACGTAGTGGAGAGGCTCGGAAGCCCCGCCCACCGGAACCAAGCACCAAGCCGCTGCTCCTCCCCCGTTGCTGAGGAACGCCGTGCTGCAACGTGGATTTCCCTTTGCCGGAGGAGCCCCAGCCGCTGCCGCTGGGTTGAGGATTGCCCCTGCTCCTTCGCTGAAGAACGCAGGGACGCGGGGGTGCCCGGCCGCTTAACTTTTTGGTTTGTTTGGGGATCGGAGAGACGCGGAAAGACACGGAGAGACGCGGTCAGCACTCGGCGCTCTCAAGGCTGAACCGCGGTCAGAGTAAGGACGCTGAACTGCCGCGCGTCTTGCTCCGGTAGGGAAAAAAACGTGAGAAAGCATCTTGATAAGCGCTCAGTGAGTACAGTGCAGTGACTTTTGTACTGGGAAGCGCACAGTGACCCCTGAATTTAGCTGTTATCCCCAGGAGGGCTTTTGAAAAAAGATTCTTTCCTTTTGCTTGCACTTGCACTCAAGAAACGGAAGGGCTCAAGGAAACTGGGATATCTTTGGGCTCCTTTAAATGTGATTAGTCCCGGGATTGCAGGAACCAGGCACATGGAGGACGGAAATGGCAACTCAAAAAAAAAAAAGAAACTGCACAATAATTAACTAATCTCTGGTCTTTAAAAAAAAAAAAGAGAGAAAAGGGGGAGTGAAAAATCTACTCTTCAGCATTGATACTAATCATTAACGGTTGGCGGTCTTTTCTGACCATTTATTAAAGCACTTTGAACGCAGGAGTACGATATTAACTAGTAGTATTAGATTCCCCCATTTCGACAAAAGCTCTCATCTCCAGGGAAAATTGAGGAGTGAGGCTAAAATATTCAGAGTTTCAGGAGGGGATAATTGAAAAACTGAGAGCTTTAGGTGTGTAATGTAATGCAATGTAATGCATTTTGGCATCTGTATACCCCGTCATGGTTCTTTAAGGAGTGTTATTGAACGAACAATATCGGATGTATGAATTGCAGTGGCGGGAGTCACAAGACTCATTAGATTGTTATCTTTGGTTGTAAAAACAAATATGGCGCCTAAAATTGTCCGGAGTCTTGGAGATAAGAGTGGGGGAGCTAAGACGACACGTATCGGCAAGGATAAAGGAGAGGCAGCAGGGGTAAATAAACGTCTGACCTCAATAACTGGCAAAGCGGCTGGGAACAATATATCTGGACCATTGAGAGATGCCAAGATGGGTAATAGCATTATCCCCCCATCGGAAACTAGGTCGATAAAAACCAGTCTACTATTACGGCCTTTCTTGCATGCGGGGTGCAAGACAGCCCTCCTGCACATATAACCCCCTCCTTGGAAAGCAAAGTGTTAGGGGAAGAAACCCCTCTTCCATTCGCCAGCACAGAGACTGAAGATAGTAATAGAAAGATAAGTGAGATGGTGCCCGGCCTCCCGGGGTGCAGGCAGTCTTGAATACAACAACGTGATCAAAAGGAGCAGTTGGAGTGTCCAAACAAGGAAGGAGCTATGAAAGCATCAGGACCCTCATTAGAAAAGGACGACTTAACTATCCCTTTAGGAAATGGGAAAAATTGGGATAAAGTAGCTGGAAAAGACCCCCAACCCACGGACTGGGGTAAAGATTGTAGCGATAAATTCTACTCCTTGACCGAAGAGTCCGATCTCAGCAGTGTTGATCGCAGTTTCAGTGAATCGGAAGGGAGTGAGACATCTGATGCTGGCAACAAATCTCCAAGTAATGAACTTACAGTACGGCAATACCGACAACGGAAACTTGTCAGAATACACCCTGGCTCTCAGGAGGGTGTTGAAAATGCAGCATCTACGAGTGGTAGGACCTTAAAGTGGGACTATTCTGGTATTGGCTTAGCAGATATTCCCACCAGTGGCTCTCAGGGCCCTGTTAATGAGAAAATAGATATGGGAGCCTCTGCTGGTAGCCCTGGCAACGCATTTACGATGGGCACCGAGGCAGGGATCCTGCAGTCAATATATAACTCAATTAAAGAACTGCAAACTGAGACCAGGATCGAAAGTCGGCGTGCAAGGATCGCTACTAAGAGACTGCAGGGGACGGTCCGTAAGGTAGCGAAATCATGCACAGAGATTGAAGCCAAGCTATGCTCAATGGAAGAAAGGATCGTGGCCGTTGAGGAGGATGTGGATACTCTGAAAGAGCAGAACGCCGCAAGAGACGGACAACTGACGGATGTGATGTGGAAAATGGAAGATTTGGAAAATAGACAGAGAAGGAACAATCTTCGATTTCTGGGCATACCGGAAGGGCTAGAATGAAATAATATACAGGCGTATATTGTCAATCTCCTGCGTGGGGCTTTTCCAGAACTGGGGAACTGGGACTGACATAACGAGTTACAACAGGTCCATAGGTTTCTGATAGCCCAACGGGAGGGGGGCCAACGAGCAAATTCAAATATCCAAGAGCGATTTTGGTCTATTTTGGGAATTATCTACTACGACAGGAGATTGCTGACAAAACCCGTCCTAACACCCTTCGTTCTTTGGATGGGGTCACTTTCTTTACCCTCCCCGATTTTTGTCATGCTACCGTGGAGCGGAGATGGCGGCTACGACAGCTCATTAAACCATTCTTTGATAAAGGAGGGGAAGCAAATCTGCTGGCCCCTGCTAGACTTAAAACAGTAATGAATGGAAAAGTAAAAGTCTTTACCTCAGAAATTAAGGCAAAAGAATATCTGATGGGGGACAAGCAATAGAATATAGAAATATAGAAATATAGGGGAGGAAGTGGTGCTTGGGAGACGGGTGGGCGGGTGAGCCGCTGTATTCACGACACCAATATTCAGGCCATTGGTGGTCTGATTGCTCAACAAGGTGCGGGGCAGTTCCGGGGGGTGGGAAGGAGATGGGGAGGGGGAGGGCGGAGACTGGCCCAGGGAGGTGGAAGGGGGGATGGGGGGAATGGGGAGGAGGGGAGGGACAAAGGGGGAGGGAGGGGGGAAAAACAAGGGGAGAAAATGGAAAGGAAAGGATCAAGGGAAGCGAGAGAAATGGGGTGGAAAAATAAATAGTGTGGAGCAGTTGGAACAGAGAATTCAAGAGAAAGTGAAGTTAAATGTAAGGATACAATGGAGCAGAAGGAGGGGAGGGGGAAGGAGAAGAAGGGAGAAAGAAAGGGAAACAACAAAAATAGTAAATGGCTAGGCTTAGAATTGTCTCAATCAATATATGTGGATTAAATGACCCTCGTAAAAGAAGGAGGGTGGCCGAAGAATTGAAAACTTTTAAGGCAGATATTCTTTGCTTACAAGAGACACATGTGGAATATAAAAACTCTGGGATGCTTGGCTCGCTTGATATGAAAGTGATTGCCCGGTCAGAACAAGAAGCTAGAACTAAGGGAGTAGCAATTTTAGACCGGACTAATAAACTAAATATTACTCTGCAGAAGGGAGATACGGGTGGAAGATGGGTAATAGTAGAGTGTAGGTATGGACATAGTAGCTTTACATTATATTCTCTGTACGGGGTGGTTACGGACGACCCAATAGTTGTAGATACTCTCGCCATCGAGTTAACAGGCTGGGCCCCTCCCTATATTATATGCAGGGATTTCAACTTCAATGGATCTTGGGAGGGACTACAGGATTTATTAGCACCTACTACCAAGAGGTATCAGGGGCGCAAACCTCGGGTATATAAGGCAATGGTTGCTTTCCAGCAAGAATTAGGATTAGTGGATGCTTGGGTGAAGCTGCGTAAGCCAGACCCTGGATATAATTATTATTCAGCCCCTCATGCGAAACTAGCACGACTAGATTATTTTTTAATCTCTCCCGTACTTTTGAAGCAGGGTAAGATTGAGCTATATTCACGGATTGTATCAGATCATAACCCTTTAGTTTTAGATTTAGAATTGGATGGGCTAGAACCAAAGGTTAGTAAATGGACATTTGAACGAGGGCTCCTTAAGGACCCGGAATATTGTGAGCATATGAGAAAGTGGATAGTGGATTTTTTGGGGTTTAATCAGGGGTCAGCTTCAGTAGAGATAGTCTGGGACACTTTGAAAGCAGGAATTCGTGGTGAAACATTGAGTTTTAGTACTAAAAGACAGAAGGATACTCAAGGCAGGATAAAAGAGTCCCAAGCGAAGCTGCAGGAGGCAGAGAGGCAACTGATTATAGCTATAGAAACTGGAGCCGACGTAAGGAGGGCTCAGGAGGAAGTTGCTATAGTAAAAGCAGCAATGAACACGGATACGGCCCAAAGAATATCGGAGAAATATTTAGCACAGCGTGCACAAGGGTTTGAGTATCGAGAAAAAGTCGGGCGATTGTTAGCGATACGGGCAAGCCAGAAAACAGCATCTGGGGTTATCAGAGAGATTAAAGACTGGCAAGGCCAGATAGTAGCAGAAGTGGATGGAATTAGAAAGGTGTTCCATAGATATTATCAGGATTTATATAATGATATATCTGTACATCCGGAGGAAGAGATGTCGAAGTTTCTATACCCCATTAAGGTTGAGAAACTAGAGTGACAATCTACGCCTGGGAGAGCGGATAGACATTTCAGAAATCGATAGGGCAATGAGCGATCTACCTACCGGAAAAGCTACGGGGCCCGATTCGATACCTTTAGAATTCTTTAACGTTTTTAAAGTATTACTACTCCCGGTAATGGCAGAGCTGTTCATACAGGTTCAGTATGGAGGGGAAATCCCCCCATCTTGGGATCTGGCCAATATAGTTATGTTTCGGAAGAAGGGGAAACCTTCGTTAAATCCGGCCTCATATCGGCCGATCACATTAATAAATAGTGATGTTAAAATATATTCAAAGATACTGGCTGCATGGCTATCGCTGGTGATCAAGAAGCTTGTTTCCCCTAGGCAACATGGGTTTGTCCCAGGAAGAGATACTACTAATCATATCCAGAGAGTTATTGCACTCTTGGATGCTACGGTGGTAGCAAAGGAGCCTATGGCGGTCGCATTATTAGACGCAGAGAAGGCGTTTGACCGGTGAACTGGAATTATCTGTGGTATGTTATGGAATATTATGGGCTAGGGAAGAAATTTATTACAGCAGTAAGGGCTCTATATAGATCACCGGTCGTGAAAATACAGTTAATGGGAGGACAATCCAAGAGCATTTTGATCAGGAGAGGCACTAGGCAGGGATGCCCATGCTCCCCCCTCTTGTTTGCATTGTATATAGACCCTCTGCTCAGACAGTTGGAGGCAAATAGCAAAATTCCACCAGTACATAGGCTGGGTTGGGATACAAAAGTTTTAGCATATGCAGATGATATAGCCATTTTAACGCCTTCTCCAGACTCAACATTGAGAGAGGTTGAAGAGGTGACGACAAAATTTGGAAAGTTTTCTGGATACCTGTTAAATAGTGCTAAAACGCAGCTGTTGGCTAATCAATACACAAATACCAAAGACACTCGGAGGGTGAATCATGCAGTATATCTAGGTATCAATATTACACCAATGATAAATGAAATTGTTAATCTGAATATAGATCCTATACTGGCAAAAGCCAGAGAAGATATGTGCAGATGGAATAACTTCCATCTGACTATTGTGGGGAGGTGTAATATGGAGAAAATGGTCTTCCTTCCTAAACTGTTGTATCTTTTTCGTGCCATACCATTGAGC
Source organism: Pleurodeles waltl (assembly GCF_031143425.1). Classification (NCBI taxonomy): domain Eukaryota; kingdom Metazoa; phylum Chordata; class Amphibia; order Caudata; family Salamandridae; genus Pleurodeles; species Pleurodeles waltl. The sequence continues at coordinate 769,057,676 of NC_090437.1, forward strand.
TTTACTAATCTCAGATTTAAAGAGATAGAAAGAGTGATTATGAGATTTATTTGGGCATATGGTAAGTGTAGAAGAGCAAGCAAATTTATGTCTCTTCCTCGAGAAAGGGGGGGGTGGTCGTTACCGAATATAAAATTATATCAATTGGCAGCAGCCTTTCAGCACATGCGCCCATTATGGGGTCCTAAGAAAGAAGGAATCACGGAAGTGGACTGCCCCAATATTTATGAGTTGCAGATAGGATCAGCTGCCAATGGGTGTCTGGTAACATATCATGAGCCTGGATATTATAAGAAAATTAGATATAAGGTTTTGGGAGCAGCCTATAAATGCTGGCGAGTATGGTATAAGAAGAAAGGACTCGGTAGATATAATCATTATACCATGATTGAGAAGAATCCATTGCTCCCTGAGATTTTTCAGGATAAATACATGGCAAATTGGGCTTCTTTAGGCATAAGTAGGTTAGGGAATCTTTTTGATAATTTCGGGGTTAAGCCATTTGGAGATTTACAGGAGAAGCATGGCCTTCAGCAAAGGGACTTTTTAAAATATCTACAGATACAGGATTTTTTAGGGAAAAAAACAGGAGGTGTGCAGGGATTTAAAAGTAACCAACTGCTGAATGACATCCTGGCTAATCCTAATATAATCATCAGGTCGATTTATCCTTTAATGTTGGCGGATCAGCTAGACGATTTAGGGAAGTATAAGGAGAGGTGGAATAAACTGCTGGTGGATGGGAGTAATAACTTTATGGGGGTGTATGGCAGGAACAAACTGTCCAAGATGTGGGATGTATGGCACGGATATCGTACATATGATGGCTACATGTGGGGAATTAGAGGCCTCGAGGGAAGGTATTCAATCTGTTCTGAAGGAGGTTTTGGGATGTGATTTCGCCCTTACTCCCGAGATTATGGTTCTCGGGGTAGCTGGCGATCTGAGTGGTCCACATAGAGCATTTATTTTTGTAGCCATGGCAGTGTATCGCATATGTATATCATCCGCATGGCTGAATGTTCGACCCCCGTCCTGGCAGCAATGGCTGGCCAGGCTGCTTTCTGTATATTATTTGGAGATGGCATTATATGAACGCAAGGGGAAACATGCTAGGAGGAAAGGGAAGGCAATATGGGAGCCACTTCAGGTTTGGATCTGGACTCACAATGAAAAGCGTTTGCCTGTCTCTCCACTATCGGTTCAGAATGTTCTGTTTTCAGTGTAAAGTGATGTAAGAATATATTTGTTGTATGATTCTTTCCAATAAAAAAAAAAAAAAAAAAGGAAGTACTGATGTATCACTGTCTTTCTCTTGTCCACATCCTCATCCTCTGCCTCCTCATTCTCACTGTCCTCAGGGTCCACTGCTGCCCAGGGGCATCTCCACTCTCCTCCTCCTGAAGAAAAGGTACATGGCGTCTAAGTGCCAGGTTGTGCAACATGCAGCATGCCACTAATATCTGGCAGACCTTCTTGGGTGAGTAGCACAGGGATCCACCTGTCAGATAGAGGCATCTGAACCTGGCCTGCAGGAGGTCAAAGGTCCTTTCTGTGATCCTTCTGGTTCGCCCATGTGCCTCATTATAACGTTTTTCTGCACTTGTCCCAGCATTCCTCACAGGGGTCAGCAGCCATGACAAGTTTGGGTAACCAGAGTCACCTGCAAATATTGAGGGACACCATTTAGCCACACACTATTCTATATGGCCAACACCAAAGGCATACACCAACATATACTGGGTGGGAACCAGGGCTCACCTATTAGCCACACCCTGTGCCTATGTAGTTGGGACATCACATTTGGGATGCTGCTATTCCTCAGGACGAAGGCATCATGACCCGTCCCTGGAAACGTAGCATTGATGTGGTAGAGGTACTGGTCCGCCAAGCACACCATCTGCACATTCATGGAGTGGAAACTCTTACGATTCCTGAACACCTGTTCATTCTGGCGGGGGGGTACAAATGCAATATGTGTTCCGTCAGTCGCACCAATTATATTGGGTCTATGTCCCATTGCATAGAATCCGGCCTTCACAGTGGCCAAATCCTCAACCTGGGGGAATGCAATGTAGCTGTCAACACCAGGACAGCGCGTGCTCTACGGGCATCTAGAATGCAAAAACCCAGCACTCGCAAGATAATGTAATTTATGCATTGTGATGATATGTTATTGTTTAACCTTTTTCATTGCAGAATTACATCCAAAAGATTCATTTTTAATGTGCTTATAAATACTGTACATTTGCAATGTATTGCTGCAGACATTCAGAGTGTGTTAGGGTGTGGTCCCTTTCCAGGGCCTTCTAGAGACTTTCCCTGCAACATGCCTGGGCGTGGTTCTAGGCTGGGCCAAGACTCTATAAAAGAGAGTCAGCCCAACTTCCAGTGCTCACTATTCAGAGGTCCCGGTGCAGAGCAGCAGCTTCTTCCTGAGCTCCTGTCCCCGCGGCCTATTTGGATTTTCCAGTTTTCTGCACTCATCTCTCATTGGTGATCACTGTTTCCAGGCGGTAAGACGGTGTTTGGACATTTCCCAACACCGTAATTGAGAATTTTCATATTCTTGTTTTTAATTCTTAAATGAATAACAGATTACTTGTGTGCTGCCATTTTTTGACATTTGTATGGTGGTTTGCAAATAGGGAGGACGCGCAATTTATTCCATAAAGATTTGACTTCGTTATTACATTGTTGTTCATTGCGCGCTGATATTTCTTGACATTTACATGATGTTTTACGAGTTGGCAAGACGTGCAACTCGTTTCATGAGCATTTAACTTTGTTGTTCATTGCGTGCTACCTTTTCTTGACATTTACATGGAGGCATTTGGATGGCGAAACGCGCGATTCACTTCTCGTGTGTAATTCATGCTGTTAATTGTGCGCTACCATTTTCTGGCATTTACATGGTGGCATTCGAATCGGCAACATGCGCGATTCTTTCCTTGAGTGTTTTTTCATGTTATTTATTGTGCGCTACCATTTCTTGGCATTTGCATGGTGGCATTTGAATCGACAAGGCACGCAATTCTTTCCCTGAGTGCTTTTCATGTTGTTCATTGTGCGCTACCATTTCTTGGCATTTGTATGGTGGCATTCGAATCGGCAAGACGCGCAATTCTTTCCTCGTGTATAAATAATGTAAATTACTGTGCGCTACTATTCTAAGACATTTTCTTGGTAGCATTTCAAGTTGACACGCTGCGTGATTTATTCCTTGAATCTACGTTGTGTGATTTCATGGTGCACAATCCTTTATGGTGTTTAATACTCATATAAAAATCTGCAATGTGCGCAATTCACTTTCCAATGTTTTTTCTGAGATGAACACAACAATACCAGAGTTCTATATGTAATGCTGTGTGTTTCTGATATATATTCTTAAAAGGAGATTCATATGGTTGTTTAGAAATTGCTCAGAGTGTTTCCTGATTCTCATGCTAAAGAAATACTCGAATCTGAAAGTCCTATTTAACTTTTCCTGTTTCCTCCTCAGGCATTCGGTCATCTAAAGCCTAGTCAGTTTTAGGACTATTTTAGGGTTGTTCATGTTTTTTCAGAAAAGACGAAGCTTAGAGTTGTAGCATGGTACTGATTTCATGAGATATCATTTTGATGTTGTGTTTTAACCTTTTGCTTCCTGCAGGTCTCCTTCCCCGCTGTTCCCGTCCTAATCCCCTTTTCCCCACTTGGACTCTCTTAGACTCTGTGATAAATCTAATCAAAGTATTGGAGCTGTCTTGTGGTGGAGGTGTTGGGAACGTGCACAGACCCCGAGGATCTGGTGACTCTGACAGAATAGTGAGCCCACAAATTATTATTCTCCTGGTTTGTGTATGTTCTCAGCATGGCCACACTGGACGAACTAGTCAAGGCTATCATCCAGCTCCAGTCAGAAGTGGTATCATCAAAGGATTTGACAAATAGTCTAGCTGAGAGGGTGAGTCAGTTACAGAATAAGGTTGAGAAGAAAGAACAAAGTCCCACAGGTGTGTCTTGGCCAGGTACTTCTTCTCAGACTTCTGGAGGTAATCCGACTAACATTTCCCTCAATGTTCCTTCAGCCATTCCTTTAGTTCCCCCAGAACGCTTCTCAGGTGATCCCTTGAAAGCGCAATCTTTTCTGGTTCAAGTAGAACTTCACTTCACCTGCAGACCACATACTTTCCCCGATGCCCAGTCTAAAGTAGCTTTCTTGTTGTCATATCTGTCTGGAGATGCAGCTACCTGGGCTATTCCTCTTGTGCGTAAAAATAGTCCCCTGTTGTACAACTGGAAAAATTTTGTTCGTGAATTTGAAAGAGTTTTCGATCGTAGAACTGTAACACAGTCAGCAGATCGTGAATTATTAGACTTACGCCAAGGGAATCAGGACTTAGGGGGTGATTCCAACCCTGGCGGTCCGAGACCACCAGGGTTGGGGACCGCGGGAGCACCGGCAACTGGCTGGCGGTGCTCCCAAGGGCATTCTGACCGCGGCGGTATAGCCGCGGTCAGAAACGGAAAACCGGCGGTTCTCCGCCGGTTTTCCGCTGCCCTGAGGAATCCTCCATGGCGGCGCAGCTTGCTGCGCCGCCATGGGGATTCCGACCCCCTCACCGCCATCCTGTTCCTGGCGGTTTTGATCGCCAGGAACAGGATGGAGGTGAGGGGTGTCATGGGGCCCCTGAGGGCCCCTGCAGTGCCCATGCCAATTGCATGGGCACTGCAGGGGCCCCTGTAAGAGGGCCCCTAAAAGATTTTCAGTGTCTGCCATGCAGACACTGAAAATCGCGACGGGTGCTACTGCACCCGTCGCACCCTTCCCACTCCGCAGGCTCCATTCGGAGCCGGCTTCCTCATGGGAAGGGGTTTCCCGCTGGGCTGGCGGGTGGCCTTCTGGTGGTCGCCCGCCAGCCCAGCGGGAAACACAGAATAACTGCGGCGGTCTTTTGACCGCGTAGCGGTATTCTGTTGGGGGAACTTTGGCGGGCGGCGGAGTTGGAATCACCCCCTTAGTGTCATATTTAGCCAACTTTAATCGGCTGGTCGCTGAGACATACTGGCCTGAAGAAAAACAAGCGGCCTTGTTTTACAGAGGACTCAAAGAGGAGCTAAAAAACATCTTAGCGCAAATCGACCCACAACCTGCAAACTGTCAAGATTTAATAAACCTTGTCTTGAGGCTTGATCATCGTTTAAATGAACGAAAAGGAACGCGCAAAAAGACTGAAAAACATTCTTGGCATGCTCATGATAACAAAGACTCAAGAACTCCGAGAGAAAGAACGACAGAACCAATGGAAATTGGAACCATCAGGAGACCTTTGACCAAAGATGAAAAGGACCTACGCAGAAAAAATGGGCAATGTCTCTATTGTGGGCGGAAAGGTCATTTCGTCAAAGATTGCCCAATCAAAACAAAGAGCAAGCGAGGCCCAGTTCAGAAAGTTGCAACCAATGCATCAGTCGAGTCGGAAAATCTAAAGCACCCAAGTTGCAGAGAAGGGTTGCTCTTGGGTGTCACCGTGGATCCTTCACAATCCAAACATCTAAAATTGGGAATAAGAGTTCAGGTCAAGAAAAAGACCTATTTCAAGAAGGCTCTAGTCGACTCTGGGGCTACCGGAAACTTTGTTGACGCCCAATTGGTTCGTGCATGGGGGATCCCATGTATTGAAAAGAAGACCCCAGAAACCATCCAGGCAGTTGATGGAAAACTCTTGACTGGAGGTCCGATAACTCTTCAGACTGTCCCCTTGACAATAATTTGTGAAGGTAAAAATCAAGGAAAGAAACATAAAGAGGAACTCATCCTTGACGTGATCCATGCTCCCCAGTATGGGATCATCCGTGGCTTGCCATGGTTAACTCATCACAATCCAGAGATTAATTGGGCAGAACGAAAGATCGTGTTCTCATCAGTGCTATGTAAAGAACATTGTCTCCAAAGGACTTAAGAATCGGAAGTTCGCCATTCTTACATAGCTACCGCCGCAGAGAAAGAAGTTCAGTTGCCCAAACAGTATTCGTCTTATGAACATGTATTTGATGAGAAGGAAGCAGAGATTTTACCTCCTCATAGATCTTATGACTGTCAAATTGATCTAGTCCCAGGGGGGATACTTCCCAACTGTCGTGTGTATGCCCTGTCAGACCATGAAAATCAACATTTACAAAAATACTTGGATCAATTCTTAGAGAATGGTTTCATCCGCCCCTCTAAGTCTCCCACAGCTTCTCCTTGATTTTTTGTCCCAAAAGCGAACGGAGAGCTTCGAACTTGTATCGACTACTGTATAGAGGCTTGAATAAAATCACCATCAAGAACAAATATCCTTTGCCTCTAGTTCCGGTCTTACTGGAACAAGTAAAGAAAGCAAAAATCTACACGAAGCTTGATCTTCGAGGTGCTTACCATTTGGTCAGAATGAGAGAGGGTGATGAATGGAAAACGGCATTCAAAACAAGATATGGCCTTTTTGAATACACCGTCATGCCTTTTGGTCTGTGCAATGCTCCAGCAGCATTTAAATTTTTCTTAAATGACGTTCTTAGAGAGTACCTTGATATCTTTGCCATAGTTTACATTGATGACATTTTGATCTACTCAGACAACGAGAATGAACATGTTCAACATGTCAAGAACATTTTGGCAGCCCTTCGTAAACACCATTTATATTGCAAGCTAACCAAGTGTGAGTTTCATGTTACCACAGTTGAGTTTTTAGGGGTTATCCTTACCCCTCAAGGTATGGTGATGGCAGAAAGGAAAGTAAAAGCCGTATCTGAATGGCCCATCCCAAAGACTGTTCGTGATGTACAATGTTTCCTGGGCTTTGCAAATTTTTACCGGAGGTTCATCAATCATTTCTCCCAGACAGTGGCTCCAATTACTAAGTTATTAAGAAAGAAAGAAAAATTTGTATGGTCCCCAGAAGCAGACCAAGCCTTTTCAACTTTGAAAGAAGCTTTCTCCACTGCCCCAGTCTTGACTCATCCAGATGCGGATCGACCTTTCATAGTGGAAGCTGATGCTTCAGATGTGGCGATAGGAGCAGTCTTGTCACAACTAAACAAAGACACTGGTCAGCTTCATCCTGTAGCTTACATGTTTCGGAAGTTGAACGAAGCTGAACAGAACTATGTCTTTGCTGAAAAAGAGCTTCTGGCGATTCGTGACGCCTTTAAAGAATGGAGACATCATTTGTTGGTAGCTAAATATACTGTCACAGTATATACTGATTATCGCAATCTTCAATTCATGAGTTCTGCCAGACTTTTGACTCGTCGGCAATTACGCTGGATGCTGTTTTTTGCCGAGTTTGATTGTGTGGTAACCTTCCGGCCTGGTAAAGATAATCGCATAGCTGACGCCTTGTCCCACCAAGAGTCTACCACATTGCCTGCAGTTCAAACCTCCAGAGCTATCATTGCTCCTGACAAGGTCCTATGTATCATAAAAACAGAAGATTTCTTTGAAGACATCCGCAATTCATTCACTGTTGAAAAATGGCAGGTGTGGGCCCAAGCAGATCCGAAAAGATCAATCAAGCAAGGATTACCCTTTCACGATGCTTGTTTGTTCGTGGCCACTACCAAACTTCGCAAGATAGTGTTTCATTGGTTGCATGTTATACCTACAGCAGGTCACCCTGGTACTCCTAAAACTCTTGAATTAATCCAACGCTATTTTTGGTGGCCTACCTTAACAAAGGATGTAAAAACAATGGTAAACAACTGCGAAGTCTGTGCTCGCACTAAAACAAGTCATTCAAAACCAAAAGGGTTGTTACACCCACTCCCAACCCCAATTCGTCCGTGGGAACACATCTCTTTAGACTTTATTGCAGGTCCGCCAGTGGTTCAGCAGCATTCAGTAATTCTGGTGGTAGTAGATAGTCTCACGAAATATGGACATTTCATTGCCTGTAAGAAATTACCCACCTCTAGTGAACTGGCAACTATCTTACTGAATAGAGTGGTTCGTTATCATGGACTGCCAAAAGTGATCCTCTCCGATCGGGGATCGCAATTTGCCTCCAACTTCTGGAAGACATGGTGTAAAACACTCCAAGTGACATCTACCCTATCTACTAGCCACCATCCTCAAACAGATGGTCAAACGGAGAGACTAAATCAGACTTTGAAGCAATACCTACGTGCTTACGCTGAAAAAGCACTTAATTCATGGACATCAATGCTCTGGTTAGCTGAGTTAGCCTACAACAACTCCTTCCACACGTCTACTGGCGTTACACCCTTCTTTGGTTTGTTTGGCTATCATCCTGACACCTTGCCCATCACAATTCCTCAAGAAAGTTCTCTCACTCCAGCTGTGTCAGAAATCATTCAACATTTGCATCAAACTCAGAAATCGATTCAACAAGATTTAGAAAGAGCCAAAAAAAAATACAAAAAGCATTATGACAAGAAACATTGTGAGGGACCGCAGTATCAACCTGGTGGCAAAGTGTGGCTTTCCACAAAACATATAGACTTCAAGAAGAAGCACATGTTCAACCCCAAATTTATAGGTCCTTACACTGTTCTTCAGCAAATCAATCCTGTGACCTATAAATTACAATTGCCAAAATCATTACGGATTCATCCAGTGTTCCATACTTCCCTCTTAAAAAAGGCAGTCCAAAAGGTCCACCCTCATCCAGCTCCTGTTCTAGTACAGGGGGAAGAAGAATATGAAGTCAAGAAAGTGTTGGACTCTAAACTAAGAGGGCGTAACCCATGGTACTTAATCTCATGGAAAGGTTATGGCCCTGCAAGTAATTCATGGGTTTCCGCATCTGATGTTCATGCTCCAGTACTTGTGAGACGCTTTCATCATCTCAATCCAGATAAACCAGGCCCTAGAGCGTGCCTGGGAGAGGGGAGTACTGTCAACACCAGGACAGTGCGCGCTCTACGGGCATCTAGAATGCAAAAACCCAACACTCGCAAGATAATGTAATTTATGCATTGTGATGATATGTTATTGTTTAACCTTTTGCATTGCAGAATTCCATCCAAAAGATTTATTTTTAAGATGCTTATAAATACTGTACATTTGCAATGTATTGCTGCAGACATTCAGAGTGTGTTAGGGTGTGGTCCCTTTCCAGGGCCTTCTAGAGACTTTCCCTGCAACATGCCTGGGCGTGGTTCTAGGCTGGGCCAAGACTCTATAAAAGAGAGTCAGCCCAATTTCCAGTGCTCACTATTCAGAGGTCCCGGTGCAGAGCAGCAGCTTCTTCCTGAGCTCCTGTCCCGACGGCCTATTTGGATTTTCCAGTTTTCTGCACTCATCTCTCATTGGTGATCACTGTTTCCAGGCGGTAAGACGGTGTTTGGACATTTCCCAACACCGTAATTGAGAATTTTCATATTCTTGATTTTAATTCTTAAATGAATAACAGATTACGTGTGTGCTGCCATTTTTTGACATTTGTATGGTGGTTTGCAAATAGGGAGGACGCGCAATTTATTCCATAAAGATTTGACTTCGTTATTAAATTTTTTTTAATTGCGCGCTGATATTTCTTGACATTTACATGATGTTTTACGAGTTGGCAAGACGTGCAACTCGTTTCATGAGCATTTAACTTTGTCGTTCATTGCGCGCTACCTTTTCTTGACATTTACATGGTGGCATTTGGTCGGCGAAACGCGCAATTCACTTCTCGTGTGTAATTCATGCTGTTAATTGTGCGCTACCATTTTCAGGCATTTACATGGTGGCATTCGAATCGGCAACACGCGTGATTATTTCCTTGAGTGTTTTTTCATGTTATTTATTGTGCGCTACCATTTCTTGGCATTTGCATGGTGGCATTTGAATCAACAAGACGGGCGATTCTTTCCCTGAGTGCTTTTCATGTTGTTGATTGTGCGCTACCATTTCTTGGCATTTGTATGGTGGCATTTGAATCGGCAAGACGCGCAATTCTTTCCTCGTGTATAAATAATGTAAATTACTGTGCGCTACTATTCTAAGACATTTTCTTGGTAGCATTTCAAGTTGACACGTTGCGTGATTTATTCCTTGAATCTACGTTGTGTGATTTCATGGTGCACAATCCTTTATGGTGTTTAATACTCATATACAAATCTGCAATGTGCGCAATTCACTTCCCAATGTTTTTTCTGAGATGAACACAACAATACCACAGTTCCAGATGTAATGCTGTGTGTTCCTGATATATATTCTTAAAAGGAGATTCATATGGTTGTTTAGAAATTGCTCAGTGTGTTTCCTGATTCTCATGCTAAAGAAAGTACTCGAATCTGAAAGTCCTATTTAACTTTTCCTGTTTCCTCCTCAGGCATTCGGTCATCTAAAGCCTAGTCAGTTTTAGGACTATTTTAGGGTTGTCCATGTTTTTTCGAAAAAGATGAAGCTTAGAGTTGTAGCATGGTACTGATTTCATGAGATATAATTTTGATGTTGTGTTTTAACCTTTTGCTTCCTGCAGGTCTCCTTCCCCGCTGTTCCCGTCCTAATCCCCTTTTCCCCACTTGGACTCTCTTAGACTCTGTGATAAATCTAATCAGAGTATTGGAGCTGTCTTGTGGTGGAGGTGTTGGGAACCTGCACAGACCCCGAGGATCTGGTGACTCTGACAGAGCTGGACATGTGTTTTATCAGCCAGGGCAGACAACACTCTGTGGCTGTGACAGTCCTGCTGCCAAGCCCACTGTCACTTGGAAAGAACCAGTTGCCAGGAAATGGAGAACTGATAGCACTTGCACAAGAGGGGGATCCCAGTGGGGTGACGGAGCTGCAGACATCAGGTCAGGCTCATATTGGGCACACAGCTCTGTGATTGTGGCCCTGTCCAGTCTATAGATGAGTATTATGTGCCTGTCGACCAGTGTAGCCAAGTCCACCAGGGGTCTGTACACAGGGTATGTCTCCATTTGCTATTCATCTGCAGCAGTAGGTATCTAAGGGACAAAAGAGTGAGTAGGCTGTCTCAAACTGAACAGTGGAGCCACAACAGCAGTCCACAATGTGCAAACATGTAATGGGACAGTGTAATTACTGAATTATGTGCCTATTTATCCTGTGATGCAGCAATATTCGATAGGCCTGCCCACCCCCCTGAAATGACGACCACCTGTCCTGTGTGGAGGGACAGGTGGAAGTGAGGTAATGCCGCTGACGTTGTGTTTCTGTGGTGGTAGGTGGTTGTGAACCGGTGTGCAACTCCTCATTGGTTAACATTGGGCCCTATGGGGTACAGTGGCCAATGGTGATCTACGCCAGCGGTGACAGTATTCCTCACTTGTTTTCTGACCTTCCATAGGAGACGATCTACACTGCATGTGCTGCTGTAACCTGTGTCGGGAACCTACCATGGCATGTGTGACCGGGGAGAGGGCCCCACCCTTCACTTCTGAGGAGTTGGAGCGACTAGTTGATGGGGTCCTACCCCAGTGCGGACTGCTGTATGGGCCTCCAGACCAACAGGTGAGTATACCTTGTGCACAATCCATGTGGCATGAATGCTTGGAGTTGTGGGTGAAGGCCTCGTGTAAGGGGGGTGGTTGGATGTCCTCTTGGTGGTGTACATATTGTGGGTTGCGCTATGTGTGTGCCAATTGTGATTCAAATGGATATGGTGGGCCATTTGTGTGACAGGCTGGACTGATTGTCTAATGTGTTCTCCTGTCTGTATTGCCTCTGAAGGTCAGCGCCCATCAAAAGAAGGGAATATGGCGTGCCATCGCCAAGGAGATGCGGACCCTGGGGGTTTATGGCAGGCGGAGCACCCACTGTCGCAAACGGTGGGATGACATGAGATGCTGGGCACAAAAGACCGTTGAGGCCCAGCTGGGGATGGCCTCTCAATGAGGAAGGGGTGCCCGTCGGACCCTGACCCCCCTGATGGCCCTCATACTGGCGGTGGCCTACCCTGAGCTGGATTGGTGTTTGAGGGCATCACAGCAGCCTCAAGGGGGTGAGTACAGTGGCCATCATTACAATTTACGGCAGGTGGGGTGGTATCCAGGTGGTGGTTGTGTGTCAGTGGGTGCCCGTAGGCCAGGCCAGACATAGCAGTGTAGGTCCTCTGGTGGCTAAGGGTTTTAATGGGAAAAACTGCTTACCTAGCTCGTTAGAATTCACTCCTGGACAGGGCTGCGTGGGTCCCAGGTGTGCTGCAGTTGGCGGTGTGTGCCCCTCCTCATTCCTTAGTGACTAGCCATTTCACTGGTAGTGCAATATATAGGGTGCTGTGTACGTCAACGGTGGTGTTGGTGCAGTCACTGACACTGTGTATCCTTTGTCTCTCTCCCCCCTTTCTTGTTTTGTCATCCTGTCCATATGTGTATTAGCATCATCTGGCGGAGGAGCAGAGGCACCGGCGACAGAGGGAGCTTCAACCCACAGGACCCTGAAGGCAGAGTCCACCGATGCTGAGGTCACCAGTGGGACAGAGGGTGAGGGGAGCACCACGGCGGGGACTGGCAGGGACAATATAGACTCTGATACCTCCTCCGATGGGAGCTCCCTGGTGGTGGCGGACATCTCTGTGACCACCCCAGCTGCAGGAACAGCCGCCACCCCCGTACCAGCACTGCCCTCCCAGTAGCCCCTCAGTGAGTTGCCCGTGCCCGCTCACCCAGGACGGTGGGCATCTCCTTTGCCCAAGGCACCCCAGGCCCTGCCCCAATGAGCCCTGCTGCCCTGAGTGAGGAGGCTATTGACCTCCTGAGATCCATCTCTGTAGGGCAAACAACCATTGTGAATGCCATCCAGGGGCTGGCAACCCAGAAGCAGCAATCTAATGCATTCCTGGAGGGCATTCACTGTGGATTGGCAGCCCAAGAGAGATTGATCCAGGCTCTGGCTTCCTCTCTGATGGCAGCCATTATCCCTGTTTCAACCATCCCCCCTCCAACCTCCACTTCCCAGTCCCATTCTCCTCAACCCAACCCATCCCATGTACACATGCAGACGAGCATGCACACAAGACAACACCCAAGAGTGTCACAGGCAAACACAAGCACCACACCTCATCCCACAGGCACTCACACAAACACCATTCAGTTGCAGACACGACAACATTCACTATCTCCACTGTCTCCCCCTTCTCCTCCTCCTCCACCTCCCACCCAGTTGCGTCGACACTCACACCTGCATGCACTACATTAATATCCACTACCAGCATCATCACCACACCAAGCAGAACACACACCTCACTGGCAGACACCTCCACAACATCAATGCATGCGTTCCCTGTTTCCTCTCCCACCCTGTCTGCCTTCCCCTTCCTAAAGTACACAAATGGAAGCACTCAGACACCTAACAGCCATCCACCTCACAACAGCATACAGCCCATGCACCTTCACCCAAATCCAGCAGATGAACACCTCCAACAACCACTCCCTCATCCTCCACTCCCATTACTCCTCCCTCTTCCCGCCCCAAGGTCCCTAAAAAGCTTTTCCTTTCCCAGATTGACCTCTTCCCTACCCCTCCTCCCCCTTCCTGCACATATGAGCAGGGTAGCAAGGACCCAGCCAAGCACCTCAGCCAAACAGTCCATGGGCCCAGTGGTTGTACCACCTACTCGTGGTGGAAAGGATTCCGGGCCAAAAACACTGAAGAGGAAGGAGCCTGCACATGCTACTAAGAAGGGGAAGGAGCCTGCACCAGCTGCTGAGAAGCAGAAGGAGTCTGAAGCAGCTGCTAAGAAGGGGAAGGAGCCTGCACCAGCTGCAAAGAAGGGGAAGGCGCCTGCAGCAGCTGGAAAGAAGGGGAAGGAGCCTGCACCACCAGGCAGAGGGGGGAAGAGCCCATCCACCAGTGCCAGGAAGGGTAAGGGATCTCCAACCCATGAGCAGGAGGAGAGGAGGCAATCTACGCTAGTGGAAGCTGCCAGCCAAACACCGCCACCACCAGCAGCTGTCACAGGGTCCCCACTGCCACCCATGGTTGTGCAGCCATCAGAGGGTGCAGGGGCTGAGCAGGAGCCTCCCACAACCACCACCACAGTGCAGCCATCAGAGGGTGCAGGGGCTGAGCAGGAACCTCCCACAACCACCACCACAGTGCAGCCATCGGAGGGTGCCGGGGCTGAGCAGGAGCCTCCTACAACCACCACTACAGTGCAGCCATCACCGCCAGTGGACACCAAATAGTCCAGCCTCCAAGGACTGCTGTGCGGCCTGCCCCCACCAGAACCAGAAGGCAAGACACCCACTTGAGACACTGTGGCCTTGCACTCTACAGGACAAAGCAATGGGCATGTTGCCCCTTCCAGAACCAGTGGGCAAGACACCCACTTGAGAGATTGTGGCCTTGCACTCCCCAGGACAGAGATCAGGGCATGTTGCCCCCTCCAAAACCAGTTGGCAAGACTCCCACTTGAGAGACTGTGGCCTTGCACTCCCCAGGACAAAGAACAGGGCATGTTGCCCCCTCCAGAACCAGTGGGCAAGACACCCACTTGAGAGACTGTGTCCTTGCACTCCCTAGAACAACGCACAGGACATGTTGCCCCCTCCAGAACCAGTGGGCAAGACTCCCACTTGAGAGACTGTGGCCTTGCACTCCCCAGGACAAAGAACAGGGCATGTTGCCCCCTCCAGAACCAGTGGGCAAAACACCCACTTGAGAGACTGTGGCCTTGCACTCCCCAGGACAAAGCACAGGGCATGTTGCCCTCTCCAGAACCAGTGGGCCTGTGCCTGCATCTGGCTGAGGTACCCTCCCTCCCCCCGAGGTGCCTGCCTATTTGACAACTGATGCCCCTGCAGTGTTCTATCCGTATTTATGCAGGATTCGAGTGCGGCCTTGGAATGTGCCATGTGGGCCCTTTGCACTATGAACTGGGCAGTGTCCCTTTTTTATATACGTGTTCAGATCTGTATCATGGCCAAATCAGATTTTTTATTTTGTTGTTGGACTGATTACAATCACTTTCGTAAATTCCTGTTGTCCTTGCATTATTCTGCAGATTTTCCTGGTCAGATTGTTTTTGTAATGCATATGGTTGTGTGTATGGCGTGTGTATGGCGTGTGTATGTCAGGTGTGTGTGTGGTGTGTGTGTGGTGTGTGTGTGTGTCACTATTGTTTTCCTCCCCCCTCCCTGTGTGCTAGGCATCTGTACTCAGCGTCGTCATCTTCGCCGGCGTTGGTGTTCCAGGTAGAGCATAACGTAGAAGATCATCGGAAAGACTTGCAGCTCGGGTTCCAAGGTGGCGTGGTTCTTCCCTGTGTCTCCAGTGGTGAGTCCTTTCA
The DNA here is from genome assembly GCF_031143425.1 of Pleurodeles waltl. Taxonomy (NCBI): domain Eukaryota; kingdom Metazoa; phylum Chordata; class Amphibia; order Caudata; family Salamandridae; genus Pleurodeles; species Pleurodeles waltl. Next base: position 769,072,906 of record NC_090437.1, read on the forward strand.
CTTCTGTGATGTGTTTCCGCAAGGCTTTTGATGGCATTGGTACCGCCCCGGAAAAGGTGGCGGAATTGTGTCTCAAAATATGGTGGGTGGAACTTTGGCTGTCTATCGGAGATATCACCGCCATGGTCATAGTTTGGCGGTATTTACTGCCAGCCTGTTGGCGTTATTACCGCCACTTTATCACCGACCGCCAGGGTTGTAATGAGGGCCTGTGTATTTGCAATAGCCCCTTGCTAGTAATTTCTCAGCCAGGATGGCTGCTTCATGAAAATAAATCATTATGCCAGTTATCATATCTCTGTATCCATACAAATTGGCTGCAAAGCAAGCCATTTTGTAGTTCCCTGGGGAGATTACTGGTGCACAAAAGAAAAGTGTTCCTGTCAGTGGGCTTCCTAAATAAGGATGGGCCAGTTTTGCTGTTTTGTACTTGTAGAGGTAAGTCAAAGAATACTGAGTTATTGATTATGTTTGGCCTCAAATTTGAAGTTGAGATGTACCTGTGCGATATTACGTAAATTGTCAAAAAGTGATAACGATTAAGCCCTGCCTCGCCAGATGAGAAGAATATACGCTATGTAACGTTTACATAGTCGGATTTGGCTATGAAAAGGGTTATTGGCTGTCAACATTTGGGTTCTCTGAAGATTGTCAACATAAAGAATGGCAAAATTGGGGGCGAAGCAGGCCACCATAGAAACTCCTTTTTTTCTGCAAATAAATGGTGTCCTCGTACAGAAGTAATTTCCAACTTTGTTGTCATATATTCATCGTGTTGTCACAATTTAGTGACTTGTATTATACGTCATTTATTGGAACCATTCTAGACATTGTAGCATGATATAGACTCCTAGTTATTAACATCCTATTGTTATTACATCCTTAATTTGAAACCGTGTTTGAACACAACTCAACAATGTGGGACATCTTTGTCATTGTAAATGAATGATCTCACTTTACAAATGGAAGATCGACAACCCCATCTCAATCTTTTCAAGTGCCCGCATCCCACATTCATTACTTTTTTCGTTTTTATTTAGCCTTGAACGGGTTTTGGCGTATTGTTCAGCCACATCATCGAGATAGTAAGTCAAGTATAAGACACCAGCTTCTGGAGTGCAGGACACAAAGAGAAATGTATGGGTGCACGCCATAGTGTTTGTACTGCAGACCATTCATGCTAGGAGCATCGCGGAATAGAATAACACCATGCGCATATCTTCTGTTTTCGCTCTTTCAGTCTTCCATGGTACCGGAAGGAAAACACCAAATAATATTTCTCATTTCGAAATTTATTTCACAATAAAAACTTGGCTGATATAGGTGGGATAGGATTTTCCATTAGCTGCTCCACAGACTGCATAAGAAACTTTGCTCCATCACCATTAGTCAGAGGCTTTCTGTATGAACTCGATGGACCTTTCTGTTTTCTTTTAACTATTGTTGAATACACTGCAGCTATGCGGGCACATTATGCACTCATGAAGATGCCACTGATCTTCGTACACTAGGTGACTGCAGAGGCATGCGAAGCTCCAAAGCAGATATATATTCTCCAGGTTGCTGGAAATGTAATTGCTGCTCACTAAAAGAATGCTCGCAGTTCAGGGACATCTTAAATGGATAGAAGAAGCGCGCAACAGTAGCTACAAATAATGGCAGGTCGCCATGGCTACCGCTGCGTTTCATTTGCAGCACTTTAAGAGCACAGGTTAGACCTCGGCTGCTTGCATTAGACACTACTTTGGAATATGAGGGTCCTCCATGTCGTGTGCACAGCTGTGGATTTATAGCTGCAAACATATCAGCGGCTGAACACCAAAAATGTTTCATGGTGGTTCTTAAAACAAGATGAAAATGGTTATGTGTGCAGTATCTGAAATTTTGTGGTGACTTTGCAAACATAGTTTGAATCAATTTGCACTGACCTTCTTGGCACATAACGTGTAGATTTAGAATCATCAACAGTGGCAATGTTATATACATTATACCATATGGATACAAGTTTGAACGTTAGGTAGAAAATGTGCATTCTTCTGTCATTTCCACGTGCACAGTACATTATTTATAGTAGAATGTCTTTGGACGATCGTGTGTCAACATTCTAGATCATTAATCGGGATTCCCATATCGGCACATAAGCATATATAAGGAAGTACACAGTTAACTATGCTTAACTCCACATATGCCTACCTTAACAATATGTTGATGATTGATATTGTGTATTTGAGATAAGTTCCGAAAGGTGTTAAGGGGCATATTTATACTCTGTTTGCGCCGGTATTGCGTTGTTTTTTTTTACGCAAATCCAACGCAAAGCTAACTCCATATTTATACTTTGGCGTTAGACCCGTCTAGCACCAAAGATCTTGGAGTTTGCGTCATTTTTTAGCGTGGACACCTACCTTGCGTTAATGATATGCAAGGTAGGCGTTCCCGTCTAAAAAATGACTCCAAGGCATGTGCGCCTTATTTAAACTCCCATGCAAAAATGGCGCGGGTAAAAAAAATGACGTCCAGCCGCTTTTGTGTCATTTCTTAACGCCTGGTCAGTGCAGGCGTTAAGGGACCTGTAGGCTCAGAAGGAGCCCAGAGGTGCCCTCCCATGCCCCCAGGGACACCCCCTGCCACCCTTGCCCACCCCAGGAGGACGCCCAAGGATGGTGGGACCCATCCCAGGGAATTTAAGGTAAGTTCAGGTAAGTATTTTTTTAAAATTTTTATTGTGGCATAGGGGGGCCTGATTTGTGCCCCCCTACATGCCACTATGCCCAATGACCATGCCCAGGGGACAGAAGTCCCCTGGGCATGGCCATTGGGCAAGGGGGCATGACTCCTGTCTTTGCTAAGACAGGAGTCATGTCAATGGAGGGTGGGAGTCAAAAAAAATGGCGCTAATCGGGTTGAGGCAGATTTTTTGCCTCAGACCGACTTGCCCCATTTTTTGACGCCCAAGCTCCATTTTCCCCTACGCCGGCGCTGCCTGGTGTGGGTCATTTTTTTTCACGCACACCAGTCAGCTCCGCCGGCTAACGTCATTCCATAAATAAGGCGCCCGCATGGCGCTTTGGAATGGCGTTAGCCGGCGTTAACATTTTTGACGCACAACTGCGTTGGCGCAGTTGTGCGTCAAAAAGTATAAATATGGCCCTAAGTGTTCGATACTGTGGTAAAACACTATGTGGGCACTGCAAATTAGCCTTTTATGTACATCAGCAACTTGCAATTGATGCACTTTTGAAATGTGCAAGATGGCATAGGTCTGGTCAATAAAAAGGCGGGTCATAGAACATTGATCTTTCAGCATTTGCAGAATAAGTAACTGGTTAATAGTAGAGGTAAGTACATACCTATCACTAGCAGTAATGTCCCCAAGACAATGTTAGGTCCAGTCAAGATTTCAAAAGATTAGCCCCTGGCTCAACCCCTGGTAGCTTGGCAATGAGGAGGCAGGCTTAACTTAGGAGGCAGGTATGTAAAGCATTTAAATACACCAATACAGTAAATAAGTAAGAAACAACACACAAATAACCCCACACCAATTTATAAAAATAGCAAATAATTGTATCTTTAAAATGACACCAAAGTGACAAAAATCTGATACAGGGAATTGGAGTTATGAATTTTTTAAAGATTGAATTAAAAGTGTGCTTTCTAGTGCTTAGAGATCAATAGCACCAAGTGGGGACCTCTCGTCGCACTTGACTGGGACAAAGTCAAAGTTTGAGGCCAACCACGATGGAGCCCTGCCGGAGGGCTCAGTCAAAGTTTTATCTTCGCACTTAAAATCTTTTCTGAAGCTTTTCTTTCTCGATGTTGTGCGGTCCTCCTCAGCCAGCCAATTTCGATGTAACATTATCTGACTGCTTTTCTGTGATGCCCCGATCAAGTCCTGGAAGTCTGGAGCTCCTGAGCTTTCAGGTGGGATAAGTCTGAAATCCTGGCCAGGGTGCAGTTGAAGGTAGTCGGCTTGACTCACAATGGCGAGTCGGTCCACTTATGGAGCATTTTCCAAAAGTTGCTCCAAACCTCTGGAACTTCTTTCTGAAGTTCCTCTTGAGGGTTCAAGGTGTCCAAAACACAAATTCAAGGGTCTAGAAGGTTTGAGATGGTCCTTGGAAGTTTAAGACTACAGTTCCTACAATGTACCTGGCCAATCCCTTAAAAGTTCACTGGACCCACTCAGGGCTGAGGACTTTTGTGATAGTTGGTGCAGGCAAGCTCTGTTTACCTGTTGCTTCCAGGGAGTCCACTCCTGAGTCCTTTTTGAAGCAAGGACAAGTCCTGTTCCAGTGTGCGACGGGAGCAGTACTTCAGAGTGCAGTCCTTTTGAGTTGCAGACCAGGGTTCCAGCAGGTCAGTCCTTCTTTTTCTTGTGATTTTAGGCAGCAGATCTGAGTAACATTGCAGCTCAGTCCCATTTATTAAATCATCTTGGGGGACAAGCAAGAGGGCAACCCTGTCCAAAATGCTGCAGGGTGCCACCCAGAAGCATGACAGATTCCTCCAAAGTGTGGCATTCTCTTGTCCCATAAAGCACTGCACTTTAAAATTCCAAGATGGATGATTTTCCTCCAGAGGAGTAAGATCTGGTTAAACCAACTTGCTAGTGTGGCTCATTTCCATCAGCACTTCCTGTTAGACATCTGCAAATTCCTTTCCTAGGCCTACTATCTATCTGTGGGGTACAGGGTGGAAGGGCAGGCCTGGTTGCCATTCCTTTCTGTCCTGCTTCCTTTGAGGTGCAGTTTGATTAATCCAGCCCCCTTCCTGGCCTCTGCAGCTGCAGACTCCCCCCACCCCTCCATCAGATACCTTCTGCTCTGTGCAGGCCACTTATCACCTCATCAAAACAGCCTGGCTCATCCTGTTAAGGCTGACTGTTAGACCTGGCATCTTTTGGCATGTTTGTTTCCTCTTGTCTTTTTGCCTTATGCCCTCCTGTTTTTAAAGTATGCTGGACTTTGATTTTTGCTGGAGATCAGTGCTAAAGTGCAAGTGCTCTCTGTGCAGTTTGTATTGGTGATTGGTTTATCCATGATTGGCATACTTGATTTACAAGTAGAGGAACCAGGGGCCTGTAAATCAAATGCTACTAGTGGGCTTCTGGCACTGATTGTGCCACCCGCATGAGTAGCCTGTAAACATGTCTCAGACCTGCTACTGCAGTGTCTGTGTGTGCAGTTTTGAACTGCCAGTTTAACCTGACAAGTGCACCCAATTGCCAGGCCCAAACCTTCTCTTTTACTACATGTAAGTCACCCCTAAGAAAGGCCGTAGGTAGCCCCTTTGGCAGGGTGCAGTGTATTTAAGAGGTAGGACATGGTACTGGTGTGTTTTACATGTCCTGATAGTGAACTACTGCCAAATGTGTTTTTCACTATTGCAAGGCCTACCTGTCCCATAGGTTAACATGGGAACTGCCTTTAAATGCATTTTAAGCGCATTTTCCCATTGTCATCAGCCCAGAGTTTTATCTGCAACGCATGTGACTTCAAGAGCCAGATGACCCCCTGCATTGACCTCTGGAACCGACGCCAGCGATGCTGCACCCTGGATCTAATCACGAGGATCACAACGCCCTACATTTCAAAGGTACTGTTTGCGGGTCTTCCCGACACCGTAGCTGGCCCACGATCCCGCGGTCTGCCTGAACTGTTGGATTTGTTGTTCATGAAGCCGTGATAGACCCAGGCGAAGCTATCATCTTCAAGGAACTGTATTTTTAAGTTAATTCTTGCAAAATTCATATCTTTATTACTGTGTGTTGGATTTTTCTTGTTTTGGTCTTGTTTTACACAGATAACTGATAGCTATTTGTCTAAAATTGTTGTGGTGTCCTTTTGTAGTGTTTTTATTGTATTATTGTGTATTATGTGCACATGTTTTACACATTGCTTCTGAGATAAGCCTAACTACTCATGCAAAGCTACCAAGGGGGTGAGCAGGGTTTATCTGAGCTGGGTATCTCCCTTGCCCTGACTGAAGTGAGGGTCCCTACTTGGGCAAGGTGTAAACCGACTGCCAACTACAGACCCCATCTCTAACACTGACCAATCAGGAAAGGCTAGTAGCAGGCTGTTTTTTGGCTTACAGAAAAGAAAGCCCTATAGCGGTTGCTAATAGTTGGATTTTTCATTACCAATCTTTTCAGTCCATTTATGACTCATTTAGATCCTTCCTAGCAATACTTATGTTTATGGAAAATATTCCCATGTTAGCTAATGGAGCTTAGTATCTACAATGAGGAAAAATTAAAGGTGCAGTTTCCCCTCACCAGGGCGTATAAAACATCTTTTAAAATGTCCCTGCTTATAGTTACATGGCACCCCACACCTGGGACACCTAGAAGAGACCTTAGGGGTGAATTATGTAAAAATAAGGTAGATTATCACTTTGGAAGTACCTGTAATTCCAAAGTCTAATTTGCACATGTTTTACTTTGTAAAGATAGTCTGCAAGGCGGGGCTACCTTTAAAATTGGCAGGCAACACAGAAGTGCACACTCCAGTGTAGGAAATCCACTGGGCCTCCAAACTTCCCTGCCCTATTATAATTTCTAAGGATTTATTGGTAGTTTGAATCCCCCTGCCCCATTATCTACTAGAGACTTACAGAAGTCTGTCATTCTCAATTGGAATTGTACAGCTTTACCTTATAGCTGAGCACTGGCACTGGACCTGGTTAGCAGAGCCTAGGGCCCAGTCAGGGTCAGTTACCACCAGTGTCAATCAGAAAACAAATGTGGTGAACATGTTAAATTATGACTTTCTCACAGTAAAATTAATGTTAAAAAATATGTAGTATGTTATCGAGAACTCTTCACTTCACCATAATACCAATCCTTCTTTGCCCTTAAAATAGGAACTGAAGTTTTACACAGTACCTCTTTATACCAAACTCCTACCACTTATATATGCTGTAAATATTTGGTGTTAATATGATGTTAATATTAACATAGCTTAATTTACTCACCACAGAAGGATGGGTTTCTCAGTTTTCCTGGCTCGTTTTCAAATTTGTGACCTGCAGATCATTGAAGATGTCAGTGAAGAGTGTTTACTTAATGGATTGTCTTAAACCCAACATAACAGGCAAACATACAAAGCGTTATTTGATATACAGGTAATAGCCGTCATCTGAAGTGTTTTATTTTTGCAGCCATACCGTCAAGTCAATCCTGCATTTCCTTTTACTCTGCCTAGCACATTTTTAGCGTGTGGAGACAATGCTGGTACCAATGTTTATGTCACAGGCATCTCAAAGCACTCAGATACCTTACTTTATTGGAAACAGCAATGACTCACCCTAATGTAAATCGGGGTTCTGCCCCTCCCTTTTGTCACCCTTTTTTTCCACTCTACTAATATAGAATAATACATTATTAGCCAATACTATAATAATGGTAAAAGCTCCGACCTTCACTGTGAGCAGGGGCCAAGCAGACATCCAAACAACAATCTGTGTGAAGGATGGGGCATAGATGTGCCTGCAATAGCCATCACACAGGTTTTCCAGGGCTGGCAAAGTTGCAGCCCTGGCCTCTATGGCCTACCGTGCCTTGATGCCACCCCTTTTGAGATGTGCTGCAGTGTCACTGGCAAAGGTAATAGCCCCCAGCACTTTATGCTTCACCCCTTCAATGTAAAGGGCTACACTCCAATCACACTGTCACCCCACCCTTTGCCAAATGATGTGACCAGTTATGATAACATAGCATGGAAAAGCAAGAGGCTGCTCTGAAAAAGGCAGCTGAAAGCTGGGAATCTCTACAGTGCATCAGCATGAACCCCATGGCACAGAGTCACAAGCAATATGCACAGCACCTGTATGCTATGCACAGCACAGGCTCGAGCTTCCACTCTACAAATTGATTGCTTGAGGCAGGAATGATCTATATGTCTGTCATGTGGATCCATGCAGCACCGGCATCTGAGGAGCTGAAGGAAACAAGAACAAGCAGCTCACACGTGTGCAAGTGTACATGTGTCAGTAAATGTATGTATGAGTGAGCATGTGTATGTGTATATGTGTTAGCACTATTGTACATGACAGTGTGTATGAAGGGGGGTGAGCCAGAATGAATGAGTGTACAGTGAGTGTAATTTTAATTGAGAATGAGTGATCCAGAGTGAGTGAGAATACCTGAGACTGAGGGAATGAGTGTATGAGTAAGTACAATTGACCGTGAGAATGAACTAGTGACAATGAGTGTGAGGGAGTGTAATAGAATGCGGGAGCGAGGGTGTGTGAGTGAGAATGAGAGTTAGAATGTAAGTGAGCATGAGAGAGAGTGTGTCTGGGTGTTTTATGCATGTGACTCTCCTGCTGGCTTACTGGCAACAATTCATGATTCACAGAGGCAACCAAGGGAAAATGTCGGTTCTGGCATGCTGGATATAATTCATGTACACGAGGCACGTTTGGCAGAATTCAGGCCTTGCCTTACTATAGGAAGTACTAGATCTATGGATAACCCTTTGGCAGAATGCTAGTATTGGCATATTCGAGTCAATTCGTGGCATAAGGGACACTCATGGCAATATGTTTGCATTGACAAATTAGAGGTAATTCTTAGCATAAAGGATACCCAGGACACAATTCTGGTGCTGGTGTGTTAGAGGTAATTCTTGGCTGGGATGTAAGGTATAAATGGCAACATGATGAATACTGCCAGAATGGAGGTAATTTGTGATATACTTTTCAACTTTGGTACGTGGGTGGCAGATATATAGTATCTGACTTAAGGGGGTGCCCATAGCTTAGTGGTCACACATATGATGAAATGCAGGCAAAATTGAGGTAATTTATGAAATATGGAGGGCCCCTATACTACATTTTGAAACACTGGGGTCAAATCCTGGGGAGGTCAGGCGTAATTGACTTTGCACCATGAAAGTGCTTGAACAGTTAATGAACAGTCTTTCAGAGGCTAAATCAGATTTATGTGAAAATTGTGCTTTAAAATGAACTATTTCAAGCCTTTTTATCCAATGTTGTGTCAGAGGCAGACGTACCCAGACCCTCCTAAATGAGATTGGGCTCGCTTGCTTCGCTCATTGGGATTTGGGGCAAGTTTTACACTCCACCACGATCTAAGATCACCCGCCACCACTCCTTCTACATTTACTTTATCTTTAACTGCGGTATTTGCTGTATCAATTTCGTTCTGTGTTCCTGGGGAGGGAATAGCAATCATTACATATCTGTAAAAAGGCATGTTTGAACATTATTTATCTCACACTTTAACAATAAAGCCTTTTGCTAGATGGCCTTTCTTAATTTAAGATGAAAGGATCCTGTGAGCTCTTTAATAATATCATTATATCTTAGTGCTAGTGGATAGATATTGTAAATGGTCCAATAATAAAAAAATCGATTGAATGTAAGGCATCATTCTGTTTTGCATACTGCAACAACTTTATGGGAACTTCACAAAAGACTATCTGATAGTTGTCGCTCGGTTTAAATTGCCATCCCTGAGGTTACAAGGGAAACCTACATGCTCAATAACTAAGGTAGTGGGGCTAACAGGATACCCATAAATCTATACCTAGCATGATTTATTTTGCTATGTTCACTGAATACACTTTTACTAGTGACTTGATACCAAATATTTCACGCAAGGCACTAACGCTATGAAGGCCATACATTTTTTTTCTGAATTGCTATTTTACACTTTCTCATAGTACTCAAGTCTGAAGTGAAAGACATGGCCCCGTAGAAGTATGTATTCCCCCTACGATAACGCCATCCCATTCAAAGCATGATTATGAGCTAAGGATAAACATTCCCATTCCCTAAAAGTGTATTCACTTCAGCGTAAGAATGTAGCCTACACAGCAATCTTAATACACTAAGGCATTTCTTGAACATCAATTTTTGTGCAACACAATGAGCAGATAGTAGTGCAGATGGCACATACGCCCAGCAGACTCCAAATAAGTGGGGACCAGGGACACATTAAAGGTGTGACTTGTTCCTAGTACTGACGTTTTTTGTCAATGTGATAGGTATATTTAGATTGAAACCATGTGCTTGTCTTGGGAGCAGTGAGTCAAACCTGCCGTCTATGGCCCAAGTGGCAAAGGGGAGCCACATTCTCGCTGGCAGTGGCACAAATCTCCCATCAAGTTTAGTTTAATCTAAAATCTATGTATTTGTCATAAGATAACCAGCCTTAGACACTCTCATTGCGCTAGCTGTTTTAAGCAACATCCTGCTCAGTTTAGGCCCTTACATAAGCAATTTCACTGAACTCTGTTCAATTGGTACGCAGTTGTAACAACAGATATAAAAGAAAAACATTTCTGTAGGTTGTAGGCTTCGGCACTGCCATCATCATCCGATCATTAAGCAGGTTGCGCAGCAGGCCTTAACATCTACATACTGTTGAAGCAGATATGTTGATTAAGAAAATTAACGAAGATATATATGTATTTACTAATAGTAAAAATGTATAGAGGAATTAATCATAGAAAAATAATGTGCACGTTTGAAAATGTGCCCTCGGGGAGTGATCACCATATGTACTAAAATGACTAAAGCTTTATGAAATAATGAAAATGTATGAAGAAAAACGTAATAATATGTCATAATGAGATGTATAACCTATGTTTTATATTAATTTGTAGTATTAAGTTAGCGAGACTAAAGGCCTAGTTCCACCGGGCCTTGCACACTCGAAAGCCTGAAATACTGATCGCGTTGCAAAGGACTGGGAACTGCTATGGTCAACCTTGACCCGCTCGAAGTTCAAGTTACTTAGCTAGAATGTTCTGCAATGTACTGGTGGACAGGAGATGATTAAGACAATTTGATACAATTATGTGTAGAGCAGGTTAAATGTACTTTCCCAGGACTTGAACAATAGAAGCACTGACCGAAGAAGAAGATGCAACAGTTTCGATACCTGAAGGGCTGGAAGATGAGAACATCATATAGAAGACCAATCCGCTTCTTGAGAACGGGGACATATGAAAATTAGTAGATTTGGTAAATAAAAGCTATAGGTTAAAGTCATATCTGCTGACTGACTGACCATTTAGCAATTAGGGGGATGGACCGGGAGACCCTAATAAAAAGTCCTAACAAGTGGCAAGGAATCAGAGTTGCAGGAGAAAAGTTGATGACGTCAGGAGACGCTGTCCGAGGTGCTGATATTGGGCTTATGGTCCGTGAGCCTGATCCGTAGCTGACCTGAAGACAAAGACTAACGTGTTGCTGATCCATCCTGGATAGGTAGCTATGAAAATGTGACAGACTATTTTTATGCCTTTTATTCTACGTACCAACTGCGCTGTGTTTTTAAGATTCTCACTTAGGTAGATTTTTCCAAATTGATGTTTTCTCTAAATTGTTTTCGCATGAAGACCCCCATGCTAATGCTAATCTTGGTTAGGTAGGCTGTTAGGGTGACGTTGACAGTGACAAGTGAGTGACAAACTTAATTACTGAATTTCACTATTAATGCTGGTATTCTTAGTTTGTGGTATTGCATTGTCATATAAGCCTTCTTTAAGAATTGATGGCTTTTATGATTGAATAATAAAAAGTTTGATTTGAATAAAGATTGAACTAACGGATGATTTAGAATTGTAATCAATAGGGAATACAAATTGTTAACTCCTTCCTGAGTAGTGGTTATTCTTGATTAATATGGTTTAAATCTGTTTTTCATAGAATGTTTTTGATTTATTGATATGAGCTATCGATCCAGTAGTTACTGCATGACTAGGATACTCTATGCAATTTAAAAGGTTCATCGACCTATACGCGTCCCCTTGTAAGTTTACTTACTAAGGACAAGGTGCGCTAGCAATACCAAAGCTCATCATCATTTCGGACGTTGGCCACCAACAGTATTCCATTTTATTTATTCCTTTGATCAAGCCTAAACAGTAGACACAAGCAATCTCTGTAGCCCCACAAATGGGTTGACCAGAGGGTGTAGGGAAAATAAAAGTACAGTCTCCCCAGTGAAAGCTAAACTTAAAAAATACACTTTAAAGGGGTTCTATAAAACATCTGCAGGTTTCAAGGCTGTGGAGCTTTTACCCTCCTGCAAGGCTCAGCAATTCACCAACACAAAGTCTGAAAGCATGGTATTAATCAGCTAAAGCCCAGTTCCAACTTTTGAAGAGTGTAGAATGGGCATGTATTCACTACTAACACATATGTGGATGGTTTCAATAGACACGTCCTACCCAATTCTAAAGAAAGGATACTACCAAGAACGTGTGAAGAAGCTGAATTCAGTATGCTCAGCATGGCATGACTCACATTGTGTTTAATACCGTATAAACAAATCATTCACCTTGTACACAATAAAGAAGGTGTTGGTATCAGTTTTATGCTCCCATGACTGAGAAATGGCAACATCTTTACAATGAGGTTGGTGGTTAAAATGAGAGTAGGATAAACAACTGAGCAACCTACAATTTAAGACCTTGATGCCCTTGAATCACTCCACAAAGTGGTAAGAAGGAAGTCTGGTCCAGCTGCACCACACAGTCTCTGGTTTTCACTGTCAGCACAGAAAGGGAATTGCAGGACTCCTAAAGATATCAGCCTAGATGGTCTGTTCCATCCTTACAGGCAAAGAATAAAAGGATTGATTTCTAGATGTGTCCAGAATAGCATTAGTGAAGCTATCAAAAACACACCAAAAAGTCTCTCTCTGAGAATTTTCCAGACCCATTTCCCTGCAGCACTGGTGGTGCCACCCACATTATTAGCCCTGTAAACATGGCTCAAATCTGTCACTGCAGTGTCTGTGTGTGCAGTTTTAAACATACCAATTCAACTTGCGAGGCCTAATCCTTCCCTTTGTATATATGTAAGGCACCCCTAAGTTAGGCCCTAGGTAGCCCCGTTGGCAGAGTGCAGTGTATGTTAAAGGTGGGACATGTATTGGTGTGTTTTACATGTCCTACCAGTGAAATGCTGCCAAATTTGGTTTTCACTGTGCATGGCCTATCTCTCCCATAGGTTAATATAGGGCTGCCGTTAAATATTATTAAAGTGTAAATTCCCTTTTAGAGCAGATAGAAATTTGGAGTTTTGGGTCTCTAAACTCAAAATGTAAAAATACATCTTTTAGTGAAGTTGGTTTTTAGATTGTCAGTTTGAAAATGTCACTTTTAGAAAGTATGCATTTTCTTGCTTAAATCATTCTGTGACACTGCCTGTTTGTGGATTCCCTGTCTGGGTCAGTTTGACAGTTGGGCTGTTTTTGTGTCACTGTCTAGAGGAAATGCACAGAGTGCTGGGTTGTAGTCTGCATATCCTGATGAGCCATCTGTGCTCGAATGGAGGGAGGAGTGGTCACTTACACCTGTAAGGGCTGTGCCTGCCCTCACACAATGCAGTCTCCAACCCCCTGGTGTGTGTCTGGGGGCTGGCCTGACAAGGCAGGATCTTGTGAACAACAGAGCGAGAGTTTACCAACATTAAAGGCAGAAAGGGGCATAAGTATTAAACCCAAAACCCCTGAAAATTAGATCTCTTCTGGACTCAATAGGAACCTCTGCCAAGGAGAAGAGCTGAGGATAAGTGCTGCCCCTGCCTGTGACTGTGCTTTGTTGGGCTAACCTGGAGTTGCTGCTTCTGCCAGTGAAAGGGGACAAAGACTGGACTTTGTGGTATATTCCTGCTTGAGAAGAATCTCCAAGAGCTTGGAGTAAAGCTTGCCTCCTGTTTTGAAGCCTCAGGCACAGCAAAGGCTTCACCATCCAGTTTTGAGTCTACATGCTGTGAACTCTAGCTTGCCAGAGAGTGGCATTTCAGTTCCTGGGCCCTTGAAAGTGAATTTCTAGTGAAATCCTGTCTAGCGACACCAGATGCCACCGTGCAACTTTGTTAAGGACGCCGCTGCACGGAAACTGTGACGCTGCCTGTCCCCAAGCCGTGGACCTTGCAGTAGCGCGACTACCTTAATGACTCCACAGGCATCATGTTGCCGCAGCCGCTGATCCCGCACAACATGGCTAAGATCAGAGTGTCATAAGTCTGACATCCGTGACAGACGATGCCATTGCAGCGCCTGTAGCCCTGTGACATCATTGCGACCCAGTGAGGTCACCCCATAGCATCGTGGCTTTGCCAGTCTTCGTCTCTGCCGGAACCAAGGGACCAACACTTCGCAACCACTGCTGCTTCACCTCCACCGCTCTGTAGTAAGGACCCAACACTTCTTCACAATGCCTCCGCTCCTCGGCCCCATAGCACCGGAACCGATGTCACATCTGATCCAGCAATGCCTCGCTTTCCAACTCTGTGCACCGGCCTGTTTTCTACTTGTTACAAAGGTACTGTACCTGGGGGTCCATCCTTTTCCGTAAACGGCACCAGTGGTGTCGCATTGTGGGAAACAACACCGTCATGACACCGCTTATTACCAACTTGCAGCATTTGTGCCTCTAAGCAATATTTTTTTTTTTTAAAGTACTAAAATCATTTTTTTAAGTGTGTATTGTGGGTTTTTGTAGTGGCTCACTGTATTACTTTTTGTGTTGGTACAAATACTTTACACATTGCTACTGAGTTAAGCCTGCCTACTCGTGCCAAGCTACCATGGGGGTGAGTAGGGGTTAACCAGGTGTGTTTCTCCTTTACCCTGACTAGAGTGAGAGTCCTTGCTTGGACAGGGGGTAACCTGACTGCCAACCAAAGACCCCATTTCTTACACACATCTACCTCAAGTTCTTTTTATCAAATTTAATTTAGATTACCCAGCTGAGTGCAACGTTGTTTAGGGTGATGCAAAAGTTGCATTTATTACTTTAAGTGTCTTTGGAATTTATTTTCTCCAGTACAGCAGAGATTGAAGAATGGAAATATGCCATATTTGACATGAAAACCTAACTAATTATATGTCATTTTTGTGTAAATTTGTTTGTAAGGGTTTCCAGAAGTCGCATTAAAAACTATTCTTACTTAAATGTATGTTTGTTTGACTGTTGAACGATTGTGAACTTTTGTTCATGAACGAATTTGAAATTTAACTAAAAGTATATAATCAAAAAGAACTATCAATGCCAGCTTAGTTTTTTGCAGTTCACAAACTGTGGATACTCGTCCATTTGCAATTTCTTTACTAACCACTCTGATGTGGTCACTTTTATCATGGTCCCAGTTACGTGATAACAAAGCGGTTCTCAAACCATGTGTCACTAAAAAACATCACAGTGGACAATATGAACACACATGGAATACACTCCAAACACCTAGGGTATTTGGAAGCACGAAAAAGGCGCAGGGAAGCCCCGCCCAAAAAAACGAGAAAAAAAAACTACTGATTTGTGATCCTTATAATGAAGACTGAGGGCTACAGGCAAATTTATGGGGATACTGTGATGCCCTTTAGTAGACGCACTACGCTAAAGCTTTGCAAATTGTTTTGCTTGGCAAGTGGCCCACAAACGTAAGAAAATGATTAAATAAAAAGAACCACATATGTGCTCAAATGTACACTTAGGACAGGTGGAAAAGTGCATTGCCTCAAGCACACGTCGAAAAAGGCCATGTGCAGCAGGTTTCTACTTTGTGCAAAGTATATCCTTAAAATACATATTGATATGATTTATATAAATAAAACGGACAAAATAAATAAAGAAGCCTCTGCAGTGAAACCTAACAAACTGTTCAATGCATTAATCTTCCCCAGACACGTAAACACTGTTACTTAACCAGGAGAGTTTTACGACTGATTGATGAAATACCCCAGCTGTGAGAACAGCTGTGACTGATTTATTTTATGAAGCAAAACTCCAAGTACGTTTATGAAATTCCTAAAATAACATCTACTTTTCTGTGTGCTGCATAAATTGTGTACATTTATGCAGAGGCCTTCGAAGCATATGTCTTTGACTTACTCCTTGTGAAAGTGATGTGACAAATGCAATTGAAAATAAAGATGGGCCATCTGAAACGCCTAAACGTGAGTACTACTCTATGTCTGTGACACTGCGGAAAGATGTGTTAGCTAGTATATTGATTATTTTGATAGCACAGAATCCGAGATTGTGAAAACGCTGGTTAATTCTTCACGTGGATCTCCCTGGTCTCATAACAAAACTCAACAACATTTCCAGCAAAAATAGAATTTTTTTTACTGTTTTATTTTGGAATGTTTTCACTGGTGTATCTTGTAATGTTGCTGGTATATAACATCCTAAGACAGTGGTTCCCACCCTTTTGACTTCTGTGGACCTCCACTTTATCATTACTGGAACCCGGGGACCCCCACAGAATCATTATAGAAATCTGGAGATCCCCCCACTGAATCATTACTGAAAGCTGGGGCCTAATCTGTTAATATAATGTAATATTCTAAGCAGTCACCGACCTCTTGAGGAAGCTTCATGGACCCTCAGGGGTCCCCGGACCACAGGTTGGGAACCACTGGCTTAAGACACCATAACTTTTATCAATGTTATTCTCTTCTTTGATAAATTAGATACATAAGCTATACAAGAACTAATACTATTCCTTGATATACAGACATATTTATAGTGTTATGTCAGTAACTGACTTGATGATTGTAACTGCACGTTTTCACCTAAAATCAAGTGAGATGAGATGATTGAAGAATACATTTGTTTGACTGGATTGAACGTGAGGCTCCTGATGCTACAGAACTTTAGAGTGGTGACTTTAATGGTAAGATTTCATTCCACTACAGTATTACTACTAGTCCAATATTGAGGAATATTATGCGGTATGGAATGTGCTAGGGACACATTTTTAAAACCAACCATGACCAGAAGCGTCCCCCCTTCCTAAAACATCACAATCCACAGATGCAAGTGTTAAACGATATCCCTAGCAATGATTCAAGTTCATCACTCCTAAGGACTGCTCTTTTTGTTCACATCTTCATGAGAGGAAATCATTTAAATTTTGAGACATTCTTCAGTATAATAAAACCACTGAAAAATGATTGCTTAATGTAATTTATATCCGTAGTCAACAGCAGCAACAAAGTTAACCTGCTCAACACTCAGACTGCACAGAGAAATCCAACAGTCTGACATTTTTTGCAGAGGCTAGTAACACGTCAATTGTTTAAAGCCAGCCAATATTGCCACTTGTTGGCCCACAAAGGTTTTGATTCTGTTGCATCGCTTATGAGAAGGTGATAGAGGAACTCGAAAGCCAAATATTTCACTACCAATCCACAGATGGAGTGATAACATGGGGCTTAATATTGATGCTTAGCATCCACATAAAGAAGTACATTGCAGAATGAGAACACTGCGTTCTCAAGCAAATTTACACACTTCCTATAAGTTGAAAAATGTTGAGAAGCTGGAGAAGGAACTGCCGAATGCTGTCTGTCAGTAAGAAAATATCTTGTTGCACCGCACATTTATGTGCTAAGTGATTCTGACTAAATATATATATATATATATAGACACATATATATGTATGTGTATATATATATATATATATATATATATATATATATAGGTATAGAATGAAAAATTCTAACACAGATGTAATGTCCTCTCACATCCATCACGAATAGTGGGTGGCAATTCCTACCACAATTGTACGATTAAGCTATTATTCTTGGTGCTCTATGTGCAGGTGCATCAGCTAACCACAAACATTAACCACCGAGCAATAGCTTAGTAGTGTATTAAATATTTTTAAATCTTTAGGTCCAAATTGATAGGTCAGTGTCATTAACTGGAAATCAAAAATGGCGGACCCAGTTTACGAACAGGCATATTTTCGGCCAAGAAAAGGAGAAACATCTTTCATACTACAAGTTACTGGAAGTGCTCAGTCCGGGCAGCAAAGTGCTGGCTAACTCTTTCTATACACATTAGGTCAGGGGATGAATGGAAAAGAACGATTACCAAAATGGCAAAATGGATTTTCAGTGACACACTCTACCACCTATAATTACACAGTGCGGACTTTGGGGCTGATTTAGAGTCTGACGGAGAGGGTGCTCCGTGGCAAAGAACCCTCTTATCTCCACTAAAATGAAGCTCCATCCACCTGATTTACAGACGAGCGCACCTTCAGTATGTAGACAGCAGAGATTACTCTGTCTTCGCTGCCTACCCTCTAACGGCCCAAAAGAGTAGGTTGTCGAAGGTTTGGCCATGTGCCTGCCCACCCAATTTTGAGTTGGCAGACACATAGCCAGTTTATACTTTTACAAACCACCACCCAAAACATGGTGATAAGTAAAAGGAAAACCTTTTGATGGAGTGAATGTAACAGGCTTACCTGATTCCAGGACAAGAACCCCTACAGGAACACGACCTGCAGAAGAAGAAGAAACTGTTAAAACAAAAAAAGAACACAGAGAACAGGAGAAAAAAGAAAAGACAAAAAGAAAAGAAAGCCTTCCGTTTTTCTACAGAGTTTAACCCCAAAAGAAGAGTGTGTGTCAGAGGAAGCAGAAGATGTAGAAGGAGGAGAGGCAGAAGACGCCTCTGGATAGGAGGGCAGGACATGTTGGCAATGCGAGGAGGAAACCACAGCTGCTCTCAGTGCCAGGACCAATGCTGCACATACTGATAGGAGCACCCTAGCCAACCTGAGAAGTCTACAGACGAGCCAGGTGGGGAGACATCTGAGGGGTTTGAGGTCATGGGCAGTATGAGAAGCACCGCACAGAAGTAAGAGGTGCTCACAGGAAAAGTCAGGGATTACTGTTTCCCCTTTTTTAATTAATATTTTAAAGTCCCAAATCCACTAACACTGATTTAAAGTTGTGGGAAGGAAAACTAAAAAGCATACAAGCAGCATCAGTAGAGAAGAAAGTATTATAAATGAAAGGTGTCTTCTGGTCCTTTTAAACTAAGAGGAGCTAGAGAAACCATAAGGACTGAAGCAGTACAAGAAGCAAAGACATTTTCAGGACCAGGGAAGTCTTATAAGAGATAGATAGAGCATAACCTAGAATAAGAGAAGCAAAATGGCATATTTCTTTAATTTGTACACTTACATGTGTTTGCCTGTGACTTTGTTCAAGGGTCTGAGGTCTGGAATGCTCACCATGTACAAGAGAAACAGGAGTGCATCAAGAGCAGACAAACCAATAAGAAAGGCACATGCCTGTTGTAGGAGGCTGGCCTGGCGAGTAGTGGGTACCTATGGTACTTACACCTTATACCAGGTCCAGTTATCCCTTATTAGTGTAGTGTAGGCAATGTCTAGGAGCCAGGTTCTCTGGGGTAGCTGCAGCCAAGGCTTATCTAGGACACATGCAAAGCTAATGCAATAGCACTGTAGTCACACAGTACTCACACACATGAAAGAAAATATTCAGTGTTGCAAAAATAAAGGAACTTTATTTTGGTGACACAAATACCAAAAATAGCATAGAGACTATACTCCCTTAGGAGGTAAGTAATACACACATTATATACACTAGTATGCAGCATTAGGCATAAATACAGTTAGAAAACAGAGCAATTAGTGAACCCCACCCCAGTGACCAGGAAAGCAGGAGTAAATCACAGTACGTTTCCTAGAACACACACAGAAACGAGAAGAAGAATTATGCAAAACCCAGAAGAGACTGCAACCACCAACAGTGGATTCCTGGACCAGATGACCTGTGGAAGAAGGGCACTAAGTCCAGGAAGCAGAGAAGAGTCCAGGAAGAACAGGAGCCCCTGCTACCCCAGATGAAGGTGCAAAAGGAGAACCAAGGTGAAGAAGGTGAAGAAGGAAAGTCAGAGGGTGGAAGTGATGTCCCACGCCAGAGGGAGGATTGCAGTCGGTTTTTGTGTCGTCGGAGTTTGCCAACAAGCCTTGGCACACGCAAAGCTCATGGTTGGTGGAAAATGGCACTGCCCGGGACCAGGAAGCACCAAGTGGACTTTACCCAGGAGGGGGAGTCAGAGGAAGCCCTCAGCAACTCAGAGAGCCCACAGAAGACCAGGCAGCGAACACAGGAGTCCCACAGCCGGGGACAAGGAAGGTTCAAAAGAGGCCCACGCTGCACTATGACAAATGCTTCCACACCACTGGAGAACCACTCAGGAAGCTGTGTGTAGCAGGATAGAGTGCTTGGGACCTGAACTACAAGATGCATGAAGGACTTGGAGGAAGGATGCCAAAAAGCCTTGGCAGCTGCAAAACATGTGGTGCACAGGGTTACTGTCTTGGGTGCGGAGGCAAGCTCTTACCTCCACCAGGGTTTGACAGTTAGAAGAGAGGACCATCGGGACCCCTTCAGTTCACCACCTGTGATGCAGGATCCACACAGCTCAGCAGGAGAGGAGATCCAGACATCCGGTCGTTGTTGCAGATGGTGCCTGCAGAAGCAGGGGAGTGACTCCTTCACCCCAAGGGAGATTCCTTTGCTCTTCTGGTGCAGCTGAAGACTGGCTGTCCTCAGAGGATGCACGACCAGGAAACATGCAAGAGGGCAGCAAATGCGCCCTTCAAAGCATTTCCAGTGGCTTGGGGAGGCTACCCCTCCCAAGCCTGTAACACCTATTTCCAAAGGGAGAGGGTGTAACACCCATCTCCCAAAGGAAATCCTTTGATCTGCCTTCCTGGGCTCAAACTTTGCAAGCAACAGGAGGGCAGAAACCTGTCTGTGAGGAGGCAGCAGCTGGGGATGGCTGGAAAACCTCAGAAGGCTGAAATGGCAATACTGGGGGTCCTCTAAGGAACCCCCAGAGTGCATGGAATCATACAAAAAATGTTTGTAAAGACCTTGGGGTATGAGTCCAACATGTTTGATATCAAACATGCCTTTATTTGGATTTACTATTATGTAGCTGGACATAGATAGTGACCTATGTCCCGTACACACTTAAAATGGCGTCCTGCACTCTTGAAGTCCAGGAAAATGGTCCTGGTGGTCGTGGGGGCAACTCTGCTAGTTCAGGTGTGCCCTCACACACAGGTACTTTGCACCCTGCCCTCAGGGCTGGAGGGTCTGCTATAGGGGTGACTTATAAGTTACCTGGTGCAGCGAAAATGGCACTGAACGGGTGGTTGCACCTTTTCACGCAGGCAGCAATGGCAGTCCTGCAGAAGCCTTTGCATGGGCTCTCTATGGGTGGCAAAATATATGCTGCAGTCCATTGGGATCCCCTGGAACCCCAATGCCCTGGGTACCTAGGCACCATATACCAGGAACTTATAAGGGGGCATCAGTATGCCAATTGTGAGTGAACTACAGAGTTTTGGGAGAGAGAGCATAATCACTGGGGACCTGGTTAGCAGAATCTCAGTGAACACAGACAAGCACACTGACATCAGGCAGAAAATGGGGGTAACCATGCCAAGAAAGAGGGTACTTTCCTACACAACCCCTCCCCCTCAAAAACGAGGGACAATAAGGCTAACCTTGCCCAGATGAATCTTCATTGTCTAAGTGGAAATATCTGGAGAGTCCCTCTGCATTGGAGTGTTTACTCCCAAGTCTATGTTCCACTGTAAAGTCCATACCATGTAGGGAAATGGACCACCTCAACAATTTTGGGTTTTCTCCTTTCATCTGCGTAAGCCATAAGAAAGGTTTGTGGTCTGTCTGAACAATCAAGTGAGTACCAAAGAGGTATGGCTTCAACATTTGCAAGGCCCAGACCACTGCAAAGTCCTCCCTCTCTATGGCTGGCCAACACTTTTTTTTCTGGGGGTCAACCTTCTGCTCATAAAAGCTACTGGTTGATCCTGGCCCTCTGTATTAAGTGTGAATGAACTGCCCCACCCCTACCTCTGAATCTTCAGCCTGAACTATGAACTTCTTGGAGTAGTTTGGGCTTTTTAGAACAGGTGCAGAGCACATGGCCTGTTTAAGTTCCTCAAAAGCTTTTTGACAGCTGGCTGTCCATAATACCTTCTTAGGCATTTTCTTGGAGGTGAGGTCATTAGGAGCGGCAGCAATAGAGCCATAATTCTTGATGAACCTCCTGTAATACCCAGCTAAACCTAGAAATGCTCTGGCCTCGGTCTGTGTGGTAGGGGGATTCCAATCTAAAATAGTTAGAATCTTCCCCCCGTAGTGGCTGAATCTGTTCTCCACCTACTGGGTGTCCCAGATAAACTACCTTTCCCTGCCCTATCTGGCACTTTGAAGCCTTGATAGAAAGGCCTGCATTTTGCAGAGCCTCCAAAACTTTCCGTAGGTAGACCAGGTGGTCATACTAGGTGGAGCTAAAGACCGCTATATCATGTAGATATGCTGCACTGAAGGCTTCCAGACCTTGGAGGACTGTATCCACCAACCTCTGAAAAGTGGCAGGTGCATTTTACAAACTAAAGGGCATAACTGTGAATTGATAATGCCCTCCAGTGGTTGAAAATGCAGTTTTTGGTTTGCATCCTGTGACAATTTGATCTGCCAGTATCCTGCAGTCAAGTCAAAGGTGCTTAGATACGTGGCAGATGCCAGTATAGGGTATAAGATAAGCATCAGTCTTAGTGACTGTGTTGAGCCCTCTATAATCTACACAGAACCTCATCTCCTTTTTTGCATTTTGTGAGTGAGGTTTTGGTACCAGCACCTCTGGGCTAGACCAGGGGCTGTCAGAGTGCTCAATCACTCCTAGGTCAAGCATCTTTTATGCTTCTGCTTTGATGCCATACCTTACATGATCAGGTTGCCTGTAGATTTTCTCCTGTATCAATGGTGTGTACACACCTTGTGGTTTGTCCTGGTGTAAGGGAAAACAGTTCTGAGAACTATCCTAGGAGATTTCTGCAGTCTTCTTTTTGAGACTGAGTAAGGCAATCTGCCAAGACTACCCCCTCAACGGAACCATCAGCTGCAGAATTTGAGAGGAGGTCAGGGAGACGGTCACTCTCATCTTCCTGTCCCTCATCAGTGACCATGAGCAGGGTTAAGTCAGTCATAGTAGGTGTTAGACCTGACAGCCTTAGGGTGGTCATTCCTAACTTTTTGCCTGCCTCCCTCCACATTTTAGATACTGTTTTTGCTGGTTGTAAGACTCTGCACACTTTACCACTGCTAAACAGTGCTAAAGTGCATATGCTCTCACCCTTTTAACATGGTAACACTGGATCATACCCAATTGGATTATTTAATTTACTTGTAAGTCCCTAGTAAAGTGCACTATATGTGCCCAGGGCCTGTAGATTAAATGCTACTAGTGGGCCTACAGCACTGATTGTGCCAGCCATTTAAGTAGCTCCTTAACCTTGTCTCAGGCCTGCCATTGCAAGGCCTGTGTGTGCAGCTTCACTGCCAATTTGACTTGGCATTTAAAGGTACTTGCCAAGCCCAACTCTCCCTTTTCTACATATGTCACCCCTAAGGTATGCCCTAGGTAACCCATAGGGCAGGGTGCTGTGTAGGCAAAAGGCAGAACATGTACTTGTGTAGTGTACATGTCCTGGTAGTGTAAAACTCCTAAATTTGTTTTTACACTGCTGTGAGGCCTGCTCCCTTCATAGGCTAACATTGGGGCTGCCCTCATATATTGTTTGAGTGGTAGCTGCTGATCTGAGAGGAGTAGGAAGGTCATATTTAGTATGGCCAGAATGGTGATACAACATTCTGCTAACTGGTGAAGTTGGATTTAATATTACTATTTTTGAAATGCCACTTTTAGAAAGTGAGCATTTCTCTGCACTTAAATCCTTCTGTGCCTTACAATCCATGTCTGACTGCATTTAGTTGACAGCTCCCTTGTGCATTCACTCAGACACACCCCACACACAGGCTCAGCCTCACTTGCATACATCTGCATTTTGAATAGATCTTCCTAGGCTGGGACGGTGGAGGGCCTGACACTTGCATATCAAAGGACAGTAGCCTGCCCTCACACAAAGGACTGCCACACACCCTACTGGGACCCTGGCAGACCGGATTGAACTGAAAGGGGAATATTGTGCACTTCTAAGCCACTCTTTGAGGTCCCCCCACTTCAAAGGCACATTTGGGTATTTAAAAAGGGCCTCTGCCCCTACCAATTCAGACACTTCCTGGAGAAGAAACCTGTAACCAGAACCTGCATCCTGCCAGGAAGAACTGCCTGGCTGCCCAAAGGACTCACCGGACTGCTTTCTGTGAAGGACCGCTGCCTTGCTGTTGCCCTGCTGCCTTGCTGCTCTCTAGCTGTGGTGAAGAAGTGCTCTCCAAGGGCTTGGATAGAGCTTGCCTCCTGTTCCCTGAAGTCTCAGGACCAAAAAGACTTCATCTCTACAAGAAGGACTCCTTGTGCAGCGAAAATCGACGCATAGCCTGCCAGAAACGACGCACAGCCTGCACCGCTGTGAAGAATTCACTGTGCGCCGAACCGGACCGAAGCAGCCCGACTGCACAACGAGAAGATCGACGCAGCGCCAGCGTAGCGACTGGAAATTCTACGCACGGCCACTTGATCAACGCACAGCAGAGCTGGAATGATGCAGCCCAACTTCCAGAGAGGAATCGACGCAGCGCCTGCCGTGCTGTCGAAATTTCCACACAACAACCACTGGATCGACGCAACCCCTTGTGACTTTGTCCTGTCTGCACTGGAAATCAATGCAATGCCCCTGAAGTGTCCGAAAACCCCACAACCCGAAGAGGATCCATGACCGAGCGCCGGAAATCAACGCACAGCCGTCCATGTGTAAAAACTAAGGGGTTCATTCCGACCTCGGCGGTCTTGTAAAAAGACCGCTGAGGCCGCGGAAGACAGAATACCGCCATTGCCGGCGGTATTCCTGGCTCCCTATTATGACATTTCCGCTGGGCCAGCGGACGGTAACAGTGTTATCGTCCGCTGGCCCAGCGGAAATGTCACATCAACATTGCTGCTGGCTCGTAATAGAGCCGGCGGCAATGCTGATGTGCAGCAGGTGCAGTAGCACCCGTCGTGCATTTCACTGCCCGAAATTCGGGCAGTGAAATGCGCGACGGGGCTATGCCTGGGCGCCCCTGCACTGCCCATGCCAAGTACATGGGCAGTGCAGGGGCCCCCAGGGGCACCCTAAGTCCCCTTACCGTCAGCCTTTCAATGGCGGTGTTTACCGCCACGGACAGGCTGGCAAGCACCACTGCCCTGGGGATTATGACTGCCAGGCGGAATCCTGGCGGGAAATTGGAGGGGCCGGCGGTATGGCCGTGGCTATTCCGCCACGGTCATAATTGCTGGCGGAACACCGCCAGCCTGTTGGCGATGTTACCGCCACCTTACCGCCGGCCGCCAGGGTCGTAATGACCCCCTAAATGCATGCGGCCCGAGAAATAGATGCACCCCCCCTTTGTTTACACGCATCTCTTCCTCTGCGGTTCTTTGCAGGGATTTTGCACGCAAACCAGGTACTTTGTGCTTGAAAGAGACATTTTTTGCTTTTTAAAGACTAAAGACACTTCATATCACTTTTACAGTGATATCTCAATATATTACTTATTGCATTTTAATTGTTTTGACCTGCATCTTATCAGATAAATATTATATATTTTTCTAAACACTGTGTGGTGTATTTCTGTGGTGTTATACTGTGTTATTGCATGATCTATTGCACAAATACTTTACACATTGCCTTCTAAGTTAAGCCTGACTACCCAGTACCAAGCTACCAGAGGGTGGGCACAGGATAATTTGGATTGTGTGTGACTTACCCTGACTAGAGTGAGGGACCTTGCTTGGACAGGGGGTAACCTGACTGCCAACCAAAGGCCCCATTTCTAATAGTAGGGCTTTAGGCTGTTTACATGAAGTACTCTGAGAGGACTTCTTAGAGTGCCAAGGTCAACTGAATAAGTGACCTCACCCTTCTTTTCCACTATGATGTGTGGTCCACTCCATTTTTCTTGGAAAGCCCTTGATGCCACTGGCTCCAGGACCCACACTTTCTGCCCTGGTTGGTACACTGTCAGGACAGCCTTCTGGTCATGCCATTGCTTTTGCAATTCTTGGCTTGCCTGAGGGTTCTTTGTGGTCTTCTTCATGTTGGATCTGAGGCCAAGTACATAATCCACTATATCTTGTTTAGGGGGCTTTGGGGATTGCTTCCAACCCTCATTCACAAGAGCTAATGGACCCCTAACAGGATGACCAAAGAGGAATTCAAAGGGGCTGTAGCCAACTCATTTTTGGGGTACCTCCCTGTAGGCAAAGAGGAGGCATGGTAAAGGGCATCTCATCTCCTCATGAGTTTTTCAGGGAGTCCCATAATCATGCCTTTGAGTGTTTTATTAAAACGCTCAACCAACCCATTTGTCTGGGAATGGTAAGGTGTAGTGGATTTATATGTTACACCCCATTGCTTATAAGTATGTAGACATGAAGTCGCTACCCCTGTCTGATATAACCTCTTTTGGGAAACCCACCCTGATAGAGATTTCCAGGAGGGCTTTGGCCACTGTAGGAGCTGTAGTGGTCCTCAGAGGTATGTCTTCTGTATGCCTTATGGCATGGCCCACCACTAGTTTGAATCTGTTTCCAGAAGCTGTGGGAGAGTCAAGGGGGCAACAATATCAACCCCTACCCTTTCAAAGGGTACCCCAACCACTGGCAGTGGGAGTAAGGGGGCCTTTGGAGTGCCACCTGTCTTGCCACTCGCTTGACAAGTGACACAGAAGCGACAAAACTCCTTGGTATCTTCAGACACGTGAGGCCAGTGAAAGCGAGAAAAAGTGAGGGACCAATCTGTCCCATGTTTTACTTTACCCAAGATGTCCAGCAAAGGGATTGTCATGTGCCAGAGCCAACAAAAACTCTCTGTGTTGCAGAAAGATGACCAATCTTCTGGTGGCACCAGGTTTTGGCTCCCTAGCTTCTGAATACAGGAAGTTTTTTTCCCAGTACATCTTGTGGGTGCCACTAACATCCCCTCCTTCTTCTTTGATACCTTGCTATCCCAACCCCTCAAGTGTGGGACTTGTTTGCTGTGCCACACTTAACTCTTCCCTGGCAGGCCACCCTGCACCTAAGAGTTTAGCTGTGTCAGCTTGAAGTTCTTGTAAGTTCTCTCCAAGGAGGTGACTCCTCCTCCTCAAAGGGGGAATCATCAGTAGAGGAGGGATAGGGGATAATTTCTTACCCTTCCTAGCCTTGCTTTTGTGAAGCTCTTGGTCCTTAGTTTCAGGACCCACGTATCTCTGTTCCCTTTGCTTTTTGGCCTGAGCCCTTTTTTAAGCATAGATATGCCCAGAAATGCCCAGCATGGCTGCATGGGCCTCCAACTCTACTTCAGACCAATCTGAAGACTTCAAGTCATTCCCTAGTAGATATTCTACAGGAAGGTCTGTGGGCTCTACAACTTGTTTTAGGACCAGTAACCCCCCCCCCCAAGTTGAGATTGACAACTTCCATGGGGTGGCCCACAGTATTGTTGTGGGCGTCAGTCACTTGGTACTGATGACCAAGTAGGTGTTTCCCAGGGGCCACCAGTTTTTCAGTCACCATGGTGAAACTGGCACCTGTATCCCTGTAGGCTTCAACATGAACACCATTTATTAGCGGTTGTTGCTTGTACATATACATCCTTAGGGGACAAGCAACAAGTGGGCAAGGTCACTGCCACCATCAGAGACTAAAACAGCCTCAGTAGTTTCCCTAAATAAACCAATCCCCACTACATTTTCCAGAGTGAGCCCTGCTACACCCTTGGACTAACTATTTGTAGTATTAGTTTTCCCACCACCACTGCTATAGCTAGGGATACTAGTTGTAACAGTGGGGGTAGTGGTGGTGGGAGGTTTGGTGCTTTTCTTAGGGCAAGAGCTGTCTCCTGTTCTATGTCCTTTATTTCCACAAATATAGCACTAAGGGGGTCATTCCGACCCTGGCAGTCCAAGACCACCAGGGCCGGGGACCACGGAAGCACCGCCAACAGGCTGGCTGTGCTTCCCAGCCCATTCTGACCGCGGCGGTAAAGCCGCGGTCAGAAAAGGGAATCCAGCGGTTTCCCGCCGGATTTCCCGCCGCCATGGAGATTCCGACCCCCTTCCCGCCACCCTGTTTCTGGCGGTTTTTATCGCCAGGAACAGGATGGTGGGAAGGGGTGTCGTGGGGCCCCTGGGGGCCCCTGCACTGCCCATGCCACTTGCATGGGCAGTGCAGGGGCCCCCTAACAGGGCCCCATAAAGATTTTCACTGTCTGCATTGCAGACAGTGAAAATCGTGACGGGTGCAATTGCACCCGTCGCACCCCTGCAACTCCGCTGGCTCCATTCGGAGCCGGCTTCATTGTTGCAGGGCCTTTCGCGCTGGGCCGGCGGGCGCTCCTTTGGCGGGCGCCCGCCGGCCCAGCAGGAAAGCCAGAATTGCCGCCGCGGTCTTTTGACCGCGGAGCGGTCTTTCGGCGGCCTGATTTTGGCGGGCGCCGACCGCCGCCCGCCAAAGTCAGAATGAGGACCTAAGGCTTTTTGTTCTGATTGTGATGAGAAGAGCATTTAGACCCACCCCGAAGAGTTTTGTGGGCCTGATGAAGACTCTTTGTTTTTATATTTTTCCCCACCTTTGTCATTGGACTTAGCATTCTTCTTCTTGTCTTTGTCACCCCCGTATGAGCTTTTCTGCTCACCCTTGTTCTGATCCATTTGTTCGTCTTCTTTCCCAATTCTTGGGGAGAGGTCAGATCTTAGTTTACCAAGTACTGGTGCAACAAGTCAGACACACAATTATTTCAAATATGCTCTCTCAGCAACAGATTATACATGCCCTCATAGTCAGACACTTTGCTGACATGTAACCAGCCTTCTAAAGCTTTGACAGAACAGTCCACAAAGTCAGCCCAATCCTGTGAGGCCTCTTTTCTGGTCTCCCTTAACTTGATCCTATATTGTTCAGTGGTGAGACCAAAACCTTCTAAGAGTGCTGTTTTTAAAATATTGTAGTTGTCTGCATCCTCTTCTCTGACAGTGAGAAGTCTATCCCTCACCCTGTCAGAGAAGGACAACCAGAGGATAGCAGCCCACTGCGTTTGAGGAACCCTCTGAACTTTACAGGCCCTCTCAAGTGCAGCACACCACTTGTATATGTCATCCCCCACCTTCTATGAGGGAAGAATTTTGTTCAGGTTTCTGGAATTTATGGAGTCCTTCCTGACTCTATAATCCCTGAAACTTCTGCTTCTGCCACCATGGGGTGCTAACCCCAACCCCTACCTCTCAATCTCCAATGCCAATGCCTCCCTATCTAGGGCAAGCTGTTGCTGTTGCAGCTTCATCCTGGCCTCCTCCAGTTTCAGCTTTCTGAGCTTTCTTTCTATAGAGTCATCCCCTGGAGTCGTGCAGTGTGACCCCTCAGACAATTAAGTGACATGATAGTGGGCAGAAGTGGATCTTTCCCTAGTCTTGGTTACCCTAGCTACCTGTCCTCTGGGTGTAAAGGGAGCCCTACCTGAGCGACTTCCCATCCCACTACCAGCTACACTAGTTGGTCTACTTGGAATAAGATCCTTTGAAGAACCCTCCCCTGAACCTGGAAGATTATCCTCTAACTCCAGGGGGGTTAGAGTCTCCCTCCTCCTCCTCTTCCTGGCTACCAGCATATTCTTGGTCATCCTGAAGAAGGAGGCTCAGAAGTATACTCTTATTAGGATTCTTCCCCATGTCTAGCTTCCTCTCTGAACAGAGCTCCTTCAATTCCTTGAAGGTTATGCCCTCATAAGGACACTCCATGATCTCAGAGCTAGGTCCAACTGCAGAAATGATGTGTTTGGTAGGGTGGTGTAGGGTCTACCTAACCTACCTAACCTCTACTCTGTTAGAAAAAAAATGTGAGACTAGATTTCTGCACCTGGTGCTATGTATTGTCTTTAGGTATAGAGTATTCTTTCCTGTGGAAAGCACCAGGTGACAGAGTGATAAGGCAATTTCAAGTACTAATCCTACTGCTGCACTACCAATGTTGGAGTCTGGCCTGGCATGTAGTGGGTACCTATGGTACTTACACCTTATGCCAGCTCCAGTTATCCCTTATTAGTGTAGTGTAGGCAGTGTCTAGAAGCCAAGCTTCTAGAGGTAGCTGTGGGTGAGCAGCCAAGTCTTATCTAGGAGACATGCAAAGCTCATTTAATACCACTGTAGTTACACAGTACTCCCACACATGAAATAAATACTCAGTGTTACAAAAACAAAGGTATTTTATTTTGGTGACACAAATACCAAAAGTACCATAAAGACTATACTTTCTTAGGAGGTAACTAAAACACAAATTATATACACTAGTATGCAGAATTAAGCATAAAACAGTGCGATTAGTGAAAATTATAATAGTTAGAAATGGGCATAGGGGGAGCACAAACCATATCCTAAGAAAGTGGAATGTGAAAGTCGGTCTCCCACCTAGGCAAGTGTAGTGTGTAGAGGGGAGCTGGGAGTATTAGAAAATCCTAAAGGTAAGTACTAGAACCCACCCCAGTGACCAGGAAAGCAGGAGTAAATCACAGTAAGTTTCCTAGAACACACTCAGAAAAGAAAAGAATTATGCAAACCCCAGAAGAGACTGCAAGACACCAACAGTGGATTCCTGGACCAGAGGACCTGTGGAAGAAGGGCACCAAGTCCAGGAAGCACAGAAGAGTCCAGGAAGAACAGGAGAACCTGCTAACCCGGAGAAAGGTGCAAAAGGAAAACCACAGTGACGAAGGAAAGTCAGTACTGTATCCAAGAAGACGAAGTTGGGTTCCTGGAGGGTGCAAGTGATGTCCCACATTGGGTGGAGGATTGCAGTCGGGTTTGCGTCGTCGGAGTTGGCCATCAAGCCTTGACACACACAAATCTCATGCACAAATCTCATGGTGGAGTCAGACGGGGCCCTCAGCAACTGAGAGAGCCCACAGAAGACCAGGCAGTGCACACAGGAGTCCCACAGCCCAGGGACAAGGAAAGTGCAAAAGAGACCCACGCAGCAGTATGACAAAGGCTCCCATGCCACTGGAGAACCACTCAGGAAGCTGTGCGTCACAGGATAGAGTGCTGGGGACTGGATCTACAAGATGCACGAAGGACTTGGAGTAAGGATGCCAACAAGCCTAGGCAGCTTCAAGACACACAGTGCACGGGGGTACTGTCTTGCGTGGGGAGACAAGCTCATACCTCCACCAAAGTTGGACAGTTGGAAGAGAGGACTGTTGGGACCACTTCAGTCCACCACCCGTGATGCAGGATCCATTCAGCTCAGCAGGAGAGGGGATCCACGCAGCTAGTTGTCATTGCAGATGGTGCCTGCAGACGCAGGGGAGTGACTCCTTCACCCCAAGAGATATTCCTTTGCTCTTCTGGTGCAGGCTGAAGATGGGTTTTCCTCAGAGGATGCATGTAGGAGGCTGGCCTGGTTTGTAGTGGTACCAAGGGGTACTTACACTCTGCACCAGTTCCAGTTATCCCTTATTAGTGTAGAAGAGGTGTCTAGCAGCTTAGGCTGATAGAAAAGGTATCTTAGCAGAGCAGCCTAGGCTGAACTAGGAGACGTGTGAAGCTCCTACTGTACCACTGGTGTCATATGCACAATATCATAAGAAAACACAATACACAGATATACTAAAAGTAAAGGTACTTTATTTTTATGACAATATGCCAAAAGTATCTCAGTGAGTACCCTCAGTATGAGGATAGGATATATACACAAGATATATGTACACAATACCAAAAATATGCAGTAATAGCAATAGAAAGCAATGCAAGCAAGGTACAGTCACAATAGATTGCAATGAGAGCACATAGGTATAGGGGCAACACAAACCATATACTCCAAAAGTGGAATGCGAATAACGTATGGACCCCAAACCTATGTGACCTTGTAGAGGGTCGCTGGGACTGTAAGAAAACAGTGAGGGTTAGAAAAATAGCCCACCCCAAGACCCTGAAAAGTGTGTGCAAAGTGCACCTAAGTTTCCCAGAGAGCACAGAAGTCGTGATAGGGGAATTCTGCAAGAAAGACCAACACCAGTAATGCAACAACAATGGATTTTCAGACAAGAGTACCTGTGGAACAAGGGGACCAAGTCCAAGAGTCATACTCAAGTCGTGAGTGGGCAGATGCCCAAGAAATGCCAGCTGAGGGTGCAAAGAAGCTGCCACTGGATGGTAGAAGCTGTGGATTCTGCAAGAACGAAGAGGACTAGGAACTTCCCCTTTGGAGGATGGATGTCCCACGTCGTGAAGAAGCTTGCAGAGGTGTTTCCGTGCAGAGACACTGCAAACAAGCCTTGCTAGCTGCAAGGGTTGCGGTTAGGGTTTTTGGATGCTGCTGTGGCCCAGGAGGGACCAGGATGTCGCCAATTGCGTGAGGAGACAGAGGGGGCGCCCAGCAAGAAAAGGAGCCCACTCAAAAGCAAGCAGCACCCGCAGAAGTGCCGGAACAGGCACTACGAAGAAGAGTGAACTGGAGCTCACCCGAAGTCACAAAGGAAGGTCCCACGACGCCGGAGGACAACTCAGGAGGTCGTGCACTGCAGGTTAGAGTGTCGGGGACCCAGGCTTGGCTGTGCACAAAGGAAATCCTGGAAAAGTGCACAGGAGCCGGAGCAGCTGCAAATCACGCGGTACCCAGCAATGCAGTCTGGCGTGGGGAGGCAAGGACTTACCTCCACCAAACTTGGACTGAAGAGTCACTGGACTGTGGGAGTCACTTGGACAGAGTTGCTGAGTTCCAGGGACCACGCTCGCCGTGCTGAGAGGGGACCCAGAGGACCGGTGATGCAGTCTTTTGGTGCCTGCGGTTGCAGGGGGAAGATTCCGTCGACCCACGGGAGATTTCTTCGAAGCTTCTAGTGCAGAGAGGAGGCAGACTACCCCCACAGCATGCACCACAAGGAAAACAGTCGAGAAGGCCGCAGGATCAGCGATACAAGGTTGCAGTAGTCGTCTTTGCTACTTTGTTGCGGTTTTGCAGGCGTCCAGAGCAGTCAGCGTCGATTCCTTGGCAGAAGGTGAAGAGAGAGATGCAGAGGGACTCTGATGAGCTCTTGCATTCGTTATCTAAAGAATTCCCCAAAGCAGAAACCCTAAATAGCCAGAAAAGGAGGTTTGGCTACTTAGGAAGGATAGGCTAGCAACACAGGTAAGAGCCTATCAGAAGGAGTCTCTGATGTCACCTGCTGGCCCTGGCCACTCAGAGCAGTCCAGTGTGCCAGCAGCACCTCTGTTTCCAAGATAGCAGAGGTCTGGAGCACACTGGAGGAGCTCTGGGCACCTCCCAAGGGAGGTGCAGGTCAGGGGAGTGGTCACTCCCCTTTCCTTTGTCCAGTTTCACACCAGAGCAGGGCTGGGGGATCCCTGAACCGGTGTAGACTGGCTTATACAGAGATGGGCACCATCTGTGCCCATCAAAGCATTTCCAGAGGCTGGGGGAGGCTACTCCTCTCCAGCCCTGACACCTTATTCCAAACGGAGAGGATGTAACACCCTCTCTCTGAGGAAATTCTTTGTTCTGCCTTCCTGGGCCAAGCCTGGCTGGACCCCAGGAGGGCAGAAACCTGTCTGAGGGGTTGGCAGCAGCACCAGCTGCAGTGAAACCCCGGGAAAGGTAGTTTGGCAGTACCCGGGTCTGTGCTAGAGACTCGGGGGATCATGGAATTGTCTCCCCAATGCCAGAATGGCATTGGGGTGACAATTCCATGATCATAGACATGCTACATGGCCATGTTCGGAGTTACCATTGTGACGCTATACCTATATCGTGACACATGTATAGTGCACGCGTGTAATGGTGTCCCCGCACTCACAAAGTCCGGGGAATTTGCCCTGAACAATGTGGGGGCACCTTGGCTAGTACCAGGGTGCCCACACACTAAGTAACTTAGCACCCAACCTTTACCAGGTAAAGGTTAGACATATAGGTGACTTATAAGTTACTTAAGTGCAGTGGTAAATGGCTGTGAAATAACGTGGACGTTATTTCACTCAGGCTGCAATGGCAGGCCTGTGTAAGAATTGTCAGAGCTCCCTATGGGTGGCAAAAGAAATGCTGCAGCCCGTAGGGATCTCCTTGAACCCCAATACCCTGGGTACCTCAGTACCATATACTAGGGAATTATAAGGGTGTTCCAGTATGCCAATATAAATTGGTGAAATTGGTCACTAGCCTGTTTGTGACAATTTGGAAAGAAATGAGAGAGCATAACCACTGAGGTTCTGGTTAGCAGAGCCTCAGTGAGACAGTTAGTCATCACACAGGGAACACATACAGGGCACACTTATGAGCACTGGGGTCCTGGCTGGCAGGGTCCCAGTGACACATACAACTAAAACAACATATATACAGTGAAAATATGGGGGTAACATGCCCGGCAAGATGGTACTTTCCTACAATGCACGACCAGGAAACAGCTGCAGCTGCTGGCAGGAGCCGGAGATACAGTGTTGCAGAAGGAGTCTTGCTTATTTGTTTTCAAGGTTTTCAAGGTTTTCAGTCTGAGTCCAGATGCAGTTTCTTTTTTAAGTGGAGGACGCAGAGGATTCCTGCTGGAGTCTTGCATTCCAAATCTGAAGAACCACCTAAAGGGGAGACCCTAAATAGCCCTGAAAGGGGGATTGGTCACCTAACCAGGTAAGCACCTATCAGGGGAGGTCTGTGGTGTCACCTGCTGGCACTGGCAACTCAGATGCTCCCAGAGTTCCCTGCCAACCTTGAATCCAAGATGGCAAAAAACAGGGACCCTCTGGAGGAGCTTTGAGCACCACCCCTGGGGTGGTGATGGACAGGGGAGTTTGTCCAGTTTCACACCAGAGCAGGGACTGGGTGTCCCTGAACCAGTGTAAAATGGTTAATGCAAGGAGGGCACCAAATGTGGCCTTCAAAGCATTTCCACTGGCTTGGGGAAGCTACCCCTCCCAAGAATGTAACAACTATTCCCAAAGGGAGAGGGTGTAACGCCTCTCTCCAAAAGGAAAACCTTTGTTCTGCCTTCCTGGCCTCGAGCTTTTCAAGCAACAGGAGGGCAGAAACCTGTCTTTGAGGTGGCAGCAGCTGGGGTTGGCCTGGAAAACCACAGAAGGCTGTGATGGCAGTACTAGTGGTCCTCCAAGGAGTCCCCAAAGAGCATGGAATCATACAACCAATGCTTGCAAAAGCCTTGGGGTATAATTCCAACATGTCTAATACCAAACATGGCCGTATTCAGAGTTACTATTATGTAGCTGGAAGTAGGTAGTGACCTATGTCTAGTACACACGTACAATTGCGTCCCTGCACTCACGAAGTCCATGAAAATGCTCCTAGAGGTCATGAGAGGCAGCTCTGCTAGTGCAGCAGTGCTCCCACACACAGGTACTTTGCACCCTGCCCTCAGGGCTGGAGGGCCAGCTATAGGGGTGAGTTATATTTTACCTCGTGCAGTGAGAATGGCAGTGAAAGTGTGCTTGCACCTTTTTATGCAGGCTGCAATGGCAGACCAGCAGAAGCCTTTGCATGGGCTTCCTATGGGTGGCAAAATATATGCTGCAGCCTATACGGATCCCCAGAACCACAATGCCCTGGGTCTCTAGATAGCATATACTAGGGACTCATAAGGGGGCTCCAGTATGCCAATTGTGATTTAAATACAGAGTTTTGGGAGAGAGAGCATAATCGCAGGGGTCCTGGTTAGCAGGATCTCAGTGAACACAGTCATGCACACTGACATCAGGCAGAAAATGGGGGCAACCATGCCACGAAAGAGGGTACTTTCCTACACCTGTACAAAAAAAGAAGTAAACAATAAAATCCAAAGTACCCTACTCATTGGAGTACCCTTGCCATGGCAGGAGTAAAATACTCTGCTGTGGCGACTGTACTAACACTGTCAAGCAAACTGTAAATCGGTTGTCATATTGGGTAGGGCATCAATGAGCAAAAATACCCAAGTGCTATATTGTAGTTTCTTGGAAAGTTATTCTGTAAAAAAATGAATGCCCTAAATAATCACCCATTGTTATCAGCTTCAGTACAATCATTGTACTCTAACACCAGAGTCACAATGTGGTGCCAGATAGCTGATTATGGTGGGTATAGCTTTGTTGAGTAAAAAGACCCCACTGCTATATTATATTATTGCTTTAAATCTGCTTTTGGCATAATTTATAGAATGTTATAGTTGAACAAATTAGCCCTAAACATTTAACAGTCTGCTGGTGGTAGTACAATCACTGTACTCTAATACTGTGGAGCTATCCGATAGCAAGAAATTTACATCTAAATTGGCCTTGAATTAGGACATAAAATATGGGTGTTTTAGCCCCTCTACTATTTCAAATTCACCTATCAGTCATTGATATGTTTCTACGCTGTGTAAACAGTTGTTCTCCACCATTTGAGTCATATCACATACTAACCCTAGATTATGCTCATGTCATAGAATGGGTAGAACGTCATAATTCCAAGCTGCAGCAGGGCCTAGACTTTCTATTGACAAATGCAGACAACTGTACGACAGTAAATATAGTCAAAAGGAAATGCATGCCTTTGGCTTCTCTCAGGAAATATGAAGGATGCAGATAAAAGAGTAGTCACCTGGGGATAATTCATTTTTACAAATTCTTAGGTCTCAGGTTTAACAGTGGTCTTGCATCGAAGACTCATCTGGCTGAGGTGAAGGCAAGAGCTAAGACTGTAGTGAGAGGCCGCCACCATTTGAACGGCCTTTTTGGGGACCTTCACCACAGCCTTTTAAGCATGCTTATTTTGGTAGACTAGTCTGAATTGTGACCTATGAGGATTTATTCTGGTGTTTGGAAGGTATTCCAAACTTAGAAAACTGTTCAGAGTCCTCAATATGGAACAAAGAGGGTAATTGAGCAATGTTCAAAAGACTACTGAATGCTAAATGTAATTGTTTAAAAATGATGAACCAGCTCAAGGTAAATTTCAAAGGTTCCCTTTAATCAAACGTTTTGATGAATTTTGCACTTTAGAGGCCCAGTTCATGACGGTATTTATATGTAGTAAAGTCACGAGTGCAGAGTGTTCGCACTTGTGAAGGAATCTTTGCTCCCGTGGTTGAATCTCCGCACTGTGGGCGGAATCTCCAACTAAGATTGCAGTAAGTACCTTTATGAATCGGGCCATAGGTTTTTAAAGAAATTCGGAATAATATTTTAATCCTTCCCGGATCAGAAAGAAACATGTTTGGACCAGCTTTCCTAGTCTATTCAAAATTAAATATTATGCATGTGCCTTTATCGTTCTATTGTCAATCATAAGACATTACCAACATTTTTAAGACTAAGTTTATTTTTTTGAAATTACATTGATCGGCAGATACACTGAGGTCCATGGACCCTACCTTGAAAATATTTATTATGTTATGTTAGGATAGCTTATAGAGGGCTCATACACTGATGGTAAGAAACACCAAAACATGTGAAATTAAAAATCACAGGATTACAGCAAGAAGGTTAAAGTGCTGGGGGAATAGCCAGGTTTTTAATTTATGTCCTAATTTACTTAACACAAACTCATTGTTTTATCCAGTTGGTAGGGAGTTCTAAAGTTCTGGCAGCAAAACCTGTAAAACTGTGCCCACCAACTCTCTTTCTGACAAAAGTAAAAGTAGCAAGAAAAATGTTTGACAGACTCTGCATGACGTGCAATCTGTGGATCAGATATTCAGACTCACCAAGATAAAGGGGGGGCTGATTTAATCTAGTCCGGTGAATTTTCATGAGTAATTTTGGATTGTTGGAACAGTTTGACTCCAAAGCTTACACCTAACAAGACATGAATGGATTTGCATCTGTTTTTGTTCCTGAACTTCTACCTAAGTTCACTGGCATTGGGAAGGGGCCCAATTCAATTGGCAAGTAATTATCAAGACAAAATATGCTTTCCTGTTCACCTCTAACACTTCAGTCTTCTCTATATTGAACTTGAGCCAATTACTATCCATTCACTCCAAAATAGAATAGCTGTAGATGGCAAACAATGGTCCCTTGTTGACATGACTCAGTGAGTACAGCTATCAGCCTTGTATTTGCTGGATGCAGGGTTTAGCCTTTTGTCATCCACTTCGCTTAGCCCCATGTGGACTTAACCAGGTGGACATAGCTTTCTAATGCACAGAAGATAGGTTGTGCAAAGAGTCTGATCTTGAGCCAGGCCCTGCACTAAACCCCATGTCAGTATAACTTACTGCATACAGCCTTTGGCTGTGCAAAGTAGAGGAAGAGTCCAGGGTCTTGCCCACTCCTGGATACTCAGAATTGGACAATAGAATTGTTTTGCCTTTGTCTTATATAGGATCTATGTCTCACTGCAAAAAACCACAGCTCCAAAGTTCACCTTGACTGAAAAAAATTGTTGGGGCCCCTATTGCCTAATGCAAGGGTTCCTTGAATACCTGTCTAGTGAGCATTGGACAGTTCACAGTTAAACAAAGGATTTTACTTTTTGATCCACAGTTTCAGATTTGCGAACCCAATGTGATACTAAGGATCCGCCGAGGTGAGCAGCTCCTTACACTCTGCAAATATGAGGGTTTTGCAAACCTTGAGATTTTTTCTCTTTAGTTGTTGTATCTAACCATTTGCAACCTACCCCAACATCCTCCCTCAGATGATGTCCCATGTTCTTCCTTATTCTAAGTCTATAATTTATTTTTCCTCCACTGATTTATGATCAGGTCTGCAGTTAACAAACTTCATGTTGTATCAGAGGCTGTGGGCAGTTAGTTGAACTTTAGTAATCCAAGTCACATATATGAAGTGCATACATACAAAATGGCAATACTGGTGATACACCTCTCAGTGAGGAGAACAACAAAACTCATTGTAAAAAAGTGTTATTTTTTCCAAGTACAGGGGTACTGATCCAGATCCTTGAATCCACATTTGGATTCTTAAATATATAACCTTGCATCTTGAAATGGAAATCTAAAATGTTGGTTTATGTGTTTCACAAACCAACATTCATAAATATAGCAATTTTCCATTCTAGCTCGTTAAATGATGTTTGCTGTCTGCTACCGCAAAATCTGCTGAACAGAATAACAGTAGCTTGACATTGAAGTGCAACTTTATTCAGAATAGATACTGTAGGAGGCTGGACTGGCTTGTAGTGAGTACCTAGGGGTACTTACACCTTGCACCAGGCCCAGTTATCCCTTATTAGTGTATAGGGTGTCTAGCAGCATAGGCTGATAGATAATGGTAGCTTAGCAGAGCAGTTTAGGCTGAACTAGGAGACGAGTGAAGCTCCTACAGTACCACTAGTGTCATATGCACAATATCATAAGAAAACACAATACACAGATATACTAAAAATAAAGGTACTTTATTTGTATGACAATATGCCAAAAGTATCTCAGTGAGTACCCTCAGTATGAGGATAGCAAATATACACAAGATATATGTACACAATACCAAAATATGCAGTAATAGTATTAGAAAACAGTGCAAACAATGTATAGTTACAATAGGATGCAATGGAAGCACATAGGGATAGGGGCAACACAAACCATATACTCCAAAAGTGGAATGCGAACCACGAATGGACCCCAAACCTATGTGACCTTGTAGAGGGTCGCTGGGACTATTAGAAAATAGTAAGGGTTAGAAAAATAGCCCACCCCAAGACCCTGAAAAGTGAGTGCAAAGTGCACTAAAGTTCCCCAAAGGACATAGAAGTCGTGATAGGGGAATTCTGCAGGAAAGACACAAACCAGCAATGCAACAACGATGGATTTCCAGTCAAGGGTATCTGTGGAACAAGGGGACCAAGTCCAAAAGTCACAAGCAAGTCGGAGATGGGCAGATGCCCAGGAAATGCCAGCTGTGGGTGCAAAGAAGCTGCTACTGGACAGTAGAAGCTTAGGTTTCTGCAGGAACGACAAGGGCTAGAGACTTCCCCTTTGGATGACGGATCCGTCACGCCGTGGAGAGTCGTGCAGAAGTGTTTTCTCGCCGAAAGACCGCCAACAAGCCTTGCTAGCTGCAAATTGTGCGGTTAGGGGTTTTTGGATGCTGCTGTGGCCCAGGAGGGACCAGGATGTCGCCAATTGCGTCAGGGGACAGAGGGGGCGTTGAGCAAGACAAAGAGCCCTCTCAGCAGCAGGCAGCACCCGCAGAAGGGCCCGAAACAGGCACTACAAGGATGCGTGAAACGGTGCTCACCCGAAGTCGCACAAAGGAGTCCCACGTCGCCGGAGGACAACTTAGGAGGTCGTGCAATGCAGGTTAGAGTGCCGTGGACCCAGGCTGGACTGTGCCCAAAGGATTTCTGCCGGAAGTGCACGGAGGCCGGAGTAGCTGCAAAAGTCGCGGTTCCCAGCAATGCAGTCTGGCGTGGGGAGGCAAGGACTTACCTCCACCAAACTTGGACTGAAGAGTCACTGGACTGTGGGAGTCACTTGGACAGAGTTGCTGGATTCAAGGGACCTCGCTCGTCGTGCTGAGAGGAGACCCAGGGTACCGGTGATGCAGTTCTTTGGTGCCTGCGGTTGCAGGGGGATGATTCCGTCGATCCACGGGAGATTTCTTCGGAGCTTCTAGTGCAGAGAGGAGGCAGACTACCCCCACAGCATGCACCACCAGGAAAACAGTCGAGAAGGCGGCAGGATCAGCGTTACAGAGTTGCAGTAGTCGTCTTTGCTACTATGTTGCAGTTTTGCAGGCTTCCAGCGCGGTCAGCAGTCGATTCCTTGGCAGAAGGTGAAGAGAGAGATGCAGAGGAACTCGGATGAGCTCTTGCATTCGTTATCTAAGGAATCCCAAGAGACAGAGACCCTAAATAGCCAGAAAAGAGGGTTTGGCTACCTAGGTGAGAGGATAGGCTAGCAACACCTGAAGGAGCCTATCAGAAGGAGTCTCTGACGTCACCTGATGGCACTGGCCACTCAGAGCAGTCCAGTGTGCCAGCAGCACCTCTGTTTCCAAGATGGCAGAGGTCTGGAGCACACTGGAGGAGCTCTGGACACCTCCCAGGGGAGGTGCAGGTCAGGGGAGTGGTCACTCCCCTTTCCTTTGTCCAGTTTCGCGCCAGAGCAGGGCTAAGGGGTCCCTGAACCGGTGTAGACTGGCTTATGCAGAAATGGGCACCATGTGTGCCCATGAAAGCATTTCCAGAGGCTTGGGGAGGCTACTCCTCCCCTGCCTTCACTCCATTTTCCAAAGGGAGAGGGTGTAACACCCTCTCTCAGAGGAAGTCCTTTGTTCTGCCATCCTGGGCCAGGCCTGGCTGGACCCCAGGAGGGCAGAAGCCTGTCTGAGGGGTTGGCAGCAGCAGCAGCTGCAGTGAAACCCCGGGAAAGGCAGTTTGGCAGTACCAGGGTCTGTGCTTCAGACCACTGGGATCATGGGATTGTTCCAACTATGCCAGGATGGTATAGAGTGGGCAATTCCATGATCATAGACATGTTACATGGCCATATTCAGAGTTACCATTGTGAAGCTACATATAGGTAGTGACCTATATGTAGTGCACGCGTGTAATGGTGTCCCTGCACTCATAAAGTCTGGGGAATTGGCCCTGAACAATGTGGGGGCACCTTGGCTAGTGCCAGGGTGCCCTCACACTAAGTAACTTAGCACCCAACCTTTACCAGGTAAAGGTTAGACATATAGGTGACTTATAAGTTACTTAAGTGCAGTGTAAAATGGCTGTGAAATAACGTGGACGTTATTTCACTCAGGCTGCAGTGGCAGGCCTGTGTAAGAATTGTCAGAGCTCCCTATGGGTGGCAAAAGAAATGCTGCAGCCCATAGGGATCTCCTGGAACCCCAATACCCTGGGTACCTCAGTACCATATTCTAGGGAATTATAAGGGTGTTCCAGTAAGCCAATGTAAATTGGTAGAATTGGTCACTAGCCTGTTAGTGACACTTTGAAAGAAATGAGAGAGCATAACCACTGAGGTTCTGGTTAGCAGAGCCTCAGTGAGACAGTTAGTCACTACACAGGTAACACATTCAGGCACACTTATGAGCACTGGGGCCCTGGCTGACAGGGTCCCAGTGAGACATACAACTAAAACAACATATATACAGTGAAAAATTGGGGTAACATGCCAGGCAAGATGGTACTTTCCTACAGATACTTCTTGTGACTTGGTGAGTTATCATGACATCTGGGTCTGCAGATCATGCCATCGTCCATTGGCCTGAGCAAAGAGACAGCCACTCATTTTTTTTAATAGACAGTTTCACAGACTTCACCCAAGATTCACAGACCCAGAATCGGGTCCTCATTTTTTTTTTAAACTTACATTCTTGTAATGAATCTACAAATATGAAACAAAGGAAATTTTACAGTATACATGGTTGTGACAGGAGCACTGTGGATGCTAGATGCACAGCATTACAAAAAGCAAATACTCACTGAAAAAAAATCATCATAATGCATGCTGCTTATAGAACATTAACATTTGTTTTAAACCAGAAATTCCTGTGAAATATGAAATTCATACAACAGAATGTCTATTCTCAGTTTGATTATGATATAATTCCTGTGAATCATGGATTGGATTTCATCCAA
Organism: Pleurodeles waltl; assembly: GCF_031143425.1. Lineage (NCBI taxonomy): Eukaryota > Metazoa > Chordata > Amphibia > Caudata > Salamandridae > Pleurodeles > Pleurodeles waltl. Next base: position 769,115,244 of record NC_090437.1, read on the forward strand.
TGGAATTAGTAATCCCTGGCGGATTAGCTATTTAGCATCCAAGCACATCTAAATAATGACAGCCCAAGTGCTTTACAAAGCAACACCACTGCCATTTCTACAATCTGCATCCTCTTATTGAAAGGTCAACATAGCTTGAACTTTGTTGTTTGGACTATGGCTCATAATCAGCTGACCATTGCAGGTAGCAGTTTAGAAAATATCTCCCAAACATGGACACGGTTTTTATCACTTGAGTGTACTGTACCAAAAACGAAGATTATTGGAATATGTGTAGTGGGCAATTTCCTGTTTAATTTGCTTACACTTGAGACTAAGCTCAATTAGAAAACTGCTGGAAGAATGGGGGGTAATACCAGATATGTGCTTAGAATGGCTCCTAACTGGTCAGATCTTCCTGTGTCTTCAAGGCTTAGTGCTGTTTCCCAGATCCCGTAAGAAGATAACTAGTTGAAGTTTACTTTCCTCTGAGCTTGACCAGTCCAATTTATAACGCGGGCCATTCTTTAGATTTTATTCTTTCCAACACCTCCCTTTTAGTGGATAGCCTTATTGAGGTGACATGGTGAGGCCATTTTATGATTCCGTTTTCATGTTCCTTGAACCTTAAGGAGGTCCAGGAACACAGGGGGACGGGGAACTTGTTCAGAGTGTGGAATAAAGTTAAGATCCCGGAGCTGAGGGAAGCTTTAACCTGTTCAGCTCCTATGTTGTTAGGTGAACTGAATCCGAATGCAGTAACAGTTACTAATTGGCTCTTGAGGGCAGCTAATAAGCTTTCCCCTGGAAAAAAAGTGTACTAAGTGATGAGTGCCTTTTGTCCCCTGGTATTCTGCTGTCTCACAGAGGAAAGGAAATGCTGCAAAAGGGTGGGGAAGAATTAGGGAAGACAGACCTTCATGGTAAACAAGCTGAGGTACAAGGGGGCTCTTAATAAATAACACATGAATTTGAAACATACACACAGAGATCACTACATGATGAAAGTGAATAGGTCCAATAATAAGCCTAAAGAGATTTCTAAGATTGTCTCACATTTTTTGCACCATTCATCGACAGCAACTCCTCTTAATGCCAGTGCAAGCTTATGTATAAAGCTTGGATATTTATTTGAAGAGAAAAAGTGGTAAAATCCTGTTAAATCTAGCTCAAGGACAGCCTTCCGATGTGAGACGTTGTTTTTAAAGCTCACACCCTGTCCGGGAATGTGCTTTATTGCAATTTAAGACAATTGAGGAGGAGGAACTAAGGATTGATTTTCTACATTGTAGATTTGGCTCTCTTGTACATCTCTGTCCTCTCTTATTTTAAAGCAGGTTGTCAATACCATAAATCCAGGATACGTCAACTTGTTCAGTACCTATTTGCACACAGTAGATGTCCCCACTATCTAGAAACAGGCCAAAGTTATTCCCCTACTAAAAAAGCCATCAGCCCATAGGTCAGTATTATCTAACTACAGACCTATTTCATTGTTACTGTGGCTGCAAAAATTCTTGAAATAATTGTCAATGTTCAGCTCTGGAATTATTTGGAGATGAATCAATTATTACACCCCTCATTACTGGAAATAATGGACTTGATTAAGTTAATTGTGGATCAAGGTCACAATGTGGGCTTGATCCTCTTAGATCTGTTGGGCGCTCGTGAGACGGTCTCTCCTGAAAATCTGCTGAACTGCCTTACTAGTTTGGGAACGAGGGTCAGTCTGGAATTGGTTCAGATTTGGTTTTTTTTGGACCAAAGAGAGCTGTCGGTCTTTATGAATCCTTTTTCCTCACTCTAGTTAGGATAAGAAAGATACACAGCTCAGATAACCCCTGCTTACCTCCTTGGTAGCTTGGCTCAAGAGGTCAGACTTATCTCAGAAGTAATGTGTAAAATATTTGTACCAGCACACAAATAACACCATGAAAACACCACAAAAGGACTCCAGACCAGTTTAGAAAAATATCCACTATTGATCTAAATCAGTGGTTCCCAACCTGTGGTCCAGGGACCAGGGGGGTCTGCAAAGCCTCCTCAGGGGGTCTGCGGCTGCTTAAAAAAATTAAATAATATTAACAGATTAGGTCTCCAGCTTTCAGTAATGTCTCAATAGGGGGGTGCCCCCGGGTTCCAGTAAAGCTAAAGCGGGGGTCCACAGTAGTAAAAAGGTTGGGAACCACTGATCTAAATCAAACAAGATAAAAATGACAAAAATCCAACATACACAAGCAGAGATATAAATATTTAAAGTAAAGAGAGTCTTAACCCACAGCAATCAATCGATGTGTTGTTTTAGCACAAAGTACCGGGGATGCGTCAAAAATAAAGGGTGAGTGTGCACCAGAAAAGCAAGCAATGGATCGATTCCTTACTCGCAAGTGAGGCCGTGCGCCAATTCTTTCTCCACCGGGTAAGCGATGCTTCAATTTCCGGACAAGCAGCCTCAGGTCTGTGCAGTGATGTTGAAGGTTTTGGCACTCTGGGTTGGTGCGTGGAAAATTTTGATACACTGTGTGAAGGGTCTGTGTTGAAAACAGGCAATGCATCGATTCTCCAGCCGCAAGGCAGGTGCTGGGTCAAATTTTCAGCTGAAGAACAGGCGCTGCGTCAATTTTTCGGGCGCACATACATCGGTGCGTGGATTTTCCCCCACAGGTTACCAGTTTCCACTTCCAAGGGCCGAGGGACTGGATTTGGGACCACTTAGCATGTCAGGACTCTTAACAGAAGAGCCCAGGCACTGCAGATGAAGTCTGTGATGCCCATGAGACCTCAGAACAGCGGGCAAGCTCAGTCCAAGCCCTTGGGAAAACTTCACAAGCAGGATTTCAGAAAGCAAAGTCTAGTCCTTTCCCTCTTGAGGCAGAAGCAGCAGACCAGCATATCAAGGCAACAGGCAGAGTGGCAGGTCCTCCACACGCATCAAGCTCTTCTCCTTGGTAGAGGTTCCTCTTGATCCAGAAGTAATCTAAAGTTGTGGGGTGACCAGTCCAACACTTATACTCATTTCTGCCTTTGAAGTAGGCAAACTTCAAAACAATGTCTTTGTAGTACACAAGACCCTGCCTCTTCCTTGACCTGGCCCAAACACACTCTATGGGATTAGAGTCAGTATTGTGTGAGGGCAGGCACAGCCTTTTCCAGTGCAGGTGGCAGTTCCTCTCTACCACTCTAGCTCAGGATGACTCATCAGGATATGCAGGACACACCTCAGCTCCCTTTGTGTCACTGTCTAGAGTGAACTTACTAACAGCCCAACTGTATATCCAGCTGCCAGGCAGAGGTCCAGAATGGTTAAGCAAGAGAATGTCCACTTTCTAAAAGTGGCATTTTCAAACAGACAATGTAAAAACCAACTTCACCAAAAATGTATTTTTAAAGTGTGAGTTCAGAGACTCCAAACTCCAACTCTATCTGATCCCAATAGGAAACTGCACTTAAAATATATTTAAAGGCAATCCCCATGTTACTGTATGGGAGAGCTAGGCCTTGCAATAGTGAAAACTGAATTTGGTAGTATTTCACTATCAGGACATATGAAACACAACAATGCATGTCGTACCTTTTAAATACACTGCACCCTGCCCATGGGGTTGCCTTGGGCCCACCTTTGGGGTGACTTCATGTAGTAAAAGGAAATGTTTTGGCCTGGCAAATGGGTACACTTGCCAGGTTAAATTGATTGTGCAAAACTACACACACAGACATTGCAGTGGCAGGTCTGAGACATGTTTACAGGGCTACACATGTGGGTGGCACAATCATTGCTGCAGGCCCACTACTAGCATTTGATTTACAGGTCCTCAGCACTCATAGTGCACTTTACTTGGGAAGTACTAGTAAATCAAATGTGTCAGTCATGGAAAACTAGTTACCAATATGTTTTAGACAGAGAGCACTTGCACTTTAGAACTGGTTAGCAGTGGTAAAATGCCCAGAGTAGCAAAACCAGCAAAAATGAATTACAGCATAGGTCCAAAAACAGTAGGTCAGAAGCAAAATGTACAGGGAAGCCACGCCAAGAGCTGCCTTGTCTAGCACAAGTCCCCTCCAGCTGAAAGTGGAGAGAACTACCCAAACCCTTGGGAGTTCTCATCACTAAGGTGGAAAAACCTAGAAAGACCATCAGCGTTGGCATGATCTGTTCCAGGGCGGTGTTCAAGTGTAAAGTCAATTCCCTGTATGGGGATGACCACCTCAACAGTCTAGGATTCTCACCCCTCATCTGCATTAGCCATCTGAGGGTCCTGTGGTCTGTCTGAACCCGGAAGTGAGTCTCCAACAAGTAAGATCTTAGCTTCTTCAGTGCCCAGACCACAGCATAAGCTTCCCTTTCTACTATGTTTCACTTCTGTTCCCTGGGAAGTACCTCCTACTGATGAAGACTACAGGTTGGACTAGGCCCTCTTCATTAGGCTGTGAGAGCACAGCTCCCACAGCATGTCCTGAAGCATCTGTCTGTACCACAAACTCTTTGAAAAAGTCAGGAGCCTTGAGCATGGTGCTGTGGACATGGCCTCCTTCAGGGTGTCAAAAGTTGTCTGACACACAGCTGTGCAGATCACCTGACGGGGCTGCTTCTTGGAAGTCAGTTCTGTCAAGGGAGCAACAATGGTGCCATACCCCTTGACAAATCTCCTGTAATATCTGATGAGTCCAAAGAATGCCCTCACCTCAGTCTGAGTCTTGGGAGGTGCCCAAGCCAGAATGGTGTCAATTTGTGGCTGTTGGGGTGCCACCTGCCAATCCCTACCTAGTGTCCTAAGTACACAACAGACCCCTGCCCTTTTGTGGCACTTACTGGCCTTAATAGTGAGGCCTGCACTCTATAGGGCCTTCAATATTTACTGGAGGTGGTGCAAGGGGTCCTCCCAGCTGGAGCTGAAGACAGCTAAGTCATCTAGATAGGCGACACTGAAGTTCTCCAACCCAGCCAGGACCTGGTTGATCAACCTCTGGAATGTGGCAGGGGGTTCTTCAACCTAAAGGGCATGACACAAAACTGGTAGTATCCCTCTGGTGTTGAGAACTCAGACCTCTCTTTTGTCTCATCGGTTAAGGCAATCTGCAAGTACCCAGATGTCAGATCAAACGTGCTGAGGAACTTGGCAGCTCCCAACCGGTCAATGAGCTCATCAGCTCTGGTCTGACACCAGGTGGGGCAGCCTTGGGATCAGAACTGCAGGACTGAAACAAGGGCTGTTGGAGCATTCAATCAGCTCTAACTCCAGCATCTCAGAGACCTCCTCCTTGATGCTCTCTCTCACTCTGTTAGTCACCAAGACTTGCTTATGACAGGTAGACTGTCCCTATTGTCAGTATCATGGGTGCATCAATGGGTGACCCCAAGGGTGAGTGAGAACAGTGAGGCGAACTGACCCAGTAACTGGCAACAGTCCCTCTGCTGTTCTAGGGTCAGAGTAGGGGAGAGGTTCACTCCCTCTACTGGCCCATCCTGCTCTTTTTCAGACAATAGGTCAGGGAGAGGTTCACTCTCCTCTTCCATCCCATCATCTCTAACCAAGATCATGGACAACTCAGAGCTCTCGGAATGTGGTTTGAGGCGGTTCACGTGTAACACTCATAAAGTTAAGGAGTCTTCATGCCCACCAAGTAGGTGACACTACTTTTGCCCTCCATCACCTCAAGTGGCCCAGACAATGGTCTTGGAGAGCACTGGGCTCTCCTGGGGCCATCACCCACACTGGGCTGAACCTCAACCAGAGTGGTATTCTTGTCAACCCAGCGTTTCATGTCTTCCTGGCTAGATTCCAGACTCTCTTGGGTGAGTTTCCAGAAGTGGGCTGTCTAGTTCCTGAAGGCCAGCATGTAACTGAATACATCCTGGGGGGGTTTCTTGGGACCTTGCTCCCAGCCCTCCGTCACCAAACTGAGAGGCCCTCTCACAGGGTGACCATACAGAAGCTCAAAGGGGCTGAAGCCAACCCCCTTCTGTGGTACCTCCCTGTGAGCAAACAATATGCATGGTAACAAGATGACCCACTTATGCCTCACAGGTTCAGAGAGGCCCAAAGTCATGCCTTTCAGGGTACGGTTGAATTTCCCAACTAACCTATTGCTTTCGGGGTGTTAAGGCGTGGTGAACTTGTATGTGACACCACATGCTTTCCACATGGCTTTCATGTACAGCAACATAAATTGGTACCCCGGTCAGATACCACCTCCTTGGGGAAACCCACATAGGTAAAGAATCCCGTAAGAGCCCTGGACACTGTAGGCGCTGTCACTGTCCTTAGGGGGATAGCTTACGGGTACTGGGTGGCATGGTCCACTAAGACCAGGATAAACCTGTTTACCCTGGCTGTCTTGGGATCCAGAGGCCCCACAATGGCAATGCCCAACCGCTTAAAAGGAGTGCTTACCACAGGAAAGGATTGAAAAGGAGCTTTGCTCCTCTTCCCAAATTTGCCACTAGCCTGGCTGGTCTGACAAGTCTTGCAGAATTCATCTGAGTTCTTCCTTATTTGGGGCCAACAAAAGTGGGTGACAATCCTATTGAAGGTCTTTCCCTGCCCCAGATGACCTACCAGTGGCACAGCATGAGCCAGACCCAGTAGGAAGGCTCTGATACACTGGAGTACCACGAGCACTGGCTGCCCCAGGCTCAGCAACCTGAGTCTCACTATATAGGAGATCATTCTCCCAGTAAATCAGATAAGATTCAGAGGTATTACCAGCTGCCTGGGCCTTGACTTGTTTCGGAAGTCCCTTGAGGGTGAGGCATGTTTTCTGTGTTGTCCAGAACTCATCTCTGGAGGGGCCTCCTTCCTGCTGCCAATGGGTCAGCTCAAGCAGGCCCCCCAGCACAGCCACATCTTCCTCTTAAGTTCTGGGGCATCCACCTCAGGTTCATCTTCCTCCCGGGCCATGGGAATCTCCGGAGTGGGTTTTCCACACCCCTTGCCCCTTCCTTTCCTGGCAGTCACCAGGGCCACTGTTTCAGGCTCCAGGTCTCCCTGATTACTCTCTTTGGCTGCCATAGACCATGTGGTCATGCGCGCCCACTCTGGCAATCCTAACTTTTCCAAATGGGACCTCAGCTCCACCTCCTTCCAGGCAGTATTCTCTAGATCATTCCCTAGCAGACTGTTAACAGGCATGGATGGACTCACAGCTACCCTCAAGGATCCTGAGACCCTCCCATTCAAAGGGAACCTGAGCTACCAAGCATTGACGCTCACTATTCTCTACTGCTTCAACTTGGTGGACCACATTAGGGATTATCTGCTCTTGAGACACCAGTTGACAGCGCATTGCTGTCATACTGGCTCCTTTGTCTCTAAGAGCCTCTACCTGCCTCCCATTGATGGTCACCCACTGTAGGAGGCTGACCTGGTTTGTAGTGGGTACCTAATGTACTTACACCTTATACCAGGTCCAGTTATCCCTTATTAGTGAAATGTAGTCAGTGTCTAGAAGCTAGGCTCTCTAGGGGTAGTGTGGATGAGCAGCCAAGTCCTAACTAGGAGACATGCAAATCTAATGCAATACCACTGTAGTCGCACAGTGCTCATACATGTGAAAGAAAATACTCAGTGTTACAGAAATAAAGGTACTTTATTTTTGTGACACAAATGCCAAAAATACTATAGAGACTATACTCCCTTAGGAGAAGTAATACACAAATTGTATACACTAGTATGCAGAAATAGCTGTAAAAGCAGTTAGAAAACAGTGCAAACAGTGAAAATCACAATAGTTGGAAATGGGTCTAGGTGGAACAGAAACTGTATACTAAGAAAGTGGAATGTGGATGTTGGTTTCCCACCTAGGCAAGTATGTCTGTATGTATGTATGTATGTATTTGGTATTTATAAAGCGCGTTCCGGCAAAAGCATCAAAGCGCTCAAAGGATTGGAGTGGATGCCAGATCACAACAAAAATATAAAACCTGGATGAACGCTGGAAAAGCCAAGTTTGGACTGACTTTCTAAAGGCCCAAAATTTTTTGTTCCTGCCTTAAAGTCTGAGGGAGTAGCTTCCAGCATTTGGCAGCAGCTACCATGAACGCCTTGTCCCCCAATCTAACCCTATGGGTGTGAGGGACCTAAATCCAGAAGGGTCCTGTAGATTTAAGTTGCCGGATGGGACTGTACCAGTGTAGTCTTGAGGATAGATATTCAGCTCCCCTACCATGCACTGCCTTATGAGTTAAACATAGGATTTTAAACCTAATACGCTTTGCTACTGGTAGCCAATGCAATTGTTTAAGGCTACCACTGGCAGACACCGAGCAAGGGAGGTTTAAAATAAACCGGGCAGCTGTGTTATGGATGAGCTGAAGTTTCCTAAGTGAAACATTATCCAGATTAAGCAGCAGGGCATTACAATAATCTAATTTGGATATTACCAATGCCAAAATAACTGTGACTCTCCATTCCCTTGTTAGATAAGGAAAAATCTTTTTCAACATTCTCAAGGTCCAAAAGCAGGTTTTAACAACCTGATTAACCTGTGACTTGAATGTGAGACAATTATCGAAGATGACACCCACATTTTTAGTGGCTGCAATAGGCACAGGAGGGGCTCTGCATTCTGATGGCCACCAGCGTGAATTCCATAATTCTTTGCCGGGGCCAAAGCACAGAATTTCAGTTTTATCTCCATTTAGTTTAAGCCAATTTAAGCCCATCCATCTATTGACTTCTCGCATACAGTTGCTAAAGCGGTCTGCCACTTCCTCCCAGTTCTTAGAAACAGGAATGATCAGTTGAGTGTCATCGGTGTAAGAGGTAGGCTTGAAGCCAAATGTACGAATAAGTCTAGCTAAAGGTGCAACGTACAAATTAAATAATGTGGGGCTAAGCGAGGAGGCCTGAGGGACTCCACATGGAAGGAATATGGCGGTGACTCCGCAGCTTACCGTAATCAATCTGTCTCTTAAGAAAGATTCAATAATCTTCAAAGCATTGTCTCTAATCCCTGCTTGATAAAGGTTGGATAACATGATAGTATCAAATGCTGCAGATAAGTCCAATAGGACTAATATAGCTCCTTGTCCCTCATCTACCAACCTACGAATCATATCTGAGGCGGTGATAAGCACTGATTCCGTGCTGTGAGCCTGCCTAAAGCCATGTTGAGAGGGGTCAAATCCTAATGAGGCAGTTAGAAAATTGGCTAATTCCATATTAATATGTTTTTCAAAGATCTTCGCCTAAAAGGGAAGTAAGGAAATAGGCAGTAAATTACTCAGGTCATGTCTTGCTCCAACAGGTTTCTTTTTTCAATGGGATTACAGCTGCGTCCCTCCATGAAGGGGGGTAGGCTCCTGTGGTTAAAACTTCACAAAAAAAACAGGGCCAGCACAATTGAAACAGGGTCAGAGACCTGTTGCAAAATAAAAGGAGGACAGGGATCTTTAGGAGAACCTGGTTTAATTCCTAACATTCTTTTTTTAATTCTCTCAGGAGGTAAAGGTTGAAAATTAGTTAACAGAGGATAGTCCATATCTGTAGTGCTATTGGCGGTATCAAAACCACCATCTATCTCCTCAGTGTGATTAAAGCTCAAATAAATTTGTAGAGCTTTATTTTTGAAGAGGGTGGCCACCTTGTTACAAAACTCTTGAGAGTTCTCCAGTTCCGAAGGAGGTGTAGGAGTTGTCAAAGTGCGTACAGCTCTGAAATGTTCTCTGGGGGTATTAGATGCCTTCTTAATCTTCTCAGTGAGATATTCAGATTTAGCTTTAAAAATCGCTTCTTTGTAATTTTTTAGAGCATCTCTTAATTTTCCTTTCTCAATCAAATTGGGGTCTAACCTCCATTGACGTTCTTGTTCTCGATATTTTCTTTGAAGTGTCTTAAGATCCCTAGTTACCCAAGGATGTTTGCCTTTTTTTGTTTCATGTGAGACAAAGGGTTTGAGTGGGGCCAGTTGATTAATAGCAATGGATATACCCTGATTGAAACTGTCTGTAGCTGACAGAGATATATTTTTAGTGACTGCCCAGCCTGCCTCCAGAGCTGGTACTAGTTCTTGCTTCTTGATGCGGTTCCAATGTCTGACCAATTTCCCCTTGGGATCAGGTAGCTTAGCAAGACGTACCTTAGTAAACCTAAAGGTTAATAGGTAGTGAGCTGTCCAGCTAAGTGGGGAGTTTGTCAATAGTATCTGATCATCAACTCGAGTAAATATCCCATCTAACAGATGGCCTCCAACATGAGTGGCAGAGTTAACTTTTAGTTCCCAGTCTAAAGCTGTCATAAAGTTTAAAAATTCCTCAATGTGTGGTTTCTGAGTGTTGGCAAAGTGGAGATTAAAATCCCCTAGGATAATAGCTTTAGTAGACATGGTTAGAGGTTCTAATAAGATTGCCCAGTGTTGCAAAAAATTGTTATAAGGGCCAGGTGGTCGATAGACGAGCAGTCCCTTCAATGGTATGGAGTTGTTTTGATATATTTTGAAATACATTGTTTCACACATCTCAGGGGAAGTGACAATCCCATTCCATTGACATGTAAGGTGTGACTTACAAATAACTGCTAGACCTCCACCTCTACCATTAGTTATATCCAGTCTATGATAAGCGTATCCCAAAGGTGTAGCCTCTATGAAATCTGGGTTAGAGTAATTTTTTGCCCAGGTTTCAGTAATAAAAAGGCAGTCGAGTTTATGCTGCTTAATTAAATCTTCAAACTAAAGAGCGAGCATTTATTAAAGCTCAGGTTAGTGTATCTCTAGATGAAGTAGAATCCTTAAGTTGCTTTTTACCTCCTAGAAATAGGGGCCTGTCAGAAGCCCTTACATCATCAGATATCTGGGGTGTCCACTTGCACTGCACACAGTTCCATTCTTTCAAAATTTCTAACTCCATCTTGTGGGCACATAAATTAGGAGCTAATGAGTGAAGAACTCGTGAAGAATAAGAAAGGCAGTCAGAGCTTTTCAGTTGGGGGGCATCACTGGCCCTTGGTCCCGGTCGGGCGTGGACGGGCAAAGACGGGCTTGCCTTCAGCGCGCCAGCGGCGCACCCGCTGCGCGGCCGCATCTGCATTGAAATTTATCCCTGTCGGGTCAGGAGAGCCAAGGCTCATGTGACCACCGGCACCAGCAACTAGACTGCTAACCACTCGAGAGTGGTTAGTGGAAAAAAGGTAGGGTTCTAATAGGCCCTTACCTTCAAAGAAGCTTTAAGTTTTCTGAATTCAAGTGATCCGATAAAAATTTCCCCCATAAGTGTTTCACGCGCACAGAAAATTAAAAAGAATCCCCTAAAAAGTACACTCCTCTGTTACTAAACAAACGTTCAATATAGAAGGCGATCAGCACTCACACGTTCCTTTCCACTGCACGGCCGCATCTGCATTGAAATATATAGAAAACACCAAAGTTCAGTAATAGAACCCACCCCACAGCCCAGGAAAGCAGGAGTAAAGCACAGTAACTCTCCTAGAACCAAAAGCATGCGAGAATCAGAAGAAACTGCAAGACACTAACGATGGATTTCTGGACCTGAAGACCTGTGGAAGAAGGGGGCCAAGTCCAAGAAGCACTGAAGAGACCAGGGAGAACAGAAACCCCTGCTAACCCGGATGAAGGTGCAAAAGAAGAACCACCGATGAAGAACAACATTCAGTACTGCTCCCAAGAAGAGAGAAGCGGGTTCCTGGTTGGTGCAGATGATGTCCCATGCAGGATGGATGATTGCAGTCTGGTTTGCGTTGCTGTATTCCAACAACAAGCCTTGGCACACGCAAACCTCGCCATTAGCGGAAAATGGTGCTGCCCGGGAACTGCAGGGACCAGGAGGGGGAAACATAGGGGGCTCTCAGAAACTCAGAGGGCCCTCAGAAGACCTTGCAGCGTGCACAGGAGTCCCACAGCACGGGGGCAAAGAAGGTGCAAAAGGAGGCCCTCGAGCACTACAATAAGGGATCCTATGCCGCCGGAGAACCACACATGAGACTGTGCATCGCAGCAAGGATTGCTGGGGGTTGGAGCTGCACGGTGCACAAAGAACTTAGGGCCAGATGTATCAAAGGGTTTTACCCATTCTGTGTCTATGGGAAAATGTCTTCGTACATATGGCCCCTAGTGGGAAGACGTCAACAAGTTTTGGCAACTGCAAAACACACATTGCACGGAGTTACTGTCTTGCGTGGGGAGGCAAGCTCTTATCTCCACCAAAGTTTGACAGTTGGATGTCAGGACTGTCGGGCCCACTTCAGTCTACCACCCGTGTTGCTGGATCCACGCACTTCTTCCAGGACAGGGAACCCAAGCCACCAGTCGTCGCTGTGGAGGGGTGCCTGCTAAAGAAGGGAAGTGACTCCCTTACTTCAAGGGAGATTCCTTTGTTCTTCTGATGCAGGCTATAGACTGGCTGTCCTCTGAGGATGCACGACCACGAAACAGTTGCAGTAGCTGTCAGGAGCTGAAGATACAATGTTGCATAAGTCATGTTTGCTTCTTTGTTGCAGTTGTAGAGTTCCTGGAGGGTCCATATGCAGTTTTTTTGGTAATAAGGTGAAGTAAAGGATGCAGAGGATTCCTGCAAGAGTCTTGCAATCCAAATCTGAGAAAACACCCAGAGAAGAGACCCTAAATAGCCCTGAAAGGGGGACTGGTCAGTTACACAGGTAAGCACCTATCAGGGGAGGGCTCTGACGTTATCAGCTGGCACAGGCCACTCAGATGCTCCCAGACTGCTCTGCCAACTTGAAATCCAAGGAGCAAAACCCAGGGACCCTCTGGAGGAGCTCTGAGTACCACCCCTGAGGTGGTGATGGACAGGGGAGTGGTCACTCCCTTTCCTTTGTCCAGTTTCACACCACAGTAGGGACTGGGGGTCCCTGCACCATTGTAGACTGGATTAAGCAAGGAGGGCACCATCTGTGCCCTTCAATGCATTTCTAGAGTCTCTGGGAGGCTACCCCTCCCATGCCTGTAACACCTATATCCAAGGGGAGAGGGTGTAACACCCCTCTCCCAAAGGAAATCCTTTGTTCTGCCTTCCTGGGCTTAAGCTGCTCAAGCAACAGGAGGGCAGAAACCTGTCTGTGAGGTGGAAGCAGCTGGGTCTGCCTGGAAAACCTCAGAAGGCTGTAATGGCAATGCTTGTAGTCCTCTAAGGAGCCCCCAGAGTGCATGGAATCATACAACCAATGCTTGCAAAAGCCTTGGGGTATGATTCCAACATGTTTGATACCAAACATGCCTATTTGCGGAGTTACCATTATGTAGCTGGACGTAGTGACCTATGTCCAGTACATGCGTAATATTGTCATACCCGCACTCACGAAGTCCAGGAAAATGGTCCTGGAGGTCGTGGGAGCACCTTTGCTAGTGCAGAGGTGCCATCACACACAAATACTCTGCGCCGTGCCCTCAGGGCTAAAGGGCCTAGTATAAGGGTGACTTATAAGTGACCTGGTGCAGTGTGAATAGCAGTGAAGGGTGCATGCACCTTTTCACACAGGCTGCAATGGCAGTCTTGTAGAAGTCTTTGCATTGGCTTGCTAGTGGTGGCAAACGAAATGCTGCAGCCCATAGGGATCCCTTGGAACCCCAGTGGCCTGGGTACCTAAGTACCATATACTAGGGACTTATAAGGGGGCACAAGTATGCCAATTGTGGGTGAAATACTGGGTTACCAGTATGCAATAACCATAATTTAAGGGACAGAGCATAACTGCTGGGTCCTGATTAGCAGTATCCCAATAGGCACAGTCAAACACACTGACAAACAGGCCAAAGTTGGGGTAACCATGCTAGAAAGAGGTTCCTATCCTACACAACCCCCTCCCCCCAAAACGAAGGACAATACAGCTAACCTTGGCCAGTTGCGACTTTATTGTCAAAGTGGTGATAAGTGGAGAGTGGCTCTCCAATAGAGTAGTTACTCCCTTTATCATCCACTATGTGGTCCCTTCCCTGTGGGGAAGTGAACCACCCTGTTCGGATACTTTTAGTTAGAGAACAGTGAAACTGTTGACTCTGAGATTCCCTAGGTTTAAGGTTCTGAAAACGTTTTAAAGTGGGGCAGTATGACTGTCCCTGGGATCTTATATCCGGACAGGGTTGCTGTCCTAAGGATTGTAATGCCAGTCAGGGATGATGTCTTAGCAAGGCTAGAGCAGGGCAAAAGGTTTGTCCCCATGGCTCTAAGAGAGGACAGGGTTGCTGTCCCTTTTGGGGTAGAGGAGGACAGGGTTGCTGTCCCAAGGGCTCTACATAAGGACAGGGCTGCTGTCCTATAGTTTTAGTGGTAGTGAGGGATGCTGCACTAAAATTTCTGTGGGTGGGCTGGAGGGTGTCTCAAAATTTACTGAGACGGGGCAGGGATGCTTTTCTGTGTTAGTTTTCCCACGGAGAGGTACTTTTACCTCTGGGAGTCCAGCTGTGGTTGCTGTTGACTCCTTTGATACAGGTTCCACCCTAGGAGAGGTGTGTCCCACCACAGGAATGGTATCCTTAGTGGTAGAGTGGGTAGAGTATACTTTGATACCCTTTTTCTCTGTAGTTAGAGGAGGATCCTGAGGCTTCAGGGCTCCTCTACTTTGCTTTTTAATCTCACCTGAGATTAAAGGAAGCAATTCCTTGGATATACCCAGCATGGATCCATGGGTCATAAACTCTTGGTAATTTCCTAAGAGACAGTCTACAGGTAAGCTAGGTGACACCACCACCTGCTTAGGTCCAGTAACTACACCCCAACAAAGTTGCACTACAGCTAAGGGGAGAGACTGAGTGGAGTTGTTGACATCAGTAACCTAGTACTTCTGTCCAAGGAGTGGTTGTGCAGGTGACACCAAGTTTTCAGTCACTAAGGTGATGCTGGCACGTGTGTCCCTGTAGGCCTGGGCCTTAACGCCATTTATTTGATTTGACTGCTTGTACTTATCCATGTTAAGGGGATAAGAAGCCAAGGTGACAAGGCCAATGCGACCCAGTGAGACAGAAACTGTCTTTGGGGTTTCTATGATTGACCCAAAAGTTAACCCAACCACACCTTTGCTTTGACTATTGCCAGTAGTACCATCACTATTACTACTTCTACTAGGCGCACTAGAAGTGGAAGTGGATGTAGTAGTGGTGGTAGGCTCAGGGGCTTTTCCTCGACAGGATTTGTCCCCTGGCCTGTGGCCTTTACCTCTGCACACATTGCACCAAGGTTTTTTATGGTGCCAGAAGAGGAAGAGGAAGAAGTTTTATCCCTACCCGAGAGGAGTGTTGTGGACCTGATGAGGAATCTTTACTTTTATGTTTGTCCCCATCTTTATCCTGACACTTTTCACTTTCTTTCTTCTTTTCCTTGTCACCCCCTGCATGAGCTTTTCTGTTCACCCTTGTTCTGACCTGTTAGAAATAGGGTCTTTCGTTGGCAGTCAGGTTACCCCCTGTCCAAGTAAGGACCCTCACTCTAGTCAGGGTAAGTCACACACAATCCAAATTATCCTGTGCCCACCCTCTGGTAGCATGGCACTCAGCAGTCAGGCTTAATTTAGAAGGCAATGTGTCAAGTATTTT
Source organism: Pleurodeles waltl (assembly GCF_031143425.1). Taxonomy (NCBI): domain Eukaryota; kingdom Metazoa; phylum Chordata; class Amphibia; order Caudata; family Salamandridae; genus Pleurodeles; species Pleurodeles waltl. The sequence continues at coordinate 769,130,724 of NC_090437.1, forward strand.
TGCAATAAATCATACAATAACACTATATAGCACTACAAAAATACACCACATAGTGTTTAGAAAAATATGTAATATTTGTCTGGTTAAATGCAGGTCAAACCAACAAAGATGCAATAAGTAAATGTAGAGCTATCAATGAAAAGTGATATAAAGGGGCTCATTCCGACCCAGGCGGTCCGGGAATGCGGGAGCACCGCCAACAGGCTGGCGGTGCCCCGCAGGGCATTCTGACCGCGGCGGTTTGGCCGCGGTCAGACCAGGAAAACCGGCGGTCTCCCGCCGGTTTGGGGGATTCCGACCCCCTCACCGCCATCCTGTTCCTGGCGGTTCCGACCTCCAGGAACAGGATGGCGGTGAGGGGTGTCGTGGGGCCCCTGGGGGCCCCTGCAGTGCCCATGCCAATGGCATGGGCACTGCAGGGGCCCCCGTAAGAGGGCCCCACTTTGAATTCCAGTGTCTGCTCAGCTGACACTGGAATTCGCGACGGGTGCAACTGCACCCGTCGCACCTTCCCACTCCGCCGGCTCCATTCGGAGCCGGCTTCCTCGTGGGAAGGGGTTTCCCGCTGGGCTGGCGGGCGGCCTGCTGGCGGTCGCCCGCCAGCCCAGCGGGAAAGCCAGAATGGCCTCCGCGGTCTTTCGACCGCGGAGCGGCCATATGGCGGTTCCCTCCAGGCGGGCGGCTCCCGCCGCCCGCCGGGGTCTGAATGACCCCCAAAGTGTCTTACGTCTTTTTAAAGCAAACAAAGTCTCTTTCAAGCACAAAGTACTTGGTTTGTGTGAAAAATCTCCACAACGAACCGCACAGGAAGAAATGCGTGGAAACAAAGGGGTGTGCGTCGATTTCTTGGGCCGCATACGACCATGTTGTTTACTTTTCACGCAGGGACGGCTGTGTGTTGATTTCCAGCGCTTAGTCATGGATCCTCTTCGGGTTGCGGGGTTTTCAGATGCCCTGGGGACGGTGCGTAGATTTCCTGCACTGGCAGGACAAAGTCACAGGAGCTGCGTCGATCTGGTGGGCCTTGCGTTAAGTTTTCTACAGAACGGCAGGCACTGCGTCGATTCCTCTCTGGTAGTCGGGCTGCATCATTCGGACTCAACTGTGCGTCGATCCAGTGTACCGTGCGTCAAATTTCTGGTCGCTACACTGGCTCTGCGTCGATCTTCTCATTGCAAAGTCTGGCTGCATCATTCCAGTTCGGCGTGAATTTTCACCGTGGTGCAGGCTGTGCGTAGTTTCTGGCAGGCTATGCATCGAATTTCGCCGCACAAGGAGTCCTTCTTGAAGAGATGAAGTCTTTTTGGTCCTGAGACTTCAGGGAACAGGAGGCAAGCTCTATCCAAGCCCTTGGAGAGCACTTCTTCACCACAGCCAAAGAGCAGCAAGGCAGCAGGGCAACAGCAAGGCAGCAGTCGTTCACAGAAAGCAGTCAGGTGAGTCCTTTGGGCAGCCAGGCAGTGCTTCTTGGCAGGATGCAGGTTCTGGTTACAAGTTTCTTCTCCAGGAAGTGTCTGAGTTGGTTGGGGGCAGAGGCCCTGTTTATATACCCAAATGTGCTTTTGAAGTGGGGGAGACTTCAAAGAGTGGCTTATAAGTGCACCAGGTCCCCTTTCAATTCTTCCTGCCAGGGTCCCAGTAGGGAGTGTGGCAGTTTTTTGTGTGAGGGCAGGCCCTCCACCCTCCTAGCCCAGGAAGACCCATTCAAAATGCAGATGTATGCAAGTGAGGCTGAGTATCTTGTGTTTGGGGTGTGCCTGAGTGAATGCACAAGGAGCTGTCAACTAAACCCAGCCCGACGTGGATTGTAAGGCGCGAAAGATTTAAGTGTAGAGAAATGCTCACTTTCTAAAAGTGGCATTTCTAGATTAGTAATAATAAATCCAACTTCACCAGTCAGCAGGATTTTATATCACCATTCGGACCATACTAAACATGACCTTCCTACTCCTTTCAGATCAGCGGCTACCACTACCAGGACATGTAAACTACATAAGTGCATGTCCTGCCTTTTGCCTACACAGCACCCTTCCCTATGGGTTATGTGGGGCATACCTTAGGGGTGTCTCATATGTAGCAAAAGGGGAGTTTCAGGCTTGGCAGGTACTTTTAAATCGCAAGTCAAATTGGCAGTGAAACTACACACACAGGGCTTGCAATGGCAGGCCTGTGACAAGGTTAAGGTGCTACTTAACTGGGTGGCACAATCAGTGCTGCAGGCCAACTAGTAGCATTTAATCTACAGGCCCTGGGCACATATAGCGCACGCTACAGGGACGTATAAGTAAAATAAACAGTCCAATTGGGTATGATCCAATGCTACCATGTTTAAAGGGATAGAGCATATGCACCTTAGTACTGGTTAGCAGTGTTAAAGTGCACAGAGTCTTAAAACCAGCAAAAACAGTGTCTAAAAAGTGTAGGGAGGCAGGCAAAACATTAGGGGTGACCACTCTAAGGCTGTCAGGTCTAACATGACCAATTTGTCTGCCTTCTTTCCCGAATCTTGGGGAGAGGTCAGATATGAGTCTCCTAAAGTGCTGGTGCATCAAGTCAGACTCACAATTATTCAAAATATGCTCTCTCAATAGAAGATTATACAAGCCCTCATAGTAAGACACTTTGCTGCCATGTAACCAGCCTTCTAAGGTTTTGCCAGAACAGTCCACAAAGTCAACCCAATCCTGTGAGGATTCCTTTTTGGTGTCTCTGAACTTTATTTTGTACTGCTGTGTGGTAAGCCCAAAACCATCTAAGAGTGCATTCTTAAGGACACTGTAATTGTCTGAGTCCTCCTCCCTGACAGTGAGGAGTCTATCCCTCCCATTATCAGAGAAGGACAACTAGAGAATAGCAGCCCACTTCCTTTGAAGGACCCTCTGGGCTTTACAGGCCCTCTCAAGTGCTGCAAGCCACTTTTGAATGTCATCCCCCACCTTGAATGGAGGAACAATTTTATTTAAGTTTCTGGAATCAATGGACTCCTCCCTGACCCCATAACCCATGAAACTGCTGCTGCCACCATGGTGTATTAACCCTAACCCCTGCCCTTCCCTCTCCACAGCCAAGGCCTCCCTATCTAGGGCTAACTGTTGCTGCTGGAGCCTCAGCCTGTCCTCCTTCAGTCTCAGTTTTCCTGAGCTCCCTATGTATGGAGTCATCACCTGGAGTTGAACCATGGGATCCCTCAGAAACTGAGGTAATATGGGAGTGGGCAGAGGTAGATCTTTCCCTAACTTTACTAATCCTAGTAACTTGACCTTTAGGTGTGAAGGGAGCCCTCCCAGAGTGACTACCCCTCCCACTGCCAGCTACACTAGAAGGTTTGCTAGGGGGACGATCTTGGGACGAGCCCTCCCTTGAATTTTCAGGATGATCCACTCACTCCAAGGGGTTAGGATCTCCTTTCCCCTCCTCCCCCTGGTTATTAGCATGCTCCTCATCACCCTGGAGGAGAAGGCTCAACATAAAATTCTTGTTGGGGTTCTTCCCTACTTCTAAGCCTCTCTCTGAGCAAGGTCATGCCCTCATAGGTAGTGCCAATGACCTCTGAGCCAGGCCCAGCAGTAGACATGATGTATTGTGAGTGTTAGAGTAGTGTAATTAAAAAGAAAACCTACTCTACCTAACTTCTAGTCTTTTAGAAAGGAAGGTAAGAGACTAGACCCTGTAACTAGATATATGTATGTATAGTTCTAGGTACAGAGTATTCTTTCCTGTGGAAAACACCAGTGACTGAGTGATAAGGCAATTGCAAGTACTTATGCCATCACTGCACCACCAATGTAGGAGGCTGGTCTGGTTTGTAGTGGGTGCCTAAGGTACTTACACCTTACTGTATACCAGGTCCAGTTATCCCTTATTAGTGAAATGTAGGTAGTGTCTAGAAGCCAGGCTCTCTAGGGGTAGTGTGGATGAGCAGCCAAGGCCTAACAAGGAGACATGCAAAGCTCATGCAATACCACTGTAGTCATACAGCACTCACACATATGAAAGAAAATACTCAGTGTTACAAAAATAAAGGTACTTTATTTTGGTGACAGAAATGTCAAAAATACCATAGAGGCTATACTCCCTTAGGAGGTAAATAATGCACACATCATATACACTAGTATGCAGAAATAGCTGTACAACCAGTTAGAAAACAGTGCAAATAGTGAAAATCACAATAGTTAGAAATGGTCCTAGGGGGAACACAAACCATATACTAAGAAAGTGTAATGCGAAAGTTGGTTTCCCACCTATGCAAGTGTAGTGCATAGAGGGGTGTTGGGAGTATAAGAAAACACCAAAGTTAAGTAATAGAACCCACCCCAGAGCCCAGGAAAGAAGGAGTAAATCACAGTAACTTTCCTAGAACCACAAGAACACAAGAAAGAAGATATTGTAAGAACCAGAAGAGACTGCAAGACACTAACAATGGATTCCTGGACCTGAACACCTGTGGAAGAAGGGGACCAAGTCCAAGAAGCACTGAGAAGTCCAGGGAGAACAGGAGCCCCTGCTAATCCGGATGAACGTGCAAAAGAAGAACCACTGGTGAAGAACAATATTCAGTATTGCACCCAAGAAGACGGATGTGGGTTCCTGGTTGGTGCAGATGATGTCCCACGCCAGTTGGATGATTGCAGTCTGGTTTGTGTTGCTGGAATCGGCCAACAAGCCTTGGCAGATGCAAAGCTTGAGATTAACGGAAAATGGCGCTGTGCGGGACCAGGATGGACCTTTTGGACTCTACCCAGGAAGGGGAGGCAGAGGGGCTCTCAGCAAGTCAGAGAGCCCTCAGAACACCAGGCAACACACACAGGAGTCCCACAGCACGGGGACAAAGAAGGTGCAAACAGAGGTCCACGCAGCACTACACAAAGGGGTCCCACGCCACCGGAGAACCACGCAGGAGGCTGTGCGTCTCAGGAAGGAGTGCTGGGGGAGGGAGCTGCACGCTGCACAAAGAACTTTGTGGAAAAATGCCACACAAGCCTTGGCAACTGCAAAACACGCGGTGCATGGGGTACTGTCTTGCATGGGGAGGCAAACTTTTACCTCCACCAAAGTTGAATGTCAGGACCGTCAGGACCGTCAGGACCGTCAGGACCACTTCAGTCAACCACCCATGTTGCTGGATCCACGCACTTCTTCAGGAGAGGGGACCCAACCCACCGGTCATCGCTGCAGAGGGGTGCCTGCTGAAGCAGGAAAGTGACTCCTTCACTTCAAGGGAGATTCCTTTGTTCTTCTGGTGCGGGCTGAAGACTGTCTGTCCTCTGAGGATGCACAACCGGGAAACAGTTGTAGTTGCTGGCAGGAACTGAAGATACAGTGTTGCAAAAGTCGTCTTTATTTCATTGTTGCAGTTGTAGAGTTCCTGGAGCGTCCAGATGTAGTTTCTTTGGTAAGAAGCTGAAGTAAGAGATACAGAGGATTCCTCCTAGAATCTTGCAATCAGAATCTGAGAAAACACCCAGAGGAGAGACCCTAAGTAGCCCTAAAAGGGGGATTGGTCAGCTACACAGGTAAGCACCTATCAGGGGTGGGCTCTGACGTCACCAGCTGGCACTGGCCACTCAGATGCTCCCAAAGTGCCCTGCTAACGTGGAATCCAAGATGACAAAACCCAGAGACCCTCTGGAGGAGCTCTTCGCACCACCCCTGGAGTGGTGGTGGACAAGGGAGTGGTCACTCCACTTTCCTTTGTCCAGTTTCACGCCGGAGCAGGGAATGGGAGTCTCTGAACTGGTGTAGACTGGATTGTGCAAGGAGAGCACCATCTGTGCCCTTTAAAGTATTTCCAGAGTCTCTGGGAGGCTACCCCTCCCATGCCTGTAACACCTCTTTCCAAGGGGTGAGGGTGTAACACCCCTCTTCCAAAGGAAATCCTTTGTTCTGCCTTCCAGGGCTTGAGCTGCTCAAGCAACAGGAGGGCAGAAATCTGTCTGTGAGGTGGCAGCAGCTGGGTCTGCCTGGAAAACCTCAGAAGGCTGTAATGGCAATACTGGGGGTCCTCTAAGGAGCCCCCAGAGCGCATGAAATCATACAATCAATGCTTGAAAAAGTCTTGGGGTATGATTTCAACATGATTGATACCAAACATGCCTATGTTTGAAGTTACCATTATGTAGCTGGACATAGGTAGTGACCTATGTCCAGTACACATGTAAAATGGCATCCCCACATTCACGAAGTCTGGGAAAATGATCCTGCAGGTTGTGGGGGCATCTCTGCTAGTACAGGGGTACCATCACACACAAGTACTCTGCACCCTGCCCTCAGGGCTGAATTGCCTACTATAAGGGTGACTTATAAGTGACCTGGTGCAGTGTGAATGGCAGTGAAAGGGCACCTTTTTACATAGGCTGTAATGGCAGTCCTGTTCTTTGCATGGGCACCCTTTGGATAGCAATAGAAATGCTCCAGCCCATAGGGGTACCCCGGGAACCCCAATTCCCTGGGTACCTAAATTCTAGGGGATTATGAAGGGACACTGTTATGCCATTTGGGGCTCAAATACTGGGTTACCAGTATGCTATAACCATAATTTAAGGAAGAGAGCATAACTACTGGGGTCCTGATAAGCAGGATCCGAGTAGACACAGTCAAACACACTGACAAACAGGCGAAAAGTGGGGGTAGCCGTGCTAGAAAGAGGCCACTTTCCTACACCCACTGCCTGTACGTCTTGAGGTATGAGGTTTCCCTGGACCACCTCACCCTCACCCAGGGAGACTAGGATTAACTCAGCTGGCTCCCCACCACTAACTGGGGCCAAGTCCTCCTCAAGCGCTAAACTGGCCACCCCAAGTGACTGCCCACTGGTGGGGGGCTGTGCTTGATTAGGACACTTGGGACTCCCTCTGATATGCCCTTCCTAATCACAGGCAAAGCAATTTATGGGTCCCTTTCCCTCAGGGTTACCTCAAGGGAACCAACTCTTCTTCTCAACAGGGGGCTGGAAATCTTTACCCTGGGAGCTAGTTTGAGGCCCATTAGAGAACTTCTTACTTTTGTCCTTGTTCCCCACCCCCTGCTTCTTTTGGAGACCACCCTTGGCAGAGTCTCCCCCATACAACTTCTTATGGACCCTGGTACTCACCCAACGGTTTACCTACTGAGCAAGCTTCCTGGGTTCATGAAGCCAGTTGTCAATCAAGTGCTGGTGCAGCTCTGGAAAACACAGACTAGACAAGATCCCCCATACAGACGAATTGTACAGCCACTGGTAATCTGTTACCTCACTGGCCTTCACCCAACCATCTAGTGCTCTGCAAAATGAATCCACACATTCAAGTCAGGTCTGGGAATTAAATTTTCTACTCTTCATCAACTTTTCCTATACATTTCTGGTTTCAGGCCATTACTAGTGATGAGGGCATCCTTCATGTTAGAGTAGGTGAGCTCACAAACTGTCCCTAGTGCTAACAAGGTGTCCCTCCCCACTGCTGTGAAGTAGTTCCACAGGCCCGCCCCCAAACCTCTGGAAATCCAATGCATGTGGAGAGCTACCTCATAGCCCTAACACCACCTGTGGATATCATCCTCTTCAGTCTACTGTTTCCCTTCACACTTGAGAAGGTACACTCTCCTCTCAGACTGCACTGAAGAAATTCTGCTACCATCTGTGCTGGACCTGCTTCTGCAATCCAGTTCCTTCAAGCTCAGCTCCTGAGATGAATGCATTTTCTCCTTCTCCTTAGGAATTCTCTCTTTTTCCATAGCACTTCTATCTTTCTGCTCCGCCCTTCTCATCCTAGCCAGCTCCAGCTGAAGCTCCTTTTCATGCTGCAGATTGAGCTTCTGTATTTCCCATTGATGCCTCCCGGTTTACTGCCTGTCCTCCAGTTCCTCCTGGGTCAAGCCTTTGAAAGAAACACTGCTGCCTGCCCTGGAGGCCCTCTTTCCATGCAGGCCTTGGTTATCCAACAAAACATCATGGATGCTCTGCACCTCCACATCCTCAGCAACATTCTCTTCCTCTGTGGGCTCATCAGCCTTTGCTGCCAGCCAGGCCCTCAGTGCCTTTTGCAGCTCCTCCTTTTTAGTGAGGCTTTTAATAAGGCATTTGAACCCCCTGCAGAATGTTTTGAGATGAGGCACAGTATAGGTCTCCAACCTCTCCTGCACAAATACTACTTCTGCATCTCCGACTGACATGACTGTAAGGAAGGCTCAACAAAGGTGCAGAGTTTGAGAAGGCAAAGTAAATCAAAAAAGGAAAAAGCCAAAAGGCCAGTTTAAAAACAGTATGTGATTGTGTAATGCTCTGCAATAAACAGTAGTGTACACCAGTCACTGTATGTCAAGTACAAATACCAGTTCTATCCTCATCCCTGATCACCAGTGTTAGAAATATGGTCTCTAGTTGGCAGTCAGTTTACACCCCATCTAAGTAGGGACCCTCACTCTAGTTAGGATAAGGGAGATACACAACTCAGATAACCCCTGCTCACCCCCTTGGTAGCTTGGCACAAGCAGTCAGGCTTATCTCACCCGCAATGTGGAAAGTAATTATACCAACATGCACAGTAACACAGACAAAACACCACAAAAGGACTCCACACCAGTTTAGAAAAAAAGCCAATATTTATCATCAAAAGGACAAATATCCAACTTACACAAGCAAAGATATTAATTTTTAAAGTAAAAAGAGTCTTAATCTATAGAAATCAATGGATGCGTTGTTTCAGCACAAAGTACCTGGTATGGGTCAAAAATAAAGCTGCACTGACGAGTGTGCATCGCAAAAGCAAGCAATGTGTCGATTCTTTACTCACAAGTGAGGCTGTGCATCGATTCTTTCTCTACCGAGTAAGCGATGCATCAATTTCTGGACAAGCAGCCTCAGGTCCATGCGGTGATGTTGAAGTTTTTGACACCCAGGGTCGGTGAGTGGAAATTCTGAAGCGCTATGCGAAGGGTCCGCATTGAGAACAGGCGCTGCATTGATTCTCCAGCTGCTAGGCAGGCACTGCATCGAATTTTATGCCACAGGACAGGTGCTGCATCGATTTTTCTGATGTGCACACAGCGGTGCATGGATTTTCCATTACAGGTTACCAGTTTCCAATTCTAAGCACCCAAGGACTGGATTTGGCACCACATAGCAAGTCAGAACTATCTACAGAAGAGCCCAGGCACTGGCAGATGAAGTATTTGACATCCCTGAGACTTCAAAGCAGGGGGCACGCTCATTCCAAGCTCTTGGAGAAACTTCACAAGGAGGATTTCAGAAAGCAAGGCCAAGTCCTATCCCTCTTAAGGCAGAAGCAGAGGCAGCAGGCCAGCACATCAAGGCAACAGGCAGAATGGCAGGCCCTTCTCAAGCATCAAGCTCTTCTCATTGGCAGAGGTTCCTCTTGATCCAGAAGTAATCTAAAGTTGTGGGGGCCAGCAGTCCAATACTTATACTAATTTCTGATACTAATTTCTGCCTTTGCAGTATGCAAATATGAAAGGAAAGTCTGTGTAGTGCCCCTTTCCTGCCCTGACCCAGGCACACACTAGGGGGTTGGAGTCAGTAATGTGTGAGGGCAGGTTGAGCCCTTCCATTTGCAGGTGACAACCACTCCCTCCTACTCTAGCTCAGGAACACCCATCAGGATTTACAGGACACACCTCAGCTCCCTTTGTGTCACTTTCTAGAGTGAATTCACAAACAGCCCGACTCCCAGTCTGACCCAGATGTGTATTCAGCAGCCAGGCAGAGGCATGGAATGGTTAAGCAAGAAAATGCCCACTTTCTAAAAGTAGCATTTTCAGACAATCTAAAAAACAACTTTACCGAAAGATGTATTTTTAAATTGTGTAATCAGACACCCCAAACTCCAAATCTCTATCTGCTCCCAATAGAAAACTGCACTTAAAAGATATTTAAAGGCAATCCCCATGTTAACCTATGGGACAGACAGGCCTTGCAATAGTGAAAATGAATTTGGCAGTATTTCACTAGCAGGACATGTAAAACACAACAGTGCATGTCCTACACTGCACCCTGCCCATTGGGCTGCCTTGGTCCTATCTTGGGGGGCCTTACATGTAGTAAAAGGGAAGGTTTGGGCGTGGCGAGTGGGTACACTTGCAAGGTCGAACTGGTAGTGCAAAACTGCACACACAGATACTGCAGTGGCAGGTCTGAGACATGTTTACAGGGCTACACATGTGGGTGTGTGGGTGGCACAATCAGTGCTAAAGGCCCACTAGTAGTATTTGATTTACAGGCTCTGGACACCCATAGTGCATTTTACTAGGGACTTATCACTAAATCAAATGTGCTGATCATGGAAAACCAATTACTAATATCTTTTAGACAGAGAGCACTTGCACTTTAGCACTGGTAAGCAGTGGTAAAGTGCACAGAGCATCAAAACCAGCAAAAACAAAGTACAGCACAGGGTCCAAAAACAGGAGGTCAGAAGCAAAAAGTACAGGGAAACCACGCCAAGAGCTGCCAAGTCTAACAATCATCTTCTATCTTTCAAATACCAGGTAGGTTGGTTGATAAAATTTTGTACTTGGATTATGAAAACACTGAATATGCTTCTTACTATACTCCCTTGGGAAGCTCAGAGAGGGGATGTGCAGGCATTGGTGATCTTTGTCTTGATTAAGCAAACTTTATTTGGGTCTGCCAAGTTATCTCCTTCAGCATTTGCAACTAGTGCAGAATGTGGCAGCTTGTCTGTTTTTTTAGCTTTCCCATCACTGTGCCATTTCCTCATACTTACTAGAGTTGCGCTGGTTACCAGTAAAAAAACTAATTTTGTTCAAGATGTTGGTCTTAGTCCATTGTGGTTTTTACGGCACAGGGCCAGAGTATTTGTCTGCCAGACTGCAGTGGTACTGAGAGAACATAGCTTATATAATCTATAATAACATGAAATGTTTATGAATTAGTGTGTGATAATGCCGCATAGAAACTATAGAAATTATTTTTTCGCTTAAACGTGCACTTGAAATGTAACCACGGGAAGTGGCCGCCAATGTATACGCAGACTAATAAAATGACTAAATGTTTATGAGTTATTATACTTAAATAAGTTTTGTACTAATTATTAATGATTACGTTATTGAATTTGTGCTGAAATCCTTGTAGGCCTTAAGTTAGCATGAGTCGACGCTTACCTGCTTGGCTCTCATATTAAACATATTTTTTCCTATCTTGCAGTATGCTGACTCGCAAAAGGACATGACCTCTTGTTTTCTTCAAACTAGAAGCTGAATGTAACCATAGTAGATCCGTTCCCATGAAATCCCCTTTGCTTGTAGAAAATGTTTATCAAAATGCAACAATGTAGATTAATGTAATGTACAAGGTCGTTTGAACCGGTGAAGACAATGGAGCTACTGACCAAAAGATGTGCAAAGGATTACAGGAGGATGAAATCGTACCGGAGGTGCTACCTCCGAAGACGTCAATCATGTGGTCCAATGAAAAGCTTGTAAAATATTATGGGGTGAAAGATTAATGACATAATCCATTTTCCAATTGGGCAAAGATAGTGGGGTATAACTAAGATCCAATAGAATTTTAGGGGAATGTACAACGAAAAAGGGATAAAAACTCATGACACGGGGAGCCATTTGGAATTAGGTAGGGAATGCTATTGATTTTATCCAGAAACTTTGTCACTCTGTTTGGTGACTTTGCTGATTTTACTTAGAACCATCCTCTTCCTTAGATTGCCCATTTTACACTTTACCTCCTTATGAGGGAAGTGCCCCTTCTTCCCCAGAGCTGAGTTTGACTGATGGCGAATTAACTGATGTCCTGAAGACGAAGACTGAACCTGAGTGCTGACCTAAACTTTGAAGGGTAACTATGACAATACAAATTGTGATTTGTCTGTTTGCTTTTCCTTTCGAGGTACCAACTGCTTACTTTTGACAGGAACCATAGTTAGTTGTTTTCCAAATTGGTGTTCTAAATTGTTTTGCATGAAGCCCAACATGCTAATGCTAATTAGTGGTTAGGACAGGTGTTCACTGAATTGACGCAAATAGACAAACGACTAAATCTATGCTTTGTTGAACCGACTCGTTATTGACACTCTGCTAAATTGATCTATGTTTACACTGTGTTATGTTTTGATGTTTGTGATTTTCGCTTTAATTAAATCTTATCAAAATTGCCATATCGTGATAATGCTATTATGCTTCTTGGTTTTAAGATTAACACATCTACTTTTAGAATTGTAACTAATAGGGAATAAAAACTCAAAATTCTACTAAGCTGGTGCGGTTATTCATGACTGCAAGGTCATGGTGGTGTTTTGAATTGATTAATGACTTTGACTAAAGTGAAATGCATCGTTGTGATAAATATTGATGACATCATTGATGTACTGATTGACATATTGATTAGCTATCTCGTCCTAAGGTGTCTCTCAACTGGGTCAAAAGATTCATTGGCCTTAAACGAGTCCTGATGTGTAATAAATTATCATAAAGGGACGCGTTGACAGTTCTAGTAGCAGAGCGACGGTTTGGCCCTTTGGGGCCCTAGGACGGAGAGTTATTGTTTAGATTGTTTTTCTGAGATAATGCAAATTGGAGGTATGATGTGTTTCTAAATTCACCATGACTTTCCTGGGATCTCGGAACCTGCCTAAGTGAGTTGGGGATGTTCTCGGCATTTTAGCATGTGTGGTGTAGGATTTGCGCTTGCTCAGCTTATGCATCTTGCAGGAGATTTGTGATGTTTGTGTGTATTTAGGCCAGGTGATGTTGTTTTAGTAGGAGTGGGCGTACTCCACAGTATGAGAGTAGGGAAGTCGGCGTACTTCATATGAGTGTGGCGCTTTGTGCTAAATAATTCTCCACGTGGTTGGTTGTTAATGTACGGACCCGTTGCGGTCTAAGACTCCAGAGTATATTGACAAGTGTAGGAGACACTTGAGTTTATGTTGTAATTTGTGTGGTTCAGTAGGTCAATCGGGCGTGGTTGACAAGTCGAGTTTGAGTCAATTGTGTGAGTGAAACCTTCGATGGAGATTTGGCAAGTTCTAAAGTGCACTAGAACAAACACTTGACAAGTCGAGAATAGTATTTGCGGGTCGAATTCTGCTTGTGGGTGTGGGAACTGAGAAGGAGAGAGTAGCGGCTGAGGCTTCAAGTGAAATCTTTGTAAAGTTCTGAAGCGATTGTGTACCCTTCCTGTAGTGAACCGGCAAATTTGAGTTGTTGTTGTTGTTAAAGGTGCTCGCAGTATGTTGCATTAGTTTGGTGTGAATCCAGTGAGGGGCGGACAAGCCGCAAGACTTTGTCAGCTGCAGTGTGTGTGAGTGTGACGTCAGTAGTGCTGCGCTGAGATAGGTCAGTTGCCGAGAGGGGCTGCACACAGATTGGCTGCCGTCCTTGAGAGGCAATAGGTTGAGAAAGGTAGGTGAAGAGTGTCCTGGGAACTAAAGTAACTTCCTGATTAAATACAGACAAAAGAAAAAGACGCAAAAATGAATTTTTATCAAAGCTTTGAGGAGCGCTCTGAAAGGAGACGCATACATTATGGCGAGTGAAGGAGAGCCTACACCGCCTGAGGGTACTCCAACTTATATAGTCATGGAGGAAAAGGGTGTCGTGCCTTGCTTATGGATGAAACAAAGGCGCAAATTGACAGAGAAGGAGGGATGTTTGGCGTTTCCGGAGCACAGAACATTCAATACGAGAATTTTTGAGAATTTGAGGTGGATGTTAAGTGTACAAAAGCCACCTCCGAGGCCAGCTCAGTACGAGGCTTTAGCAGTCTGGGATTTGATAGCTATTAAACAAAGACAGCAGAAATTCGAGAGGAGAATGAGAAGGGCAGAAAAGACCTTAGCTGAGGCTAGATGGAACAATGAGAGAAAAATGTGGAGACGGGGGATAGTTGACGGACTCAAATTGTTTCCAGCAATAGCGCAGGGAGACGAGACGCAGGGGAAGAAAGCCACCTGTAAGACAGACAAGGACTCTAGTAAACCGAAAGAGACTAGGAGGTCTTGGATAGAAGATGACTCAGACGATGAAGAGTTTCTTAATCAGTTATTGCATGATCGCCCGCCACCTTATGCAGTAAACGGCAATGCCCGAGCACTAGTGTGGGTCCTGGTAACCCGACGCAGGAGAAGGGAGTTACTGATACAGTGCAGACTAGTGATACAGGTTTGATACAGAATGGTGTCAGTGTGCCCACTGCGTCAGACATGCAGATACAGTTGCAACCTCCACCACAGATACAGAGAATCTATCCAGACTTCCCATTACTGGAGTCTACTACAAATCTGATAGTGCCGCCTGACCTGATATATACAAAATCGAGGTTAGTGCAGATCGAACCAACTCCGCAATTGCTGCCCCAGCCGCAGCAACAGCTGGTTCCGAGTTATAGCCAGTAGCAGGATCTTCATTAGTGCCTCTACCAGTTACAGCCAGTCAAGCTTTGGGAGCTCCTACTCCGCGGGGTTTGTCCAGGTCAGACACCAGCTGCCATATCATTACCAATTACTGTCGGTCCATCAATACCACTGTATGCGCAAGATAAGTCTGGCATATACGATCAGGGAGTGAGGACACCAGAAATGACAAGAGGAGGGTTCACAGGAACCCCCAGCCCATTCTACCAAGAGAACAAGCAGCAGAAGGACTCAGATCTTTGTTAGACCTCAGTCCGATTGGAGCTCCTCTAGAGGCAATGAGACAAGCAGGACTAAGTGTGTTAGCCCCACAGACAATGAGTGCAGAGACATCACAGTCACCGTTGATGCAGTCAGGAAACATTTTGTTGCAAGGTTTCTCTGTGCAACAACTGAATGAGTGGTTAGAGAAAACTTACACTCCACAAAAGACTGCAGTAACTGAAAAAGATGAGTACCTGAACTTTGTGAGACTGGGTGTGGAAGCTGCTGAACTAGTGGAAGGGACAATAGGGGTAAACAGATTAGAATCATACACAGAAGCAGAGTTAAGGTATCTGTGCCCCAAGATTACTAAAGAAGTGGACAAGGTGCATCAGAGGTTGGCGAACCTGGCAGACAAATACAATATTGACATTGAGAATACTAAGCATTTGAAAAGGAGTTACAGATTAGATTTAGATTCCAAAGATTTTGATCACTTGAGGTCAGCCGGAATAAGTGCGCATCTTAAAGAAATACTGCAAAGTGCTCAGATCTGGGGAGCCTTAGAAAAGTGGGAAGGCAGATGGGCAAAGAAAAGAGATAAGGAGAAAAGCGACAGTCCTGTATCAAGTCCGACTAAAGCCTCACCAGACACTGGGACAGTAAAGATACTTCCAATGAGAGAAACAGCTGGAGGGGTTCTAGTCCATGTACCGTGGTCCAGGGGAGACATTTTGTCATTTACAAACGATTATACCAGGTTAAGGGAGAAACCGATAGAATGGTATCAGCAAACGGATAGGTTTGTAAAGCTTGCAAAGTGTCTCTGGGAAGGCTTGAATACTTTGTTTGAGATTATTGTCCCACCCGACTTATGGCTTGAGTGCAAGAGGGGTGTAGACTGGCTGACACAGGAGCCGGCAAGGGATAAAGTGACTGGAGCACCATCTGAGGAGGTGATGAAGTACTATCATAAAGTGATTGAGTTTTTGAAGAAAAAGGTGTTGCCGAAGGTGACAGATTGGCAGAAAATCGACCGTACCTCACAGGAGGTTAAAGAGTCAATCCATGCTTACTATGAGAGGTTATTGAAGGCGTTCAAACATTACAGTGGCACTGAGACTATTCAGCCAAAGGACATGAACCATCTTGTGTTTAGGTTGTTGAAGGACTGAGACCTGAGACTATCCAGATGATTAAGAATCACTTGATCTGTTGGCAAGCGAAGCCGATTGATGAGGTGTTGCAGTATGCGAAATACTGTAGTGACGAGATTGAGCTGAAGCAGAGAAAATTGAAGGAGAAAGTGATGATGATGCAGATAAGGGCAGCGCAGGCAGGTATGGAAGGGAATGGAATCCAGCAGATGGTACAGCAACAGCCACAAATGAATGGCGTGTTTCAGGCACAGCCGAGAGGCCGAGGTCGAGGTTTTGTGAATCGCGGTCCAGATTTGAATACTGTTGTGGTTCAAAATGATGCGCACAGGATGAAAAAAATGTCACCATGTCACACGTGCGGGGGCGTGGGGCATTGAAAGCGGTAATGCCCCAATGCAGTGCATGATGGTGTCTTTCAACAAAACAGTGATGTCGGTACATTTAAAAATGTGAGAGGTCCAAAAATGAGAGGTCAAAATCAGAACTTCCAAAATAACATGGTCCAGATGCAGGGGTTACAGCCCATGCAGCAAATGCAAATGCCGCGTGTTCAACCAGCACAAATGCAGCAGGTACAACAGCAGGTTCCCATGGTACCTAGACAGCAAATGCAATTACCCTTAGCCCCAATGGGACAGCAACAGGTGATGCTTCCTCAGCAGGTCACAGGTTAAGTAGCAAGTCAAAATAATACAGTATAGCAGTTCCCATTACGTGGTGAAGATGGAATGAATGATGAATGGTCAGATGAGATTTCAGACAGGGAAGAGTGCAGGCTTGCAGCATCCCTAGAAGTAGATCAGAGGGGACCCTATGTAGAGGGAAAGGTGATGGGTCACAAGGTTTCATTCTTGGTTGAAACCGGAGCTACACGCTCTACAGTCAGAAGTGCAGAGGTTCAGAAATTGTTATTTTCAGGGCGTACCATAAAAGTGGTAGGAGTAGCAAACCAGTATTTGACAAATCTAATCACAGATCCGGTGCAAGTTGAGATTGGCAACTTTCAGGGACTGCATAAGTTTGTAGTCTGCGATTCAAGTCCTGTGTCCCTACTGGGAAATGACTTACTGTGCAAAACGAAATGTTCAATTACCAGTTCTAACGATGGAATTGAGGTGCAGACAAACAGTGATGATGAAGGGGAAGATGGTCAGTTCTCAGAATTAAAGACAGAAACCGCGAATGAGGATTACCCTTTGATAACCCTATTCCTGATGCTTACAGTGACTGACTTACCAGCTGAGTTACAGGGAACAGTGACAGAGAAAGTGTGGGACTTGACAGGAAAAGAAGTAGTGCTTTTAAAAGGAGTGGAACCAGTTAAAGTACAAGTGAAGCCGAATGCAGTGTTTCCCCAGGTGCCGCAGTACCACATGGCACAAGATGTCCTTATTCAGGTGTCACAAATAATTGCGGATTTTGTAAAGCAAGGAGTTTTGAAAGAAGTGTTGAGCAGCCCATGTAATTCACCAATAATGGGTCTGAAAAAGCCTTGTGGGAAGGTTCAAATTGTGCAGGACTTAAGGAAAATAAACAAGATTGTGGTAAAATGTTGCCCCATAGTGCCGAACCCAGCAGTGATTATGTTCCAAGTTCCGTGTGATGCAGAATGGTTCACCGTTGTAGACTTGTCACAAGCTTTCTTTTCGGTGCCTCTCCATGAGGACAGCCAATTTTTATTCAGTTTAAAATTCCCGGACAAGGTGTACAGTTGGTGTAGAATTCCTCAAGGGTTTTCTGAGTCACCATCTATCTTCAATCAGATATTGAAGAAGGACTTAGAGTCCTTAGAACTGCCTTTCAGTTCGACTCTAGAGCAGTACATTGATGACTTTCTGATTGCGTCCAGAACAAAAGACGACTGTAGGTATGACACAATTGCCTTATTGAACCATTTGGGAAAGAACGGACATAAAGTGTCTCCAAAGAAGCTGCAGTACAGTCAGAAAGAGGTAAAATACTTAGGGCACTTGATTGAGAGAGAGTCTAGGAAAATATCAAAGGAAAGGGTGACAGCTATACTACAGATGAAACCACCGACAACAAAGAGAGATGTCAGGATGTTTTTGGGAATGGTGGGCTACTGTCGCCAGTGGATACCCAACTTTTCAATTTTCTCTAAACCGTTAATAAAACTGACAGGCAAGGAAACTAAGGATGAACTGTATACTATAAATCTGTCCAAGGAAGAGCTTGAGTCATTCATGGAATTGAGGGAGTGCATGTGCAGGGCACCAGCTTTAGGTATGCCTGATTACACGAAGCCTTTTCTACTGTCTTGTCATGAACGTGATGCTTGTTCTTTGTCTGTCTTGACACAGGTCCATGGAGGTGCAAACCGCCCTGTAGCGTATTTTTCATCTACCTTGGACCCAGTCGCAGCAGCCTTACCGGGTTGTTTGCACATAGTTGCAGCAATTGGTCAGAGCCTCACGCAGTGTGAAGGCATAGTGATGGGACATCCCTTAACAGTAATGGTTACACATTCAGTTGAAATTCTGTTGACTCAAACTAAAACCCAGCACATGACAAATGCCCTACTTACCCAATATGAGACAATTATTTTGGGGTCGCCAAATGTCTCCTTAAAGAGATGTACTATATTGAACCTGGCAACTCTACTTCCTGTTGAAAGTCCTGAGATTAATAATGAAGAGGAAGTGGATTATGATTGTCTTGAGGTAACAGAACTATGTACCAAGCCCCGACCTGATATTCAAGATACGCAGTTAAAAGAAAATGACTGCATTATGTTTGTTGATGGATCCTGTTTGAGAGACTCAGTTGGAATACTGAGAGTCGGTTATGCTGTGTGTACAATCGCAGGTATTATTGAAGCCTCCTGGCTCGAGAGAGTGTATTCCGCACAAGTGGCCGAATTAATTGCCCTTACTAAGGCATGCTGCGCAGCTGAAAATTTGAAAGTCACTATCTATACTGACAGCAGATATGGATTTGGAATTGTACATGATTTTGGCCAATTGTGGTCACAGAGAGGTTTCATGACCTCTTCTGGTTCTCCAGTGAAAAATGGCGAACAGATTAAAGATTTGTTACATGCGATTCAGTTACCTCTTGAAATTGCCGTGGTGAAATGCAATGCTCATGTTAAATCACAAGACTTTGGGCCTGATTACAACTTTGGAGGAGGTGTTAATCTGTCCCAAATGTGACGGATATACCACCAGCCGTATTACGAGTTCCATAGGATATAATGGACTCGTAATACGGCTGGTGGTATATCCGTCACATTTGGGACGGATTGACGCCTTCCTCCAAAGTTGTAATCAGGCCCTTTGTGTCAATGGGAAATGGCTTTGCCGATCAAGTCGCAAGGTTTGCGCATTGAACTGTATATCGTTCAAGGACCAGTGGGAATTTTTACCGCAAACGGAAAATTAGACATGTTTGAACTTTGCATTAAGAGTTGTCGACACACTGGATGAACTGAAATCACTACAGGGTCGTACTAGCAGAGAGGAAAAATGCCCCTGGCAGAGAATGCAATGTGTACAGAGGGCTGACGACTTGTGGGTTTCAGAAGAGGGGAAGCTGGTTTTACCAAACAGTCTCATGTCACAATTTGCAAGGCTTTATCATGGTCAGGCACACCTTGGGAGGGACGCAATGATCAGATTGTTCAAAATTGACTGGTTTAACCCGAAATTCAGACAAGCCGCAGAGGTTACTTGTCACCGGTGCATCATCTGTCAGCAGATGAATGCAGGAAAAGGGACTGTGGTAACTTTGAGCCACATAGGGAGAGCTGGCGGTCCATTTAGTAGGATGCAAATGGATTTCATTGAGATGCCTGTTTGTGGAGGATTGAGGTACGTGTTGGTGATTGTGTGTGTTTTCAACCACTGGATTGAAGCTTACCCCACACGTAGAAATGACAGTCTCACAGTTGCAAAGATGTTGCTTAGAAAACTAATACCCAGGTTCGGTTTCCCGGTCTCTTTAGAATCAGATAGGGGCAGACACTTCGACAATGAGGTGATTAAGCTCTTGTGTGCTGCGTTAGACATTGAACAGAAGCTGCATTGTAAAACCGCCCTGAAGCATCAGGACTAGTAGAACAGATGAATGGTACCTTGAAGTCGAGAATGGCAAAAATGTGTGCAGCTACCAATATGAAATGGCCAGATGCGTTACCTTTAGTGCTAATGTCAATGAGAAACACTCCCGATAAGAAGACAGGACTATCACCCCATGAGATCCTCATGGGCAAAGCTATGAGGCTACCCGCAGTACACGCAAATGCTCTTGTGAATATCACAGATGATATGGTGTTGGACTACTGCAAAGGTTTGGCTGATGTGGTTCGCTCTTTTTCTCACCAGGTGGAAGCCAACACACTGCCACCGATCAGTGATCCAGGTCACACCCTGCAAACCGGTGACTGGGTGGTTGTCAAGAAGCACGTGAGAAAGTCGTGTTTGGAGCTACGCTGGAAGGGGCCATACCAAGTAATACTGACAACAACCACTGCTGTGAAATGTGCAGGCGTTCCAAACTGGATACATGTCAGTCACACAAAGAAGGTAACATGTCCGACTGATGAGGAACTTGAAGTTTCTGACTCAGCAATTCCAGAGAAGGAAGTCTCAGGGCCAGAAAACAACAAGGGGGAACTGAGACTACAGGAGAGCCCACTGAGGACGGCCTAGTCCCTCAAACAGTAAACGAGTTTGAGAGAGGTGACAGTGAGCCTATCTCAGTAGAGGCAGCAGGAGAACTAAATCAAGGAGAGGTTCTCCCAGAAGTAGATGGGTACGGGTTAGAGCTTGAACCTGCTACGGACCCAGAAGAAGAAGAAGGGGAAATAGTAGAGAGAGGTCAAAGCACACCGGCATCCCCTGAGCCAGTTGCAGGTCCGTCAAGAGAAAAAAACACCATAGCACAAGAGGAGGGTGCTGTTCAGCGTCCTGAAAGGACGAGCAGGAAGAAAACGCATAAAGGTGATAACTGGCAAGAGAAGCAGGCTGCGAAAGAAAAGGTTGTACCAGGTGAAACAACAGTGGAAGAAATCGATACAACCCGAGTAGAGGATCTAAGTGAAGGAGAATTGCAAAGTGAACACAGGCTGAAAAGAAAAAGAACCTCAAATAGAAGGTACGCAGGTCCTGAATGGGCATATGCAACAACATCTGAATGGCAACAAGAATTCTTAGCGTTCTGTTTTGATTGAGAAGTACCAGGCCAATATTACGGTACCTGAATTCAAACTGAGAAAGAGACTGTGTTAAAGTTCAAATTGAAATTGAAAGCTGAAAAGCTGAGAAAGAGACTTATAAATTACCGGATGTGACACAAATAACCTGAATTGACTTTGAAATCCGATATGACAAGCTGCTAACCTGATTGACAAAAGGATCCTGGAGTGAGAGAAACGCTGTAAATACACGCAGAGAGAGAGAGAGAGACTTTGCATCAAGAAGAAAAAAAAAAAAAGAGAGAGTTTTTATATCGTCCTCAAGTTGATTGTTTGCTTTTAGTTATTCTGCTATCTGATTCTTTACAGACCATGGCTCATAATAGTGGTAGTAGCAAGAAGGGTAAGGTGTGTGGTTGGTTCAGTGTTATATTAGGTAATGTGTGTGCAATAATAATTGTAGGTGTGATTGTGGGAATGCCGTGGTTGGATAAGAAAGCGACTAACAATGCTTCAAAACCTGAGACTACAACACTAACACCGTGGGAAATGTTTGAGCAAAATACAAAACACTTGCATGAGGGAACTAATTCAAAAGGGGAACTCTCCACTAACGTCTTCTATCGCTTACTGAATGAGTATGTTGAAACTATGGATGCGAGAAATTGTTATGTGTGCTGTTGGAAAATGGTTTATTGGCAAGGGCAGGTAGGTACCTACACTTAGCAATAGGCCACTAACCTCCACTAAGGTCCAGTTAGGTCTCAGTAAATTAAACCCAGCTCAACCCTTGGTAGCTTGGCAAAGAGCGTCAAGGCTTAACTTAGGAGACAGAGTGTAAAGCATTCAAATATCACAAAACAGTAATTAAATAAAACACAGGAAACAGTTTAAAAATCCAAAACCAATTTAAAAAATAGATTATATTTTTAGCTTTAAAATGACACCAAAACGAATAAAATCGGATAAGGGGAACCGGAGAAATGAATTTTTAAAGAATTATTATTTTTTTAGCGCCTAGAAACAAAAAGCGCCAACCGGGTCATCTGGTTGCACCTCGACCGGGGCAAAGTCAAAGTTTCAGGCCGACCGCGATGGAGCCCTGCTCAGCTACAGATCGCGGGAGGCCTCGGTTAAAAGTTTAGCTTCACACCTAGTCTCTTTTTCGAAGATTTTCTTCAGCGGGACGAACCTGCCAGTCCAATCTGACCACCTGGAGCCCTTCTCTGGATACGCGATGCTGGAATCCTCGGTGGAGATTTTTACCTTCGGACTTAGTTGTTTTTTCGAGGTGAAAATCCTTCGACCGGGGTAAACCTGGATCTTGATCCGACGTCCATGGAGCCCTCCTCGGATACGCTGGCTGGAAGGTCCCGGTCAACTTTTTACCTTCGGAATTAGTCTCTTTTTCTGAGATTTTCTTTACCGGGACGAACCAGCAAATCAGGCCGGGTCGCGGTTGACGCAAGCCGGCTAGAGTTGCCGCGGCGGGTCGGTCCCTCTATGGAGCTTTTTTTCAAAAAGTTTCAAAAGTTGCTCCAAATGTCCTTCTCTGCCTTTGAAGACCAGTTTGGCAGCCCTCCCCCTTCCTGCCTCACCATCTGCTAAGGGGAGATTCCCTCCCACAGGCACATTCCTTTGTGTGAAGCCATGCCACTTCACACCTCATCAAGGCAGCTTGGCCAAGCTGCTAGAGGCTGGCCAATCAGAGCACAGCAGCAAAAACAATGCAGGGCTGAAATTGGCAACTTTTCAGGTAAAGTTTAAAACTCTTTACCTGAACAAGTTATATTAAATCCAACAACTGGAAGTTGTGGGATTTATTACAACAATTAATTTGATACCAAATTCTTGGTATGCATCATTTAAGGAGACTTTAAAAATTAAAATAAAGTCTCCCCATTCTAGCCTATGGATGCCATTTACTACAATGAGGGAAAAATGAATTTGGCTGTTTTTACCTCACCAGGGCTTATAAAACTATTTTTATAAAGTCCCTGCTTATAGTTACATGGCAACCAGCCCTAGGGGCACATAGGGCACACCTTAGGGGTGACTTATATGTAAAAATAAGGTAGTTTAAGACTTTGGAACTACTTTTAATAACAAAGTCGAATTTGCATATAACTTTAATTTAAAAGCAGCCAGCAAGGCAGGCCTGCCTTTAAAATGACACTGGGCACCTCAGCAGTGCACCTATGGGTGCACCACCTATGCTGTGGTCCCTAAACCTACATGCCCTACCGTATACTAGGGACTTATAGGTAGTTTAACTTAGCCAATTATAATTAGCCTAATTTGCATATCCATTTTACACAGAGCACAGGCCCTGGGACTGGTTAGCAGTACCCAGGGCACCATCAGAGTCAGGAAAACACCAGCAAAAAGTGGAAAATGGGGGCAAACAGTTAGGGGGCCTCTGCAATCAGCCCTGTTTCCCCACATGTGCACAAAGATTCCTTCATCAGTACAAGAAGGGGTCACCTACCATAGTCTTCCTTTAACTTACGGGATAAGCTGTAGTCTGCTATTAACAAGATTCTATGATCAAGAGCATGTGCAATATTTTTATTCTAATTTAGATGTGGTGTTTTCCTTTGTGCCTGTGATACAGGTTTTGAATAAGTTAGCTAAGGAGCATAGTATAAAATTAGTTAGAGGTTTCTTTGAACCAACACTTACATTTGGGACAGCTTATGCACACTGCAACAATCTGACTTGCTTATTAACACCTAGATAAAAGCTTCTTAGATCACACTAATGATAGACGCAAAGCACTGAAAGAGAGACTAGAAAAGGGGCTAGAGAAACACACAAATGCAAATGATCATGCTTACACTGCAATAAAGACGCAAGGCAAATTAGCTATAGATGCATTACATGTAGGAAGGCTTTGTATATATGGGCCAAAATCTGATCATGACACTTTATTTGTGGGAACGAGTGAATGCAGGCATGTGTTTTTGTTTCAGAGTAAATGGACATTCATGTTAAATGGACAGGATCCAGCGATCCCTGGGATCTATTACATCTGTGGACTTAATGCTTGTTACCGTCTCCCTAAGGGATGGTATGGGACATGTTATTTGGGAATAGTCTTCCCAAAGATTTACCAGATTGATGACTTAAAGCAAATACCTAAAACGTCTGAATTACAACATGCTAGACAAAAACGAGAGACAGCGGCTGCTGTCGTTGGTGACATATTTGGAGCCATAATTCCTTCAGTAGGGGTTATTCTAAACTCCATAAAGATTCGAAAGTTGTCTACTATTATGGATAACATGCTGACAAATTTTACAGAGGCTATACTCCTGATGGGTAATGAACTTGTTGCAGAAAGAGCTATGACTCTTCAAAATTGGCTTGCTTTAGACATTCTTTTAGCAAAGAGCGGCGGAGTCTGCAAGATGCTCAACAAGCATCATTGCTGCTCTTTTATACCGGACAATAGTAAAAAGATTAGAGGTATGCCTACTAACCTAACTAGAGATAGTGCAGATTTGAAGGAATTGAAGGAACCTGGAGTGTGGGAGAAAGTGGGAAAAGGAATTGCCAGAGTAGGGAACTGGTTCAGCATCATTTGGAATGGGGTTCTTGCTAAAATACTAGGGGGTCTATTAATTATTCTGGTCTGTTTATTAGGGTTATGGGGAGCATTAAAAATTAATGACAAAATTAAAAAAAATCGGACAAAGAGAAACAAGAGAAATGAGGAAAGTGAAAGGGAGAAAATGTTCAATGAAATTTGGGAAAGTTCACACAAGGGACAAGATGTTGAAATGCGCATTATGCGGAAGGTGAAAAATTAAAAGTGAAAGGTTGAATGGGAAAGATTTGTGTGATGACGAACGTCATCAGAGGAGGGACTGAGAGAGCATAGCTTATATAATCTATAATAACATGAAATGTTTATGAATTAGTGTGTGATATTGCCACATAGAAACTATAGAAATGATTTTTCGCTTAAACGTGCACTTGAAATGTAACCATGGGGAGTGGCCGCCAATGTATACGCAGACTAATAAAATGACTAAATGTTTATGAGTTATTATAATTAAATACGTTTTGTACTAATTATTAATGATTACGTTATTGAATTTGTGCTGAAATCCTTGTAGGCCTTAAGTTAGCATGAGTCAAAGCTTAGCTGCTTGGCTCTCATATTAAACGTATTTTTCCTATCTTGCAGTGTGCTGACTCGCAAAAGGACCTCTTGTTTTCCTCAAACTAGAAGCTGAATGTAACCATAGTAGATCCGTTCCCATGATATCCCCATTGTTTGTAGAAAATGTTAATCAAAATGCAACAGTGTAGATTAATGTAATGTACAAGGTCATTTGAACCGGTGAAGACAATGGAGCTACTGACCAAAAGATGTGCAAAGAATTACAGAAGGATGAAATCATACCGGACGTGCTACCTCCGAAGACGTCAATCATGTGGTCCAATGAAAAGCTTGTAAAATAATATGGGGTGAAAGATTAATGACATAATCCATTTTCCAATTGGGTAAAGACAGTGGGGTATAACTAAGATCCAATAGAATTTTAGGGGAATGTACAACGAAAAAGGGATAAAAACCCAAGACACAGGGAGCCATTTGGAATTAGGTAAGGAATGCTATTGATTTTATCCAGAAACTTTGTCACTCTGTTTGGTGACTTTGCTGATTTTACTTAGAACCATCCTCTTCCTTAGATTGCCCATTTTACACTTTACCTCCTTATGAGGGAAGTGCCCCTTCTTCCCCAGAGCTGAGTTTGACTGATGGCGAATTAACTGATGTCCTGAAGACGAAGACTGAACCTGAGTGCTGACCTAAACTTTGGATGGTAACTATGACAATACAAATTGTGATTTGTCTGTTTGCTTTTCCTTTCTAGGTACCAACTGCTTACTTTTGACAGGAACCATAGTTAGATGTTTTCCAAATTGGTGTTCTAAATTGTTTTGCATGAAGCTCAACATGCTAATGCTAATTAGTGGTTAGAACAGGTGTTAACTCAATTGACGCAAATAGACAAATGACTGAATCTATGCTTTGTTGAACCGACGCGCTATTGACACTCTGCTAAATTGACCGTGTTATGTTTTGATGTTTGTGATTTTCATTTGAATGAAATCTTATCAAAATTGCCATATCGTGACAATGCTATTATGCTTCTTGGTTTTAAAATTAACACTTCTACTTTTAGAATTGTAACTAACAGGGAAAAAAAACTCATAAAATTCTACTAAGCTGGTGTGGTTATTCATAACTGCAAGGTCATGGTGGTGTTTTGAATTGATTAATGACTTTGACTAAAGTGAAATGTATCTTTGTGATAAATATTGATGACATCATTGACGTATTGATTGACATATTGATTAGCTATCTCGTCCTAAGGTGTCTCTCAACTGGGTCAAAAGATTCATTGGCCTAAAACGAGTCCTGATGTGTAATAAATTATCATAAAGGGATGCGTTGACAGTACCATCCAGCTAGGGTGCTTCTTTCATGTGATGCTCTGCTGATGGTGGTATCTCAGTTTAAGCAAGTCAGTATAGGAGGGTCATCTATTAAGGTACACGCTCTGAAAGCCTGGAATGGTTTACTGTTTCAACCTAGGGCACGTCAGGTTGAAACAGGCTTTCGGAAAAGGCATAAAACGCATTGGTTTATGACATAACGTATTCTCTCCTCCTGGGGTTAACTTTTGGATCAGTCACTCTCTAAGTAGCTGTGCGCTATGTAAACCTTTTCATTCATTCCTTCATTCATTCAGTCTTCATAGTTTGATGGGTTGATGTAAAAGGATGTTGCTGGACATTCTGTATTTTTTGCACAAATATCTCTGATGTTCTTAGGTCAAATACATGTGCAATCCATTCTTTACTGCTTCGTAATACAAGCTATAAAGGTTCAGGACCATGGGAACCATTCTTAACTGAAAACCATCTGTATTTTTCAAGGACTCTGCCAGTTTGGGAAAGGAGGAAGCAGTGTCAGGGAATTATCACAATCAAAAGACTGCAAAAGAGGGGCCAGCAATAAAATATGGCTAAGTCTCTTTGTGAGGTATATCAACAAAGGCATTTTGAGCTACATAGATAAGTACTCCTGTAGTACTCTTTTATTTTACTCTTATGTGCCTTTGTAAATTAATCCAAAATATAGAAAATGGGAAAATAATGTGTTTTTTTTCCCTATAGAATTACTACAAATAGAAGGACTGCACCATTTTTGCACTTTTACTAATAACGTTTTGAATTTCAGAGCAAATTCAGAATGGCTCTTAAGAATACATAAGAGTACTCCTGAAGAACCACTTTCCATACTCATTAATTCTTTTTATGCCTCTGCCAGTGCGTCTGTATGGAAAAGATGCACTTCAAATGACCATCATAAGGCACATCTCAGAACCTTTTATTCAAGTTTTTCCACACTTTTTGTCTCACTAAATGGTGATAAACTAGTATCTGAACATATTCTAAGTATGAAGAAAAGATAGGCGAGAGAGGTTTCATATTTCTATAACTTTCTGTTTATTAATGTCAGGCCCAAATTAGATTTGTGCGTTTCAGAGCGCACACTCTTTTTGAGTTGCACTCTACAGCTTAAAGTCTTATAACAATGTAGTAAACTGCTTTTATTCATGAGGTGTAGTGTTTGATTTATGTGAATTCATGGAAAACCGAAAACTGAGAAAACACATTGGAAGAAATCAATTCATGGACAACTAATTTTAGGGAAAACAAGTTTAAGGAAATATGAATAAATCAGAAATTAAAGGAAATTTTAATAGAAAGATAGTTTGAAGGAAAAATCCAAAAATGCATTAAACATGGATGGGGTAGTGCAGGATCTTTGGGTTCAGGAAAGGGTATGGTAGTGTTTAGGGGTGATGTGAGTTTTTTAGGGATCAGAGATGGGTTGTGTTCAGATGTGGAAAGGAGTATTTAATGTTTAGAGATGGGTGGAGATTAGGGGTGATGAGGATTTTTAGGGATTGGAATAGAGGATTAGAAGTGGTAAGGGGTTTTGGGATCACAGATAAGTGGAGCTTGAGTGATGAGGGGATTTTAGGGTTCAGGAAAGGGAGGAGCATATGGGTGTTGAGCGGATTTTAAGGTTCACAGATGGATGGACTTTATGGTTGCTGATAGGTGTTATAATTTAGTGACGGGTAGATTTTAGGGGTAGTGAAGGGTACTGAGGCCAGGAATAGGTGGGGTTGAGGGGTGGTGGGAGGTTTTTAGGGGGTCAGTGATGGATGGTGTTTAGGGTGGTGAAGGGTTTAAAGGGTTCCAAGGTGGGAGGAGTTTAGATATAGAAAGAGGTTTGTAAGGTTCAATGATGGGTGATGTTTAGGGGCAGTAAGGGATTTTAGAGTTCAGAGATGGTGGGGTTTAGGTGTGGAAAGGTTTTGTGGGTTCAGATTGGGTGGAGTTTAGTAGTAGTAAGGTGGTTTAGGGATGGGTGGAGCTTAGGGGTAGAAAGGGCTTTTATGGTTAAGGAATGGGCAGGGTTTAGGGGTTATGGATATGTGTAGGAAAGGTTTTTTAGGGTTCAGAGTTGGGTGGAGTTTGGGATAAAAAAAGCTTTTAAATTTTTAGGGTTCAGGTATGGGGTGAGTTTGTCAGTCTGGGATGGGTGTAGTTTAGGCATGGTGAGGGGTTTTTAGAGAGCAGGGATTGATGGTGTTTAGGGATTGTGAGGGGATCAGGAATGCATGAGGTTTAGGGGTGGTGAAGGGGTCAACAAATTAAACACATCTAAAGTAATTGTTCAACAATGTAAAAGGTATACATTTGAAATAATGTCCCATGAAATAAAGTATTGAACGAATTACGTCAGTCAAAAATATTTTTGAAAGTAAGATCCGCAATCATTGATTTTACCCCTGAGAAATTAAGGTTGCAAAAAACAATTTCGAAAAAAACTGCATAAAATGGTTTCTATGAAATGTTAATTGCCATTCATCCTGCAAATTTCCATTAAGCAATTTAAGTGAAATGGTTTCTTAGTAATAGTATTGAATGAAATTGTTTTTCTGTGGAAGTGCAACCAATCACAGTATTACCTCAAGACCAAAGGAAAAAAAGAGATAAAAATGTAATACCACAAGTGCATAAACTTTATCTGTTCACTGCACTTTTACCGTCACAGTTTTGCACCAGTTACCATCAGCCTACTTTTTTGAGCATGCTAATATTTTCCTTGATATTATTAAAATGTTTTAAAGTTGTTGTTTTTTTACATTTGTTTCATGGCTTCAAGGAAAGTAAATGCATCCATGTTGCATGCTTGCCGTAACCATTAATACAATGCACGCCAAGAAATAATAACCAAGGATACAGTGTAATCATCACAATCATTTTGAAAGACACATACAATGAAAGGTACCCTGATGTCCACAGACAAAAGACCAAATTATTTAAGAATTGCTCCTCTGGGTAAATAAGACATTTCATTTCCACCATTCACAAGGGTTTTTAGAATAAGTATAAAAATAACGAGGAAATTAATGTAATCATGTCAATTCAGAGGGCCACAGGACAAACAGGGGCTACTAGGCCCAACCGTGGGGGGGGGGGGAGGGTGAGGCTATTCACCCCAGATGTCTCAAAGCATGACTTAACATATATTGTGAGTAACTGGGCCAAAAACCCCTTCTGCACTTGATTCTCAGTTGTGTGGTCTGAGAAGTCAAAGGCTCCCTCGGGGGGGGGGCTGTGGATACAGATTAGTGAACACGGGGTCATAACTCAAAATACACACAGCAGCCGCAATAAATCATTGTCTAGTTAATTGCTTTTATGAAAAAAGAGAAGTTGTTTATTTCTAGTGCTACCCATGTAAGGTAAGAATGCAACATTCACAAACAATCACACAGTTCTCATCTGAGGTCAGGGCTCTAGTGTCTCTCTGAAGATTTCCTGTCCCACTCACTTATCTTGTTAGCAGTCGTGGTTATTCCCCTTTCACTATTGATACTATTCATGGTATGTCCCACTAGTAGTCTAAGTCTTAAGAGTTCAGTACGACTCTCATTGAAAGTCAATAGTGTGCCAGCGCAAACACACTCAACGTAGCAGCATGTTCCCCTCAGGCCGTCAGCCATGAAACAAGTCTTACCTGCCCAAGCAGGAGGAAAGCACTCAGAGTCCGGGAGTGTGCCCCATCTTTGAGTGCTAGCTGCCGCTTCAACCCAAGCCAGGTGAGTTGAACTCTGCAACTGCACTCAGTGTGCGCAGTCTCTCCACTACATGGCCATGCCCCTGCTGTGAGGTTTCTTGTTGGGTAAGTTTTCACTTGCTCCTGATGGAGGTTGGTTATTATAACAATCCTGTTCTTGGTGCCTCTCCTAGGTGATGGTGCTTCCATGTCGTCCTCACTTATCCAATGGGGTACAACAAGTCACAGTCCGTGGTGCTTCTGGTGACCTACTCTGATACACAGGGTCACCACGAGTTGCTGTCCATGGGCTCTTGCTCAGTCAATATGGCTCAGCTGTCCATGGCAGCCCTTCCTGGCATAAGCGGTTGCAGCACTGCTGCTGCGCAAGGGTTCAGCATTTACCACACAGCACTCTTTCACCACAATGGTCTCTCCTTGCATACAGGGTCAACACACCACTACTGCACGAGGCTTAGACCCTTACAACACAGCGGTCTTTCACATGGCTATCTTCACGGTGGCCCTTTCCTGACTCAGTCCTGCACACAGACAATTGCCCAATCAATTCAGCAGCCGTTTCCTCATACCTCGCACAGGGACTCCACATGGCAGGGATCCCCACTGGACATTTCTCATACCAACACTCCCCTCTTTCTCACACAGCAGACTGGTCTTGGCAAGCAAGCAGGCACTGGTGCTCCAGGGTAGGTGATCTCAGATTCCCTGAGTGATGTCTCCTTACTTAGCATGGAGGCTAGCAGACCTCGCCCCCGGTCCTGGTCACAGGCAGACGTCTTGCAAAACTTCCACTCCTCACCCAGTCCATCTGGCTGCTTGGTAGATGTCCATTTCTAGACATCAAATGTATTTTAAGGCCTGAGTCTTTGAGGTTTTATGTTGAGGTTTTGCTTCTTTTGAAGTGCATGCTCCTCTGCTCCCTCTTCCTCTTGAAAAGCAGTCTGTCACAGTAGGGATGTCTCAAAAGCTGATAGCCCCAATACAGGCCAAGGAAGTGACTAGAGTTTACACCTGGATGTCAGCTGCAGTGATATGTGCACCAAATGTTATCCCAGAGCTCCCAGTCCTGCTCTATATGATTCTCTTATCAGCCCCATCTACTTCCTGAGATGTGCCCAGCCCCCTTCTTTGTAACCTCCCATTAAATTAAACAGTATCCTTTGAAGTTGAGGGGGTGGTCTGGTCTGGGCATGCTTCCATCAAGCACTTAGTGCATCCTTCATGTACTGTACCACTCACATGTACACATACACCCAGCACAGGCATTTATCCTGCTCACACTGTACATGCTTCCATCTTTCTGGGAAGGTGGCTGACTCGAAGGAGCTGTTGATGGTTTTGCAGAGGTGAAGGGCGATGATGATGTTTGCCTTATTGAAGATATGGTGTGGGCAGGAGTCCGATAGTGATCCGGAGTGGATGGAGGCCATGGTGGTGGCGGTATCCTCTATATTGACGGGGGTCCAGGTGTGGAGTAGGTGGGTGTTGCTTGGAGCGTTGGGTTCTTGGGTGTTTGTAGTCAGCTGGTGGGTCTATGGTTTGAACCTATTGTGGATTTCTTCTATCTTTCGACGGAAGTGGGTTGCCAGTGAGTTGCAGAACTCCTGTGATGGCGGCGGTTCGTTGGAGCAGGTCCTGGGAGTGGAGAGCTCATTGACGATGCCGAAGAGCTCTTTAATGTTGTGAGCATTGGTGTTGATGCGGTTTTTGAAGTGGGTCCTTTTGGTGGTGCGGATCAGTTGGTTATGTTTGCGTAGGGCATCCTTGAAAGCGATGTGGTTGGAGTTGATAGGGTCAAGGTGGCAGGTTTTTTCCATTCTGCGACATAGCCGTTTGGATTCCTGTAGTTCTGGGGTGAACCAGCTGGCCTTGATTCTGTGGGAGGTTTTTTTTTTTTTTTAGTGGTGCGAGGGTGTTGGCGCAGTCTTCTATCCAGCGATGCAGGTTGGTGGTGGCTGTGTTGGGGTCTGGGGTCCCAGGGGGTGGGGCCCGGGCGAGAGTGGAGATCAGTTGATATTTTGCTCCAGTTGCGTCGGGGGGGTTGTGTGCGGTGAGTGACTGTTTTCTGGTAGGAAAAGTGGATGCAGCAGTGGTCTGTCCAGCTGAGTTCGGTGGTGTGGCTGAAAGAGACGTGGTTGCTGGCTGAGAAGATGGGGTCGAGTGTGTGGCCTGCGGAGTGGGTGGGTGTAGTGACGAGTTGCTTGAGGCCGAAGTTGGCGAGGTTGTCGATTAGGTTGGTGGTGTTGATATCGTTGTTATTGTCTAGGTGGAAGTTTAGGTCACCGAGGAGGATGTAGTCTGTTGAGGCGAGGGCTTGGGAGCTGATGTCGTCGGCGATGTCGTCGCAGAACTGCGGTCTGGGTCCAGGGGGTCTGTAGACCAGTGTTTCTCTGAGTGTGTTGTTGGCGTTGCTGTGGATTTTGAAGTGGAGGTGCTCGGCGGAGTTGATGGTGTCATGGGAGTTGGTGGAGACTCTTATGGTATTTTTGTGGACAATGGCGATTCCTCCTCCTGGTCTGTTGATTCAGTCTCTTCTGGTGATCTTGTAGTTTTCTGGTATGGCTATGGCTACGTCTGGTTCCGAGGCTGAATTCATCCAGGTTTCGGTCAGGAATGCGATGTAGCTCGAGTATGTGATCAGGAGGTCCCAGAGTTCAATTTCATGTTTGTGGACGGAGCGGGTGTTAAGTAGGATGCATCTTAGGCAGTTGTCTGTTTTGATTTGGAGTTTGGAGGTTAGGTTGCAGGTGAAATTGCAGGCTTTGCAGGAGAAGGGTCCTTTGGTGCGCATCGGTGTGGACTGGAAGCAGATGGAGGAGCGTCCTGGATTAAGGGCATGGAGTTCGTTGGTAGTGTAATGGTGTTCGGTGGCACAGGAGCCAATGCTCAGTTCTGCACTGTCTTTATATTGTACCCTTCCCATGCACACAAACCCCCAGCACAGATACACCACTTTTGCACTGCACACCACTTCACACCACTCTGATGTAGCCAAGGTTAAGTGACCTATGTAACTAATTAAAAAAAGACTTGCTCACTCCTACTATTCACTACATACTATGCTGCCTCCACTGCGCTTGTGCTGCCTTACTCTTGGTTTAGTGCAGTAGCCTTCACCAGTATGAGGGTAGTGCTTTGGGAACCCTTCCCGTTCCATCAAGATAACAATCTGTGAGACATCCCTATGTCTTGGCCACAATAGGGTATAGGTTCACATCAATTACCATGGAGGACTTTTCCGTCCACGCAAAACATAACAGAATAGAATTGCACTGGCAAAATTAGCAATAAGAACAAAATTTAGCAAAAATGTGGAAAGTGCTGGTAAAGGCCCAAGATTCCTTGTGTGTGAATGTAAAAAATGAAATTACCTAATAAAGAGTAGCATTGGGACTTATAAAGAGTAGTTTATTGATGCATTGGCTGTTCCAGGGGCTTGCAAGCGACTGTTCTATAAAATTTAAACCAATGTTTACTCTGTTTGGATTGAATTTCTCTCTTATCGTCAGAATGTTTTGTGCACGCAGGGCCAACTTTAGGGCAGTGCGAGTGGTGCGGCCATACCGGGTGTTAACCTGCATTGGGGGGTGCTGACCTCAGGGGGCGCTGTGTTTGCCAAAGGCTTACAAAACTTGCACTGTAATAGCACCTCCTATTAAGTTCCTTGTGCGTCCAGCCTTCAGGAAATAATTAAAATGTCAAGATACCGCTTGTGATTAATGTTCCTGCTAGGGAGAGAGATGGGAGTTTTGTCTAGCGGCAGCTTTGACTCTCTATTAAGTAGCGTGGAGGGTTAATATAGCTGCTGCAAAGAACAGAACTATATTTTATTTGGATAGCTGAGTGGATTAATAAAGCTAGCATTTACAAGTGCTTTAAAACAAATGAATGTATGTGAGAGGAGGCTATGGAGAGATGAGAGGCAAATTTGACAGGTGGTAGTGAGTGAATCTTAGAAGGTGGTCATGGGTGGTGGGTGCCAAAAAAAGACTGTCGCACAGGGCGCCACGGGCTCTAAAGTCGGCCCTGTGTGCACGTGCCATGGTATGAAGGTCCCTATGAAAAAGATCAAGAAAGTTAGCTTACTGGTCGTCATTTCTTTCTATTTTGACATGGAAAGTTGTCAAAGGAAGTTTGAGGTGTTCGTGTTTTGTCCCATGATGTAGCTCTTGCGTAAAGGTTTAGACAGTATTATTCACAATATCTTACATTTGCATATCAGTTCAGGTTTATTGAAGAAATTTTACGTTTTCCAACAACAGTACTTTGGCTTTTTCTTGGTGCCTGCTTGATGGCTTTTCGCAGTATATAAATATTATTTTCACTTTGTTTTTGCCTTTTTGACGTCAACGGCTGCCTTACTTGGTAGTGCCCTTTATGCTAGCCTTTACATTAAGGTTTGCTACCATGATTCAATAACCATTTTGATCTAAATAAGAACTCTTCTTCAAGGCCTGGGGCTGGGTAACATAAAGTGCCCAAAAAGTGCTAACTGAAACCAAGGTGCGATTTATCACCATGTTACATACTGTAAAGATGCGCTAGTCTGTGATACAAAATCGAACATTTGCAGTTTGCATTTCAGCTTCCGCTTCTATTTTACTACCCTTGCTTTGAAGTTCAGTGTGGAATGTTCAATCTTTTTGGTCATAAAGCCGTGGAGTGTTAGGACCTTTCCTTATGTCCAGAGGAGTGCTCAGGATCAAAGTTGCCTCTTTTTCCTTTCATAGCAAGGGACTCAGGGCCAGATGAAGCAAAAATAAAAATTGCGACTCACATTTTGCGAGTTGATGCGAGTCGCAAAATGCGAGTTGCAATATGTAATGCCAGAAAAAAAAACGATCCGATATTGCGACTCGCAGCCGGACTCGCAACGCAGATTGCGAGGTCCCTTTTTGCGAGTGTGCAAAAAACGAACTCGCAATTAGCGAGTAGGTGTCGCAAATTGCGATTACCTTGAAAATTGCTTGCAGGTGCAGCAGAACACTCCAGAAAGCACACCAGAACACTCTGGAAACACTTCCTGGCACATGATGATGACATCACAGCCAGGAAGTTTACAAATACACCTGGGAGGAGGGAGGACCACACCCTTTTATAACTGTCAGTCTTCACACAGAACAAACAGCAGCTGCCATGGAGGGAACCCCAAGAAAGAGGAAGCTCAAATTTTCTGAGAGGGAGCTGGAGGTGCTGACAGAGGAATGCTGTCAGCACCATGATGAGCTTTTTGGGAGAGCAGCCCTCAATGTTCCTGAGGCCACAAAAAAACAACTCTGGCAGGAAATTCAGGATAAAATCAATTCCCTGGGTGTGAGCCACAGGACAATCGAGGACATTAAGAAGAGGTGGTATGACCTCCGCTCCCGGACCAAGGAGAGGGTGGCTTAAAGGCTCCGGGAGATGCGAGGCACAGGAGGGGGACCATCATCTGTGCCACCACCCACACCCCTGGAAGAAAGGGTGGAAGAAACATTGGAGCAGGAGGCAGTGTGTGGATTTGGGGACCTGGACACCTCAGAGCCCAGCACATCAACCGGTGAGTACCATGTGATAAGCCTGTACCCCTATCAATGCCATACCCCCACCCACCATGTACACAGGTGCATGCACAACCAAAATAGCTCCATTTCAGGGTAGAAATTGCCAGAATGATGCATTCAGGGAAATGTAGTCAAATAGGCAGTTCATAGGCAAATGTTTATTAGGATGTGTGCAATAGATAGTAGACACTGACAGTCTGTTCCCCATGTCCCACAGGTCTCCAGCAAGACACCCCCAACACCCCAAGCACCCAGGCCCAGGAGGACACCCCAGGACCCTCCAGCACCCCCACCTGCACGGTCAGCAGCATCCCTGCAGTAGCCACACCTGCTGCAACAATCACGCAAGAAGCTGCCCCAGCAACAGGCAGGGAGGACACAGGTGGGAGCACAGGGCAGCCACCGCTGCGCAGGCGTCGCAGGTCAAGACCATCTGGGCTGCAGTCTGCATCCGGGATACTTCCTCCAACCACCAGTGAGGCACATCTGCTGCGTGGTCAGCGCCTGCAGAACAGAATTTTGGGCAGGATTAGTGGTGTGCTGCACCGCTTTGTGCGAAACAACCATGCAAGCATGCAGCACCTCAACAGACGCATGGACATGATGTGCCAGAACACTGGGGACCTTGCCCTTGCCATTAGGGAACTGGCGGGAGGACTGCTGGCCCAGGCAGAGGCTGGGCGGCGCAGAGATCGGCAGATAATGCACAGACTGGACAGGATGGCCACATCGATCGACAGGCTCGCCATGAATACAACAGGCCTGTCGAGGAGGACAGTTGGGCTGCAAGTAGAGATGGGCCATTTTGCTGGGGATGTTGCCAGGGGCCAGGGACGTCTCACCCACATCATCGAACTTATGGAGACACGGGAAATGTCGAGGGCCACAGGGGAAACACCCCAAGACAGTGAGGAGGGCTCAACAGTGAGCAGTGTCTCTGCCACTGACAGCAGGGTGCCCAGGAGTGGTAGGCAGAGCACCACGGACGCAGCAGGGACCAGCCAGGCTGGCAGGAGGGGCAGAAGATCATAGAGAACACCCAGGACCATTAAATGTGGCACATGGCGTTAATGTGCCACATGACTGGTTGGCATTTTCCTGCCCATGGACAATTTTGACTTGTATATAGTTACTTAATTACAGTAATAAAACAGTTATTTTTGTTCCACTTAACAAATGGAGTTTTTGGTCAATAGGTGAGTATGGTGGGAGTTGACACGTACCGTCCAAAATATTGTGTTGCAATGTGTTCCCGTCTCAGTCTGCCTTGATTAGCTAGACTCCTATCCCCATGATAGCGATGTGGTTGTTCTTGTTCTTCATCATCAGGATCTGGGTCTGCAGGGGTGAGAGGTAGCCCACGTCGGGTGGCTATGTTGTGGAGGATGGCGCATGCGACCACAATTTTGAATGCGGTAATGGGGGTGTATTGAAGGGCGCCTCCACTGCGGTGGAGGCATCTGAATCTTGCCTTCAGGAGTCCGAAGGTGCGCTCTATCAGGTTCCTGGTCCTCTTATGTGCACTGTTGTATTGCCTCTCTGATTCAGTGCTGGGTGTTAAAAACCGAGTCATGATCCAAGGCCTGAGAGCATAGGCACTGTCACCTGTTGGGCACAAAAGTACACTGTTAGGAAGTCCAGATAGTCATGCACAGTGACCTGTGTGTATGTCTGCAAGTGTCTGTGGCTCTACCTAGGAGGTAACCGTCTCCGAATTCCCCACGTTCCAGGCGTTGATGTATCCCACTATGCCTAAAAATGTATGAGTCATGGGTACTGCCTGGAAACTTAGCCACGATGTCCGTGATGACATAATGGGCATCACAAACAACCTGTATGTTGAGTGAGTGGGTACACTTTCTGTTGCGGAAAATGTGTTCCAGATTTGCAGGGGGGCATATTTGAATGTGTGTCCCATCTACACACCCTATGACATGGGGAAAGTGGGCAATCCTGTAAAAGTCCAGCTTGGTGCTGTTCATTTCTGCCTCATTCCTTGGTAAGTATATGAAGTGAGAGATGTGCGTGACTAAGGCATCTAGGAAGGCCCTGAGGAACCTTGACATTGCACTTTGGGATACCCCACCTGCCACAGCAATGACCCCCTGATAGCTCCCTGAGGCCAAGAGGTGCAGTGAGCATAGTACTTGCACATGCGTAGGAATGGCGCAGCCACGCAGAGTCTGGTGTTCTAGCTGTGGTTTGAGTAGATCTATTAATTCTAGAATGGCTGCGCTGCTAAGGCGGTATTTGTCATAGATCTCCTCTTCAGTTTGCTGAAAAAGAGTCTGCCCTGTTCTATATATCTTCTCCTGTCTGTGGCCCCTCCTCCTCCTCTGCTGGGCTGCGTAGACTCTCCTCCTCACTGCTATCAGGTATATCTCCGCCATCTTGAGTAACCCAGATGGCTCCTGGGTCCCCTTTTATACTTTGGTAATGGTTACCACCTGCTCTGAGTTAGTGGTAAATGGGACATGCAAACTGGGCTTTTTGCGACTAGTCGCAATTTGCGAGTTGCAATTGCATAAGGTTTGCGACTCGCAAATTGCGACTTGCTATTTGCGGGTCGCAAAATGGGGTCGCAACGGATGCGACTCGCAAACGGGTCCCATCGCTTTTTGCGAGTCGGAAATGGGCTTTTTGCATCCCATTTCCGATTTTGCACTGTCGCAAATTGCGAATCTGCCCATTTGCGAGTCGCAAACCTTTGGTACATCTGGCCCTCAGTCTCTGCCTAGTAGAGTAGCTGACAAGCCTGGGAATTTTTTAAACCGGAGACATTTGCAGTCTGTCTCTTGTCTTCAACACCACCTGCATGCGTAAAGGCAGTCCTTACTCTAGATACACTTGAATGAAGAGCCGAACTGCATGGTTGTGTACTGAGAATAGAGTACCATCTAACACAGAAGCATTAATCTTTAATTGCTTCTTTAACTTCCATGACAATTGTATCTAATTCCAAAGTTACTTTCTTTGGACAAAAGGCCCAGTAGTGGTGTTAACGCTGACCTTATTAATGAATAGTCATGTATTTGAGTGTTGGATTTGCGCAGAAAATGTATTAACTTAGAGGAAAAATAATGCACGCATTTGATATTGAACCCACGTGAGTGGCCGTCAATATTCACTAAGTGTACTAATTAATGGCTTCTTAATATGAAATGTTGAGCTTGTTAACGGAAATGTCTTAATTAGAAATTATTAATGAATGTTTATGTATTCCAAATAATGCAAAATGTAGAAAATAGTTAACGTAGAAAAATAATGTGCACTTTTGAAATTGTGGCCTTGAAGAGTGGTCCCCAAGATTCACAAATTATATTAAAAGAACAACTAACGTGTGAAATATTGAAAATGTATTAGAATAACGTAGTAGTATGTCATATTGAGAGATATAACTCATGTTTGCATAATATTGCAGAGCTTAACTTAGCCAAAGTCATGGCTTAGTTTTGCCAGGTCTCGTGCAGAAGCTGAATATTAACGTTCACTGAAAAGATGCTGACAAATCAGACTAACCGTGAACTGCTCATTGTCTAATAAAATTTGCTTAGCAGAAACCTTTGCATGAACTGATGGACAGGAGACGATGGAACTCGAATGTATCAACTACTGTGTAAAGCACTCAGAGCGTACTTTCCCAGGACTCGAACAATAGAGACATTGACTGTAGAAGAAGATGCCACATTTTCGATACCTGACGAGCCGGATGATGAGGACATCGCAACGTTAACCAATTAACAATCTGAGAACTGTGTAATATTAGAATTCAGAGATTTGAATTGTAAAAACTATTGGTTAGAGTAAAATTGTGTGATTAATTGACCAATTAGGAATTGGGGTATAGTCTGGGTGACTTTGATATAATACCGTGACAAAGAGGGAAAAAGTCAGAGAGATAGAGAGACAGATGGAGAGAGATGTCAAGGCAATTCGAGATTCTGTCATTGGGCTCATGCTCTTGAGAACCTGATGTGATGCTGATCGATTGATGACCTGAGGACGAAGACTGACTTGTTGCCGATCCATACCGAGGATAGGTAGATATGACAATGTGGCTGAATTAACTTTTGTGCCTTTCCTTCTAGGTACCAACTGCACTGTTTAAATAGTTTTCTCTTACCTAGATGTTTTTCCAGATTCATGTTCTAAACTGTTTTTGCATGACGTCCCACATGCTGATGCTAATCTGGGATAGGTGAGGTTCCTACCTATGACATTTGACCAACACAGAGAAAAACGATTAGCGTACTGATTTTCTGAACTCTGCTACTTATGTTGACTTACTCATTCCTGATTCTATTGTTGACTTATTCTACTGCTTTAGAATGTTCTCTGATGCAAGTTTTGTTTAGGCTATGTTTTTGGCACCTCTTAATGAATTAATACGGATTTGTTGACTTGAATAAAGTTTGAACTAATTTTCATGATTTAGTATCGTAACTAATAGGTAATAAAACTACTAAAACGAATAGTGAGTTGTGGTTATTCATGACTGGAGGGTCATGAGGTGTTATGTTCCTGTTTCATTGTTGATTGATGACTAATGTTTATTGAATTGCGTATTAATCCTTAGTGCAACTGTCATTAGCCTAGCTAGGATACTCCATGCAAATCAAAAAGTTAATCGACCTATATGCGTCCTCTTGTAAGTTTACTTACTAAGGACCAGGCGTGCAAACAAGCTTATGTTTGATTAATGTAGTAATATGTCATTTTAAGAGTTATGAATTATGTATTTGCTTTATTAATCAAAGGCCTTAACTTAGCCAGGTCTTGGGCCTAGTTGCACGGCCTCATGTCAAGCTGCCTTTCCTTAGGTGACTTATGAAATGGATGCTTAGTGAATTAAATTGTGATTTTCCACTGTACTGACCATGTGCTGGTTGCCGAAGTTAACTCTAATGAGAAACTCTTGCTAGAATATGCTGTACTTGCTAGTGAAATAATGTATATCGTAATGTGTGTAAGACTGACCTTCCCAGGAAGATAATTAGATGCACTGACTGGAGTATAAGCTGCAACAATATTGATACCTGATGAGCCGAATGATGGGAGACGGAGAACAGGAGCCAATCATTGACATGTGAACCATGTAGTAGTAGAATAAGTAGATTTGGGGTTTTATTTTCATTGGACTAAATGTGAACATGTGATTCTCTGACCAATGAGGGTGTGGAAAGTAGTTTTAGGAAATCTAATTTAGCCAGACTGCACCAAGAGGAGAGAGGCCATTCTCCCATCCTTCTTGAGAGTTCAGCCCTCTTTCCGATTATTCTTTTCCGAACTGCATGAAGAGGCTTTGCTTTTTCTGAACTTTGATGCTGAATCCTGATGTCTTCCTGACCGAACTGATGTTCAGTTGGTGAAGACTGTAACAGCTTGCTGATCCGTATTGAGGACAGGTATACTGACAATGTTACTGATTGTTATGTCTATTTGCTTTTGTTTCTAGGTACCAACAGCTATTTTGATAGAGCAATAGTTAGATGTTTTTGCCAAATTTGTGTTGACTATACTGTTTTGCAAGAAGCCCAAACATGCTATTCTAATCTGATGTTAGTTTTGTTCTCACTGCTGAAGTTTGCTATATGTAATAACAGTTAATGTCTTTTCTTTGCTGAATCTAAATGTATGTAATGTCATTTGCGCAGTTATTCTTGCTATTAATTTGTACTGTAACTTTAGAATGTGTAGTAGCTAAAGCTTTGATTAGATTGTGATTATTTCGCCGCTTTGGTCAGCCAGTGTTGTTTCTGTATGTTTATCATTTGATTCTGAGACTAAGTTAGGTCACATTAGCATTGTAAATATAGGGAAATAAACATCCTAACGTTTGCATAACAGTGTGGTTATTTATGACTGCAATTGATTATTAATGTCATTGATTGGTATTTGCCACTGATTTGAATTGGTACTGGGTTATAGGGTGGGAAAAACTTGAAGCGCAGTCAAAAAGTCAATCGGCCTATTCGTAAGTTTACTTAATAAAGGTCTGACGCGCTTACAGAGATGGTAGCAGAGATAAATGGTTTGTCTGCTTAAGAGGCCATCTTAGATACCCGGTACAAAGTTTGTCTCCTAAACGCCCATCATAGATGCCTAGTACATGGTTTGTCTCATTAAGAGCTCATAATAAAGTGTAGTATTTGGTCCCAGAGATAATAAGCTAGAAATAACAAGTGTCCCCAGAGATAGTGGTAGGGTAAGGGCTAATATCCTGCAAAATAATGAGCAAATTTGTGAAAATTGGGGACATTTTGAATTTTTTTCAGATTCGATGACACAAAATAGAAAGAAAATGTGCCCTCAAGTACCTAAGATGACTTTCCCAGAATCTTGGAGCTTGCCAATGATTGTTTGAAGATGTTCTTGGCATTCTAGTGACGGTGTGAATGAAGTAGGTTTTGCCCTTGCACAGCTTATGCAAATTGCAGGTGAATTGTGATGTTTGTGAGGGTTTAGGGAGTTTGCGTACTCCAAATGAAGTTGTAGAAGGAGTGTGTATTCTCCGAAGTGTGAGAGAAGGGAATGTGTCGAACTTCACATGTGTGTGGCGCTTTGTGCTAAATCATTGCCCATGTGGTTGTTGGTATACAGACCCTGCGTGGTGTAAGACTCCAGAGTATATTGAAAAGTGTATGAGACAGTTGGTTTTTGTTGTAATTTGTCTGGTTTAATAGGTCGATTGGGCGTGGTTGACAAGTGAGAGTGTGAGTCAAAGTGAGTGAAATAATTTTTTTTGACTGAGATTTGGCGAATCCTATGTGCACCAGGACAGACCCACTGACCAGTTAAGAGTGGAATTTGTGGGTCAAATTTGGCTTGCAAATCGGGGAAACTGAGAAAGAAGGAGTAGTGCCTGCCTCCCTCCATTTTTTAGATACTGTTTTTGCTGGTTTTAAGATTCTGCGCACTTTACCACTGCTAAGCAGTGCTAAAGTGCATATGCTCTCTCCCTTTAAACATCGGATCATACCCAATTGGATCATTTAAATTACTTATAAGTCCCTAGTAAAGTGCACTATATGTGCCCAGGGCCTGTAGATACAATGCTACTAGTGGACCTGCAGCACTGATTGTGCCACCCACGTAAGTAGCTCCTTAACCTTGTCTCAGGCCTGCCATTGCAAGGTCTGTGTGTGCAGTTTCACTGCCAATTCAACTTGACATTTAAAAGTACTTGCCAAGCCTGCTCCCTTCATAGGCTAACATTGCAGCTGGCCTCATATATTGTTTAGTGGTAGCTGCTGATCTGAAAGGAGTAGGAAGGTCATATTTAGTATGGCCAGAATGGTGATGCAAAATCCTGCTGACTGGTGAAGTTGGATTTAATATTACTATTTTAGAAATGCCACTTTTAGAAAGTGAGCATTTCTC
Source organism: Pleurodeles waltl (assembly GCF_031143425.1). Taxonomy (NCBI): domain Eukaryota; kingdom Metazoa; phylum Chordata; class Amphibia; order Caudata; family Salamandridae; genus Pleurodeles; species Pleurodeles waltl. The sequence continues at coordinate 769,173,728 of NC_090437.1, forward strand.
TGCACTAAAATCCTTCGGTACCTTACAATCCACGTCTGGCTGGGTTTAGTTGACAGCTCCCTTGTGCATTCACTCAGACACACCCCAAACACAGGATACTCAGCCTCACTTGCATACATCTGCATTTTGAATGGGTCTTTCTGGGCTGGGAGAGTGGAGGGCCTGACAGTTACATGTCAAAGGACTGTGCCTGCCCTCACACAAAGGACTGCCACACCCTCTACTGGGACCCTGGCAGACAGGAGTGAACTGAAAGGAGACCTTGTGCACTTCTAAGACACCCTTTGAAGTCTCCCCTACTTCAAAGGTATATTGGGGTATTTAAACAGGGTCTCTGCCCCTACCAACTCAGACACTTCCTGGAGAAGAAACCTGAACCAGAACCTGCACCCTGCCAAGAAGAACTGCCTGGCTGTCCAAATAACTCACCTGTCTGCTTTCTGTGAAGGACTGTTGCCTTGTTGTCAACCTCCTGCCTTGCTGCTCTATAGCTGTGGTGAGAAGTGCTCTCCAAGGGCTTGGATAGAGCTTGCCCCCTGTTCTCTGAAGTCTCAGGACCAAAAATATTTCATCTCCACAAGAAGGACTCCCTCTGTGGCGAAAATCATCGCACAGCCTGCCAGAAATTATGCACAGCCTGCACCGCAGTGAAAAATTAACTGCACGCCGAACCGTAACGACGCAGCCCGACTTCGCAACGAGAAGATCGAAGCAGCGCCAGTGTAGCAACTGGAAATTTGATGCACTGCCCACTGGATCGACGCCCAGCTGAGCTGGAACAACACAGCCCGACTTCCAAAGAGGAATCGACGCAGCGCCTGCTGGGTGTTAGAAATTTACATGCAACACCCTCCAGATCAACGCAGCCCATGTGACTTTGTCCTGTCAGCACTGGAAATCCAGTCTCCGGGGCGTCTGAAAACCTCACAACCCAAACAGGATCCACGACCGAGCGCTGGAAATTGACGCACAGCCGTCCCTGCGTGAAAACTAAATGGCACATCGCTGTGTGTGGCCCATGAAATCGACCCACACCCCCTTCTTTTCCACACATCTCCTCCTCTGTGGTTCTTTGCAAGATTTTGCACATACTTATTGCATTTTAATCGTTTGGACCTGCATCTTATCAGATAAATATTACATATTTTTCTAAACAATGTGTGGTGTATTTTTGTGGTGCTATACTGTGTTATTGCATGCTTTATTGCACAATACCTTACTCATTGCCTTCTAAATTAAGCCTGACTGCTCAGTGCCAAGCTACCATTGGGTGGGCACAGGATACTTTGGATTGTGTGTGACTTACCCTGACTAGAGTGAGAGTCCTTGCTTGTACAGAGGGTAACTGCCAACCAAAGACCCCATTTCTAATATTGGTGGCAGCAGTGGGATAGGACTTGTATTTGTGCAGTGACATACAATAGCTAAGTGTTCACTACCTACCCACAGTTGAAGGTCAACTTGATTTTTTAAATCTTTTTCTGTAATTTCGTTTTTCCTGACAATTGTTTAAATACAATCCTCATTCAACATATCTCTGGCTGAGTCTCAAGCAGGAGATGAAAATTTTGATCTGGCGATGCTGGAGACCTACACTGTTAAACAGCTGAAGGGGTTCTGCAGGGATATGGGATTACCTACCCAGAAAGCCTCCAGAAAAGGAGGAATTCCAAATGGCGCTGAGGTCCTGGACAGAAGCCCATTCTGATGAGAATGTTGAGGAGGTGGGTCCAGAGGATGGCCCCTCAGATGATTTTTTGCCATCAGTGGATGAAGTTATGCAGGAAAGTAGCCTCTTTCTAGCATGCTTACCCCCACTTTTGGCCTGTTTGTGAGTGTGTGTCAGTGAGTTTTTACTGTTTCACTGGGATCCTGCTACCCAGGACCCCAGTGCTCATAGATAAAACCTATATGTCAGTGTGTTTTGCCTGTCTCACTGGGATTCTGCTAACCAGGACCCTTGTGCTCATAGTTTGTGGCCTAATGTTTATGCCTGTGTAGTGCTTAACTGTGTCACCGAGGCTCTGCTAATCAGAACATCAGTGCTTATGCCCTCTCTGCTTTTAAATTTGTCACTGTAGGCCAGTGACTTCATTTACCAATTTCAATTGGCATACTGGACCCCCCTAATAAGTCCCTAGTATATGGTACCTAGGTACCCAGGGCATTGGGGTTTGAGGAGATCCATATGGGCGGCAGCATTTCTTTTGCCACCCATAGAGAGCTCAGACAAACCCTTACACAGGACTGCCATTGCAGCCTGCTTGAAATAACGTACACATTCTTTCTCAGCCATTTTCACTGCACTTAAGTAACTTATAAGTCACCTATATGTCTAACCTTCACTTGCTGAAGGTTAGGTGCAAAGTTACTAAGTGCGAGGGCACCCTTGCACTAGCAAAGGTGCCCCCACATAGTTCAGGGCCCTTTCCCCGAACTTTGTGAGTGCGGGGACACCATTATACGCGTGCACTACATATAGGTCAATACCTATATGTAGCTTCACAATGGTAACTCTGAATATGGCCATGCATGTTACATGTATAAGATCATGGAATTGTCCCCCAATTCCAAAGCTGGTATTGGGGAGCCAATTATATGCATTCTGGGGGCTCCACCATGGACCCCCAGTACTGCCAAACTAGCTCTCTGAGGCTTGCACTGCAGGTACAGCTGCTGCCACATCACAGACAAGGTTCTGCCCTCCTGGGGTCTGGGAAGCCCAGTCCCAGGAAGGCAGAACAACACGTTTCTTCTGAGAGCAGGGTGTTACACCCTCTCCCTTTAGAAATAGGTGTTACAGGCTGGGGTGGGGTAGCCTCCCCCAGCCTCTGGAAATGCTTTGAAGGGCACATATGGTACCCTCACTGCATAAACCAGTCTACACCGGTTCAGGGACCCCTTCTCCCCTGCTCTGGTGGGAAACTGGACAAAGGAAAGGGGAGTGACCACTCCCCTGTCCATCACCACCCCAGGGGTGGTGCCCAGAGCTCCTCCAGTGTGTCCCAGACTTCAGCCATCTTGCTTTGCAAGGTGTGGGGGCACTCTGGAGGGCTCTGAGTGGCCAGTACCAGCAGGTGACGTCAGAGACCCCTCCTGATAGGTCCTTAGCTGATAAGGTAGCCAATCCCTCTCTCAGAGCTATTTAGGGTCTCTCCTGTGGGTTCTCTTCAGATTCTGCTTGCAAGTTTCCTTCAGGAGTCCTCTGCAATAACTTCAGACTCTTCTGACCTCGGATCAACCGCAGCTTGCTCCAAGAAATGCTGTAAATGCAACAAAGTGTCTACAAGAGACCCTTTTCTTCCGCAACCACAGCTCCAAGTCAGCAAATGCAACAGTTTTCACTGTGTGCACGCTCTGGGGACTCCCTGTCTTCATCCTGCACCAGAAGGACCAAAGAAATTTCCCGTGGAGTGACAGAGTCACTCCCCTGCTCCAAGCAGGCACCTTTCAAGACGACGACCGGTACCCTGGGACTCCTCTCACAAAATGAGTGCGCTCCTAAGGACACAGAGGGGGGACGCTATCGACATGGACTGTCCTGAGGTCCTGCTGACGCAATTTGGAGGAGGTAAGACCTTGCCTTCTCTGAGAGCAATGGTACCCCTTTGTACTGCATCTTCTTCGGCTCCTGAGGCCTCCGTGGACTCTTTGCAAAATTCCTCTGTGCGCAGCCTGGCCCAAGTCCCCAGTACTCCATCCTGTGATGCTCAACTCACTGAGTTGTTCTCCAGCGGCGTGGGACCTTCTTTTGTTGTGCTGCATCAACTGCATTTTGCACCTCTTTGAACCTGGATCCTGCGATTCCTGGGGGTACTGGCTGGTATCCTGAGGACTCTCTGAAGTGCTGAGAGCCCCCTCTTCCTCCTCACACAGATGTGAGGCCCCCAGGTCTCTCCTAGGTCCATCCAGTGCAATTTTGACACAAAACACACTTTTGTCGTAGCCAAAGCTTATTGGCACCTTCCAACTCAAAATCTCATCTGCAACGATCTTCTCGCCGTGGGACATTTTTTGCATCATGCAGAAACCCGCTGGCATCGTCCTAGGGTGCATTTCTGCAGTCTTTGACTAATTATGGACTCTTCTTTTGCACCCTCTTCTGGGTTGGCAGGGGCTTCTGTCCTTCCTAGAACTTCTTTTGACTTCTAGACTTGGTCCCCTTCCTTTGCAGGTCTTCAGGTCCAATAATCCAGCAGTTGTTCTTTGCAGACTTGGTTGGCTGCTGCAAAATCCCCAAAACGAGGTGTAGTATGCCCTAAGGAAACTTGCTGTACTTTACTCCTGCTTTTCTGGGCTCTGGGGTGGGGTAATTTACTTACCTTTCTTGTATTCGTACTCTCCCAGTGATTCTGCACACACTACACTTGTCTAGGGGGGAATTTGTGATTCGCATTCCACTTTCTTAGTATGTGGTTTGTGTTGCCCCTAGACCTATTTTCTCCCATTTCATTCTATAGGATTTCCTACTGTTTGCATTGTTCTATGACTATTTACTTGTCTAATTTTAGTGTCTAGTGAATATATTGTGTATAATACTTACCTCCAGAAGGAGTATTGCCTCTAAGATATTTTAGGTACTGTGTCACTCAAATAAATACCTTTATTTTTGGTACCACTGAGTATTGTCTTTACTTGTGTATAAGTACTGTGTAACTATAAGTGGTATTGCATGAGCTTTGCACGTCTCCTAGTTCAACCTAAGCTGCACTGCTACAGCTACCTCTATCAGCCTAAGCTGCTAGAACACTACTTCATTTCACTAATAAGGATTAACTGGACCTAGTATAAGGTGTAAGTACCCAAGATACCCACTACAAACCAGGCTGGCCTCCTACAAGTTACCACTGCAATTGTGCCCCCTGCCAAACCAGGGAGCAGTGTCTCTGATTAGGACCTGACTGCAGCGGAAAGGAGAGAGGAGAGAGAATTTTAATTGCAAATGGCAAGGTTAATAATTGAAGCTCGTCAGGAGGACAGGATGACAGAGAGAGAAGCCAAACAGGCTGAAGCTGAGAGAGCAGCCAAGCAAATTGAAGCAGAGAGAGCTGAGGCTGCAGCTGAGAAAGCCTTGGCTGAATAGAAACTTTTGTTGGCTCATGAACGGAGTCTCAAGGAGCCGGAGATCAAGGCGAGACAGTCTGAGTCCAGCAGTGCTGGTGGCATCATACATGCAGGATCTTCTGGGGAGAGAAAGGTTTGTGTACCCAAAAGTGTGGTGCCATGTTATGTGGTGGGAGATGACATTGAAAAGTGGTTGGCTTGCTGTGAAGTTGCACTAATGGCTCATGGGACCCCTGAGGACCTATGGGGGGCAGTCTTGAGTATTTATGTACCAGCAGTGGGGAGGGACACACTCCTTACACTAGATCCACATGATCAGAATGTCTATGCACCCATGAAAGCCACTTTACTGGCCAAGTTTGGGCTGACCCCTGAAAAATACCGTCTGAGGTTTAGTTACAGCACCAAACTTTCCACACAGACTTGGGTAGACTGTTTTCATTTCTCCAATAAGGCACTCAATGGATGGGTGCAGGGCAGCAAAGTAAATGATTACAAAGGATTATATGATTTGATTCTGAGAGAGCATATGCTCAGTATTTATTTTACAGAGTTGCACCAGCACTTAGTAGATAGTAAGCTGACTGATCCCAGGAAGCTTGCTAAGGAGGCGGACCTCTGGGTTAGCACCAGAGTATCCTAAAAGGCATCTGGGGGACACACCCACAAAGGTGGTCAGGGTTCCCAACAGAAGAAAAAAGAGGGGGGAGAAAAACTTAAAGATAGGAACTCGCAAAAGGCTCCCAAAACATTCCTCTTCTAAGTTTGGGAAGAAACCAGGGTACTTCGATAAGAACATAGGGAAGCTCATCTCCAAATGCTTAGAGTGCTACCAGCATGGACACTCTTAGGGCAACTCCCAGTGTTCCAAGAGAGCACAGCCCTCCACTGGAGCGCAGACACCTGCGATGGCTAGTGTAGCGCTTGGTGGGGGGGGGGGGACAGTCACAGTTAGCTTTGGGGGGCAGATAGAGGTGTCCCTAGTATCCCTGGGGGATAAGGAGTTGGTGTAAAAAGCCTGCAAGCCTGCCAATACTTCCAAGTATAGGTGGTGGGTCACCATTGATGGGCAAAGGATGGAGGCTCTGCGTGACACTGGAGCCAGTATGACTACTGTCAAGAGTCAGCTGGTATCAGCAGAGTAGAGCAGGTAGTCCCTAATACATTCTACCAGATCATAGTCGCTGACAATCGTGAGAGTCACCTACCGGTGGCTCTGGTTCCCTTTGACTTGAGGGGGGTCTCTGTTACTCTGAAAGTCGCTGTGAGTCCTGCCATGCCTGTAGATTGTCTGTTAGGTAATGATCTAGAGCATAATACTTGGAAAGAGGTAGAGCTCGGATCCTAGCTGGAGATGATAGGTTTGCCTGAGTGGGTCTGCATGACCAAAAAGTCCATGGCTGCCCAGATAGGGAGTCAAGGGCGTCTGGAGCCTGGAACAATGGCCCAGACAGCTGCAAAGAGGAACGGCAAGAGGTGCGGGAAAACGGCCTCAGATATTATAGGATACAATGTACTTGTAATAAGGCAGATGGGGCAAAGTAACCTGTCCACCGAACTCTAAATGAGGTCCTTAGTTATGGTCTCAACAAACCAGCTCATTTTATGACCCTCTAAACTCTAGACACCTTTTGAATTCAATGACAGGTGCTGTGAGAAACTTACACTGCCTTCAACATCAAATCCAGGAAAATCAGTCTTAGCCATTATAAACACCTGGAGGTGACTCCGTTGAAGTATGCTTTTTACAAGAAAAATATGTTACACAGAAGAAAAATACAGAAACAAAAAAAACGTGGAAAAACCTAATACAGTGAGGGAATGCAATGTTGGCAAAAAAACATTTGAAATGTAAACAAAAGTTAAATCGCTGGCATGGATTACCACAACGTTTTTTTTCCATTTATTGTTGAAAAAGTGATCAGTGTGTTTGTCATTACATTTAAGGACACGATCATAGGGATGCCTCTTAATGTCCATTTTTAGTTGCTATTGGGTCTGGGCCATGGAGGAACATGGCCCACCTAAAGCACTAATTGTTGGAAAAGGAGCATTATGGCTTTAAATAAGTACTTCTCATGAAGGGAAATGAAATGTTTAGTAAGGATGTGTTACCACTTTTTTTTCAAACTTGCATTGCGTTGTATATATTAATTTGTAACAAGAATGTACACTAGAGCTTCTTGGTTTTAATACCTAAATTATGAGCAGTATGTGGAAAAAATAAGAAAAGGTTTAAAGGTTAAAGGGGTTAGTTTTCAGTAGTTTATAGAAAAGTGGAGGACCGGGAATTGTTGCAAACCTTATTCTGTTTCCTGGCAGTAGCAATGGAAGTCTCAAATTGGGAATGGTTTAGTGTGAGTTTTTAGCATGGTCTGTACAAGCAGATCTCTAGGTCTTCAGTACTTAGATGGTTCATACAGATAACATTTGGTCATGAGGAACTCAGGAGCAGAATCGTGAAACCCTTAAAGAGGGTTCATTTATTGAAGGGGAGCCAGTGCAGTTTACTAAGGATGAAGGAGATTCTCCATTATTGAAGGCTGACGGTGATGAACTGAGTGGCTGCAATTTGAACGGGTTGAAGGCATTTCAGTGCTTTCCCTGTGATGCCCAGGTATAACATGCTATCATAATCTAGGTGGGACAGTCCTAGAACTTGCATCATAGGCACGTGGTATGTACTACCTATATATGGGAATACCTTTTTCACCAGTTTTAGATTCTAGATACAAGTTATGGAGATGGCCGCTATATTTTACTCCACGGACAGTTTGGCATTGAGCTATATACACAGGCTGGAAGCTACTTCGACGGACACTCTTGTAATACACATTGCATCAGATCAAAGGGGAAGTTGTGGGTTATGAATTACACTTTCAGACATCAGGAACTCCATTTTAACAGATTACATTTTAGGATATTTCTTAACATCCAGTGTTGAATGATGGTGAGGGTATGGGCCAAACTGGATTTACGTGATGTAGGTTTTACAGAGGGCAGTTTTTGTAAAGAGTAAAGAAAGCCCTATTGCTTACTGTGATTGACATATGCTGAACATATTCCAATAAAAGGAAAACACACACATCAACAATGTAAAATGGAATTAGTATTCAGTTCTCTTAAGTTAACCTGAAGCTCCACTGGAGCCTAGACCCAAAAACACAAAAGGCAGGACTTGGAGGGAGCAGCAGGAGAAGGAAGTGCGGTGAAGGGCGGCCGTCAGCAATAAGGAGCCCGATGCACTTCCACTTCGGTAGCGAGACGTCTTTTAACAACGCCAAACAAACAGAACTGTTCAGTGACAAAGTAAGAGGCAGCTGTGAACATCTTGAACACAAAAAAGTGAGAGAGGGAGCTGTGGGAAGCACAGTGAGTAAAAGTGAAAGAGAGAGCAGGGAGAAATAGGAGGCGTAAGAACAGCAAAGGTCGGCCAGGACCAAAGTGGACCAAGATACTCTCCCAAGTATTTGAAAAAAATAAAAATTCCTTCATGCCACACATGCCAAACCGAGCTATTTAGAATTTTCAATTGGCCAATTAAAATCCCAGGAAGCTTGCTGAGGAGGCGGACCTCTGGGTTAGCACCAGAGTGTCCAAAAAGGCATCTGGGGGGGGGGACACCCACAAAGGTGGTCAGGGTTCCCAACAGAAGACGAAAGAGGGGGGAGAAAAACTTAAAGATAAGGAACTCGCAAAAGGCCCCCAAAACATTCCTCTTCTAAGTTTGGGAAGAAACCAGGGTACTTCGATAAGAAGATACCAGCATGGACACTCTAAGGGCAACTCCCAGTGTTCCAAGAGAGCACAGCCCACCACTGGAGGGCAGACACTTGGGTTGGCTAGTGTAGCGCTCGGGTGGGGGAGAGTCCCAGTTAGCTTTGGGGGGCAGAAATAGGTGTCCCTAGTATCCCTGGGAGATAAGGAGATGGTGCCAAAAGCCCACATGCCTGCCAATACTTCCAAGTATAGGCAGTGGGTCACCATTACTGGGCAAAGGGTGGAGGCTCTGCGTGACACTGGAGCCAGTATGACTACTGTCAAGAGTCAGCTGGTATCAGCAGAGCAGAGCAGATAGTCCCTAATACATTCAACCAGGTCATAGTCGCTGACAATCGTGAGAGTCACCTACCGGTGGCTCTGGTTCCCTTTGACTTGAGGGGGGTGTCTCTGTTACCCTCAAAGTTGCTGTGAGTCCTGCCATGCCTATAGATTGTCTGTTAGGCAATGATCTAAAGCATAATACTTGGAAAGAGGTAGAGCTCAGATCCTAGCTGGAGATGAAAGGTTTGCCTGAGTGGGTCTGCATGACCAAAAGGACCATGGCTGCCCAGTAAGGGAGTCAAGGGCGTCTAGAGCCTGGAACAATGGCCCAGACAGCTGCAAAGAGGAAGGGCAAGAGGCACGGGAAACCGGCCTCAGATATTATAGGATACAATGTACTTGTAATAAGGCAGATGGGGTAGAGTAACCTGTCCACCGAACTCTGAATGAGGTCCTTAGTTATGGTCTCAACAAACCAGCTCATTTTATGACCCTCTAAACTCTGGACACCTTTTGAATTCAAGGACAGGTGCTGTGAGAAACTTACACTGCCTTCAACATCAAATCCAGGTAACTCAGTCTTAGCCCTTATAAACATCTGGAGGTGACTCTGTTGAAGTATACTTTTTACAAGAAAAATATGTTACACAGAAGAAAAATACAGAAACACAACAACTTGGAAAAAGCTAATACAGTGAGGGAATGCAATGTTAGCAAAAAAACATTTGAAATGTAAACAAAAGTTAAATCGCTGACATGGATTACCACAACATTTTTTCCATTTATTGTTGAAAAAGTGATCAGTGTGTTTGTCATTTCATTTAAGGACACGATCATAAGGATGCCTCTTAATGTCTATTTTTAGTTGCTACTGGGTCTGTGCCACGGAGGGACATGGCCCACCTAAAGCACTAGCTGTTGGGAAAGGAGCATTATGGGTTTGAATAAGTACTTCTCATGAAGTGAAATGAAATGTTTAGTAAGAATGTGTTGCCACTTTTTTTTCAAAACTTGCATTGCATTGTATATAATAATTTGTAACAAGAATGTACACTGGAGCTTCTTGGTTTTAATAACTAAATTATGAGCAGTACGTGGAAAAATAAGAAAAGGTTTAAAGGTTAGAGAGGTTAGTTTTCAGTAGTTTATAGAAAAGCGGAGGTCCGGGAATTATTGCGAACCTTATTCTTTTTCCTGGCAGTAGCAATGGAAAAGTCTCAAATTGGGAATGGTTTAGTGTGAGTTTTTAGCATGGTCTGTACAAGCAGATCTCTAGGTCTTCAGTACTTGGATGGTTCATACAGATAACATTTGGTCATGAGGAACTCAGGAGCAGAATCGTGAAACCCTTAAAGAGGGTTCATTTATTGAAGGGGAGCCAGTGCAGTTTACTAAGGATGAAGGAGATTCTTCATTATTGAAGGCTGACGGTGATGAACTGAGTGGGTGCAATTTGAACGGGTTGAAGGCATTTCAGTGCTTTCCCTGCGATGCCCAGGTAAATCATGCTATCGTAATCTAGGTGGGACAGTCCTAGAACTTGCATCATAGGCACGTGGTATGTACTGCCTATATATGGGAATACCCTTTTCACCATTTTTAGATTCTAGAAACAAGTTATAGAGATGGCGGCTATATTTACTTCATGGACAGTTTGGCATTGAGCTATATACACAGAGTGCAAGCTACCTCGACGGACACTCTTGTAATACACATCGCATCAGATCAGAGGGGAAGTTGTGGGTTATGAATTACACTTTCAGACATAAGGAACTCCATTTTAACAGATTACATTTTAGGATATATCTTAACATCCAGTGCTGAATGATGGTGAGGGTATGGGCCAAACTGGATTTACGTGATGTAGGTTTTACAGAGGGTAGTTTTTGTAAAGAGTAAAGAAAGCCCTATTGCTTATTGTGATTGACATATGCTGAACATATTCCAATAGAAGGATAACACGCACATCAACAATGTAAAATGGAATTAGTATTCAGTTCTCTTAAGTTAACCTGAAGATCCACTGGAGCCTAGACCCAAAAAGAAAAAGGCAGGACTTAGAGGGAGCAGCAGGTTAAGGAAGGACGGTGAAGGGCGGCCGTCAGCAATAAGGAGCCCTGTGCACTTCCACTTCGGTAGCAAGACTCCTTTTAACAACGCCAAACAAACAGAACTGTTCAGTGACAAAGCAAGAGGCAGCTGTGAACATCTAGAACACACAAAAAAGTGAGAGAGGGAGCCGTGGGAGGCACAGTGAGTAAAAGTGGAAGAGAGGGCAGGGAGAAATAGGAGGCGTAAGAACAACAAAGGTCATCCAGGATCAAAGTGGACCAAGATACTCTCCCAAGAATTTGTTAAAAATAAACATTCCTTCACCCCACACATGCCGAACCGAGCTATTTATAATTTTCAATTGGCCAATTAAAAAATATACTATAAATTGTTCTATCACATGACTTCTGCAACTTTCTCCTGGAGAATAGTTCTAAAAAAATTAATAGACCAAATACTATGAAGCTCCACTTATTTACCATGTTTGAGAAGAAATACTGACCTACTAAACCACTGCATTGTACAGTGAGCCAATGTTTGCCTAACGAGGTCACAATGTCCTAAAAGTGATACCTTTTCTCAACTCTAACATATCCATGTAAAAAAAACTATAAACTTTGTACAGCACACTTTTACCCTGTAAGTCAGGCTTCTTGGCACTGTACACATACCGCTGTGGAACCCTTCCTGGCCTTTCCTGTGAAATGCCCACTCCTGGGCACCCCCAAGGGGGGGCCAGGCATCCCAGCACTGTTGTGGAAATTAAGCAAACTATTGCCCAGAGTAGGACCCATGATTAGATTGGCATCAAGGCAAGAATTATCAAGTCTGAGGAAATTGATCCCAAGACCCACTAAGGCAGGAATTGAACCCTGGTCCCGGGCCAGATCTCTGCATCAGGGTTTGCTGCTCTACCCATTGAGCCACACTTCTCTACCTGAGGGGCTCTTACTTTCCTTTCATCATGAGAACTCCTGCAACAACCCTTATATCTGACATGGCTATTATACTCTACAACTCTGGTTCAAGGCATGATTCCTAAACTCAAAAAGGCCTGTGTTAGACTTGACATCCCTAGGGTGGTCTCCCCACTGAGTTTTTGCCTGCCACCCTCCATTTTCTGACCTCATTTTGGCTCACTCTAGGACTCCGTGCACTTTACCACTGCTGTAAATTGCTAAAGTGCTTGCGCTCTCTACCCTAAACATAGTAACATTGGCTTAACCACAATTGGCATCTTTAAATTATTTATAAGTCCGGAGTAAAGTGCACTACAGGTGCACCAGGCCTATAAATTAAGGGCCATATTTATACTTTTTGACGCAAAACTGCGCTAACGCAGTTTTGCGTCAAAAAAATTAGCGCCGGCTAACGCCATTCTGAAGCGCCATGCGGGCGCCGTATTTAATCAATGACGTTAGCCGCCGGCGCTGCCTGGTGTGCGTGGAAAAAAACTACGTACACCAGGCAGCGCCGGCGTACGGGGATATGGGGCTTGGGCGTCAAAAAATGGGGCAAGTCAGGTTGAGGCAAATTTTTCACCTCAACCCGATTTGCGCCATTTTTTTCGACTCCCAACCCCCATAGAAATGACTCCTGTTTTAGCAAAGACAGGAGTCATGCCCCCTTGCCCAATGGCCATGCCCAGGGGACTTCTGTCCCCTGGGCATGGTCATTGGGCATAGTGGCATGTAGGGGGGGCACAAATCAGGCCCCCCTATGCCACAAAAAAAAAAAAATGACTTACCTGAACTTACCTTAATGTCCCTGGGATGGGTCCCTCCAGCCTTGGGTGTCCTCCTGGGGTGGGCAAGGGTGACAGGGGGTGTCCCTGGGGGCATGGGAGGGCACCTCTGGGCTCCTTCCGAGCCCACAGGTCCCTTAACGCCTGCCCTGACCAGGCGCTAAAAAACTGTGCAAAAGCGGCTGGACGTCATTTTTTTTGACCCGCCCACTCCTGGGCGTGAATTTTGCCCGGGAGTGTAAATAAGGCGCACATGCCTCGGAGTCAATTTTTTAGACGTGAACGCCTACCTTACATATCATTAACGCAAAGTAGGTGTCCACGCTAAAAAATGACGCAAACTCCATGGACTTTGGCGCTAGACGCGTCTAACGCCAAAGTATAAATATGGAGTTCGTTTTGCGTCGGAATTGCGTTAAAAAAAATGACGCAATTCCGTCGCAAACGGAGTATAAATATGACCCTAAATGTTACTAGTGACCGTGCAGCAGTCATTCTGCAATCCACTTAAGTAGCCCCCTAACCATGATTCAGGCCTGCCATTGCTGAGCCTGTATATGCAGTTTACCCTTCCACCTCGACCTGGCAAGATAAACCTCTTGCCAGGCCTAAACGAGGCCTGGGCATAGAACTCCGATCCCCTGTAGAAGTTTGCAGAATTACAGCATTTCAACTGAGCGGAGTAGTGCAAATTTCCCATATTCTGCAATCCGACACAGAGCAGAGGTTGCTCGCGTTTACTTGGGTTTTGGCGCTCTCTCACGAGTGCCACAATACTCCTGGACTACTAGCGAGTGCGGGCAAGACTTTGCATTTGATCGCGCGGTTACTGGCCGCGCGCGCAAAACTTTGCATTTACTCGCACTGCTTCCAGCTGCAACGGCAGCCAAAACAATCCCACTCGCAAGCACAAATGCACCTGAAGTAGATCTTCGTCTCCAGCTACATCTAAATTTAGTCAAAAAGTGTTTTTTGGGTGGATTTTCTTCTCCAATGGTGCCTTCAAGTTGTTTTTTAAATTGAGAAGCCTTTTATTTATTTCAAACAGGAAGTGCCCTACAGACACCAATTTCCTGTTCCTGTCCAGCAGGCTTCCCCTAGTGCTCTGTCCATCTCCTGGTCATTTTTCACTTGGATTGCAAGGTAAAAGGATCACTCTCTTTGTCTCCTGGATATGCCTTTGGAATTAAGGACTTTGTTTTTGTGAAATCACACCAGTAAGTTCCAAAACTATTGAATAAGGGTGTAGTTTCTTTGCTTGGGAATGCACCAATATTTATTTGTGCTTTATTTTGATTTGAAAAATGTATAGTGGTGGGTGGCCTGAAGTTTAAGTATGGGCCTAATAATTTATTTTGCATGTAATTAAATTTTATAAAGGGAAATTGTTGCACAGCTCAGTACATTTTCTTTTCTACAAGTTTGTAACATTTACAATAGTATTTTACTATGTGGCATGGATTTCCAAAGGGACATCTAGCCAGTAGGCCCAGTACTAGTAGTCATCAGTGCATGAAATACATATTTTAGTAGTACATGTTTTTAAACTTCATTTAGGGCACAGATGACATTGGATTACTTTAAAAATGTTGGCTATTTTTTGCAGTTCTTTTTTTGTTGTTGCAAAAAGTGTATATGTTGTGTGGTAATATTTGATGGCATGGGAGGATGTGTGCACTGTTGTGAAATTTGTATAGCTCAGTTAGATTTCATGTCATGCATTGCTGAATTCATGTTAATGTTTTCTTTTGTGCAGGCGTGGCCCATCCTTTAGGGCGGAGGGGCCACCCCCCCCCACCTTTTGCCCCACATGAAGAGTGTCTGCCAGGCTGAACAAAGGTCAGCCTGACAGACACTCTTCATTTTCAGCTCAGACAGCCAGGAGCAGACATGAGCGATTTGCGCAGACTCCTGGCTGCCTGAGCTGAACTTTGCTGGGCTGAGGAGGTCACAGCTCCTATGGGCATGACCTCCTCGGCTCAGCAAAGGTGCCTCAAGGCCCTCTCCTGGATGACGAGGAAAGCATCACCCATTGACACTCGCCCTGGGCGCTTCAGGTTTAGGCCCTGAAGCGCCCCGGGCAAGTGTCAATCAGTGACACTTCGTCACAGAGTGGGGTGGGGTCAGCAGTCTCACTGACCCTATCCCACTCTGTGACGAGGCTGGGACTGCTGCCTTCCCTCACAGCCAATGAGGGGAGGCAGCAGTCTCAACCCTCCTGAGAGCTCGAGGCTGAAGGTAAGTGTGTGTGTGTGATGTTTTAAAATGAAAGTTTGGTGCGTGCGTCCATGTTTGAATGTTATGAGTTAATGGATGTGCGTGCGTAAAAGAATGAGTGTGTGTGATGTTTCAAAATGAATGTTTGGTGCGTGCATGTTTGAATGGTATGAGTGTTGTTAATGGATGTGCGTGTGTGTGTGTGTGAAATAATGAGTGTGTGTGAACTTTTAAAAGGAATGTTTGGTGCGTGTATGCATGTTTGAATGTTATGAGTGTTGTTAATGGATGTGCATGCGTGCGTGCATGTCTGTGTGTGAAAGAATGAGTGTGTGTGTGTGCTTCTCGCCCGACCCCTCCCTCCTAAAGCTGCCAGCTGCCACTGCTTTAATGTTGCCACCATGCCTCCTTCTGGGCAGTTTGTGTGTCTCATTGTCCACCATTTGTCCTTGTTCTCCATGCTGTGTTGCCAGGAACCATTTTGTGTAGTTTATGTCCATAGGCTTGCAAGTGTTCGTTGTTCTCCATACCTCCTTGTTCGCAGTTGTTATATGACCATGTGGCTGACTGCCTTTTTCTGCATCCAGCCAGTGTGCCTTTGCAAGAGGCTTGCATGTGTTCTTGTTGTTCTCCTTGCTTGTTGTTGTTTGACCATATGGCTGGCAGCCATTTTGTACATGCACCCAGTGTTCCTTTACCATAGGCTTACCTATGTTCTTTCTTTGTTCCCCATGCCTCTTTTCTCCTTATTATTGTTGTTTAACCATGTGGCTGGTGGCCATTTTGTCCATCCCTCCTTGCTGTTGTTTGAGAATGTGGCTGGCAGCCATTTTGTGCATGCAGCCAGTGTTCCTTTCCCATATGCTTGCATGTGTTCTTTTTTTGTTTTCCATGCCTCCTTGCTCCTCGTTGTTGTTGTTTGACCATGTGGCTGGGGGCCCTTTTGTGAATACAGCCAGTGTACTTTTGCCATAGGCTTTCATGTATTATTTCTTTGCCGTGCCTCCTTGCTCCTTGTTGTTTTACCATGTGGAAGGCAGCCATTTTGTGGATGCAGCCAGTGTTTCATTTGCCATGGGCTTACATACAAATACCGTTAATTATTGAGCATTTGTTTATTTTAGGTTTATATTTTAACTTTTAATTTTAATTTTCTATTTTAATTTTTTATTATAATTTATTATTCTATTATTTTTTAATTTAATATTGTATTCATTTTTTATTTTATTGTATTTTTTATTTTAGTTTTTAGTTTAATGTTGTAGTTTTTTTATTTTTTATTTTAATTTTTAATTGTAACTTTTAAAGTTTTTGTTTTTATTTTTATTTTAATTTAAGGTTTTGTTTTTTAGACTTTTTTTTTGTTTTTTTCATTTTATTTAATTCTGCATTTTGCCTTGGTCCATCCATCTATCCATATCCATTCCTCCATCCATCCATCCATGAGCGACCTTTGACCCTGTCACCAGGCATTTCGCTCCCCCCATCTGCCACGCAGCCCCCTGTGGGTTGAACCTCCGTTGCCACCTTTGCCACCTGACTACTCGCTCCCTTTTTCTGTACCCCTGCGCTTGGCTTCTGTGCCACTTCGCTTTTTCATTCTGTGCCCATGTGTTTTGCTTTCTGTACCCCTGTGCTCTGTTGTCCCTCTCCCGCCGTCTTTTCCCGCCGTTTTTTTTCCCTGGTTTTCCTCCGGGTTTTTCCCTGGGTTTTTCCCTCGCCGCTGAGCCCCTGCTGCCTCGCCCCCTTCACTCCCATTGGCCGCCCCGCTTCCACCTCCCAGAAGCTCCTCTCTCCCTCTGCCCTCATATGGAGGCCAAGAAGCGGCCGCGTAGCGGGCGTGCCTCTGGCGTGCCTCTGGCGTGCCTAAGGCAAGCCCGTCTGCGCCCGTCCATGCCTGGACCACACCCAGCACCAGAACCCCTGGAACCAGCACCCCCCGCAACACCAGACTGCACTACGACGCAAGCACCCTCCACGCACTCAACACCAGACGAGACCACCCCTGCTACCGGGCCACCCCGTAACACACCCAGGGGCCTTTCACCTGCTGGAACTGCAGATTCACCAGCATCCAACCCTCCACACCACCAGCCAGAGAACCCAACCACCTCCGCTGCATCCTCCTCAACACCCGCTCCGCTCGCAAGCACGCCATCGAACTTTGGGATCTCCTAGACTCCACCGCCCCTGACGTCGCCTTCCTGACGGAGACCTGGCTGAACGCCACCTCAGCACCAGACATCGTCATAGCCATCCCCCAGGGCTACAAGATCTCCCGCAGAGACCGCACCAACGGAGTGGGAGGAGGAATCGCCATCATCCACAAAGACTCCATCAAAATCTCAATGAACACCGATGACACCCTCACCACCGCCGAGCACATGCACTTTCAGATCCACACCGACCCCAATACCACCCTCAGAGGAACTCTCATCTACAGACCTCCCGGACCCCGCCCACAGTTCAGTGACACCATCGCCGACCTCATCAGCACCCACGCCCTCGCTTCCACGGACTACATCCTCCTCGGGGACCTGAACTTCCATGTCGAGAACAACAACGATGCCAACTCCACCGCCCTGATCGACAACCTCGCCAACCTCAGACTCAAACAGCTCGTAACAACACCCACTCACGCCACTGGACACACGCTCGACCCCATCTTCTCCGCAAGCCCCCACGTCTCCTTCAACCACACCACCGAACCACACTGGACCGACCACAGATGCATCCACTTCACCTTCAGAAAACCCACCACACACCACCGCACCCAACAGCTACCACGCCGCTGCTGGGGCAAGGTCACTGAGGACCAACTGACTACCGTCCTCGCCCTGAGACCACCCACCGGCCCCACCGACCCAGACACCGCCGCAACCAACCTTACACAGTGGATCAACGACTGCACCAACACCCTCGCCCCTCTCAAGACCTCTACAACCAACCACACCAACAAGAAAGCCGCCTGGTTCACCAAGGACCTCCAGATCTCCAAGCACACCTGTCGGAAGCTGGAGAAGAAATGGCTCCACGACCGAACACCAGACAACCACACAGCCCTCAAAAGCGCCACCCGCAGACATCACCAACTCATCAGGACCGCCAAGAAGACCGCCTTGAAGGACCGCCTAGACAACAACGCACACAACACCAAAGAGATCTTCAGCATCATGAAAGAACTCTCCAACCCCAGCTCCATCACCAACGACATCCCGCCATCTCAAGACCTGTGCGACTCCCTGGCCACCTTCTTCCACCGTAAGATCACCGACATCCATGACAGCTTCAACCCCGACCCCCCGCACCCACCACCGAGTCCACCACCCCTGTGACTACCACTCGCACCAGTAGCCTGACCGTCTGGTCCAGCGTCAGCGACGAAGACACCATCAAAACCATGAACTCCATCCACTCCGGATCCCCATCGGACCCCTGCCCTCACCACGTCTTCAACAAAGCCAGCGCAGCCATCGCGCCCCACCTCCGGAAAACAATCAACTGTTCCTTCGAGACAGCAACCTTCCCAGAAAGCTGGAAGCACGCCGAGATCAACGCCCTTCTGAAGAAGCCCAAGGCGGACCCCAAGGACCTCAAGAACCTCCGGCCCATCTCCCTGCTCCCTTTCCCGGCAAAAGTGACTGAGAAGTCACCTCGAAGTCAACAACATCCTGGACCCTTCCCAATCCGGTTTTCGCAGTAACCACAGCACCGAGACCACCCTCATCGCCGCCGATGACGACATCCGGACCCTGATGGACAAAGGAGAAACAGCCGCCCTCATCCTCCTGGACCTATCAGCAGCCTTTGACACGGTCTGCCATCGCACCCTATCAGCACGCCTCCATGACGCCGGAATCCAAGAGAAGGCCCTGGCCTGGACCACATCCTTCCTCAATGGCAGAACCCAGAGCATCCGCCTCCCACCCTTCCGCTCCAAAACCACCGAGATCATCTGCGGCGTCCCACAGGGATCCTCCCTCAGCCCGACACTGTTCAGTATCTACATCAGCCCCCTCGCCCACGTCGCACGACAACACAACCTCAACATCATCTCCTACGCCGACGACACCCAGCTGATCATATCCCTCACCGAAGATCCCCACACCGACAAAGCTAACCTCCACCAAGGAATGAAGGCCGTAGCCGACTGGATGAAGGACAGCAGACTGAAGCTGAACTCAGACAAGACGGAGGTCCTCATTCTCAGACCCACCCCATCAGCCTGGGACGACTCTTGGTGGCCCACGTCACTAGGCAAAGCCCTGGAACCCACGGACCACGCATGCAACCTGGGGGTCATCCTCAACTCCACTCTTTCCATGACCAGGCAAGTCAACGCCGTCTCCGCGTCCTGCTTCAACACCCTCCGTATGCTCCGCAGGATCTTCAAATGGATCCCCCTCGACACGAGAAAAAACGTTACCCAGGCCCTCATCACCAACAGACTACTACGGGAACGCCCTCTACTCAGGAACTACAAACAAGCTCTTGAGACGACTCCAACGCATCCAGAACGCCTCGGCCCGACTCCTCCTCGATGTCCCCCGCCGCAGCCACATCACACTCCACCTGAGATTCCTGCACTGGCTCCCTGTCAACAAAAGGATCACCTTCAAGCCCCTGATCCACGCACACAAAGCACTGCACAACACCGGACCCACCTACCTCAACAACCGACTCAGCTATCACACCCCCACCCGAAGCCTCCGCTCAGCCAGCCTCGCCCTCGCCACAGTCCCCCGCATCCGAAAACCCACCGCCTGCGGCAGATCCTTCTCCTACCTCGCTGCCAAGACCTGGAACACTGTCCCCACCATCCTACGACAGACCCAGGACCTGCTGGCCTCCAGAAGACTCCTCAAGACCTGGCTCTTCAACCAGTAGCACCCCCCCTCCGCAACGCCTTGAGACCCTCGTGGGTATGTAGCACGCTTTAAAAATGCAGTGATTGATTGATTGATTGATTGATCCATTCATTAACCAAAGGTGCACAGCCACACTACAGCATTTGGTTTCTTTGGGTGCATAATAATTCCATTTCCTCCTGGACACCCTGGCTCTAGCGCACTTTGGACATATCACTGCAGCATGATAATTAATATTTTTCATGATTATTCAATTTCACCTGGACCACCTGGCTGCAATAGGTTTTTTAAGGATCATTCCATTTACCCATGCACCACTCTCTGACTACCACAGGTGTCTCTTTCAAAACAGATGGAGAAAAAGCAAAGAGTTATATCTGCATGTTGTGCTGCCTGATTTGAAATGAAATTTTATGGTGTGGTTTGACCTTACAATGTTGGTATTTATTAGATAAGTAATCAACCGCACTAAGATTGCATTTGTCTGTACTATTTCAACCTGCAACAATGCCATGTTTCACCAACTACATGTTTTTCTTGCATTGTTGCTTTTAGGTGCACAACAGAAGAGACGTTACATCACCTGCACTACTGCCAAATAGAAGGCCTGTACAGTTAAGTCCTTAAATCTCTTCTACTTGTGCAGCTCAGTGCCACTGCTAACTGAAGGCTGTAAGCAGGCCCCAAAGAAAGTTGCTCCCAGGAAAGTGCTCAGTGAGAAGAAACAGCTTTTCACTAGTGGTGTGCCGACCACAACCGTTTTTGGGAGATGTGTGCATGCCTCACCGCCTCTGGGGAGGAATTTGGGGACAGCACTCCTGCATCTACGGCACCACCCCAACCTAAGTCCAAGGCCATGTCTGTCAGTGAGGCAGCCACTGCAATCATGGCAATGCTGACAAACAGTGACATTGGATTGGATTTGTCCCTTTCACAAAGTAGTACGCAATCATTTCAGGAAACAGAGCAAAGTGGACAGCAGCCACAGCCAGCAATAGTAGATCTTCCGAAAATTGGAGCAGAACAGGAGGTCAAGCTTCCTGCTGAGCATTTAGAATCAATGGCTCCCAGATATCCAGCAAGAAAAAGAAAGAGTACTACTCCACTATCTTGTTCGAGCATCACTTCTCATGACGATGATAGAGACATGGAGTGAACTTCGGCATAGTCCAGGAGGCACCAGGTGAGGAAAGGGGAAAGAAAAGTTCCAGAATGCCTTAGAATCATGGATAGAGATGATGATGACGAGCCAGTCATTGTGGAAGCTGGCACAGAGGAGTCCAGCATTACTATCCAACCTGCTCTGAGGGATGTGGCACAGACAGCACCAGCAGCTGCTATATTTGTAAGGCCCCAGCAGAGACCTGCACCTCAATAAAACTGTGCACTGCAGAGAGACAATTGACGCACTTACCCACCTCCAGTTCTTCTTCAGGCATTGGCAATGGGCCAGTACCCCTCCCCATTTTGGGACTTTTTTACGATTAGCAAACACGAGGAGAACATTGCAATATACTCCATGTGCCTCACGCGTTTTCAGCGAAGTAAGCCTGGTTCACAATATGGTAGTGGAAGCCTGACGACCCATATGAAAAAACATCATGCAATCCGGTGGGAAGAGCACCTAAAAAAAACTGCTGAATGTGGTTGCGGTGGTGAAGGTGAGGAGAGCCGGGAAACATCAGTTACAACTGGTCAAATCACCATGGAAGGTGAGGAAGAAGAGGGTGACATCCTCATGCAATGCAGCCCTGGCCCTAGCAGTGCACCAGCATTACCAGCTTCAGTGACCTCACAATGGCATAGGAAGATTCAAAGTCAGATCGAGACACCACGGCATACAGTGACTGCACTACGATGCACATTGAGACTACCACCACCAATGTCTCAAAACTCACCTGCGTCAGTGGCCCCAGAAAAAAATAAAATCCAGACTACAATTATGGGCATGTTTAGACAGGAGTGTTCTTATGACCGCAACCACCCAATGGCACAATTATATTATGGGAAGCTGGCAAAAATGTTACTGCTGGACCTCCTTCCTTTTTCTTTTGTGGAAGGGGTGAGATTGTCAGAGTTTGTGGCAGCCATCCATCCAAAATGGAAGGTTCCAAGTAGGACATATTTTGCCTGAGCTGCTGTTCCAGTGCTGCAACACGATGTGCTGCAAATGGTTGGACAAGCTTTGCAGCAAAGTGTTTTCACTATTCACCTGACGACAGACATGTTGACCAGTTGTCAGGTTACTGATCACATGTGCATCTCTTCACACTGGATCTCTTTTGTGGGGGCAATGCAAAAGCTATCTAGTGTTCTTGTCCATGAAGGAAGTTTTAAGAGCGTTCAGTGTCAATCAACAGTAGCCTTGTTCACCATGGAGAAATCACATACAGCTGAAAATATCTTAGGCAAATATAATAGCAAGGTGGTTGAATGGCTATGACCCAGAGGTTGTGCAAGACTTTCTATAAAAAGAAGACATATTCTATATCATACTGAACACTATCAGACAAATCTGCACTCATTTCAGCCATTCCTTTAAAGCCAGGAAGCAGTTGCGGGTTATTCAGCATGGTAAGAGAGTACCAGTTAAAGCCTTGATGCAGGAGGTACCAACAATTTGAATCTCAGCCTACTATATATCACAACGTCTGTTTGAGCTTTACAAATAGATCAATGACTATATCACTCTAAGAGGGGAAGCAGCTGGGAAAGCTATGACCATGGATGTGGACAAATAGGACCTAGTCCAATGCCTTACACAGATGCTGCTCCCTTTTGAAGTTTTGACGCAGGACGTTAGCAAGGAGAGCAGTACAATGGGCCAAGCTATCCCTTTATTACATCTGCTACAGGAGCAGCTAAAGAAGGTGTCTGGAAGGTTTGCACTCAGGTGTGAACGAAAACTCAGGAGGGCATGACTTAGTTGAGAGCTTAATCCTTAGCTTGACTTGTAATGCAAGACTACAAATGACATTATCTTGTCCAAAGAGTACATCTCTGACACCCTACTTGATACACACTACAAAAAACATTCTTCACACTTTCATTCCTTTTTCTGATGGGGAGGTTTCAAAATATAAAAGGTGATTTGTTGAGCAAGCCAGAGAACTGGAAGAAGAACGTCTGGAACTTAGAGTTCGACTCCACAGTTCTGGGGTACCACCTTTTACTTCCAGAGAGGGCAGTCTTGTCTCACAACAGCAAACACCGGCAACATGAACACTGGCAACAACAGCATCAGAAGAATTTGACCCAACCTTTGCATTAGCTTGGTTTGAAGTGGCAGGGCTTAAGTCCAGTGCAGAGGCAAAGGCAAAAGAGCTTGAATAAGTGGCAGCACCAACAACACTTCAAAGGATGTTTAAGGAGGTTCTGGATGACCCAAAAAGAGGTGCATGTGGATCACAACCCATTGGTGTATTGTTATGGGAAGATAGGCCGATGACCAGAGCTCAGTAGGCTGGCAATAATGTATTTGGCTTGTCCTGTAGCTAGCATGTCTGCTTAACCTGTGTTCAGTGCAGCTGGTGCAGTTGTAACAGTGAGAAGGACCAGTCTCTCACCTCAAAATGTGCAGAGATTAACCACGATCAAAATGAACCAGCATTTTACACCACCTCATTACACTTTTCCTGAAACACCACAGGAGGAGGAAGAGGATGACTGATCAGAATCAAGTGCGTTGCTGACCAACTTCTGGGTGAACCACCTGAGTTTGAGGACAAACTCTACTTCCCAGAGTGAATCTGCCAGTGCCACCACATATCTTTTTAATTATTTCTTGTTGAAATTCTTTCTTTGGAAAATATAAAAAAAGGGTAGTAGAATATTATGTTTGTGTCAGCTTTATGCTGCCCCACCATTTTGTAGTCACATATTATATGGCTGGATTGGAGTTGGACCCGTGTGCAGTGAAGAAACCTCCATATTCCCTTCAGGACATTTGAGACAATGCCTACCTCCCTCACATGTCGTTGCCTTTCCTTTTTTTTTTACATCACCTAGCAGTGCTGTCCCAGAAGATCATAGACTAAAAGAATGTCAGTGCCAGTGCCAGTGCCAAATTCCAATGTGTTGCTACTTGCTACCATAAAAGAGGAGATAATATTGTGTTCAACCACTGTACTTGGATTGGAAGAGGTAACTACTAACTATTGCACCAATGAGTGGTGATATATGAGTGATTGTCAGTGATAATTGATGATGTATGTGATGGCTGACAGTGAGGGAGGGAGTTCAACAAATTTGTAAACTTGATTCTGATGATTTGCAATGTTTTGGGGATGATGGGTGATCATTTTGTTTCCAGAAAGTGATTGGTCTTTCAAACTTAGTGAAATTTACCTGGAGGGTTCACTCTTTTTTCTCATTCCTCAGACCAGACATGTCACTTTAATTACCAACCACTAATCTACACTTAAAAGTCCAAATCTGTTTCTCTATTTGTTCTACAACAGCAATGCACTATACAGGTCTACCTCGCTTGGTTTGGGACTGGGATGAATTAGTCAGAATCAGGAGGAGGAGGATGGAAGAACTCAGGGCGGAACTACCTGTGAGAAAGGGACACTTTTGACATGGTTAGTCCCCACTTTTGCCTGGTACTTTATATTGTTTCAGATTTGTCAGTGCCCAGGGCCCCTGCTAACCAGGTTCCCAGGGCCAGATCTCGTTCTCAAAACCATTGTGGTGCATTGGCACAGTTTGAAACACCTTTAGGTACTACTATAAGTCCATAGTAATTGGTGCTAAGGTACCCTGGGCATGCGGTACTAAGGGAAGGCCACTGAAGGCAGCAGCACAGATTGTGCCACCCTCAGAGACAATCCATCTAAGTACTCCCAGCACTGCCACCGCAGCTGAGTGTCCTGGTGCAATTCTAATGCAAAACTAACATGGCACACAGCCCGTGTGACCTGTCCACTAGACACTGCACCAAGTTAGGTAAGTCACCCCTCTGGCAGGCCTTCCAGCCCTAAGGCAGGGTGCACTATACTGCGTATGTGGGCATAGGTGCATGGGCAATATTCCCCTACGGTGTCCTTGCCAAGCCTGGTACTTAGTAAGTGAATAAAGCAATCATTTTACATGCACGTGCTGGACACTGGTCAGCACGAGTTTCACAGCTACATGATGACCACTCAGCACCCTGGGTTGTTTGATATCAAATAACTCAGAATGATAAATCCAAACAGGTACCAGTATTGGTTCTACACTGGAGAACAAGCTGTGCTCTAAGGGTCCCACATCCTTGCGACCTCTACACTCTAAGGAGACCTACTGGACTCACCTTGAATTCCACCTGTGCATTGCCTTTCCAAGTGTTCCCCCGCAGTGGTCCTGCACCTGCTCCCCAGAATGGGCATAGCCATTCGCCCAACCTGACAAAAAAACAAATGGGGAAACAGTCTTTCTGACCCCTGGGGGCAGATTGGTAATTACCCTAGATCTGCATCAATGGGCGACAGAAATCTCACTGCACGGCAGGAGTATATGTTTTTAATAAAATAATGGTGAGGGTCTTTCCCAGCCTAACAACAGGCCCTACCCTGACTAAAAGAACAGGTCAATAGGAATCCCAAAGAAGGGCTCCCATTGTCCTTGGTTTGAGCCATTCCTGTCACAAGTGGGGCTATGCTGGGCGGTAGGCATTTTTGGATTCTTGCAGATTCCGGAAGTTTCTGTCACAGAAATACAAGGAAAATGTGTAATTTCAGGCAAAGTTGGAGGTTTACAGGGCATTGTGGATGAGAAAACCTCATGAGATCCATGCAAGTCTAGTTTTTGAAAATGTGCATGCTTGCTAGGTTTCCCTAGGTGCTGGCTGAGCTAGGGCCCAAAAACAACAGCTACCCACCTTGCAAAAAAAAAGGGTTAGCTTTGAGTGGAAAAAATTTATGTATCCATGTTGTGTTGTGGCCGATTTCCTCTTGCCGGAATTGCACCTACCCACACAAGTGAGGTACCATTTTTATCAGAAGACTTAAGGGAATGGTAGGTGGAAATAAGTTTGTGGGTCTACACAGATTTCAAAACTTTCCATCATCAAAATGTGAGGAAATGTATTTTTTTAGTCATAGTTTGAGGTTTACAAGGGATTGTGGGTAACACAGCCTGGTATGAGCCATGTAAGTCACCCTATCCTGGATTATCCAAGGTGTTTTCAGAAAGGGGCAGGTTTTCTAGGTTTCCTGAGGTGACGTCTAAGCTAGGGCCGGAAACTTCAGCTACCCACTGCAATCAAACAGTCAGTTTTGCATGGAAACATTCGATGTATCCGTGTTGCATTTTGAGCCATTTCTTGCTGTGGGCACTAGGCCTACCCACACAAGTGAGGTACCATTTTTATCAGAAGACTTAGGGAAATGATGGATGGAAGGAAGTTTGTGGCTTTCCTCAGATTCCATAACTTTCCATCATAGAAATGTGAGGTAAATGTGTTTTTAGGCAAATTTTGAGGTTTTCAAGGGATTCTGGATAATAGAACCTGGTGGGTGCCACAAACGTCACTCCATCCTGGATTTCCCTGGTTTTCTAGTTTTAAAAAATGTACAGGTTTGCTAGGTTTCCCTAGGTGCAGGCTGGGATAGGGTGTAAAACCCACATCTAAGCACATTTCTAAAAATGAGTCTGTTTTCAGGGGAAGAATGTGATGTGTCCATGTTTCTATTTGGGCTATTTCCTGTTGCGGGTGACACATGTGAGGTACTATTTTCATTGGGAGACTTAGGGAAACACAGAATATTAAAACAAGTGTTATTAACATTTGTATTTCTCTGCATTCCAAATGTAAGACAATGTGTAAGAAAGAAGTCATTTTGAGAAATACCCTTTAATTCACATGTTAGTATCAGTACCCACAGATTCAGAGATGTGCAAATAACCCCTGCTTCTAAATTCCATATCTTGTGCCCATTTTGGAAATACATAGGCTTACTTGATACCTATTTTTACTATTTTGTTTTACCTGATACACAATGAAAAAGATTTGCAATGTGCAGCTCAGTTATTGGCTCTGGGTACCGTGAGTTCTTGGAAAACCCATAAACCCTATGTATCCCCACAACCAGAAGGATCCAGCAGATGTCATGGTATATAGGTTTTGTAAATAGTGCCCATTTTTCACTACTAATTTTTAGTACTTTATTATTTCAACACTTGTTTTTTATGGAAAAACCTTGAAGGATCTACACAAATGACACATTGCTGAATTCAGAATTTTGTCTAATTTTCTGAAATGTACAGCTTTCTGGGATCCACCATGGATTTCGCACCCATTTGTACCACAAACTAGAAGGAGGTAAAAAGCACGAAAAATAGGAAAAATAAGCTATCTCCCACTGAAATGCCAAAACTGTTTTAAAAGATTTGAGACCTCATTTACGAGGGCCTATCAGCACACCATGTGCCATCCCATATTTACAAGGCGACGCAAAGCCAGCCTTTTTCATGCCCTTGTAAATATGGGCCCTTTTTATGCAGTGTGTGAGAGGGGTGTTCCATAGGTGTTGTTGTGGGTGTTCCCATGCAACACACATGAAAGGCTAAGGAGTCTGATCATTCCCAGATTTACAAGTCTGGGAATGCATCAGATTCTTATGCCACCTCAGAGGTGGAGCAGAAGTGAGGCAACAGGGAGAAATATCTTTATTTCTCCCCGTTTTTCCTCTTTTTATGAGAAAAACAAATCTATTGGTTGGTTTTGTGCACAAAAAAATCATCCCAACAATGCAGGCATGCTTGCACCATGGTGCAAGGGTGCCTGCACTGGAGCTAGGCACCCCATTGTGTGTAAGCTAGGAGGAGAGGACAGAAATGCATCATATCTCATAGATGCAGCGCATTTCTGCCCCTTCCCAGTGGTGCAGGGCAGCTCAGCAAAGCACTTGCTTCGCCGCCTTCCGCTACAGGGCTTGTAAATAAGCCTCTTGGTTTTCTGATTCAAGTCTGCCTATTCCTGAAACCTAGGAAGATGGTGATTTTTAGCACCATACACCTTTTTACATGCCATTTGCAGGAAAAAACAGGCACTTTCTTTTGCAGCACTTTTTTCCCATTTTTCCCTCAAAAAACAAGATTTAGCTATATGTTGGCTGATTTCATGGTCCCATCTAGGGGACTCTATAAATCCTGGGTACCTTTAAAATCCCCATGATGTTGGGAAAAAAGGATGCAAATTTGGCATCCTAACCTAAGTGGACAAAAGGTTATGGAGGCCTAAGGGCAAACTACTCCAACTAGCCAAAAATACTTTGCATTGGGAGGGGAAAGACCGCGCAAAAGGGTTAAAAATTCATATCTCTACTGCTATTCAGTGGATTTCTGTCATTTTTATCTTGTATTGTTCATAAAAATATACTTTATTTTATTAATTTTTCTAACCTGGTTTGGAGTGTTTTTGTGGTGTCTTCTATGTGTTGCTGCTTGTGCTATACACATTGGCTCTTCAGTTAAACCTGGCTGCTCTATGCCAAGTTACCAGAGGGTGAGCACAGGATAATTTAAGGTTTGTTGTGAATTACCCTGACTAGGATTGAAAGCGTGGGTTTTAAAAAGTGGGGGGCATATTTATACTCTGTTTGCACCGAATTAGTGTCATTTTTTTTAACTCTAATTCGGTGCAAAACTAACTCCATATTTATACTTTGGTGCTAGACCCCTCTAGCACTACATTTATGGAGTTAAAGTCATTTTTTGAAAGTGGAGACCTACTTTGCCTTAATGAGATGCAAGGTAGGCGTTCCCGTGCAAAAAATTACTCTATGGCCTTAACGCCATATTTAGGGGCATATTTATACTCTGCGGCATATTTATACTCTGTTTGCACCGAATTAGTGTCATTTGTATTTACTCTAATTCGGTGCAAAACTAACTCCATATTTATACTTTGGTGCTAGACCCATCTAGCACCAAGGCCCTGATTTAAACTTTTTTTGCACTGCATTAACGTCATTTTATGACGCAAAAGTGGTGCAAACTTACAAAATATTGACCCTTATTTATACTTTTTGCTGCAAAACTGCACTAACTCTGTTTTGCACCAAAAAGTTTAGCACCGGCTTGCACCAATTCTGTGCACCAGCCGGGCACCATATTTATGGAATGGTGCAAGCCGGTGCAAAGGGTAGGCTAGAGTTTTAAAAAATGACTTTAGTCGGGTGGGGCTGGCAGTATAGAAGAAGAGGGTTTAGCACAAAAAAATGGCTTTAGGCAGTTTAGAGTAAAAAAAAATTACTCTAACCAGATTAGCGTCATTTTATGGTGCTAAACCTGCCATGCCACATGACTCCTGCCTTAGAAAAGGCAGGAGTCATGCCCACCACCCCAGTGGCCAGCACAGAGGACAGGGGTCCCCTGGGCATGGCCATTGCACCCTGTGCCATGTATGGGGGGCCCATTTCAGGGCCTCCAATGGCACTTTCAAAAATAAAATGCACTTACCTGTACTTGCCTGGGATGGGGTCCCCCATCCTCGCAGTCCCTCTAGTGTGGGTGGGGGGTGCCCCTAGGGCCTAGGGAGGGCACCTCTGGGCTTATTCCATGATGTTCCACCATGGAAATAGGGCCACAGGTCCCCTAACGCCTGCCCTGACCCTGGTCTTAAAAAATGGGGCAAAGCAAGCTTTGCCCCATTTTTTGACCCCTCCTCCCTCCCTTGCACCATTTTTACATGGGATTATAAATATGGGCCCATATTTATACTTTTTGACGCTAAACTGCGCTAACGCAGTTTAGCGTAAAAAAATTTAGCGCCGTCTAACGCCATTCCGAAGCGCCATGCGGGCGCCGTATTTATGGAATGGCGTTAGCCGGCGCAAGCAGACCGGCGCTGCCTGGTGTGCGTGGAAAAAAACCACGTAGACCAGGCAGCGCCGGCGTAGGGGGAAAATGGCGCTAGGGCGTCTTAAAATGGCGCAAGTCGGGTTGACGCTAAAAAATCGTCTTAACCCGATTTGCGCCATTTTTTCGACGCCCAGACGCCATTTAAATGACTCCTGTCTTAGTAAAGACAGGAGTCATGCCCCCTTGCCCAATGGCCATGCCCAGGGGACTTATGTCCCCTGGGCATGGTCATTGGGCATAGTGGCATGTAGGGGGGCACAAATAAGGCCCCCCTATGCCACCCAAAAAAAATTGAAAAATATGAAAAATTATACTTACGTGAACTTACCTGAATGTCCCTGGGGTGGGTCCCTCCATCCTTGGGTGTCCTCCTGGGGTGGGCAGGGGTGGCAGGGGGGGTCCCTGGGGGCAGGGGAGGGCACCTGTGGGCTCATTTTGAGCCCACAGGCCCCTTAACGCCTACCCTGACCCAGGCGTTAAATAGTGGCGCAAATGCGGGGTTTTTTGACCCGCCAACTCCCGGGCGTGATTTTTGCCCGGGAGTATAAATACGACGCATTTGCATCGCCGTCATTTTTTTAGACGGGAACGCCTTCCTTGCATCTCATTAACGCAAGGAAGGCGTTCACGCTAAAAAATGACGCTCTTTGCCCATACTTTGGCGCTAGACGCGTCTAACGCCAAAGTATAAATATGGCGTTAGTTTTGCGCCGAATTTGCGTCGAAAAAAACGACGCTAATTCGGCGCAAACGGAGTATAAATACGGGCCATGGTGTTAAGGCCATAGAGTCATTTTTTTGCACAGGAACGCCTACCTTGCATCTCATTAAGGCAAGGGAGGTTTCCACTTCCAAAAAATGACTTTAACTCCATAAATTTGGTGCTAGACGGGTCTAGCACCAAAGTATAAATATGGAGTTAGTTTTGCACTGAATTAGAGTAAAAAAAAATTACGCTAATTCAGTGCAAACAGAGTATTAATATGGCCCTTAGCGTCAAAAAATGATGCTAATCTGGTCAGAATCATTTATTTTGACTCAAAACTGCCTAACGTCATTTTTTTTTAAGCTAGCCTACCCTTTGCACCGGCTTGCACCATTCCATAAATATGGTGCCCAGCTGGTGCTAAAAAATGGTGCAAGCTGGTGCAAAACTTTTTGGGGCAAAACTGCCTTAGTGCAGTTTTGCACCAAAAAGTATAAATAAGGCCCTGGGTCTCTAGTTGGCAGGGTGGCCAAGTAGAGACTACAATCCTATTCAGGGTAGGTCAGAAACACACTTTAAATTAACCTTTGTCACCCTCTGGTAGCTTGGCACAGAGCAGGCAAGCTTAACGTAAGAGGCAATGTGGAAAGTATTTGTGCACACACACACCCATCCACAGACACACACACAGAGTCACACAATGAATACACCACAAAAGGACTCCACACAAGTTTAGCAAAATAGAGAATATTTATCTTAATAAAAAAAAGACCAAAATGACAAAAATCCAATCAGTAGAAGTTGAGATATGAATTTTTAAAGAAATAGTGCTTAGAAGCCACTAGCGGTCAAAAGTTTACTTAAGGTTGCAAGGGACTGGTGCAAATCCATTGATCAGGGAGACTGTGAGGTGGGGTAGGTCGGCTACAGAACCCAAGCAGGGCCCTCTGAAACAAAGCGTTGACATCAAGGGCACAATGTGTCGGTATTTACCATGCAGTGAGGTCACTGCGTTATCGTCGGGCTCTGCTGAAGTAAACGCGATGCATCATTGTAAGGCCATGCAGGCTGTTAATCCGCTGTCGCAGAACAGTCTCTGCGTTGGAAGAGTGATACAGCAGAATTTCTCAGGCACTTGAGGTGATTTTTGCAGAAATCAGCTGCAAAATCCACTTGTGAGGCCCAGCACTGGAGGGGACACCTCAGGCAAGGGTAGGACTCACAGACGGCAGAGTCAAGGAGAGTTGCAGGAAATCTTTGATGTCCCTGAGACTGCG
The DNA here is from genome assembly GCF_031143425.1 of Pleurodeles waltl. Classification (NCBI taxonomy): domain Eukaryota; kingdom Metazoa; phylum Chordata; class Amphibia; order Caudata; family Salamandridae; genus Pleurodeles; species Pleurodeles waltl. The sequence goes on from NC_090437.1 coordinate 769,205,546, forward strand.
GAAGGCAATCCAGTAAGCCATTGGAGTCACTCTGGAATCAGCAGGATGGGTCCAGTACTTGTCCTCAGCAGGGCAGAGATCAGAAGGCAGCAGGGTAGCTCAGCAAAGCATAGAAACAGTTCATTGGGACAGTCAGTCGAGGCTAAGTGGCAATTCTTACAGCAGTCTTTACTCCAGCAGAGTTCTTCCCAAGTCCAGAATTGTACTGATTTGGTAGGTTTAGAGACCCAGTACTTATACCCAAATGTGCCTTCGAAGTGGGGATGGCTTCAAAGTAGCTCCTTGAAGTGCACATATTTCCTTTCTTCCTAGCTCTGGCTCCAGACTACCAGTAGGGGGTAATCAGTCCTTTGTGTGGGGACAATGGCTTAAGTATTTTAGCTGCCCTCCACCCTTCCAGCCATGGAAGGCACATCAGAATGCAGATTAATGCAGATGAGTCCTTTGTCCCACCCACCATTCTTGTGTTTGTGGCTGTCTAGAGCGAATGCACAAACTGTAGCTGTCACCTAGCCCAGACATGTATTAGAGACATGCTGCAAGGCACACAGAGCAGTAAGAGCATAGAAATGCCCACTTTCCAAAGTGGCATTTCTAAAATGGTAATGTTAAATCTGACTTTACCAGTAAAGACGATTTATCATTCCCATTCCAGTGATATGAAACATGATGTAGCTACTCCATTTTGATCAGGAATTACAACTTAAAAGTATATCATGGAATTCCCAATGCTGGCCTATGAAAAGAGTGGACCTCACAGTAGTGAAAAACAACTTTGGGAGTTTTTAACTAAAAGGACTTGTAAAACGTAAAAGTATATGTCCTGCCTTTTACTTACATAGCACACTGCCCATGGGCCACATAGGGCCTACCTTAGGGATGACATGTGTAATACAATGTAGAGTTTAAGGCTTGGCAAGAGGCGTTAAATGCCAAGTCAAAGTGGCAGTGAAACAGCAAATGCCAATTGTGGATACACCAATGTTACCGTGTTTAGGGGAGAAGCACATGAACTTTAGCACTGGTCAGTAGTGGTATACTGCTCAGAGTCCTAAGGCCAACAAAAAGATACAGAAAAAACAGGAGGTAAAGGGCAAAAGGCCTCGCGGAAGACCACCCTAAGGCTGTCAGGTCTGACAGTGCACATCAGCATCATTGGACCTTTGGACCCCAAGGCAGCCTTAAACAGGTTTGTTCAGGTCTTGGTGAATCATGCCACCTGCTGCTACCCAGAGGCCATTCCTTTTAGGTCAGAGACTGTACCTGTGGTGGCTAGAGCTCTGATGGGGATCTTTACCTATGTGTGATTCCCTAAGGAGGAAGTGTCTGACAGAGGCACTAACGTCATGCCAGTATACCTAACGTCCATGTGAGATGAGTGTGGTGTGACGTACACATTCACCACACCCAATCACCCCCAAACCAATGGTCTTGTTGAGAGATTAAACAAGACCATGATTTGAATGATTATGGGTCTGCCTGAGCCCATGAGGTGTAAGTGCGACATCCTCTTCCCTTGCCTTTCCTTTGCCTACATGGAGGTGCCACAGAAATAAGAAGGGTTCAATCCCTTTGAACTCTTCTTTGGCCACCCTCTTAGGGGAACTCTGAGCCTTGTCAGGGAGGGGTGGGAGAAAACTCGTGAGAAACCCCCCAGGATGTGGTCAGCTACATTCTGGCCCTCCTCAACCAGATGCACCACTTCTGTAAAAGGCAAAAAGTAATCTTGAGGCCAGCAAAGAAGTCATGAAACTCTGGTGCGACCAGAAGGCCACACTGGTAGAGTTTCCACCTGGCCAGAAAGTGTGGGTCATGGAACCAGTAAAGCCACAGGCTCTCCAGGACCGTTGGACTGGCCCATACAAAATCAAGGAGCGGAAGGGTGAGGCTACCTATCTGGTGGATCTCCAGATCCCTAGGAACCACCTAAGGGTGTTCCATGTGAACAAACTAAAGCCTTACTTCGAGAGGTCTGAAGTGAGTATGCTCCTTGTAACAGATGAGGGAGTGGAAGAGGAAAGTGAACCTCTCTTCCACTTCCTCTCTGCTCAGGAACATAATGGGTCAGTGGACAGTATCAACATATCTACCACCCTGACCCCAGAACAGCAAGGTGACTGTTACCAGTTGCTGGGACAGTTTGCTTGACTGTTCTCACTCACTCCTGAACTCACACATCTGTGTGTTCATGATATTGACACGGGAGACAGCCCCCTGTAAAGAACAATATCTACTGGTTGTTAGACAGGATGGGAGCCAGCATGAAGGAGGAAGTCACCAAGATGTTAGCCTTACTGGTGATTGAGTCCCCTTACAGTCCTTGGTCCAGCCCAGTGGTGCCAGGCACAAAACCATAACTACGGTTCTGTGTGGACTACAGAGGACTCAACTCCATCACTAGGACTGATGCACACCCCATCCCTAGAGCTGATGAGCTCATTGACAGGCTTGGTGTGCCAAATCCTTCAGTACCTTTGATTTGACATTAGAGTGCTGTGGGATCACCCTGACTGAGGAAGCTAATGAGAGGTCAGCATTTTCAACCCCAGAGGGTCACTTCCAGTTTTGTGTGATGCCCTCTGGATTGAAAAATGTCTCTGGTACCTTCCAGTGGTTGAAAGGAGGTTTTCTTTGCCACCTACATAGATGACATTGCTGTCTATTGTTCCAGCTGGGAGGAACACCTACACCACCTGTGCAAGGAGCTTCAGGTCCTGCAAAAGACAGACCTGACTATCAAGGCCAGTAAGTGCCAAATTGGGCAGGGTTATGAGGTGTATTTGGGATACTTAGTAGGTGGAGACAAGGTCAGCCTCTCCAGGCACTGATTGGAACCATCATCCATCATGGCCTCGCAACCACCTAAAACCCAAACAGAAGTGAGAGTCTTCCTATGCCTCACTGGATACTACAGAAGATTTGTTAAGGGTTCTGTTGCCCCTTAACTGAGCTGACTTCCAAGAAGAAATCCAGATTGGTGATCTGGACAGAAGCTTGTCAGAAAGCATTTGTCTCTATCAAGAAAGCCATGTGTAAAGAATTAGTGCTCAGGGCCTCAGACTTCTCTGGGGAATTCATCATACAACCTGATGCTTCAGAGTATGACATAGGGGCAGTCTCAGCTTGGCTAAATGAGGAGGGCCTACATCAACCAGTAGCCTCCATTAGTAGGAGGTTACTTCCACAGGAAATGGACCATATGGTGGAACACCATCTGGGGTCACACAACCCCACTACCGATGGTCTCCACCTTAGTGAAGAGAACTCCCAACGGGTTGGTAGCTCTCCCCTCTTCAGTTGGGGGCGACACATGTTAGACCTGACAGCCCTTGGATGGTCTTCCCCCAACATTTTGCGTGCCTCCCTCCATTTTTCTGACTGTGTTTCTGCTGGTTATGGAACTCTGTGCACTTAACCACTACTGTCCAGTGCTAAATTGTTTGTGCTCTCTCTCCTAAACATGGTAACATAGGCTTAACCCCCAATTGGCATATTTAGTTTATTTATAAGTCCTGAGGAAAGTACACTACAAGTGCTCAGGACTGGTAATTAGATGCTACTACTGGGCCTTCAGCACTCATTGTGCCACTCACTTAAGTAGCCCTCTAACAATGACTCAGACCTTCCACGGCAGAACCTGTATGTGCAGTTTACCCTTCAGTCAATCAATCAATCAAATAATTTCTTAAGCGCACTACTCACCGTTAGGGTCTCAAGGCGCAGTGGGGGAGGAGGTTGCCGGTTACTGCTCAAAAAGCCATGTTTTAAGGTGCTTTCTGAAGGTTAGGAGGTCCTGGGTCTTGCGTAGGTTGGTGGGGAGGGAGTTCCAGGTCTTGGCGGCGAGTTGGGAGAAGGATCTGCCACCGGAGGTGGTGCGTTGGATGCGGGGGACTGTTGCTAGGGCGAGGTCGGCGGAGCGGAGCTGTCGAGTTGGTATGTGAAAGTTTACTCGTTCGTTGCAGTAGGCCGGTCCAGTGTCGTGGAGGGCTTTGTGAGCGTGGACGAGGACTTTGAAGATTATCCTTTTGTTGATGGGCAGCCAGTGTAGGGATCTGAGGTGGGTGGATATGTGTTCGTGGCGAGGGAGGTTGAGGATGAGACGTGCGGCTGCGTTTTGAATTTGCTGGAGTTTTCTTTGAAGCTTGGCTGTGGTCCCTGCATAGAGGGCGTTGCTGTAGTCCAGTCTACTGCTGATGAGAGCGCGGGTGACCGTTCTTCTTGTTTCTAAAGGAATCCATTTGAAAGTCTTGCATAACATGCAAAGGGTGTTGAAGCAGGAGGATGATATGGCGTTGATTTGAGGGGTCATGGAGAGAGATGAGTCTAGAACGATGCCAAGGTTGCGTGCATGGGGGGTGGGTGTTGGGGGTGGTCTGAGGGTGGTGGGCCACCAGGAGTCATTCCATGCCATCTTGTTGGGGCCAAAGGTGATTATTTCTGTTTTGTTTTTGTTTAGTTTGAGGTGGCTTGCTGTCATCCATTTGACGATGTCGAGGAGTCAGGCGTGCAGGTTTATCTTGGCGGTGGCTGGGTTGCTGGTGAGGGAGATGATGAGCTGGGTGTCGTCTGCATATGAGCTGATGGTGATTCCGTGGGGGCGGAGGATGTTGGCGAGAGGGGCCATGTAGATGTTGAAGAGGGTGGGTCTGAGGGAGGATCCTTGGGGGTCCCCGCAGATGATCTTGTTGGCTGAAGACTGGAAAGGAGAGAGGCGAACTCTTTGGGTTCTTTCGGCAAGGAAGGAGGTGAGCCAGTCCAGGGCCTTGTGTCGAATTCCGGTGTCAAAAAGGCGTGCACGGAGGGTTTGTGGCATACAGTGTCAAATGCTGCGGAGAGGTTTAGGAGGATGAGGGCGACGGTCTCGCCCTTGTCCACTCTGGTCCTGATGTCATCTGTGCAGGCGATGAGGGTGGTCTCAGTGCTGTGGTTCTTGCGGAATCCAGATTGGGAGGCGTTGAGTATGTTGTTTTCTCCCAAGAAGTGAGACGGTTGGGGGTTGACTATCTTCTCAGCGGCCTTTGCGGGGAAGGGGAGAAGAGAGATGGGATGGTATTTTGTGAGGTCTTCCAGCTCTGCTTTGGCTTTTTTGAGGAGAGCATTGACTTTGGCGAGCTTCCAAACGTCTGGGAAGGTTGTGGTGTCGAAGGAACTGTTGATGACGACACGGAGCTGGGGAGTGATGATTTGGCTGGCCTTGTTGAAAATGTGGTGGGGGCAAGGGTCTGTAGGGGAGCCTGAGTCGATGGAATTCATGGTTTTGCCGATTTCTTCATCATTGGTGGGGGTCCAGGTGTGTAGTTGGTTGGTGTGGGAGGGTGTTGTGTTGTTGGTTGTGTCGGTGGTGGTGATGGTGGGTGCTGATGCTGTGAAGCTGTTGTGTATGTCTGCAATTTTGCGGTGAAAGTAATTGGAGAGGGAGTTGCAAAGGTTTTGGGAGTGTGGAGGTTCGATGGGGCTGGATTTGGGTTTGGTGAGTTCTTTGACGATGTCAAAGAATTCCTTGCTGTTGTGTGTGTTGTTGTCTATGCGTTCTTTGTAGAAGGACCGTTTGGTGGTCCGGATGAGTTGGTGGTGTTTGTGCATGGCTGTATTGAGGGTGGAGAAGTTGCTCATTGATGGTTCTTGGCGCCACCCTTCCACCTCAAGCTGGCAATATAAACCTATCAGATGGTAGGCCCTCAACAACCCAGAGGGTAGGGCGCAATGTATTAAAAAGGCAGGACACGTACTCTTAACTTTTACATGTCTTGATAGTCAAAAACTGCCAAAGTAGTTTTTTACTACTGCAAGGCCATCTCTCCCATAGGCTATAATTTAGATTACTTTAACCTCTTACAAGTGTAATTCACAATCTGGAAGAGATACGTTTGCCAGGTGTGGTATCACTGTACTCACCATATAAAATTCCACTTTAGGAAATGCCACTGTTACAAAGTTGCCATTTACTTGCTTTAGCCATCTTGTGTCTTCTGCCTGTCTCTGGTCAGTCTGGGAAGGGTGACAACTGGTCTTTGGCATTCCCCTATAGACAGCCAGGCACAAAGAGAACCAAGGTGTGACTGCATGCACCTCCTGGGAGGATTGGAGGTAAGGGCTGAACACACACAAAGGGCTAATTACCCCCTGTAGAGAGTCTAGAACCAGGGCAGGAAGGGTGGACCTCTGTGCACTTGAACGTTTTCCTTTATCGCTCCCCCACTTCAAAGGCACAACTGGGTATAAGTACTGGACTCTTGACACCAGAATTCAGTACACTTCTGGACCTGTGAAGACTAGGCCATGAGGAAGGACGGCTGTGCTGCTAAATGGACAGCTACTCTGCTAGATCAGTGCCTTACTGGACTCTTGCCTTGCTGCCCTGATGCCTGCTATTCCCCTGCCTTGATGGGAAGGACTGGGCCTGCATCACTTGAACCCAGAGGGAATCCCAGGTCTTGCTTGCTTACCCCCTGTTTTCTGAAGTTTCAGGGACCCAGTGGACTTCCAACAATCCTTCTGCAGCATGTGGACTCTGCCAACTTTGGTCTTGCCCTACCAAGTGGTGCCAACCCAGTCCTGGGCCATTGGAAGGGTGTTTTCTGGGTGATCCCCCAAGTACCACACATCGATCTTATTGTGCTAATCGGAACCAACGCATCGTCTTTGCAGTCAGTGCTTCACTACCGCTTTGCTGCTGCTATGAGGATCGGGGACACTGCATTGCCGACTGCACAACACATCATCCCCTCTATGTGGCCCGAAATCAATACATCGCCTTCATCCTCTGGCTATATACGACAACACATCACATCATTTCACTGCTCTCTTCAGCACAAACCCAGATCCGACGCATTGGCATCATTACACTGATCAGAATTGACGCATCTCCAGGGCCAAGGCCCTTTTGCTCAGCAGGCCCTGCGTGGGTATTATAGCTGACAAGTGCTCCATTGCGTTCAGCCTGAACTTTAGACTTGGGTCTGGTCTAACGCAACCAGATAACCCCAGTTGTCGCTTTCTGCTGCTAAACACTACAGTTTCATTTATTCCTTAAAAATTCATATTTCAACTTCTACTTAGTGAATTTTTATGGTTTCAGTCTTGTTTTGTTAATAAAAATAGACTTCATTTTTCTAACCTAGTAGGGAGTGCTTTTGTGGAGTCATCACTGCGTTACTTCTCGGGTGTAGCACTAATACATTACCCATTGCCTCTTAAATTAACCCAGACTGCTCTGTGCCAAGCTATCAGAGAGGGAGCACAGGATAATGTAGGGTGTTCAATCTGATTAGGATTGTGGTCCCCACTTGAACAGGGTGCATAACTCTGCCAACTAGAGACCTAATTTCTAACAGTGGGCCTGCAGCACTGATTGTGCGACCCCAATAAGTAGTTCCTTAACTATGTTTCAGGCCTGTCATTGCAAAGCCTGTCTCTGCAGTTAACCCTGCCACTTCGATGTGGCAAGATAAACTTCTTGCCATTCCTAAACTTTCCCTTTTTATACGTATAAGTCTCCCCTAAAGTAGGCCCCATATAACTCACCGGGCAGAGTGCAACGTATTTAAAAGTCAGGACATGTACTTTTACGTTTTACGTGCCCTGGTAGTGACAAACTCCCAAATTAATTTTTCACTACTGCACGGCCTATCTCTCCCATAGGATAACTTTGGAATTACCTTATTATATCTTATTAATGTAATTCACAATCTGGCAAAGATAAGATTGTCAACTTTGGTGACTCTGAACTCACATTTTAAAATTACAGCTTATAGTGAAGTAAAAGTTTAATGATAACTAGAAAGTTGGCATTTTGTTTCGGCTTCTTTCCATGGCATGTTTGGGGTGGGGTGATAGCTAGGCTTGTGCATTACCTCTAGACAACCACAAGGAGAAGGAGATTAGGTGTGAGTGGTAAGCCATCAAGATCCTGATAAGCCATCCTGGGCAGGATGGGTGGGAGGGACTGACACACATGAAAGGGCAGTGTCTAGCCACAAACAAAAACCTGCATAGTGGATCTCTAATACCAACAACTCAGTATACTTCTGGACCTGTGGATACTCTGCCAGGAAGAAGGGCTGCTGTGCTGCTACGAGGACTGTCACCCTTCTGAGCTGCTTCTCCACTGAGCTCCTGATTTGCTGAGCTGACTTGCTGCCCTCCTGGCTCCTGAGTGAGAAGGACTGGACCTGCGTCTCTTCATCCCAGAACCAAAGTGACTCCAAGGGCTTGCTGGCTTGCCTCCTGTTTTCCAAAGTCTCAGGAACACAAAAGACTTCCAACACTCCTGCTGCAGCTCCTAGACCCGTCTTCAACCAGCTCTTGACCCGCAAGAGGCATCCCTCCGGTCCTGGGCACTTAAATAGTTTTGTAGCACCTGAAATTCAGCTTTTGGGCTCTTCATGACAGCAAATGGGCCAGCAGGAAGAATGAACATGAGTTCATCTCTTTGCACAACAAGCATCACTGCTTATGATTGTGAGGCTCAAGTCTGCCTGTTCGCAATGCCCAGTTCACACGTGGCTCCACTGCCAGCGATGCTCTCCTATCTCCTGGTGAACTTCTTCCCCATGGACGGTACTCTTGGCTTAATTCTGAGAGGTAAAACTTCAGCAGGCCTTACCTCAGAGAGTATCCAACATGCGCTCTATTGCAGTCGGCCTTAACCTTTGGATTTACCCTGGACTAGTGTGACCAGATAACCCTTGTTGGCGTTTTATGCTTTTGAGCACTATATTGCATTTTAATCTTTACATGTTCATATCTTGACTTCTACTTATTGGTTGTTTATTGGGTTGTTCCTGTTTTACTCACAAAAGTAGGCTCTATTTTTGCAACCAGGTGTGGTGTCCTATTGAGCGGTGTTTTCACTGTTTTACTTTTTGAAGTGCTGCACAATTACTTTACACATTGACTCTTAAGACAAGCCTGCCTGCTCTGTGCCAAGCTACCAGAGGGTGAGCACAGGTTAAATTATAGTGTGTATCTGACTTACCCTGACTAGGATTGTGCTCCTGCTTGGAAAGGGTGCATAGCTCTGCCAACCAGAAACCCAATTTCTAACAGCCAGTATCACAGCAACTCTGAAAAACTCTGTGGTCAACCACAGACCTGGTGCCAATTAAAAATTTGTTACATCAAAACAGTTTCCACAACTATCTCATAACAGCAAGCATATTGGAAACAATTAGCCAGACTCCAGACCTTTACATAGCATCAGATCAGCATTAGTGTGAAGTGTGTAGATTTGGTGCTCGTCTCAACAACATTTCTTTGGCAGTTGTTATACCGCTAGACCTAAGTGCTCCTTTTGGCAGAATACAATGACACAGTGGCTGCTCAGTGCTACGATGTGGTGCTCTGCTTCACTCTTCTTTGGATCAGGTGAAGCTGCTGATACAGGGCTGCATGGTGTTGCAATTCAAGACCCTGCATTGTTCATGCTGCTGTGCATTGGATACAGTGAAGCTGCTAATCAGGAGCTGCGAGGTGCTGTGGTGTGAGGCCCTGCAGCATTCTGCATCACACTGGGTCGCATCTGGCGAAACCTTCAGTTGAGAAAGAATACGTGCACTCTGACTCTAGCCAAATGTCCAGGACCTTGAGGACAGCACATTGTGGTGTCACAACTCACTTCCATAGAAGCCAACAGAGGGAATCAGGTCAGGTCCATTTGGATCTGGTTTTCTGGAAATAAGGAGAGGCCACTGGAAGCTTGTTATGTCCCTAAACTGAGTCCAGCCATCTGCCCCTTTGGAGTCCTTTCTGTGGCCCTTGGTTCAAAGCAAGCCCATCCAGTCTTCCTTCAGACAGCAGAATAGTCCTTTTTCTGTATCTTCTCAGGTCCAGGAACGTTCTGTTGAGAGATTATGGGGCTGTCACTTTTATGCCCAGTGGCAGTCTGTGGGTTTGATACACCCACTTTGTCTAACCCTCAACTGGTTTTGGTCAGTTCTTCCTTTTCCCCAGGGTCTCGCTCCAGCCTTGCTAGTGAAACAATGGGCAGACAGACCCAGGTTTGTGCTGCATTTTCTGGCAACAGGTTGGGCATCTTCTGAAGTCAGTAAGGGGCTGGGTACAGTGCTGAGACTACCCTTTGAAACTCAGGAAGGGGCTGGGTGACAAAACCCCTAAGCCATCCTTCTCAGGAGAGAAACATACTTCCTCATTCCGAAGGTCCTTTTATCTAATATCTGGGAGAAATACAAATAACACCAAAGGAGAGCCTAGTCACTGACATTAGCCCTAGGCAGGAAAATGCCAACTTTATAATTTCAAACTAGTTAAGATCTGATTTTACTATTAAAGAGGATTTAAAAAATCAAATGAGCAGAAGAAGATATTTTTGTAGCTGTTCCCAAACTGGAGTTATCATTTATTAATTGTAAAAAGGCATCTCTTGTTAGGCTATGGGAGAGCTAGCCTTGCTACAGTGAAAAATTACTTGACTTGACTTTGGGGTCTTATCACTGTCAGGGCGTGTAAAACCTAGGTACACTTATTTTACTTCTTAAATACCGTACACCATGCCCTATGAGCTGTGTTACTCCCTACCTTGAGGGACTTATTGGTACTAAAAAGAAAGGTTTAGGACTCGTAAGGGGTTTACTTTGCCAGGTTGAAATGCTAGTTTTAGCAGTGCTCTACAGGCCAACTGGAGACATGTTTTACAGTGCGACTATATGGGGGAACAGTGAGTGCTGTGCCCCCTTGCAGAATTTAATTTATAGTCCTGGGTATACTTAGTACCATTTACTAGGGACGTATAAGTAAATTAAAGGTGCCAATTTGGTGTAAACCAATTTTACCATTTGGTTGAAGGGAGAGCACAAGCACTTAACCAAAAACATTTTCAGCACACGTTAGGTAGTGAAGGCAAAAATCTAAGTAATACCACACTTGAGACTGTCATCTCCATCATGTATTCAATAATTTCTAACTACTAGGTGAAAGCTTTTACACATTTTTCAATTGAAGTCTACACCTTTGAGCTCCACAAGATTCACAAAGTTCCATAAGTTCCACAAAGGTAATTGCTAACAAACATGTTATTAAATACTTGCACAAAAACCCTGGCTGATATAGCCTGATTAAATAGGATTTCATTACACATATATAATTATATAGGGTTTCATTCCAATTGTACATTAAAACAAATATCACCTGAATAGATAAAGGAAAAGAGCTTCTTTCCTTGAATGTGTGCTAGTAGTGATGAAACAAATACTTAAACACTCAATGAATCTTATTCTAAAATATTCAGAGTAGGCTTGCAGGTGAATTATCTGACTCCCTTTGAATATCCTATGGCACTGAGCCAAACATCTACTGTATGCCCTGTTCCCTGAAGAAAACACAGGAATGATCTTTGTTAATGATCTTTCACTGACAAGCACACATTGTAATGATAATCAAAAGCATACACGTCCAATTGCCTATGGCCAAAAGGGGTTGCTAGACCCACTGCTTTCAATGAAATAAAAACAATTGTCTATACCACAATCATGGTGTGACTATACTACTGTAATACACTGTCCCTCTGTCTTCCTAAGAAATACTCACTTAAATTTAGCCTAGTGCTGGTTCATTTAGCCTTGCAATACCACATCATGTCTCTTTTGAATGAACTATTCTGGCTGCTGATCAAAAGGCAAATCACTTTTAAAATACTTAATATCTTCCACAATCCCTTATAGATTACAGATTCATTTTATGTGCAACACTGTTTGTAACACAACATACCTTTGAGATAAGGGCTGCTATATAGTATGCAATATATATCACATGCCAAAAGCATTGCATTCAAAACAAGGACTACCACTAAATTGTTCAGGGAAGTAGATGTGAAGTTAAGAATACTTAGGGCCTGATTCACAAAAGTAAACTTACATGTAGGAAAGTGCCCCTTTGTGACATGGTCACCCCCCACTTTTTGCCTGGTATGTGATGCAATTTTGACAGAAGATGTACTGAGTGCTTGCTAACCACGTCCATAATGCTAGATCTCTTTCTCTAAAACTGTGCAATTGTTCCCCAATTGGCAATACTTTTGGTCCCCCTATAAGTCCTTATAAAATGGTACCCTGGTACCTAGGCCATGGGTATCAAAAGGGATCCCCAAGAGCTACAGAATGTATTGTGCTATCCTCAGGGACCCCTCACCTAGCATACACAGACTGCCATTGCAGGCTGTGTGTCTTCGTACAGCTAAAATTGAAAATACGACATGGCACACAACCTGTGTGCCAATTCCCCTAACACTGCGTGCAATATCTGTAAGTCACCTCTACAGCAGGTCTTCCAGCTCTAAGGCAGGGAGCGGAATATTGCATGAGAGGATATATGTGCACAAGCAGATATGCCCATGCTATGTTGTTGTGGATTTTTAACACATAGTGAGTGAGCAGGGAAGCCTTTTTTAAGTGCATGTGCTGGACACAGTTCAATATGAGTTCTCCAGCTACATGATGGCTTCACTGAATATAGGGATGTTTGATACCAAACATCTCATATGAATAAACCCTCAGTGATGCCAGTGATGGATTTATTAATACATGCACCCAGAGGGCATGTTAGAGCTGCCTCCTGAAAGCCTACCAACTACCTGATGGGGGACTGACTAGTTTTAGCCAGCCTGCAGCCACCAGAAAAGTGTTTGACATCCTAGGAGAGAGCCTTTGCTTTTGAGCGGTCAACCACAAAGCCTGCTCTGGGAGAGGTGTTTACTCACCCCACTCAACAGGATGACCTGCGAACCTGCATTCCAAGGCAGCGGGGTTCAAAGAAGCCCACCACCCTTGGTATGTAGATCTGGCTTCAATCACAGGAGAGATGTTGACCCCCCGTCCCACGGGACCATTTGACACTTGAACAGGTGGCAAATTTAATACTCAGGGAGGTGTGTCTACCCCTCAGGTCAGTCCTACCCCTAAGGTGAGCGGCCGTATGTGGACACAACTTTTAGAAATCTGCCATCTCTGTGTTGGCAGTTTAGGAACACTTGGACAGGGTATGCACACTTCTCACAGGAAGTGGTCATATAGGAGGTGTAGTGACCCCAGGGGTAAATAGCCCATTGGCTACCACTCATCTCTCCCCAAAATGCCCCTAAATGCAATATTTAGGGGAGGCCCAGGTGCCAGGAAATCAGATTCCTGCTGACCTACTTAAAAGGAGGACACCCACGAGCCACAAAACCAAAGCTCACAGAAGAAACACCTGACTTGGCTCCAACTCTGCCAGCCTGTCTGCTGTTCCCACCGATGTGCACCAGAGTTGACTTGTCCTGTGTCAGGAATCCCCAAAATGCCTCCTGCGTCATCTGTCAACATCACCAGGGATTAGGGTTAAATCATATCTCTATTCTTGGTTAAACCTTCATGTTTCTAAGTAAACATAATGTGCTGTGTTACACAATTGGTTTTTATCAATGCTTGTTTTACCAATGCTTGTTTGCTATTGTGAGCAGGTGTAGACATGTGCTTCTAATTGAGTGTGGTGTAGACATGTGCTTCTAATTGGGTGTGGTGACTCATCCACATGTGGAAACTCATCTGCTTTCCTGATTGGCTGTAAATGGCAGAGTGAAGCATGCCTCCCTGCTTGGCTTTGTTTTGCTTCCTGATCTCAGCATCTGATTTGGCAATCCGGCCCCTGCTGTCATCCTCATATTCAGAACTTTTGAGGCAATTATTTTCTTCGTTCCTGTACCAGCTGACACCAGACATTCCTCCAGCATTCCAAGAAAGACTGCAGCTAAGTGACGAGTATTCTCCAGGGAGTTTGTTCTTTGAGCGCCACGCTTTCCTAGAACAGCTGGTGTATTTCAGATCTCGTATTTTGGTGTTTATTTTGAAGAGAGAAATGCATTTCTGAACATTCTACATTATTGTTATAGTTACTTGCCTAAATGTGCTTCAGGCAATCTGCTTGAGCTCAAGTACTACAAAAATTGACAGTGCGATTTTAAAGGAGCATTTACGTGACTTTTTTTTCTCTAATAGCATAACTGTTGGATTTAAATTGTGGCATTCATGCCTGTGTTCCAGGTTTGAGGAATTTGCTTTTGAAGGGGTTTTCACACACACAGTGAAACCAAACCAATCTTTGCTACCCTAACTGTTTAATCCCAGAGTGGACATTTGTATTTCTTGGATTGTTTTTATTCCTTTTAGTTTAACCCTATGCATGCAGGAAAGTTATGCGTGAAATAATTAATGCCCTTGTTTGTCTTTCTTGTGCATGATAAGTGCAACCACAATTCTAATTGTATTGTACAACAGTGAATCTCTGTGAAGCCAGCCCTAGTGTTGCAGTGCTTATTGTTATGGTACTCAGTTTGGGTTTTTGGTAATGCAGTGTTAGTAATTGTGGCAACAGTTATTATTATCCAAGAAAAGTGCTGGAGCTCCGGTGTTCTCCTACCGCTCCCGTGCCCATATCAGAAAGAGAGATTCAGTTTCAAGGAAGTTGAGTGCACTAACTCTACTATCACTCTGTCAACAACAAACTGCCCCCCCCAAATATACAGGGTGCCTGGCTGGACCGGCAAGACGTGGCAGTGTTTTGTCTCTTTCTCTTCCATTCCCCTTTTCCTTTTGGGACACCTGCCGGGGTTTCTGTGTCCACAAGGAAATGCCGAGAAGTGTTCCAGGAGGTCGGGGCATACCATCGCCCCTGCACACATCCTACTTTTCAGGTGAGTGGCCCGTCTCGACATCCTGCAAGCTTCTGTGTCTCCAAAAGCCTGGGAGGTCGGCCTGCCTTCAATAAGGACCCAGGAATTAGCTGCTTCCCTGCATCTTGCAGGCACCCCCAAGACAAACTGTGAGGACTCTGGACCTCCTAAAACCCGACACCTGAAAGCACCACTGCCTCACAGCCCAAGTTGAAGTGGACCAACAGTGCCAGTGTGGCCTCCCAGCTCTCCAGAGATAAAGCCCACCTTGGACTTGCCCATAGAGGACTCACCTCCACCGCCTGCAGCCTCTGCATGTAGACTTCCTCAACCACGAGTACTCCGGTGGAGAAAACCCAATGCCTCAGAGCACCTCTGCACCTGTTGCCTCTGTCCCATGGAGAAGAAGACCTGAGGTGTTGTCACGTCTCCGGACATCCCAAGATTGGAACCCACTTCTTGGTTCCACTCAAATGTATCCCCAGTCCTCACCTTCTGTGTCTTTGCAAATAGACCGATCCTCATTCACTAACATTGGGCACCCAATGCTGTACTACACCTCTGCTCCTGGCTGCCCTAGTGCCACCTATTGTGACCTGTTGGTGTGATCTTGACCATTACCCAATACTCATCTTAAGTACGGGAGAATGGTCCTGAAAGTCCCTGCACTGTACCTATTTACTGTCTTTGCTTTTCCTCCATAGGATAGCATTGCAACTTCCAAAAATTGCACTGGTGACTTTTCAAGTCTGTAAATATTTTTCATGCAAAATGTACTTACTTGAACTAATTGATTCTGGTGCCAAAATATATGTAAAGATACTTGTTATTTTTTTTTGTGTGTAAATTGGTGTGGATCTCCTTGAGTCGTGTATCTAATTTATTGACTGTGTGTGAATTTGCATATGTCTCACACTACTCACTGATAAGCCTAAGACTGCTTGAATACACTACTCTCTAAAAGCGCACCTTGAAATTGCTAGAGCAAGCTACCGTTCACTACTAAGGGAACTCCTGGACTCTTTGCACGGTGTATCTCATTTTGATAAATCTTATAAGGAGCCCCCTTTCTTCATTACATATTTGTGTAAGTTTACACTTTCTCAGTAGTCACAAAACTTTATTTTAATAGTAAGTTTGTGAGGGCTACCGTTTTATGTACAGAGTTCTCTGCCCTGACTGCTGAGTCTCTGCACTCTTAAACTTACTATTAAAATGCAATTTTGTGAATGCTGAAAAGACATAAACTTACACAAACATTTCAAATTTACCTTTGTGAATTAGGTCCTGTTGGGACAGAAAAGTACTCTCCATGGTAAGAGATGCATACTCCTGCCCTGAGTGCCCAAGTGTACAGTTGTTTTGAACCCAAAGGCCTGTGTGACTCACTGATTACGTTCTTGTTGTTGGAACCCGGAGAGGTCCCCAAAGTGTTACCCTCATAGCGGTGGAAGGCTACCACCTTCACCAGGAGTTAGGCAGTGAAAGCATGGTGGTGGCTGCATACCATGTAGGGATCAGTAGTTTTGAAAATTGCCTTTTTACCTTGTGTCACTGCAATGAGGCCTACCGGCTTACTCACCTTTTTAAAAGTTACGCTGCTGTGTGCTTAACTCACCCTAGGTCTACATCAGGTAAATGTAGAAATGCTGCGCAGCGCAGGAGTAGTGACTCTGCACCTTTTGTATGTGTGCCAATGCCTACATGTACAAAGTGTATGAATGCCTGTTGAGATACAGTACATGAGAGATGTAGTACTGTGCAGTGCGTACACAAGGAAAGCATTGTTGTGAGTGTATGTGTGCTTGCATATAGTACAATACATGAAGGGTGGAGTGTTGTGTAGCAGACATGCTGACTGTTTGTGCTGGCAGTGTGTGTCTGCAGACTGAATATGTGCGCTGAATGCATTTGTACCTGTAATGTACCATGCATGGACATAGCAGTGTTGTGCTGTAAGTGTGCTGATTGCAATTGTGCCTGCAATGGTACATTACATGGGGACCCTGGGTTCCATTTTGGGAGGCTCACGTCTTCCTGGTGAAGACATGAGTAGTAGAGGAATCCCCTCAGAGAGATCTGTGTATTGTTGTATTCTTGTGAGCTGGGGAGGGCAACACTTTAAAAGGTTCCTCTTTGATTCAGTAATAGGTCACATGGAAGGAGTCTGGACACTCTTCTGGAAGGGAGATGGAACTGATAAAGGAATCATAAAGAGTAGAGCTGGGAGCATGGGATTAACCTTTTGATACACATATCACTTTGTCTGACAACCAGGTTTGAACCTTGGTCACTCCCATGAGTTTTTGTGGGTCAATCAGGTTCGGATTCATGCCAGCTGTTAAAGATATTCTTACAGAGGAAAGAAGAAAAGTGAAGATGTTCACTTCAAATTAAGCAGAACCGCCACATAAACCTTCAAAGACCCTAAATCACATTTGGTGTCTGGAAAAGAACTACAAGAAGGGGAGGTTGAGTCCCCAAACTTTGTCAGCAGCCAAGCAGCCAGACGAGCTCTATGAGGTGGGGAAACTCTGCATAACTTCTTTCTGTGGCAAAGGCTGGAGCAAAGGCCTGCCATTCTCCCTGTTGGGTAAGGGGAAATCACTCAGGACACCAAAATAGCCTGTCCTGGACCCTGGAGCACCATTTCCCACCTGCTTGCTAATATCAGTGTGCCCTGTGAGGGAGAGGATAGCATTGGAGGGAGTGAGGTGCAGTGGAGAGCCCTGCACAAGGATTTCCTGAGGAAGGTGTGAGGCTGTGCACCGATTAACCTATTGCCCGTGTGTAGTATCCACTATGCAACCCCCGTGTGCCTGGAGACGGCTGCCTTGTTCTGAGTCATGGCAGAAGCCCTGTGCAGGAGCACAAGGCCTACTGTGCCACAGTGACGCCTTCTGCCAGAGGAGGTCAATGGTTAACTGATTTTGGGCAAGGATCACAGGACTTGTAGTCACAATTCGTGAAATCAGCATACAGGTGGGGCCGCTGTAGTGAGGGCGATGGCATATAGAGAGTCTGCACCCAGATTGTGAGTACTGCAGCAACTCCATATGCTAGAAGGCACTTTGGCCACGGGTTCGGGTCATTCCCTTAAATGAAGGAATACTGCTGTGACCTGAGCCCGCTGTCTCTGATCTGCACCTGATGGGTCCCTAAGGATCGCCAGAATGCTGCTGAGGACATCATGTTCTCATTGGAGCGCCTGTCGGGAGGATCACACCAGCCCCCACCACCGCTTCTGGAAAGGGCAACTTACATTAGTGTTTTGCTCAGTGGAAGAAGCTCCAATCACTAGAATGAACCAGCACCATACAGGATCTTAATTTGTGAGCATTCACAAATCTGAACACTGCCATACTGCCAGATGGGTAAAACTGGAACTCGGCCTTCGGGCCCTGCAGGACTTGCTGCTAGTGGTGCTGAGACATCCTAGACACTTTAGACTGATCCCTAAAGAGTCAAAGGGAGAACTCTTGGGTACGTTCTAATAGTTTTCATTCCCTGGATGTGGCCACCAGTGAATGGAGAATAACCCTGGACAAATCACAAAGGAGGGTGGGACAGGGATTTATCTGAAAACCACCAGAGCCTCAACCTCAAAAGGGGATTGCGTTATTGCTTCTTATTGTAATATACCTTTGCCTATTTAGAGTTATATAAGAAATAACATATTTTTAATATAAAAACAAGTATTGGACTGGACATTGATTTATTGTTCGTGCTGTTTACACTTAGAGTTAACGGTCATGTTCAAAGACCTCTATCTAGATCCTGCCCATGGGAGCCTTGAATGCTAGACCACAGATACCACTAAGAGTGAAGTGCATAAGGGGTGCTTGGCCGATTTGCTTAGGATTCATAGTAGGTCAGGCCCCAGAACATCAGGAGTAAAAGGCCTCAATCACCAGTTGGATTCAGTAGGCCTTGCATTCCCCGTGGCCATTTGAAAGGGGTTCTGATAGGCCATATGTATGTATTTATTTTTGAGGTTATAGTCGTGTGAATGCAATAAATGAAATGATTTTGAAGGTTGATACTGTTCACCTAGCAACAGTAGCAACCAGTCCTTCAAGACCAAATGGATTAGTTGATGTATATCAAGTCAAAATACTGGTCAAGTGAGCCTGTTTAAGGGGTCCTTTACTGAGTTTAACAGGCTTGCTTTGTGGAATGACTGACTGCCTGACCTTAGATGTTTGGATTACTTTGAATGCACACTTCCATTTCAGAATAGCTTCATCATCTAAGACATTATTAGCCTTGAATTGTTACACTCTTCAATGGCAGGTTAAGGGCCAATACAACCGGTGCCAAGCACAGGAAGCACTGCATTTTCAAACTTCATATGGGGTTACAGGCACCTGCTGTAGAGTTCTTGTGTACCCAGCAATTTTTAGAGGCTAATACAAATGTCAAGATAAGTCTAGTTGTTATGGTTTTGACTAGCCACAGTTTTGATTCATCATAAAGAAGCTCAGTGGATAATGTGCTTTGTGCAAAGCACAACATGCAACATGCAGATCACAGAATTTTATTTTATCTAGATACCTCAGTGGGCCACTGCTTTTTCACAGAGATCCCTTTTTTACTTGAAGTTCATAGGTTGTAATCCTAATATAGCACAATGAGCGATGAACCAGAATCAAAGAGCAGCATACAGACTGCAAGGCATGGGCTTAGAACCTTTTTGTTTTTTTCCCCAAACCTTCATTATTCTAAATTTGCTAAAAAAGGATTCCTCTTAATAGTAATACATTTGTAGTAGTTAAGACTAGTCCAACCATTGTGTTACCTTTTAAATCACAAGTTTGTGTTTCTCCAGACCAAGCATTCGTAACAAATAATGCCTACTGTTAGAAATGGGGTTTCTGGTTGGCTAGGGTATGCACCTAAGCCAGGCAGAACCCACCCACTCTAGTCAGGGCAAGGGAGCTACACGTCCAAGATAACCCCTGCTCACCCCCTTGGTAGCTTGGCACGGGTACTCAGGCAATGTGTAAAGCATTTGCACAACACACACAACACACGTGATGCACTATCCCACCACAAAGGAAACACAACACCAAGTTATATGAAAACATACAGTATTGTACATAACACATTTATTGGACCAAACATCACATATCAGTAATATCCTGCTACCTTATAAGTTGTCAGAACATTACACATTAGTTACTCTGCAAAACTAGCAGTAGTCACATAGAACACACAGGTTACTTAGTATTCTGCAACATAAGCAGTAGTCAGGAAACACGTTATTACACCAAAGCACTTGTCATAAAAAATATCATAAAGGCCTATACCAGGAACATTATAAAATGATATGGCAAGTCATGAAAAACATATATCACCCTGTCATGCCCATAACAGAAACATGTAGCAAATATATAATGCATTAGCAAAATAACCCTGGTGCATATCACCCTCCCAGTATCCCCAAAAGTACCTGGTTCCTGAGAAAAAGGCACTCCTAGTGCCTAGAAGCGTAAGGTGGGGCCCGGGTGCTCCTGTGCGCTCAACGGGGGTCAAGTTTGGCTCCTGGGGAAGAAAGACGGTCAGCACCCTTTCGGTTGCACCTAACGGGACCCTCCTGGGGCTTGCCATCTCTGGGGACCCCCAGGCCTCCACTGGCTCTTCCACCAAGGGGGGGGCACCAAGAAAATGCCTAAAGTAATTTACTGGGGCGATCGCGCCCCTAAGGTAGTGGCCGGGGGGAAAGGAACTCCCTTTCCACCCCGTGCCAGGAATCAGGGCTTTCTGGTTGCACCGGTTTCCTTTTCTTTGTGCCCCGGGGGCACTGGGGAGCGTGCAGCACTCGTGCTTCCTCTGGCTTAGACGCCCGGGCTGTGGCGGTGAATTGTGTGCCTGGGTCGCCGCAAGGAAGTCTCAGCTAAGTGCCTACACAGTGCTCAGGGACACCCCTGGCAGCGGTCTTCAGCGTGCTATGCCCGGGCCGCGGCAGTGATCCTTCCTCACCACACTGTGCTCATCTGAAGCGCCTATTTCCCCTTACAAGTGCAAGAAGGTGCTTTAGGGGAAAAATGCAGCACCCCTCGTGAGGGAAAGTTTACAGGGGTCAGGGGCCACAGCACCTTGCTCCTGGAGACAAGCAAGGGGGGGGAAGCACAGGGCTGGCAGGCCCAACAACAGGTCAGCAAAAGGGGTGCGGGTGATGGCAGTTCCTCTTAGTGACCAGGCAGGTCACAGGTCAGCACAGCAGCAGCAGTCCAACGTGGTCCTGGTGAGTCCATTCAACAGCGTCCTGTGTCCAGTTCCAAGTAAGTTTTCTGGAGTCCCAAAAATTTCTAAATTGTGGGGAAAATCCCCCTGTACTTATACTCAGTTTGCAGTATCGATTACAATGAGGAGGAGAGGGGGTTTCAACCAGTTACAACTGGTTCTGGGAGTGCCCATCCTCTCCTCCAGCACAGGCTCCAAATATCAGTGGGGGTTGAACGACCCTATTGTGCAAGGCCAGGGCACAGCCTTTACAAATGCAAGTGTGCCCCGCCTCTCCCTTCTCTCAGCCCAGGAAGACCATACAATATGTAGATGCACCTCTGTGACACCTCCACCTTCTCTGTGTACAGGCTGTCTGAAAAGTATGCACAAAGCCCCAACTGTTAGTCTGCCCAGAAGTGGATTGGAGTCAAGCTGCAAAACACCAGAGTCATAAGCACAGAGAAAAGCTCACTTTCTAGAAGTGGTATTTCTGTAATAGTAATAAAAAATACAACTACACCAGTAAGCAGCATTTCTTATTACCATTACAACCATACCAAACATGCCTACGCTACCCCTCATAAATCAGACAATACCCCTTACACACAAGGCAGGGCATTTCCAATGCAATCCTATGAGCAGGCAGCACTCACAGAAGTGAGACACCAAGTTAGGCAGTTTGTCACTACCAGGACAGGCCACGCAACCTGGCACATGTCCTGCCTTCTACATACATAGCACCCTGCCCATAGGGCTAGCTAGGGCTCCCCTTAGGGGTGACTTACATGTAGTAAAAGGGGAGTTCTGGACCTGGCAAGTAAATTTGAATGGCAGGTCCCTGTGGCAGGAAACTGCTCACAGAGGCCCTGTGCTAGCAGGCCTGAAACAGGTTTGAAAGGCTACTTCAGAGGGCAGTGCAAGCAGTGCTGCAGGCCCACTGATAGCATTTAATTTACAGGCCCTGGGTATAGAGATACCACTGTATGAGGGACTTATAGGTAAATTAAATATGCCAACTAGGTATGAGCCAATCATACAAAGTTTAGATGGGAGAGCACCTGCACTTTAGCACTGATCAGCAGTGATAAAGTGCTCAGAGTCCTAGAGCCAACAGCAAGAGGTCAGAAAAAGTAGGAGGAAGTAGGCAAAAAGTAATGGGGTGAACCTGCCACAGGAGCCAGGTCCAACTCCTACCAATATGCATGACATGTGACTTGTACACCTCATAACATTTCTCATGCAACATTTCCAAACCTTTAATTTAAAAACTTACATGAGTCATTGTCTTGGCATATTATGAGCATATATGTGTGATGGAATGGACCCTGACACCCTATATTGGGATGAGTAACACTATAAAATATATTTAGAAAATGTGAGATGAGGGTCATCATTGGAGGGTGGTTTTGAGGGAATCTATGGAGAAGAGCAATGATCAAGGACCAACAAAAGTGGTCGCTCTGGGCACAACCAGCACTGATACCGACTCAAACACTCATCTCCTTATGTATTTCATTTTGCTCTACTAGAAATGACAACTTCAATCTGTAGGGTAACTTCAGTCTTGCTGCCGCACAATCTGTTTTTATAACCAAATTTTATTATTTTTAATAGTACACACATTATCCACTGTGTTACAATTATCAGTTACATAATATCTCTGGGTTACAATATTGAATAGAACAGTAATCTCAAAAAACATCTCCATTATGGGGGTATCCCATGGTATGTTCACCACTTCCTCCATACTTTGGCATGTTTTTTGGGGCATCCTCGTGCCTCATATCGGATTCCCCCGGTGTGCCTACCAGCCAACCCCCCTTCACCATAGGTGCAGCAAGGTGGGAGGGGGTGGAGGTTGTCTTCACTGGTGAGCGACATCTCTTTTTACCACCAAAGAAGCCATCCCTATGGCCTCTCAGAGCACGTCCCCGATCTCCTCCTGGAGACCTTGCAGTGCCGCCTGGGGGCCTAATTGATTGAGCGATCAAGAACCACTGAGATTTCTTAACCCACACCGTTCCAAAAGGAATGTAAAGCTGGGCAATCCCATGCCACCTAATAGAAGTCTGTTACAAAAACTACACTGCCCCCTTGAGGGAAAGACCAGCTAACAAAACATTCCTCCACAATAATAAGCAGCATAGACACCCGATCAGAAAAAGGAAACAAGTGAAAATAAATCTCATAACCATCAATGTCTCATATGTTAAAAAACAGCCTGTTGGTTAATCTTCTTCTGCATTGAACCAATCTTAAATTTAAAAAAAGGCATTAAATCCCCCGACTTTGTCCTTCATCAGCACTATAAACAGTAACCAAATTCAGGCTGAAGCAACATCGTCGATGTTTCGACCCCTTTACGCTCTTGGGCCAATTCAAAGCTCCTTAGCAGGTCTTCTTCAGGACTAACTGATAGGAACCCCTAAAATAATCCAAATGAGATTAATCAATCCACCTTATATTCACACACACAACGATTCTGCAAACACTCACCACACAGACTTACCCCTTGTTCCAGATCGAATCATGTCAACTCAGTCTTCTTCAAAGTTACACCGAATCAGACAAAACTGCAGATCAATCAGAAATCAATTCAATTAAACACCTTGCCATTCCTTTTTGGCAAAATAACCTACAGTAAACTTGTTCAATGATTCTTATCCCACAGGTATAAACATACCTTTTTACTCATTGTATAATAGTCATACGGATTACATCACTTATATGTCTCCTTCCTTACTCCTTTTCTCCTTCAACAGAAAACACAAAGGCGCATATTTATACTTTTTTAGCACCGCATTTGCGCCGCTTTTTGATGAAAAATGGTGCAAACTTACAAAATACAATTGTATTTTGCACCGCTTTTGCCTAAAAAAAATTACGCAAATGCGTATAAAGTATAAATATGGGCCAAAATACCCTCAGTGTCTACACACAACAACTTGAATCATCCACTTCTCCTTTTATATCTGTCTAAAAATCACTAACTAAATTCACTACATATTCCTATCCATACCATGCATCGTAAGCTTAAAACATGTCACCCTAAAGTGCAATTGCCTCTAGAAAATTCTCTCCTTATCATATTTTATCCCACTCATATTTGGCAAGCAAGCAACTCGGCATGCCAGAAGACATGCCGATCCAATCCATGTCAATGCGTCTTATTCACACGTTTTTATAAAATCATTATGACAGGTTTTCTGAAAAGCCACACATTCCATCCTTTTTCCTTCCACATTTATAATGAGATTATATCCTAAGCCTAAAGCCACAGGGGATCGTTCCATCCTCCAGCGTGTTCAAATGATCCCGTTATAGCACTAAAACAATTCAAAACCGTAATAAACACTCAGAATCTCCGTGTACCGGCCACTCAATCAATTCTAGACGGCATCCACAATACAAAAATCCTCATGAGTAAATTACCTCAAGACCTATTCTGCGCAAGAACCGCTTTCAACAGATTCAAGACGCGGCGAGTAAAAAAGCCCGCTTTTAGAAGCCACCTACACAAGTCCAATTTCCGGCATCTGCCGTAGGGTGACCACCTGGCATTGTGGCAAATTCTGGACAGGACTGTAAAAATTCAGGACAAAGGGTCAAAATTCAGGACAGAAATTCAGGACAAAGGGTCAAAATTCAGGACAAAAATCGAAGAACAAACGTCAGTTTTTCAGACACACGCAAGAGAGGCCATGCCTCACTATGTTGTCAGTGCATTTACTTAATCTTTTTTAACATAGCACTATTTATTCACTGTGGACCTTTTGTGATTGCCTCCTGGTATGCTACATTCAGGTGTCACATTACTTCCTTGTTCAGTAGTAAATTAATGACCTTCAGTACTGCGGCAAGGCCATCACCCCTACCCAAATCTACCCGATCTTTCCTGAAGAGAAAGTAACAGCAACATTTAGATTATGTTTCTGAACATTTTAAAATCCCTGGCAAACAGTTTGGGAAACATTAAGGTAATTAACCTTATGCTAGTTTAAACAAATTGAACAAAAACATCTGGCTTACCCCAACCGCCCATGGACTTTCAACCTAATTTTTTTTTAAAGAGGCAGGGCAGATGGTGTTGGCGACAGTCTCACACCTAATGTCAGGATGTGATGTACCCATAACTTGTCTGTAGTCTCACTGCACTAGAGTGTATGAATGGGAATCTACATTTATCTCAGAAATGGGAGCCCAGTCTACCAATCAAAGATAATAAAAAAGGAGGATGAAATCGAGATCAAATGGAAGATCCACTGCAAGTAATTCAAAGGGTTGTTACTAAAAACTGGATAAATGAAGAGAAGAACAAGGTGGGACAATTCCTAAAATCAGACAAGATGGGTCCACCTAGACTATTCAAAGGTATTGGGTACCTGGGGAGTTGTCTCTGCACACAGGAGCGAAACAGAAGGGGCACTGTCAAGTGGTTGAACAAGCAACACCCATCCACCTTGGCAAACTGTTCTGGTGCAATGGTCCGCTGTAAGTGCTTTTGAAGGGTGAGCAGGGGCCAGACCCCTTGCAAGGTTGTGCAAGGCAATTGCCCGCTTTGTCCATGTCTTTATATGGTTTTGAAATTGAGCAAAAGCCAAACTAGAGATCTGGGTTATCCCTAAGTGTCAAGTACACATAGAATCTTCAAAATATTTGGGATGTAAACTGCACAAACAAAATTTACAAATTTTAAAATTTAATTAGTGTTTTTTTAACATATGGCACTGTTTTTGCCTTCATATACAATTAGATCTCAGATTGAACTGGGAACCAGTTACCTTTTGATACCTAGTGATTAATATCTACCATTCTTACACTGATTTCCAGGATGAAAATCTTGGCAGAGCGAACGGTCCCTCCAAGCCCAGTTAGCTTTTTGGTCTTCTCTTCTGCTTTCTGTAAAGGCTACGTGGCACTAGTGAAGATGGTGTGCTACCCCAATGATAGTATTACTTTGCAAACCTTCCCCTGCTCGTCCTTCATTCCTTCTTCAGACAGGCCACACATCTGATTTGGTCACTGCGGTGCCATCGGGAGCTCTTTCCACTCTAAAGCTAGCTGTGACTGCGGATGGATTAGGTCTTCTGGACTTAGAATGCTATTATTCAGCTGCACAGGTCCAATGGGTGGCTCACTGGCTTTCACGAAAAAACCCTGTGCTCCTGCACTACCTTTGCTAAGCCTTCCCACTCGCACAGGATGGCTGTGCTCAGAGAAACGCCATCAGTGGCATGTTGCAGGTGTCTTAAAATTGGGGGCTTTGTTTCTGAACAGTGAGCTACTAAATTTCCAAACCCTTGTGGCAGACTACCAGCTTCACCCCGGTCAACTCCTTACTTACAACCACCTTAAATAATCATTAAATGCCCTATTTCATGTCTGCCACCTATCACTAACCCTACAAGAGGTGTGCCAGAAGCTCTGTACCATAGGAAATGGTGTCAAACTGATAGAATGGGTGTACAGACCTATCCTGCAACATGGAAACCACTCCAGGTCTTCTTGTCATACTACCTGGGTGATTGATGTAGCCAAACCTCTGCAAGATATGGACTAAAATACTGGACTTTCCCCACAAAGTATCCCACAGCTGTCACTTTAAGTACATTTCTAGTGCTTCCTTGTGAATGCATTCTGACCGTTGCTTGCAATTGACCTTGTAGTTTGTAACTCACAATTTGTTGCTTTCAATTTGCTGGCTTTATTTGTTTTAGGCTATGCAGCTTGAATTAGTCCCTTCCCATGCGAAAACCTTATTTACAGTATTCTGCAGAGTGCTCCCTTTCTGTAAACAGGTCTGTAAATCTTGTTCTTATCTTATCATATTTGCTGTGCATTCAAAGAACAAAGTCAAATGTCAGGCTCTGTCTTCGGTGGGAACTTAGGGCCTGATTCTAACTTTGGAGGACGGTGTTAAACCGTCCCAAAAGTGGCGGATATACCACCTACCGTATTACGAGTTCCATAGGATATAATGGACTCGTAATACGGTAAGTGGTATATCCGCCACTTTTGGGACGGTTTAACACCGTCCTCCAAAGTTAGAATCAGGCCCTTAGTGTTTACTTTCCTTTCTCTGACTTCAAAGTGAGAGGATTTATGCGACAATCTTGCTGGATACTGGGGATAGGAAAGAGTTTTTTCTATCACATGACAACATTTAAATAAACTTCAGAATATATCAGAATTAGAAATACAAATCAAGGACATTTTTGTTAATTCTGAACTGTGCTGGAAACAAATTCCTTTCCATGATTAAAACAAATCATTGCATTAGGTGATGCAATTTCCACACATCATCATCTGTGCACAGTATAGTTTGATTTGAAAAACTGTATATCTGTGCAAATGTAATGGTCATGGCAATCAAAAATGTGTTGTCTGTAATGGCAGTGTGTTAGCATATCATCCATACTGCACTCCACTCTACTCTGCACCACTACACGCCACTGTACCCTACTCTGTATCACTCTACTTTACTCCACTCCATGCCACTGCACTCTTCTCCATTCAGAACCACTCCACATTATGTCACTGCACTCTATGCTACTTCACACTATGGCCCTCATTCGGACCTTGGCGGGCGGCAGAGGCCGCCCGCCAAAGTCCCGCCGTCAGGTTACCGTTCCGCGGTCGAAAGACCGCAGCGGTAATTCTGACTTTCCCGCTGGGCTGGCGGGCGGCCGCCTTCAGGCCGCCTGCCAGCCCAGCGGGAAAGAGGCTTCCACGATGAAGCCGGCTCGGAATCGAGCCGGCGGAGTGGAAGCTGTGCGACGGGTGCAGTTGCACCCGTCGCGTATTTCACTGTATGCGCAGCAGACAGTGAAATACATTTAGGGGCCCTCTTACGGGGGCCCCTGCAGTGCCCATGCCAGTGGCATGGGCACTGCAGGGGCCCCCAGGGGCCCCGCGACCCCCCCTACCGCAATCCGGTTCCCGGCGGGCGGACCGCCGGGAACTGGATGGCGGTAGGGGGGGTCGGAATCCCCTCGGCGGCGCAGCTAGCTGCGCCGCCTTGGAGGATTCCAATGGGCGGCGGTACACTGGCGGGAGCCCGCCAGTGTTGCCGGTCCGACCGCTGCTTTACCGCCGCGGTCGGAATGCCCATTGGAGCACCGCCGGCCTGTCGGCGGTGCTCCCGCGGTCCTCCAACCCGGCGGTCCTGGACCGCCAGGGTTGGAATGACCACCTATGCCTCTCTACTCTACTCTGTACCACTCTACTCTATGCCACTGCACTTTACGCCTTTCTACACCACTGCGCTCTGTTCGTCTGCACGCCATACCACTCCAGTCTAGGCAACACCAATCTAATCCGCACAACTCCACTCTCTGCAACACTGTACTGTATGCCACTGCACTCTAAGCTAATACCCTCTATGCTAATGCACTTTACTCTGTAACACTCAACCCCACTGCACTCTACATTAATACACTGTACATTACTCTAATCTACTCTGCACCTCTGCACTCTATGCCACGGCACTCTACACTACTTTACTCTATGCCATCACACTCTATGCCACTTTATGCAACTCCACTCTAACCTGCACCTCTCTACTCTAAGCCACCTCACTCTATTGTGAAATAATCTACTTTATGCCACTGCACTCTGTGCCACTGCATTCTATTCCACTGCTCTCTACCCTACACCTCTCCACTCTATGCAACTGCACTCTACTCTGAAACAATCTATTCTACGCCACAGTACTCTATACCACTCTGACCACTGCACTCTAGTTCAATGCCCTCTACACCACTGCAAGCTGTGTGTCAGCAACACTGCACTGGCCGCCACTATACTCTACACCACTCTGCTCTGTACTACTGCATTCTGCACCAATATACTCTATTCCACTGCATTCTATGCCACTCTACTCTGCCCAATGCCACTCTGTGCAACTGCACTCTACACTTGTGCACTCTAAACAACTGCACTGTATGCCACTGCCCTTTACTCTGCATAGTGTACTCTATGCCACTGTTCTCTATACCACTCTACACCACTGCACTGACACTCTACTCTGCACTCTACACCTCTCTACTCTATGCCACTGCACTCTAGGCACTATACTCTACACCACTCTACAATACTCCACTCTGCACCACTCTACACCACTGCACTTTATGCCACGAGTCTACTCTGCACTCTATGACACTGCACCACTCTGCATTACTGCACTCTCTGCTACTCTATTGTATGCCACTCTACTCCACTGCACTCTATGTAACTCTACCCCATGCCACTCTATGCCACTGCACTCTGCGCCAATGCACTCTAAACAACTGCACTGTACGCCACTGCCCTCTACTCTGTACCACTGTACTCTACGCCACTGCTCTCTGTGCCACTCTATTCCACTCTATATCACTGCACTGACACTCTACTCTGCAGCGTTGCACTCTCCACCACTGTACTATACACCAATGTACTATGTACTACTGCATTCTATGCCACTCTACTCTGCATCACTCCACTCTACAGCACTTAGCTCTACTCTGCACCACTCTACACTACGCCACTGCACTCACTGCATCGTGAGTCTACTCTGCAATCTATGCCACTGCACCAATCTACACTACTGCTCTCTCTGCCACTCTAATGTATGCCACTCTACTCCACTGCACTCTATGCCACTCTACTCTGTCCCATGCCACTCCATACCACTGCACTCTAAACCACTGCACTCTACCCTAACACACTCTAAACAACTGCACTGTACCCCACTGCACTGTACTTTGCACCACTGGGCTCCACGCCACTGCTCCTATGCTACTCCTCTCCACTCCACACCACTATGCCACTAACTTTAAGCCATGCTGAACAGCAGCTACTCTGGTGTATAACATGGCTAATAGCTAAAACACATAAGCAAAGCCAATAACTTTCGTAGATGAGACCTATTGCTTTGCCAATGTTTGTTAGTACTATGAGGAACCGAAGTACTTGAAAGAACTGTGGAAAATACAATCACATCATAATAAAGGCTGCTACAAAATGCGCAAATACATTTCGGTTAAATAAAAAATAAAAGTGCTTCTCAAATACAGATTTGAATAATATACAGTTTATACCTAGTACTAAACATTTTTATAACACTCCATTAAAACCACACACTCCACAGCTCACCTTGGAACACCATTACAATACCTCTCTAAAAGAAATATCTTTGCTACCAGAAAACTTCAAGTGACTCCTTTAACCCCTTCGCTGCCAGGCCTTTTCCCCCTCCTGTGCCAGGCCTTTTTTTGCCTATTTGGGGCAGTTCGCGCTTAGGCCCTCATAACTTTTTGTCCACATAAACTAACCAAGCCAAATTTGCGTCCTTTTTTTCCAACATCCTAGGGATTCTAGAGGTACCCAGACTTTGTGGGTTCCCCTAAAGGAGGCCAAGAAATTGGCCAAAATACAGTGAAAATTTCGTTTTTTTCAAAAAATTTGGAAAAAGTGGCTGCAGAAGAAGGCTTGTGGTTTTTCCCCTGAAAATGGCATCAACAAAGGGTTTGCGGTGCTAAACTCAGCAGCTTCCCAGCTTTCAGGAACAGGCAGACTTGAATCAGAAAACCCAATTTTTCAACACAATTTTGGCATTTTACTGGGGCATACCCCATTTGTGCAATTTTTTGTGTTTTCAGCCTCCTTCCAGTCAGTGACAGGAATGGTCATGAAACCAATGCTGGATCCCAGAAACCTAAACATTTCTGAAAGTAGACAAAATTCTGAATTCAGCAAGGGGTCATTTGTGTAGATCCTACAAGGGTTTCCTACAGAAAATAACAGCTGAAAAAGAAAAATATTGAAATTGAGGTGAAAAAAACATCAATTTTTCTCTACGTTTTACTTTGTAACTTTTCCCTGCAATGTCAGATTATCGAAAGCAATATACCGTTATGTCTGCTGGACTCCTCTGGTTGCGGGGATATATAGGGTTTGTAGGTTCATCAAGAACCCGAGGAACCCAGAGCCAATAAATGAGCTGCACCCTGCAGTGCGTTTTCATTCTATACCGGGTATACAGCAATTCATTTGCTGAAATATAAGGAGTAAAAAATTGCTATCAAGAAAACCTTTGCATTTCCAAAAAGGGCACAAGATAAGGTGTTCAGGAGCAGTGGTTATTTGCACATCTCTGAATTCCGGGGTGACCATAGTAGCACGTGAATTACAGGGAATTTCTCAAATAGATGTCTTTTTTACACACACTCCTATATTTGGAAGGAAAAAATGTAGAGAAAGACAAGGGGCAATAGTACTTGTTTTGCTAATCTATGTTCCCCCAAGTCTCCCGATAAAAATGGTACCTCACTTGTGTGGGTAGGCCTAGCACCCGCGACAGGATATGCCCCAAAACACAACGTGGACACATCACAGAAAACAGAGCTGTTTTTAGCAAAGTGACTACCTGTAGATTTTGGCCTCTAGCTCAGCCGCCACCTAGGGAAACCTACCAAACCTGTGCATTTCTGAAAACTAGAGACCTAGGGGAATCCAAGGAGGGGTGACTTGTGTGGCTCGGACCAGGTTCTGTTACCCAGAATCCTTTGCAAACCTCAAAATTTGGCTAAAAAAACACATGTTCCTCACATTTCTGTGGCATAAAGTTCTGGAATCTGAGAGGAGCCACAAATTTCCTTCCACCCAGCGTTCCCTCATGTCTCCCGATAAAAATGATACCTCACTTGTGTGGGTAGGCCTAGCACCCGCGACAGGATATGCCCCAAAACACAACGTGGACACATCACAGAAAACAGAGCTGTTTTTAGCAAAGTGACTACCTGTAGATTTTGGCCTCTAGCTCAGCCGCCACCTAGGGAAACCTACCAAACCTGTGCATTTCTGAAAACTAGAGACCTAGGGGAATCCAAGGAGGGGTGACTTGTGTGGCTCGGACCAGGTTCTGTTACCCAGAATCCTTTGCAAACCTCAAAATTTGGCTAAAAAAAACACATGTTCCTCACATTTCTGTGGCAGAAAGTTCTGGAATCTGAGAGGAGCCACAAATTTCCTTCCACCCAGCGTTCCCCCACGTCTCCCGATAAAAATGATACCTCACTTGTGTGGGTAGGCCTAGCGCCCGCGACAGGATATGCCCCAAAACACAACGTGGACATATCACAGAAAACAGAGCTGTTTTTAGCAAAGTGACTACCTGTAGATTTTGGCCTCTAGCTCAGCCGCCACCTAGGGAAACCTACCAAACCTGTGCATTTCTGAAAACTAGAGACCTAGGGGAATCCAAGGAGGGGTGACTTGCGGGGCTCGGACCAGGTTCTGTTACCCAGAATCCTTTGCAAACCTCAAAATTTGGCTAAAAAAACACATGTTCCTCACATTTCTGTGGCAGAAAGTTCTGGAATCTGAGAGGAGCCACAAATTTCCTTCCACCCAGCGTTCCCCCACGTCTCCCGATAAAAATGATACCTCACTTGTGTGGGTAGGCCTAGCGCCCGCGACAGGATATGCAACAAAACACAACGTGGACATATCACAGAAAACAGAGCTGTTTTTAGCAAAGTGACTACCTGTAGATTTTGGCCTCTAGCTCAGCCGCCACCTAGGGAAACCTACCAAACCTGTGCATTTCTGAAAACTAGAGACCTAGGGGAATCCAAGGAGGGGTGACTTGTGTGGCTCGGACCAGGTTCTGTTACCCAGAATCCTTTGCAAACCTCAAAATTTGGCTAAAAAAAACACATGTTCCTCACATTTCTGTGGCAGAAAGTTCTGGAATCTGAGAGGAGCCACAAATTTCCTTCCACCCAGCGTTCCCCCACGTCTCCCGATAAAAATGATACCTCACTTGTGTGGGTAGGCCTAGCGCCCGCGACAGGATATGCCCCAAAACACAACGTGGACATATCACAGAAAACAGAGCTGTTTTTAGCAAAGTGACTACCTGTAGATTTTGGCCTCTAGCTCAGCCGCCACCTAGGGAAACCTACCAAACCTGTGCATTTCTGAAAACTAGAGACCTAGGGGAATCCAAGGAGGGGTGACTTGCGGGGCTCGGACCAGGTTCTGTTACCCAGAATCCTTTGCAAACCTCAAAATTTGGCTAAAAAAACACATGTTCCTCACATTTCTGTGGCAGAAAGTTCTGGAATCTGAGAGGAGCCACAAATTTCCTTCCACCCAGCGTTCCCCCACGTCTCCCGATAAAAATGATACCTCACTTGTGTGGGTAGGCCTAGCGCCCGCGACAGGATATGCAACAAAACACAACGTGGACATATCACAGAAAACAGAGCTGTTTTTAGCAAAGTGACTACCTGTAGATTTTGGCCTCTAGCTCAGCCGCCACCTAGGGAAACCTACCAAACCTGTGCATTTCTGAAAACTAGAGACCTAGGGGAATCCAAGGAGGGGTGACTTGTGTGGCTCGGACCAGGTTCTGTTACCCAGAATCCTTTGCAAACCTCAAAATTTGGCTAAAAAAAACACATGTTCCTCACATTTCTGTGGCAGAAAGTTCTGGAATCTGAGAGGAGCCACAAATTTCCTTCCACCCAGCGTTCCCCCACGTCTCCCGATAAAAATGATACCTCACTTGTGTGGGTAGGCCTAGCGCCCGCGACAGGATATGCCCCAAAACACAACGTGGACATATCACAGAAAACAGAGCTGTTTTTAGCAAAGTGACTACCTGTAGATTTTGGCCTCTAGCTCAGCCGCCACCTAGGGAAACCTACCAAACCTGTGCATTTCTGAAAACTAGAGACCTAGGGGAATCCAAGGAGGGGTGACTTGCGGGGCTCGGACCAGGTTCTGTTACCCAGAATCCTTTGCAAACCTCAAAATTTGGCTAAAAAAACACATGTTCCTCACATTTCTGTGGCAGAAAGTTCTGGAATCTGAGAGGAGCCACAAATTTCCTTCCACCCAGCGTTCCCCCACGTCTCCCGATAAAAATGATACCTCACTTGTGTGGGTAGGCCTAGCGCCCGCGACAGGATATGCAACAAAACACAACGTGGACATATCACAGAAAACAGAGCTGTTTTTAGCAAAGTGACTACCTGTAGATTTTGGCCTCTAGCTCAGCCGCCACCTAGGGAAACCTACCAAACCTGTGCATTTCTGAAAACTAGAGACCTAGGGGAATCCAAGGAGGGGTGACTTGCGGGGCTCGGACCAGGTTCTGTTACCCAGAATCCTTTGCAAATCTCAAAATTTGGCTAAAAAAACACATGTTCCTCACATTTCTGTGGCAGAAAGTTCTGGAATCTGAGAGGAGCCACAAATTTCCTTCCACCCAGCGTTCCCCCACGTCTCCCGATAAAAATGATACCTCACTTGTGTGGGTAGGCCTAGCGCCCGCGACAGGATATGCCCCAAAACACAACGTGGACATATCACAGAAAACAGAGCTGTTTTTAGCAAAGTGACTACCTGTAGATTTTGGCCTCTAGCTCAGCCGCCACCTAGGGATAACTACCAAACCTGTGCATTTCTGAAAACTAGAGACCAAGGGGAATCCAAGGAGGGGTGACTTGCGGGGCTCGGACCAGGTTCTGTTACCCAGAATCCTTTGAAAACCTCAAAATTTGGCTAAAAAAACACATGTTCCTCACATTTCTGTGGCAGAAAGTTCTGGAATCTGAGAGGAGCCACAAATTTCTTTCCACCCAGCGTTCCCCCATGTCTCCCGATAAAAATGATACCTCACTTGTGTGGGTAGGCCTAGCGCCCGCGACAGGATATGCCCCAAAACACAACGTGGACATATCACAGAAAACAGAGCTGTTTTTAGCAAAGTGACTACCTGTAGATTTTGGCCTCTAGCTCAGCCGCCACCTAGGGAAACCTACCAAACCTGTGCATTTCTGAAAACTAGAGACCTAGGGGAATCCAAGGAGGGGTGACTTGCGGGGCTCGGACCAGGTTCTGTTACCCAGAATCCTTTGCAAATCTCAAAATTTGGCTAAAAAAACACATGTTCCTCACATTTCTGTGGCAGAAAGTTCTGGAATCTGAGAGGAGCCACAAATTTCCTTCCACCCAGCGTTCCCCCACGTCTCCCGATAAAAATGATACCTCACTTGTGTGGGTAGGCCTAGCGCCCACGAAAGGAAAGGGCCCAAAACACAACGTGGACACATCACATTTTTTTATAAAAAGCAGTGCCTACCTGTGGATTTTGGCCTGTAGCTCAGCCGACACCTGAGGAAGCCTAGCAAACCAGTGCATTTTTGAAAACTAGAAACCCAGGGGAATCCAAGATGGGGTGACTTGCGGGGCTCTGACCAGGTTATGTTACCCAGAATCCTTTGCAAACATCAAAATTTGGCCCAAAAAACACTTTTTCCTCTCATTTCGGTGACAGAAAGTTCTGGAATCTGAGAGGAGCCACAAATTTCCTTCCACCCACAAAAGGAAATGGCCCAAAACACAACGTGGACACAACATATTTTTTCACAGAAAACAGAGGTGTTTTTTGTAAGGTGCCTACCTGTGGTGTTTGGCCTGTAGCTCAGCCGGCCCCAGGGGGGGGGGGGCAGAAATGCCCTAAAATAAATTTGCCCCCCCCAACCCCCACCCTCCCCCGCCGGGAGCGACCCTTGCCTACGGGGTCGCTCCCCCTGCGTGACATTGGCACCAAAAAACAAATCCCCGGTGCCTAGTGGTTTCTGCCCCCTTGGGGGCAGGTTGACCTAAACTCAGCCAATCTGCCCCCAAGGGGGGCAGAAATGGCCTAAATACAATTTGTCCCCCAGGGGAGCGACTTTTGCCTGATGGGTAGCTCCCCTTCTCTAAAAAAAAATAACAAAGAAAAAAAAAATGAAAAAAAAGAAAAATTCCTTCTGGCGCCTAGAGGTTTCTGCCCCCCTCCCCCCCGGGGGCAGATCGGCCTAGAAATGGCCTAAAATAAATTTGCCCCCCAACACCCACCCCCCCCCGGGAGCGACCCTTGCCTACGGGGTCGCTCCCCCTGCGTGACATTGGCGCCAAAAAACAAATCCCCGGTGCCTAGTGGTTTCTGCCCCCTTGGGGGCAGATTGACCTAAAATTGGCCAATCTGCCCCCAGGGGGGCAGAAATGGTCTAAATACAATTTGCCCCCCCCAGGGGAGCGACCCTTGCCTGATGGGTCGCTCCCCATCTCTAAAAAAAGAAACAACAAAAAAAAAAAACACAAAAAGAAAATTGCCCTGGCGCCTAGATTGTTCTGCCCCCCCCCCCCCCGGGGGCAGTTCGGCCTAATAATAGGCCGATCTGTCCCCCGGGGGGGCAGAAATGGCCTAAAATAAATTTGCCCCCCCAACCCCCACCCCGGGAGCGACCCTTGCCTATGGGGTCGCTCCCCCTGCGTGACATTGGTGCCAAAAAACAAATCCCCGGTGCCTAGTGGTTTCTGCCCCCTTGGGGGCAGATTGACCTAAAATTGGCCAATCTGCCCCCAGGGGGGCAGAAATGGTCTAAATACAATTTGCCCCCCCAGGGGAGCGACCCTTGCCTGATGGGTCGCTCCCTATCTCTAAAAAAAGAAACAACAAAAAAAAAAAACACCAAAAAAAAATTGCCCTGGCGCCTAGAGTGTTCTGCCCCCCCCCCCGGGGGCAGTTCGGCCTAATAATAGGCCGATCTGTCCCCCGGGGGGGCAGAAATGGCCTAAAATAAATTTGCCCCCCCAAACCCCCACCCCCCCCGGGAGCGACCCTTGCCTACGGGGTCGCTCCCCCTGCGTGACATTGGCGCCAAAAAACAAATCCCCGGTGCCTAGTGGTTTCTGCCCCCTTGGGGGCAGATTGACCTAAAATTGGCCAATCTGCCCCCAAGGGGGCAGAAATGGTCTAAATACAATTTGCCCCCCCAGGGGAGCGACCCTTGCCTGATGGGTCGCTCCCCATCTCTAAAAAAAGAAACAACAACAAAAAAAAACACAAAAAAAAAATTGCCCTGGCGCCTAGAGTGTTCTGCCCCCCCCCCCCCGGGGGCAGTTCGGCCTAATAATAGGCCGATCTGTCCCCCGGGGGGGCAGAAATGGCCTAAAATAAATTTGCCCCCCCAACCCCCACCCCCCCCCCGGGAGCGACCCTTGCCTACGGGGTCGCTCCCCCTGCGTGACATTGGCGCCAAAAAACAAATCCCCGGTGCCTAGTGGTTTCTGCCCCCTTGGGGGCAGATTGACCTAAAATCGGCCAATCTGCCCCCAGGGGGGCAGAAATGGTCTAAATACAATTTGCCCCCCAGGGGAGCGACCCTTGCCTGATGGGTCGCTCCCCATCTCTAAAAAAAAAAAAAGAACAAAAAAAAAAAAAACACAAAAAAAAAATTTGCCCTGGCGCCTAGAGGTTTCTTCCCCCCCTGGGGGCAGATCGGCCTAATAATAGGCCGATCTGCCCCCAGGGGGGGCAGAAATGGCCTAAAATAAATTCCCCTCCCCCCCAGGGAGCGACCCTTGCCTAAGTGGTCGCTCCCTTCGCGTGAAATTCACGCAAAGAAAAAACTCCCTGGTGTCTAGTGGTTTCTACCCCCCTTGGGGGCAGATTGGCCTCATCAAAATAGGCCAATCTGCCCCCAAGGGGGGCAGAAATGGGCAAAATATAATTTTCCCCCATTGGGAGCGACCCTTGCCTAAGGGGTCGCTCCCCACCAAAAAAAAAAAAAATGAAACAAAAAAAAAAAAATGGTCCCTGGTGCCTAGAGGTTTCTGCCCCCCCTGGGGGCAGATCGGCCTAATAGTAGGCCGATCTGCCCCCAGGGGGGGCAGAAAAGGCCTTCCCGAAAATATGCCCCCCTGGGAGCGACCCTTGCCCAAGGGGTCGCTCCCTTTTGTCAATATCAATAAAAAAAAAAAAAAATCCCTGGTGTCTAGTGGTTTCTACCCCCCTTGGGGGCAGATTGGCCTCATCAAAATAGGCCAATCTGCCCCCAAGGGGGGCAGAAATGGCCAAAATATAATTTTCCCCCAAGGGGAACGACCCTTGCCTAAGGGGTCGCTCCCCACCTCAATAAAAAAAAATGAAAAAAATAAAAATAATAAAAAAAAATGGTCCCTGGTGCCTAGAGGTTTCTGCCCCCAGGGGGGGCAGAAAAGGCCTTTTCAAAAAAATGCCCCCCCTGGGAGCGACCCTTGCCCAAGGGGTCGCTCCCTTTTGTCAATTTCTAAGAAAAAAAAAAAAATCCCTGGTGTCTAGTGGGGTTTCAAAAGCCGGATTGCAAGCAATCCGGCTTTTGAAACCCTCGGAGGGACTTCAAAGGGAAGGAAATACTTTTCCTTCCCTTTGAAGCCCCTCCGGGCCTCCCAAGTGATTGAAAAAGAAATGCTTTTGCATTTCTTTTTCAATCGCGCTGGAAGCAGAGCTTCCAGCGCGACGAGGGAGGCCCATGTGACACATCAGCGCGCGTGCGGACGTCACAGGGGGGAGTGGGGGGGGTCGGGGGTGGAAGGGGAAGGTCTTCCCCTTCCATCCCCGACTTGGGGGGGAAGGGGGGTGCACGGGGGGCGCGCTAGCGCGCCCCCAAGTTCCCCTGTGCCATGGACGAGATGATCTCGTCCAAGGCACAGGGGAACTGTAGCCTTGGACGAGATCATCTCGTCCAAGGCACAGAAGAGGTTAAGTAAAGTCAATGCAGGCTTTCAAGCCCCTTTGTATTTGCAGATTTACCAGTTGGGCACATTTGCATGTCTTTAGGGAAGGAGACCCCCTGGCAAGAAGGTCTGATTCTTATCTGTCTGCCCCTCGCTCAGATCACAGGAGACTCCCTACCTTCTAGTCCAGCTGGGGAAACTGATCTGCCCGTAATTTCGCCCTGCCTCCGTTGCCCTTTAGGTGAAAGGATAAAATTACAGACAAATGCCGTCCGTTAAAGCTTTCATCATGGACAACGGACAGCAGGGCGAAATTACGGACAGGCCATGAAATTTACGGACGGGTGGTCACCCTTATCTGCCGGCATCCCAGGAATGTTACATCTGACACCGTCATCCATCACACCTGACTTGGGTGCCCATTCAAAACCAGGAACAAAAAGGGGAAATCGCTCCCTCTACAGGCCTCTCTAATAAATACAACATTCATGTTTTACTAATCAAAATAGATTATAATTATTACAAACGCATGTCGGTAGTTTAAACAAGCCCAGAATGTATCATTACTTCAGAATCATTAGATCAATCTCATAGTACCATTCTATCTCTTTACTTCTGGTACAGGTACTCAATCTCACATTATTAATGTCTCCAGAAAGGGCACAATAAACTTCACATCACATTCCATCCGTAGACCTGTAAAGACACTGTGGGGTATCATATACTCTCAAACCCTCATTCTAGTTTCATATTGTAAAGTCATATTGATAAATCACTGTATTAACCTATTATATTTAGAAGAAGTCATGATAGAAGTCAGCAGCAGGAAAAGCATAACATGTTGATCTCGCCTGTGTTCATTGACTCATCTGTTGTATGTGATGTTAGGACCGGTGAGTTGCATGAAGGTAGTTAGTCTGGATCATACGCAGCTGCAATGACATCACCAGTTCTCTTGGAGCCACACATGCCTCGCTCCAATCATCATCATCTTGGTCGACCACCCAACCCTTCCATCTCTGCCGAAGAAAAGGGAAACCGTCTGGGGCCGTGATAATCAGTGGGTGGTAAAACCCAGATACAGCCCCCTTACCCAGGCACCCCATGAAGATTTTTGCCACAAGCAGGTTGTTTTCAGGGATTATGACACCTAGTGGGAGGTGAACCCACAGAGACTGTCACAGTTGGAGGAAATGGAAAATTGTCTGTGGGATAGGGTGTATTGATCTCTCAGTTCTTGGAGGGGCATCAGGGTTTCCCTGCAGTAAACCGACCCCCCAACCCCACCCCACCCCAAGTACGTATTTCCAGTCCATTCTCATTGGGCAAAGCCTTCAAAGGTTTGAGACCTGTTGAAGCCAGATGCTCCGCCATAGGGGAGTCAACTGTCACGTGGTGGTCCCACTGGGTAAGACAAAGAGCAGACCTGCAGCAGAGCACCGCCACTCGAATGCATGCAGGATGGAGCCATTATGAGATTTCGGTGCCCACAGAGCAAGTTAAGAAGCCTCTCAAACCCCAGGAAATGGAGTTCTAGGTGGTAAGCAGGGTCATCTCAGCCCCCAAGAACCATTCATTTATGGGCATCAGATATGCAGCTAAATAATAGCCAAAAATGTCTGACATGCCAAGGCCGCCATTGAAAGGAGATTTCAGCGCTGAATTAAATTCCACTCAATGTCGTTTGTCCACCCATACAAAGGATGTCAACTTTGTGGTCAGTGAATGGAACCGCCCCCGAGATATTTGATAAAGGAAATTTGTTCAAATGTATAAGTACCGGAGGAGACACTTCATTTTAAAGAGTGCAATACGCCCCATTAGGTTAAGAGGCAATCAGCTCCATTTGCACAGGTCCCTGTCTGGAGTCGAGTTCAGGGCTTAAAAGTTGAGGGACCAGGCCAGATCTGGGAGGCATGATATATGAATCCCTAGGTATAGAAATGAGTTCTGTTGGACAGGTATGTCAAGGCACCAGTGTCGCCCTGCATTTTCCCCAGCCACCTCTACCAGCAGGGATGTACGTGCATTGACTACAGACCAGAAGCCTCCCCATATAGGCAGAGAATCTCCAGACCTTGAAGCCCTGAGTCTTGGGGTCTCTGAGGAAAAGAAGTATATTATCAGCACAAAGACCTATCTGATCTTCAAATCCACCTCACCATCTCCAGCCCAAGGTCTAAGCATTGCAACGTATTAGATGTGCCAGGGGCTTAAAAGCTAGGGTGAATAGCAGCAGGGATAGGGGGCATCCCTGGGGCCTGCCTCTATGGATTGGAAATGAGGGGAAAGAACTCTGTTGACATTGACCCGAGCTGTGGGGATGGTGTACAAGGGATGCACAATTCTCCAGAATGATGGGCTAAGCCTAACTCCCTGGAGCACAGCATCAAGGAAAGTCCAGTTAACCATGTTGAATGCCTTCTGGACGTCCACAAGGAGAACGGCTAGGCTACGATCCAGGCAGTGTGTTTAGGAGATGGGCAACTACACTTGACAAATACAGTTGCAGGTACTTCTACCAGGCTTGAAACCACATTGGTCCAGATAAATGAGGTGGGGAAAAGGTTTGCCTCAGGCTGATCACTAGAACTTTAGCAAAGACCTTGATGTCAGCATTAATAGGGGAGATTGGTCAATAGAAGGACCATCGGTCCTCGGGATGTTCCACATTGGGTATGACAATGATGATGGCACATTCAAGGACCGCAGGAATGATCCTTGGTTTGACACCTCCGTATAAAAGGCCAGCAAGTGTGGTGTCAGAATGGTATGGTATCTTTGGTAATATTCTACATGGAAGCCATACAAGCCTGAGGTCTTCCCCTGTTGAAGTTCGGATATAGCTTGTTCTACCTCTTCAGTTGTCAGAGGTCGATCCAACTCATCAGCAAAAGAACATGACCTCGAAGGCAGAGGTATGTCCCAGATTAGTAGTTTCTCAGTCGCATAGGGGAGGGGAGCTGGGTGCACCTCATACTGGTCTTGATAAAATGCTGCACAAATTTGAGCAAGTGAAGGCAGGTCCTCATGGAAGATACCAGCTGAATCTCTGATGGCAAGCACAATCCAATTGAAAATATTACAGGTCGCTAGCCAGTATAGCAGCTTGCCATATTTATCTCCCAATTCATATACCCGTTGGGTCGATTCCCTAGAGCAAAGTTTTACCTCCTTCTCAATATGGATTGTGTTGTCGCCAGTAGGGGACTGGCTTTGTCCATGATAGAGCCATAGAACTGGTGTTCCAGGGTAAGGATCTGCTACTTGTGCCAGCTACACCAGTTCCTTCCATCACAGAGTGGGCTTACATGCTGCCCATAGTGTTGCGGATGATGATACTGAGCCCACATTGGTGTGAAAGAAAGCATCCAATTCCTCCTCCACGAAGATGGCACATTCTAAATCCAGCAGATGTCACATGCTAAACCTTCAGATTGGGCACAGGGCACCCCAATCCAGAGAGGGCATGATTGGATATACCTCATGACAGGATCCTAACCAACCGTAGCGGCAAAAGATCGGCAGCTAGCAGCCAAAGGAGGTTAATTCTTAATTCTATGTTGTGGGCTGTGAACTGGTGTCTGTAAGAAAATTGTGAAGAGTTCCACAAATGCCACTCGAAGAGACCCAGGGAATACACTCAAGAGACCAAATATGTAGAGCCAAAAAACACAAAAAGGTATGGGGTTCACTTATAATGAGGAGCTATACTCGAGGGAGATTTTCCTGGAGCTCCTTAACCTCACTAGGTGTATGAATGGTGAGTGAGTGCTGTGAAGTGGTGATGGGGGGTGTGTTTCCTTTACGGACTAGGTGGTCTCACACACTATATAGTGTCATGCTTAATCATTTGACCACCTAGACCCACCCAGGTAGGACAATGCCTCAATGGACTCAAAAGAACTGGAAGGAGTGCGTACATTTTTACTTTCTGGAATTTGTGGGATCCAGCTAAACTAGGGAAAAATATAAAAATACCTAGGCAGTTACCAGTGTGCAATCTACATTTTTAATAATGGTGTCTGCTGGTGTGTTAATAACAAGGATGGTACACCTCTGTGGGAACTAGGACTCACTGGGTCACCTATCTAAAAATGAATGGCTGACATGTTTCTGCCCTCTACAATGAGCCAATGAAGGTCTGGGGGCATTCTTCAGGGCCTTAAAGTCATGCATTGCAGAGATAAACATCCAACACTCAGTAAGAGAGTGGGTAAAATATAGTGAGAATTAATGCAGCCTACCTGAAGCGAGGAACTACCTAGCGTAGGCCTAAGGGAACAGAAACGTAATTAACGTTTTGTGACACACAGCACAGCACTGCAAAACACACACAGGGGTGACACAGCAAGCCAAAGTCATGCAATGTATAAGAGTGTAACATGTATCTACAATGAAAATAACATCTTACCCCAAGTCTAAGGGCTACTTGCCCCAGAACTCCAGGAGGGGGGTGTGTCCCCTTATAGTCACACACTAAGGGATAGGGAAAGAGGTAGGCAAGGACGGCAGTAAGTAAAAACAAAAGATCACAATTCTATAGAGAAATCAAGAGCGTCTGGTCAGATGCTACACTCACTGTGAGCTGCTTCAGAAAAAAAACCCTGTTAGATAGCATGATAGAAGGAGCTAATACTATAGAGCTCGTATCAGTGATGGTGCAGCTTGGCTACGATAAGAGTATGGTAGGCAATATGCCAAATACGAGGTCAAAATCGAATAAGAACTGTCTAATCTGTAGGAAAGTACCATCTTTACTATCTTACCTGGCATGTTACCCCCATTTTTCACTGTATGTATGTTGTTTTGGCCCTTGTGTCACTGGGATCCTGCTGGGCAGGACCCCAGTGCTCATAGTATGTGCCCTGTATGTGTTCCCTGTGTGGTGCCTAACTCTGCTAACCAGAACCTCAGTGTTTATGCTCTCTCTGCTTTATAAAGTTTTCACTGCAGGCTAGTGACTAAATTTACCAATTCTCATTGGCACACTGGTACACCCATATAATTCCCTTGTATATGGTACTTAGGTACCCAGGGTATTGGGGTTCCAGGAGATCCCTATGGGATGCAGCATTTCTTTTGCCACCCACAGGGGGCTCAGACAATTCTTACACAGGCCTGCCACTGCAGCTTGAGTGAAATAACGTCCACGTTATTTCACAGCCATTTTTCACCTAACATAAGTAACTTATAAGTCACCTATATGTCTAACCTTCACCTGGTGAAGGTTGGGTGGCAAGTTACTTAGTGTGTGGGCACCCTGGCACTAGCAAAGGTGCCCCCACATCGTTCAGGGCAAATTCCCTGGACTTTGTGAGTGCAGGGACACCATTACACGTGTGCACTATACATAGGTCACTACCTATGTATAGCGTCACAATGGTAACTCCGAACGTGGCCATGTAACATGTCTAAGATCAAGGAATTGTCACCCCAATACCATTCTGGTATTGGGGGGACAATTCCATGATCACCCGGGTCGCTAGCACAGAACCCGGGTACTGCCAAACTGCCTTTCCGGGGTTTCCACTGCAGCTGCTGCTGCTGTCAACCCCTCAAACATGATTCTGCCCTCCTGGGGTCTGGGCAGGCCCGGCCCAGGAATGCAGAAGAAAGGATTTCCTCTGAGAGAGGGTGTTACACCCTCTCCCTTTGGAAATAGGTGTGAAGGGCTGGGGAGGAGTAGCCTCCCCCAGCCTCTGGAAATGCTTTGATGGGCACAGATGGTGCCCATCTCTGCATAAGCCAGTCTACACCGGTTCAGGGATCCCCCAGCCCTGCTCTGGCGTGAAACTGGACAAAGGAAAGGGGAGTGACCACTCCCCTGACCAGTACCTCCCAGGGGAGGTGCCCAGAGCTCGTCCAGTGTGTCCCAGACCTCTGCCATCTTGGAAACAGAGGTGCTGGGGGCACACTGGATTGCTCTGAGTGGCCAGTGCCAGCAGGTGACGTCAGAGACCCCCTCTGATAGGCTCTTACCTTTCTTGGTAGCCAATCCTCCTTTCTTGGTAGCCAAACCTCCTTTTCTGGTTATTTAGGGTCTTTCCTCTGGGGTATTCTTCAGATAATGAATGCAAAAGCTCACCAGAGTTCCTCTGCACTTCCCTCTTCGACTTCTGCCAAGGATCGACCGCTGACTGCTCCAGG
The DNA here is from genome assembly GCF_031143425.1 of Pleurodeles waltl. NCBI lineage: Eukaryota > Metazoa > Chordata > Amphibia > Caudata > Salamandridae > Pleurodeles > Pleurodeles waltl. Next base: position 769,250,118 of record NC_090437.1, read on the forward strand.
ATGCCTGCAAAACCGCAACAAAGTAGCAAGATGACTACCAGCAACATTGTATCACCTCATCCTGCCGGCTTTCTCAACTGTTTCCTGGTGGTGCATGCACTGAGGGGCATCTGCATTCACTCTGCACTGGAAGCCAAGAAGAAATCTCCTGTGGGTCGACGGAATCTTCCCCCTGCTAAGGCAGGCACCAATAGACTGCATCACTGGTCCTCTGGGTCCCCTCTCATCCTGACGAGTGTGGTCCCTGGAACAAAGGAACTCTATCCAAGTGACTCCCACAGTCCAGTGATCCTTCAGTCTAAGTTTGGTGTAGGTAAGTCCTTGCCTCTCCATGCTAGACTGCAAACCTGTATACTGCGTGATTTGCAGCTGCTCTGGCTTCTGTGCACTCCTCCAAGGATTCCTTTGTGCACAGCCTAGCCTGGGTCTCCAGCACTCCATCCTGCAGTGCTCAACCCTCTGAGTTGGACTCCGACATCGTGGGACCCTCCTTTGTGAGTCTGAGCCAGCTCCGGTTCACAAATCTTCTAAGTGCCTGCTCCGGTATTTCTTTGGGTGCTGCCTGCTTCTGTGTGAGCGCCCCCTCTGTCTCCTCCTCCAAGGGGCGACATCCTGGTCCTTCCTGGTCCCCAGCAGTACCCAAAAACCTTTACCACGACCCTTGCAGCTAGCAAGGCTTGTTTGTGGTATTTCTGCATGGGAACACTTCTGCAACCTTCAGCACGCCGTGGGACATCTTCCATCCAAAGGAGAAGTTCCTAGCTCTTCGTTGTTACAGAATCCTAAGCTTCTTCCATCCAGAGGCAGCTTCCTTGCACCTTCATCCGGGGTTTCCTGGGCTCCTGCCCCCCCTGGACACTATCGCGACTCTTGGACTTGGTCCCCTTGCCTTGCCGGTCCTCAGGTCCAGGAATACATCTTCAGTGCTTTGCTGGTGTTTGTGGTTCTTGCAGAATCCCCCTATCACAACTATTGTGTCCTTTTGGGGTAGAAGGTGTACTTTACTCCTACTTTTCAGAGTCTTGGGGTAGGGTATCTTGGACACCCTGACTGTTTTCTTACAGTCCCAGCGACCCTATACAAGCTCCCATAGGTCTGGGGTCCATTTGTGATTCGCATTCCACTTTTGGAATATATGGTTTGTGTTGCCCCTAGACCTATGTTCACCTATTGCATCCTATAGTAATTCTACACTGTTTGCATTACTTTTTTACTATTACTTACCTGTTTTGGGTTTGTGTACATATTACTTACCTTCTAACTGAGGGTACTCACTGAGATACTTTTGGAATATTGTCATAAAAATAAAGTACCTTTATTTTTAGTAACTCTGTGTATTGTGTTTTCTTATGATATTGTGCTATATGATATAAGTGGTATAGTAGGAGCTTTGCATGTCTCCTAGTTCAGCTAAGCTTTGCCATAGCTACCTTCTATCAGTCTAAGCTGCTAGAAACACCTCTATTCTACTAATAAGGGATAACTGGACCTGGCACAGGGTGTAAGTACCACAAGGAAGGTTCCCGTATAAGCCAGGCTAGCCTCCTACATAATCCAAATAACATTAAATAATTATATGACCAACCATATGTCCCCCGCAGCGGAGAGACGGCAGCCGGGAAAGGGAATGCAAAAACAAATAAACAGCCAGCCAATATAGTGCTTATCTGTAGCGTGGAAGACGATCTCCGGGGAAGAAGAGTAAGAGATAATCCGGCATTGTGCGCCTAATCTGTCCCCTCACTGGACCGCTTGTGGTAGGTGGTCCAGTTTGGTGGCGGTTTATGAAGTCTGAGCAAACAAGTGATAATGAGGTACGCAGTGTACGTCCTCATTCCAGCCAGCCCCAGCCGGTTTGCTGCCGGGGAGTGGTTCAGCGCTCAGCGTTCGCGTGAAGAGAACACGCAACGCGCTGGAGTGTGCGGGAGGCTGGGAAATGTAGTTCCCAGCCTCTAGGAAGGAGTAGAAAGCCTCCTCTTGCGGTCACGAGACAGGAGGGAACTCGAAGGAGGAGGGAAACAGGGAAGGAAGGGGAAAGGGAGGGGGGAAAAGAGAAGACAAAAAGAGAGAAATATGTAAAGCCCTTCCACCTACCAGAGTGTGGGGTGTTAGAGGCGTCTTTCATGGAATTTGGAACCACATTTAAGTTCCCACCTATTATGGTGGTCCCAGGGGTAATGGCTACTAATAGGGATTGGAGGACTTGTAAGGTTGGTTCTAGGAGCTGTGGAGGAACATAGCAGGACATATAATTATAATATTGGGCAACCATACATCCCTCAAGTCTCTACATATCTCCCCTGGGGTCCTCGTGCACCTTAGTGACTTTCAGTGGAAGGGTTTTATGTAAGAGGATCGCGACTCCTCTTGAGCCTCTGGCGAAGCATGAGTGGAACATTCTGTCGTACCCAAATTGACCAAGAAAGGGGAAATGAGAACATAAGAGGTGTGTCTCCTGGGGTAAGACTACATCTGGTACGTATCGCTTGATATATAGCTGCACAGCAGATCTCTTAAGACAGTCCAGGAGACTGTTTATGTTCAAGGAGATGATTTTAATCATCTAGGAGGGTGGTGATGTATATGTGTGTCGGATGGGGACCAGCCAATGATAGGGGGTGTCCACACTTGGCAACCCAGGGCGTGGCCCAGGAAACAGAAAAGACACAGTGAAGAGCTTGCATAGTAAAGACCTGAAAAGAAAAAAAAAACAACAGCACACAAATTCTATTGAAAGTAACGCACTCCCCCGCAACTCCCCCACCAAATAAGAAAACCTGGGGGAAATGTAAATGACAGTTTGTCGCATGTAAGTCGGATCTCAAGCCTAAGAGCAATATAGTGATTGGATTCAAAGTGAAGGCCTAAGTTTAAAAAACAAATATGTAACCCTTAAAAACAATACAGCGCCAAGGCATTTAAATACAGTGTATGTAGCCCTCATCCCCCGCTCCCACACAGCCAAAGAGTCGGGCATTGAGATATACAATGCCACTCCAGGTGTTAGTGGTCAAGTTCTGCTCTATCGCACGCTGCCATTCCAACTCAGTCAAAGCATTGGTGGAAGGGGGTGCTAAGCTAGCTATTCGGGTACACTGTCTAGAGAGACCAACAGTTGCAGGGTAGCTGTGAGGGTCTTATAATTAAGCTCCATTTCAGTCAAATTGTCCTGTACCAGGGGTGGGCTCATCAACCGTCTGTCTTCCCCCTTGGTGCGGTCCCAATTTCCAGGACATGGAGTGCTTCCTCCGCTGCCCCAGACTCACTCAATCTCCTGGTTCCGTGGGGGCATTAACTGCCATTCCTCTACCCATTCTGAGGTCTGCTTAGGAGTGTTGAAGAAGTGAGTCAAGTAGTTGGAGTTGAAAATGTCTTTAAGGTGGGACAGGAATAAAAGCATATAGCGTATGTTGAGAGTATGGACCTTCTGTTTAACTTCCTTGAATGGGGCGCTGTTTCTGTTGGACTGCTTTGGTATAATTTGGGAAAATAATGATCTTAGAGTTCAAATGTCGTTGGTCTGATTGGTTTGAGGCTATGCGCAGGATGGTTTCTCAGTCTTGGAAGTTGAGGATACACAATATCACCGGGCAAGGCGGGGCTCTGGCTGGGGGTTTCTTAGTCAGGGCTCATTGTGCCCTCTCAATTACAAAACACCCCTATCGCTGGTCTGCTGGGATCTAGGATCGGTACCCTTCTTCAAGAAGTTCACTGAGTCCTGGGCCCTCCTCTCACTCCAGAAGCACAATGAGGTGTAAACTGTTGCGCCTGGAGTGATTTTCGGCATCCTTAGCTTTCTCGTCCAGAGTAGCCACTGTGGACATCAGTTTAGACATTTGGCACTTAAGTGTTAATATATCATCTTCGGTCACGGAGATCCATGTCTCAATTTCAGTCACCCTCTTTGCGACTTTGTGTAAGTCATAGCGCAAAAGCAAAATATCAACACGGATGCAATTGATCCTGCTTTCCACCACCTCCCTTGAGTCCTGAATTGCTTTGAAGATAGTTCCCAGGTCTGTAGTGGACTGAGTACGAGCAGCGGAGTGGGGAGTCTCTGTGGTCTCTTTGTTTTCTGATGCCTGAACAGCATACTGGTCCATTTTGGGCTGAGATGCCACCAGCAGAGGGGGGTTTACCACATCCTATCATTGGGTATGTCTTGACCAATGAAGGTGGAAAGTAAGCTCACTGGGAATGGGCCTGTTTGCCCCAGTGCAGTAAGAACAGCCCATCGTGTTAAGGTTCAGGTCCTGGGATGAAAATTCACAGTGACACACAGGATGGTCGGTGAGGGAAGGAGGGTCCACAAGCAGGACCAATAGGGGAGTCCAGTATTTCCAACCCGCTTGCCTCGGGCAGCAGATCAGTCAGCAGTATTTGGTCTGGAAATCCCAGAAAAGGAGACACCTGACCTTCGAGGGGGAGCAGGAGTCAAGTTGTGGATGACTGACCCAAGTCACTGAAAGTCTCACACCTCCCTGTGTTCTCCCCAGCTTCTGCAAGGCAGCAATGTCTGAGTTCCACAGTCTTAGTAGTGTTCCTCCGTGGGCATCAACAAGTAGGAGGCAAAGTGAAGACTTCACACAGTTGGGGCAGCTGAGTGCCAGGCCCATAGGCTGATTGTGTGAACTGTTGCATAGAGTTCAGTGACACACCTTAAATGGGGGGAACGGCCCAGGCATAGGTACCGGTACAGTGTCCTATGTGTTCTTTGGATTCAAATATCCATGGTGGTGCATGCAGAAAGGGGCCCACCCACACCCTAGACAGATTCTGGATCACCTCCGTATGAGGGATTATGTGCAGTTTTGGGTGCTTCCTATTTCCCTTCTCTCGTGGGGCAATAAATCACCATCAATCACCAGGTCTGGCAGTCATAGTTCCCAATGTGGCAACAGTATGTGTTCCAAGGTCAGGTCCACCTCACCCCCTGTGAGCCACAACCCGGTGGAGAGATCCTAAATCACCACAGGTTCCCCAAAGCCAAGGGGACTCAGTAAGGCAGTATCAGCTAGTCTGGATCATTTGGATACTATGTAAGCAGGCAGGTCCTTCCTCAGTCGTGTAGGGAGGTTACATGTGCTGTAGGAGTAGGTGCTCAGGTCATCATATGGGTTGGCTTACCCCCCTTTCATGATCCAGAGCATGCCAGTCAACTGTAGTTGCTTCCCAGGTCCCGAGTGCAGCACCACCGTCTGCTGCTGATCTGTACAGGAGATGGCTAAGGCTTTGCAAGGGCAGAACTTCTAGTTGAGCACTCTAGGGAGCCAGTCACAGTGTATCTCCCCCCCAGGCAGTCCTCCTCCAGAGCTGTTTCTTGCACCCCTGCTGCCTCAAGATGTGTAGGAGGACAGTAGGCCCCTGGTTTGAGGATATCAGATTTTTGAGCTACCCTAGGTCTGCATATAGAGATTTTGAGATACGGCCTCGTTGTTCAAAGTGGGGGCATGTAAATGCCACAGCAGTCTCTGCGCACACATGCCCACCTCTGATTATCCATACTGGGGGGACATCAACAGTCTCCCTCGCCCTGAGTGTGTGGCAAAATCACTGGCCTCCAGCTCCGTCTCCTTCCGGGGAGTGATTCAATATATGGGCCAGCCCAGACCCACAATACAATTCCGGCAGTAGCTGTAAGCTAAGGCAGGACTCAGGCGGGTCCGGCTAGGGAATCCAGCATGTGCCAGCTGCGTTGGTTCCGCTATTGATGGAGGCGCACTCACTTACTCAGAGGCCAGACCAAGCTGGGGGCTGCCGGATCACAGCTGCATAAAGACTGCACTCACTAGCCGCTCCAGGTGCGAGACACATCCCACGACGACTGCCGTCAACTCGCTCAGGTTCCATGTGGCCTATGCCGAGTGCAGCAGTTCTCTTCAGGTGGTGCAAGAAGGTGTCAAAAAGGGGGTCACCCCGAGTGAGACAGGGTGTAGGAAGGAACTGGAGGGGGTCAGTACAGCACTGTCAGGCAGGCGGATTAAAGTCGGGAAACGGGGGCACTGCTAAAACTCGACCTCCCTGTTGGCCTCCTTGCCCACACACCCCACCAAGCAATCTTTCTATTTCTCTACTCGCAGTCTGGAGATGCCAATTGGGTCACGAAAATGCTCTATAGGTAAATAAATCAATAAGTTAAAAAAACACTGATTGGTGAAACAACAACAAATTGCTACTATGCATCATATTGTACGTTTTTGAGGCAGAATAAAGCTACTTATAATTTGCGTAAACTGACAAAATTCAAAAATTGGATTCAACTGCCTCAAATATAGACCTACCGCCTCAAAATGACATGGAATAAAACAACTGATACCCTTATAATGTGGTGCTAAAATAGCGGATCGATGCAAATTAGAACCAGTCAAGTGTATCTAATCAGGCCCCTTTAGACTATTTTCCATTAGCAGTCGTTTTGAAGCATCGGTTTAACAGAGGCCAACGCACAGTGAACAACGAGAGCCCTGTAATGTCTGAAAATTAATTTCTAACATGGCCCACCAGCGACCACATTCATTTTAATAGCTTCACTAAAATTGAAGTGAAGCAGCAAGCTGCAAACTGCAGGTTCAAGATGTATTATTAGTTTCTACTGCTGCCGGCCTCTGCTGTTCGATGGCAGCTATACAATGTGTGCTACATTCGACAAATAATTAACACCATTTGGTCTGGGGCTAGGACAGACCGCCCAGACTTTAATGAGCGTCAACTCCTGGCAGTTAGAGCATCGAACTCCGACCATAAAATGATCATAAAAAAGAACGTGACAGAACTAATCTGTAAATGCAATAAATACAGAGGCTGTGCCTGTCAGACAAGCTTTGCTGTGAGCTTTCTCCTGACCTCTGGCTACTGTACGTGTGCTGACCGGAGAATCTGGCAAATAGTAAGAGAATTACAAAAAAATCCCAATACTTTCATTAACGTTCATGAAATAATATGTTCATCTTCTGGCGATGGCTGTGTCATGGATTCCAGTAAGAGGACTATCACAAATGGTACATAACATTGTAATATTTTTTTCCTGTTTGGTGTTCTTTGCGCATACGCCTTTATAACCTTTTTTCCCACATAAATCTTCAACTCCAAATTGGCATCTTTTTTCCTAACATCTTGGGAATTCTAAAGATACACAGGGCTTGTAGATTTCCCTCGAGGGTGCCAAGAAAATAGAAAAAATATCACTAAATTTGTATTTTTTCTTCTAAAAATGGCATCAACGAGAGGTTTGCTATGCTTGGACCACCGTCCTCCCACCTTTCCTGAAGAAGTACAGTTGTAGCAAAAAAAAACATTTTTTAGCTCGGTATTTCCATTTTTGAAGAGGTAGTCCATTTTTCATAATTTTTATGGTTTCAACCCACTTCCAGTTTGTGGTGGAAACAGGTTCAGAACTTACTGATGATCCCAGAAAGCTATACATTTTTGAGAAGTAGACAAAATTCAGGATTCAGCAAGGGGTTGTTTGTGTAGATACCTCAAGAGGTTTCCAAAGAAATTAACTGTTTAAATTTAAAAATAATGAAAATTAGTAGTAGAGAACAGCGATTTGTGACAGAATTTTCATCTGTAGCTTATTGTCACGATGGCTGATTTACAAAAGCGCACATTTGCCTCACATTTCTGCAAGGGAAAGTTCTGGAATCTGTGAGGGGTCCACAAATTTCCTACACCCAGTTCTCCCCATGTCACTTGATGAAAATAGTGTCTCATTTGTCTGATTGGACCTAGCGCCTTCTACAGCAAAGGATCCAGCAAGCGGCATGGACATGCCATTTTTTTCCAGTCAAAATGAACCCTTTTTAGCAATGTTGATGGATCTCGAATTTGGGCCCTAGACAGCTGGCAGCTAGGGAAACCTGCCAAATTTGCACATTTCTGAAAAACAAGCAACTGGTGGAGTCCAGGGTGGCATGACTTTTGTGGTTCTCATCTGCCTTTCTCACCCAGAAGCACCCACAACCTTAATGTTTGGCTGAAAACACAAATTTTCCTGACATTTCTGCAAGAGAAATGCCTGGAATCTGTGGAGACCCACACATTTCCAACTACCCAGTATTGCCCTATGTCTCCTGATAAAAATGGTACCTCCCTTTTGTGGGTGGACCTAGTGCCTGAGACCGAAAAGGACCCAAAATGCAACATGGAGAATTCAATCTTTCCAATGAAAACTGTTAGCCCTGACAGCCTTAGGGTGGTCACCCCTAACTTTTTGCCTGCATCCCTCCACTTTTTGGACTCTGTTTTTGCTGGCTTTTAGACTCTGCGCACTTTATCACTGCTAACCAGTGCTAAAGTGCATATGCTCTCTCCCTTTAAACATGGTAACCTTGGATCATACCTGATTGGACTATTTAATTTACTTATAAGTCCCTAGTAATGTGCACTATATGTGCCTAGGGCCTGTAGATTAAATGCTACTAGTGGGCCTGCAGCAATGGTTGTGCCACCCACTTAAGTAGCCCTTTACCTTGTCTCAGGCCTGCCATTGCAAGGCCTGTGGGTGCAGTGTCACTGTCACCTCGACTTGGCATTTAAAAGTACTTGCCAAGCCTATACCTCCCCATTCTCCACATATAAGTCACCTCTAATGTGTGCCCTAGGTAACCCCTAGATCAGGGTGCGGTGTGGGTGAAAGGCAGGACATGTACCTGTGTAGTTTACATGTCCTGGTAGTGTAAAACTCCTAAATTCGTTTTTGCACTACTGTGAGGCCTGCTCCCTTCATAGGCTAACATTGGGGCTGCCCTCATACAGTATTGAAGTGGTAGCTGCTGATCTGAAAGGAGTAGGAAGGTCATATTTAGTATGGCCAGAATGGTAATACAAAATACTGCTGACTGGTGAAGTTGGATTTAATATTACTATTCTAGAAATGCCACTTTTAGAAAGTAAGCATTTCTTTGCACTTAAATCGTTCTGTGCCTTACAATCCACGTCTGGCTGGGCTTAGTTGACAGCTCCTTGTGCATTCACTCAAACCCACCCCAAACACAGGGTACTCAGCCTCACTTGCATACATCTGCATTTTGAATGGGTCTTCCTGGGCTGGGAGGGTGGAAGGCCTGCTCTCACACAAAGGACTGCCACAACCCCTACTGGGACCCTGGCAGACAAGATTGGAGTGAAAGGGGACCTGGTGCACTTCTTAGCCACACTTTGAAGTCTCCCCCACTTCAAAGGCACATTTGGGTATAAAACAGGGCCTCTGCCCTACCTCATCAGACACTTGCTGGAGAAGAAACCTGAACCAGAAACTACATCCGGCCAAGAAGAACTGCCTGGCTGCTCAAAGGACTCACCTGTCTGCTTTCTACAAAGGACTGCTGTCTTGCTGTTGGCCTGCTGCCTTGCTGAACTCTTGCCTGGCTGTGAAAGTGCTCTCCAAGTGCTTGGATAGAGCTTGCCTCCTGTTCCCTGAAGTCTCAGGACCAAAAAGACTTCTCTTTTTCTCTTGGACGCTCCGTGCGCCGAAATTTTCGACGCAGAGCTTGTTCCACTGCGAGAAAAACACCGCACACCGACGCTGATCGACGTAACACCTTCGGGACGACCGGAACTTCGACGCACGGCCTTGCAAGGACAACGCCGCCCAACCTCCAGAGGAGAAATCGACGCGACGCCTGCCGTGAGAGCGAAACTTCGACGCGCAGCCCCGCAGAACGACGCGCCAACGGAAAACAAGCAGGAAAATCCATTCACAGAACCGGGACATCTGGTAATCCCCGCGATCCTCAGAAAGAGACTGTCCGCGCGCCGGAAAACGACGCACAACTTCCCCGCGTGAAAAATAACGACGCAAGTCCGTGTGTGCTGGGGAGAAATTGAGGCACACACCATTTTTCCACGTATCTCTTCTTCTGTGGCCCTCTGAGGAGATTTTCCTCTCCGAACCAGGTACTTTGTGCTTGAAAGAGACTTTGTTTGCTTTTTAAAGACTTAAGACACTTTATATCACTTTTCAGTGATATCTCTACAAATTCACATTGCAACTTTATTCGTTTTGACCTACAATTATCCTGATAAATATTATATATTTTTCTAAACACTGTGTGGTGTATTTTTGTGGTGCTATATGGTGGTATTGTATGATTTATTGCACAAATACTTTACACATTGCCTTCTAAGTTAAGCCTGACTGCTCGTGCCAAGCTACCAGAGGGTGGGCACAGGCTAATTTTGGATTGTGTGTGACTTACCCTGACTAGAGTGAGGGTTCTTGCTTGGACAGAGGGTAATCTGACTGCCAACCAAAAACCCAATTTCTAACAAAAACCAACCCTTTTTTTGGAATTTATGTAGCCTTAAATTTTGGGTCCTACTTAGCCAGCATCCAGGAAAACCTACCAAACCCACACATTTCTGAAAAGTAGACATTTGGAGTGACTTTTGTTACTCTCATCAGGTTGTCTTAATCCAAACGCCTTTACAAACCTCAAACTTTGGCTAAAACCAAACATTTTCCTCACATTTACATGAGGAAAGCTTCTGGAATCAGTGATGAGCCACAAATGTCCTACTTCAGCATTCCCTCATGTCTTCTATAAAAAGGGTACATCACATTTGTGGGTGGGCATAGCACCAATGAGAGGAAAGGGTCCAAAATACAATGTTGATGTATCCAGAAAATGACTATATTTAGCAATGCGGGTAGCTGTGGTGTTTGGGACGGGCTTAGCTGCCATCCAGGGAAGCCTGTTAAACCCAAACGTTTCTGACAGCTAGGCATCCCGGGGAGTCCACGGTGGTATACCTTGTGTGGATTCCACAAAGTTTTAGGTAGTAGAGAGGAACTGACAAGAACCAGTTTAGGGTTCCCACCCACAGGCTGACACTGGACATAAATATGGCATTCACGTGACGTGAAATTAGAGCACTCCTGAACCATAGAAGATTCAGAAGAACTGCCCTTCTGTCGGAGGGGAAAGATTGAACCTCCTGCCTTGACCACAGGGCTCCTGAAGTGACTACAAGGATCAACTGGATGACCTGTTTGAGCTACAATGACACAATAAGCTTCTAAAGGCCTTTCCTGCTTTCCAACTGACCATACCCAATTGAACCTCTCCTAGTTCCATCTGCTGTCTGTGGGAGTGAATAATGACCCCTAAGTGCTGTCCTAGAGGTCCTGGATCTATTGGTGGCTGGAGAAAGAGTGCATTTCTTCCTGGTAACTGAAGGTTTAATTGCCACCAATGCGAAGTGAAGCAGGGCCTGATCATCATCTTCACCAGATCCAACAGAAAGCAACACAGAGTTTCACATGCAGCACTGCACTGCTTCTGATCAGTGGTTTCACCAGGCCTGATCCAGAGCAACGCAGAGCCTTGCAACACTGCACACCCCCTGATCTGATGCAGGACAATGCAGTACTCTGTAGGATCACACCGCTTCTTTTCCTCATCAAAGTCAGAAGGTAAAATTTCCGGCAGGACAAACGTTGTCTAGTATATCGCTTGCATTCTATTGCAGTTGGCCTGAACTATTGACTTTGTCCTGGTCCGACACAACCAGATGTCCGCAGATGGCACCTCGTGCCTTTTGGCTATAGTATTATCTAAAAATTAAAAGATTCATACCTCTTGTTCTATTGATTGGATTTATGTCATTGAAGTGTCATGGTATTTATTAAAATATTCTCTATTGTTCTAAATTGATTTAGGGATTTATTTGTTTTGCGTTTTCACTTTTTTGCTGTTTGAGTACTGCATAAATCCTTTACACATTGCCTGTAAGTTAAGCCTGACTGCTTGTGTGTCAAGCTGCAAGGACAGTTAAACCAAGGCTTGATTACTGCCTTTTGTGGTTCACCCTGCCAAGGATTGTGATTATTGTTTGGAGTGGGTTCTCACCACTTTCAACAAATAATCCATTTTTTTACAGCAATTGCATTGAATTAGAACTCAACAAACTGTGGCTGTATCAAACATACAACTATTGAAAGATACTGATATGTATAGATCAATAGAAACAACACAATTAACTTTTCACTATGAAAAGATCCATAAATACCTCTTACTTGAATCAACTACTGTATTGAGGATCAACTAAAACTACTCTGCCCAGATACAGCAAGCATTAAAGATATAGCACTAAAACAGGAAATACAAAAAACAAAACACACAGATCCAAACGTGAATTTGAAAGACAATAAAGTATCTAAGATAAAAATGATAACATTATTACAGCAGTGGGAGAAACATTCAAGCAGGGCAATGATGCACATTTTTTGTAAACATTACAAAAAGGTTTCCTTACCAAACTCATGTGACTAAAAAACTACAGATCTGGCATTGCTGAAACCACTAGCATGACTACACTAAGACAATCAAAAGCTTTGCACTACAATAAAAAGGAAAAACAGATGCACATCATTAGTAATAAAACAGTAAACTTTACAAAGCACAATGGAGTCTGCCCGTTAAGCTGGTCTCAAATATCATCCATATCTTTTCAGTTTGCCCTTGAATTTGAGGCTATGGGGAGGAAATTTGCCATTTACTTTTGTAGGAAAGTACCATCTTGCCTGGCATGTTACCCCCATATTTCACTGGATATATGTTGTTTTAGTCTATCTGTCACTGGGATCCTGCCAGGCAGGGCCCCAGTGCTCATAAGTATGTGCCCTGTATGTGTTCCCTGTGTGATGACTAACTGTCTCACTGAGGCTCTGCTAACCAGAACCTCAGTGGTTAGGCTCTTTCTGCTTTCCAAATTATCACTAACAGGCTAGTGGCCAATTTCACAAATTCACATTGGCATACTGGTACACCCATATAATTCCCTAGTATGTGGTACTGAGGTACCCAGGGTATTGGGGTTCCAGGAGATCCCTATGGGCTGCAGCATTTCTTTTGCCACCCATAGGGAGATCTGACAATTCTTACACAGGCCTGCCAATGCAGCCTGAGTGAAATAACGTCCACGTTATTTCACAGCCATTTACCACTGCACTTAAGTAACTTATAGGTCACCTATATGTCTAACCTTCACCTGGTGAAGGTTGGGTGCAAAGTTACTTAGTGTGTGGGCACCCTGGCACTAGCCAAGGTGCCCCCACATAGTTCAGGGCAAATTCCCCGGACTTTGTGAATGCGGGGACACCATTACACGCGTGCACTATACATAGGTCACTACCTATGTATAGCGTCACAATGGTAACTCCGAACATGGCCATGTAACATGTCTAAGATCATGGAATTGTCACCCCAATGCCATTTTGGCATTGGGGAGACAATTCCATGATCCCCCGGGTCTCTAGCACAGAACCCGGGAACTGCCAAACTGCCTTTTCGGGGTCTCCACTGCAGCTGCGGCTGCTGCCAACCCCTCAGACAGGTTTCTGCCCTCCTGGGGTCCAGGCAGCCCTGGCTCAGGAAGGCAGAACAAAGGATTTCCTCTGAGAGAGGGTGTAACACCCTCTCCCTTTGGAAATAGGTGTGAAGGCTGGGGAGGAGTAGCCTCCCCCAGCCTCTGGAAATGCTTTGCTGGGCACAGATGCTGCCCATCTCTGCATAAGCCAGTCTACACCGGTTCAGGGATCCCCCAGTTCTGCTCTGGTGCGAAACTGGACAAAGGAAAGGGGAGTGACCACTCCCCTGACCTGCACCTCCCTTGGCAGGTGCCCAGAGCTCCTCCAGTGTGCCCCAGACCTCTGCCATCTTGAATTCAGAGGTGTTGCTGGCACACTGGACTGCTCTGAGTGGCCAGTGCCAGCAGGTGACGTCAGAGACTCCTTCTGATAGGCTCTTACCTCTCTTAGTAGCCAATCCTCCTTCCTAGGTAGCCAAACCTCCTTTTCTGGCTATTTAGGGTCTCTGCTTTGGGGAATTCTTCAGATACTGAATGCAAGAGCTCACCAGAGTTCCTCTGCATCTCCCTCTTCACCTTCCGCCAAAGGATCGACCGCTGACTGCTCAGGACGCCTGCAAAACCGCAACAAAGTAGCCAGACGACTACTTTCCACCTGGTATCGTTTCATCCTGCCGGCTTTCTCAACTGTTTCCTGGTGGTGCATGCTCTGAGGGTAGCCTGCCTCCTTTCTGCACCAGGAGCTCTGAAGAAATCTCCTGTGGGTCAACGGAATCTTCCCCCTGCAACAGCAGGCAACAAAAGACTGCATCACCGGTCCTCTAGGTCCACTCTCAGTACGACGAGCTTGGTCTCTGGAACTCAGCAACTCTGTCCAAGTGACTCCCACAGTCCAGTGATTCTTCAGTCCAAGTTTGGTGGAGGTAAGTCCTTGCCTCCCCACGCTAGACTGCATTGCTGGGTACCGCGTGATTTGCAGCTGCTCCGGCTCCTGTGCACTCTTCCAGGATTTCCTTCGTGCACAGCCAAGCCTGGTTCCCTGACACTCTAACCTGCAGTGCACAACCTTCTGAGTTGTCCTCCGGCGTCGTGGGACTCCCTTTTGTGACTTCATGTGGACTCCGGTTCACTCCTCTTCTAAGTGCCTGTTCCGGTACTTCTGCGGATGCTGCCTGCTTCTGTGAGGGCTCACTGACTTGCTGGACGCCCCCTCGGTCTCTGTATTCAAGTGGCGACATCCTGGTCCCTCCTGGGCCACAGCAGCATTCAAAAACCCTAACCGCAACCCTTGCAGTTAGCAAGGCTTGTTTGCAGTCTTTCTGCTTGGGAACACCTCTGCAAGCTTCTTCACGACGTGGGACATCCATCCTCCAAAGGGGAAGTTCCTATTCCTCTTCGTTCTTGCAAAACACCAAGCTTCTTCCATCCAGTGGCATCTTCCTTGCACCCTCAGCTGGAATTTCCGGGGCTCCTGCCCACTCTCGACACTGTCGCGACTCTTGGACTTGGTCCCCTTGTCTTACAGGTACTAAGGTCCAGAAATCCACTGTTGTTGCATTGTTGGTGTTGGTTTTCCTTGCAGAATCCCCCATCACGACTTCTGTGCTCTCTGGGGGTTGTAGGTGCGCTTTACACCTACCTTACAGGGTCTTGGGGTGGGCTATTTTTCTAACCCTCACTGTTTTCTTACAGTCCCAGCGACCCTCTACAAGCTCACATAGGTTTGGGGTCCATTCGTGGTTCGCATTCCACTTTTGGAGTTTATGGTTTGTGTTGCCCCTATACCTATGTGCTCCTATTGCAATCTATTGTAACTTTACACTGCTTGCATTACTTTTCTTGCTATAACCTGCATAATTTTGGTTTGGGTACATATATCTTGTGTATATTTCTCATCCTCATACTGAGAGTACTCACTGAGATACTTTTGGCATATTGTCATAAAAATAAAGTACCTTTATTTTTAGTATATCTGTGTATTGTGTTTTCTTATGATATTTTGCATAAGACACCAGTGGTATAGTAGGAGCTTTACATGTCTCCTAGTTCAGCCTAAGCTGCTTTGCCATAGCTATCTTCTATCAGCCTCAGCTGCTAGAAACACCTCTTCTACACTAATAAGGGAGAACTGGACCTGGCACAAGGTGTTAGTACCTCTGGTACCCACTACAAGCCAGGCCAGCCTCCTACAACTTTCAAATAAACTCAGAATTTAGGTGGCATTTGATACTTTGAATATTATGCTTTCCATAGAGTTGAAAACATGTTGAATAAATATGCTGGCTGGTCTTTTTTCTATTATTATTGCCAGGATTTGTCTGCCACATGAATGGAAAAGCAAGCTCCTGCCTACTTTTGACTCCTGGCTAGCCATAATGCCACACTCTTTCAAACTAGAGTCTGCTGCACCGAAAACCAAAGGGAAAAGGGGATACTTAAGACTGCTTATTACTTGGGGACGGTTATTTCAATGTGACTACTCCACCTATTTTAGCTCTATTTCCAGGTATTGTGATTTTTTCCCCCTTCTGTTCCTTTTTTCCTTTTTTCTCTTGGTTAATTTAATTGTTCTCATTTAGCTTTGAACTACTTTTTTATGTTATGTTACACCTGGATACATGTATTTGAATGGATTTTCATGTTGATCCATCCATGAAAAAAAATATTTAAAAAAATCTGCTCTGATGGGAAGATCAGAGTAAAATAATGTTGGTCTACCCCTAAAAGGTGCATAAAGCAAAGGCAAAAAAACAGTTTCTCTAGAGTAGAGTGAACCTTACCTCAGAAGCAGCTCCTCCGGCATACAGAAACTTATTTCCTGATGTCTAGCAGGTTTCCACCCTCCTGAGGGCACATCGATGTAAACAACAATCTCCAGGGGGTGTGGAAAGCAAAGAAAACATGAGCTCAAATTGAGAGAGCAACACTTGACTAAGAGGCTGATCCCCTACATACACATAAAATAAACATTCCCTGGTGTCTAGTGGATATCTACCTCTAGTGGGCAGATTAGCTAAAAATGGCACCCAACTGGAGGAGAGACCCTTAGGCAAGTGTCACTTTCTTCCATACATAAAAAAAAAAAAAAAATCTCTGGTGTCTAGTGGATTTCCACCCCCCTTCCAACTGGGGGGCAGATTGGCCCACAAAATGGTCGATCTTCCTCCGGTGGGGGTAGGCAGAGTACATATGCCCACAAATGAGTAGAGATCTTTGCCCAAGTGGCCACATCCACAGCAAAAAAAAAACGCTAGTGGCCTAGTGTTTAGCATTCCTGCTGCACGATCACAGTCCCACCTACGATCCCTCAGCAGGAGTGCACTCAAGAGAGACACCAGAGGAAAGGAATTAGATTTTCCATCTCCCCCAGTGTGTCTTTTGCCTCCTGGTTCCCCCTTCCAAGTGAAGGGACTTACCCAAAAAGAGCCCTCCTCTCCCAATGAGCTGGAAGGAAATGGCTTTTAGTGCATTTCAAGGGACTAATCATGATGTTGGACCGCCAGTGTGGTCAGGGTTGGCAGTGGAAGCACTGCAGTTGCCATATCTGGTGAAGGCATGTGGTGGGGGAGCTGGTGGGGAAGTGCCAGTGCTTCCCCTGCTGGGGGTGCTAGGATGTGCTGGACATATCCTTAACACCTGAGAAGCAGTGCTAAGGATGTGTTCAGCACGTCCTTAGTACCCAAGTCTGTTCTAATAAATGACTTGGCATTTAAAATCTCTTGCTTAAAATCCCCTTTTATTTCATATAGGTTACCCCAAAGGTAGGCCCTAGGTAGCCTATGGGGCAGGGTGTCATGCAAGTAAAAGGCAGATCATATACATTTAAGTTCTACATGTCCTGGCAGTGAAAAACCCCCAAAGTCATTTTTTACTGCGAGGCCTACTCCTCTGGTAGGCCAGTATTGGCAATTCCTTAATATACATTTAAGCTCTAATTCTTGATCAGAAAGAACTAGATACATCGTGTTTCATATCATTAGAATGGTAATGATAAATCCACTTTAATGGTAAAGTTGGATTTAACATTACTATTTTAGAAACACATCTGCCCTTACTGCTCTGTGTGCCTAGCAACCTGTCTCCAATACATGCCTGGGCTAGGAGACAGCTGCAAACACAGGAAGGGTGGTTGTGACAAAGAAATAATTTGCATTCATCTGCATTTTGACGGGCCTTCCTGGGCAGGAAGGGTGGAGCGGAGGTGACACTTACACTTCAATGGGGAAGTGCCTGTCCCCACACAAAGGGCTGATCACCCCCTACTGATAGTCTGGAGTCAGGGCTGGGATGAAAGATCAACCTGCGCACTTCAAGGAGCTGTTTTGAAGTCACTCCTACTTCAAAGTCATATTTGGTATAAATGCCTGGGCTCTGACCCTAGCAAATCAGTACACTACTGGACTGAGAAGAACTATGCTGGAGTAAAGACTGCTGTGCTGTAAGGATTGCCACTTTTCCTGGACTGACTGTTCTAAGGAGCTGTTTCTCTGCTTTTCTGAGCTGCCCTGATTCCTGCTGATCTCTGCCCTGCCCTGGACAAGTACTGGACCCAGAGTGACTCCAAGGGCTTGCTGGCTTGCCCCCTTTTGTTCTACAGCCTCAGGGACATCAAAAAGTACCTGCAACTGTCTTGGTGCTGCTAAACTCTACCATTTGTGAATCCTACACTTGCCTATGGTGCCACCCACAGTCCTGAGCCAATCTTGCTTTCTACTAAAAAGTGGCACATCATCAACGTTGCTCCGGTCATAATTGACACATCGCTCCTTCAGCGCTGACACAGAGGCTCTTCGACAATAACAGATTAATCTCCTGTGCGTCCTGATGACAACGCTCTGCACAGCTTGACAGCGATGCATTGCATTCATCTCTAAGGAGCTTGACGCTGATGCAGGCCTGTCTGCTGGATCACCTCCGCGTTTGCTCCTCAACGTCAACGCTTGCTCCATCCAAGGTACTTTTTCAGCAGACCCTGCCTGGGTTTTGTTACCAACCTACCCTCCATCACGGTCAGCCTGAACTTTGGATTTGCACCAGTGCCTCGTGACTACTGAGACATCTAAGCTCTTTTTTTGTGTAATATTTAAAAATTAATATCTCAACTTCTACTGATTGCATTTTGGTCTTGTTTTACCCAAATACATATTTTCTATTGTTCACTATCTGTGTGGAGTCTTTTTGTGGTGTTTTCATTGTGTTACCATGTGTTTATTTTGCACAAATACTTCACAGATTGCATCGTAATTAAGCCTGACTGTTCTGTGCCAAGCTACCAGAGGGTGAGCACAGGTTAATTTTGGGTGTGTTTCTGACCTACCTTGACTAGGATTGTGGCCTCTACTTGGAGAGGGTGTAAACCTCTGCCAACTAGAGACCCAATTTTCAACAGATACATATATAGCCAAAATCAATAACTTTACATAGTTGATGGTTGAAAAATGCAGAAAAATTTCGAAAAAAGGGTGTCCAGGTCAAAAATATTCCTCATTACCCTGCTAATGGTAACATGACAGACACAACGCTAAGGGAATTTACAAACATCGATTGGTCTTAGTCTTTGGAAAACAGTCCTTTTGTAGTAGTGGCAAGTCCATTTATGCCTATTGCTTCATGAGTGCTAGTGCTAGTAGACAGGAGTTTGTAATTTCTTTCAAATACTCACAAATCTCAGGAAGACACAACGAAGTAGCCCAGCATATATTCCTCAAATTTTGACATCCATATTTCATTTTAATAGTTGTGCACATAGCATCCATTTTGTGTGCAAGACTGCTAGTGGGAGGTGGTTGGTCACATGCAAATGAAGCCTGCTACAGTAGGCAATGCACTGGATGTGCCAGGAAATGTGGTCTGTCAGTATGGAATTCATGTTGCTTCATCATGTGCAGTTAATTCTGTACTTTACATATTGGTCATTGTCTCCTTATAGTAATCGTGCCTAGCACAGCGTTATATGGGCTCCAGTCGTTGTAATAATTAAAAAAGGGTATTAAGACTGGTCCCTACTGGGCCCTGTAACACGCTGATCAGTTCAAGTAAACAATGGTAAGGTAATCCATGTCAGTGATTTTGTTCCTGCTTATATTTCAGATTTTACTTAATCTTGCATTCTCTTGTAGTGTTATACGTTTCTGGGATGTTGTATTTCTGTATTTTGTTGGGTAGCATAGTACTCTTATACAGTGAACTTAGTTGCTTTCAGATTTGTTTAACGGGCCATGATTGAGCACTTTGGGGTTGAGGCTAAAGGCAGTGAACATTTCTCAGAGTGCTTAACAGTGAGTCTAAAAGATTTTCAGAATACATGCTCAGAATCCATTTCAGAATCCATTCCTTAGCTTCTCAGCAAAGTTCACAGGGCAAAGGTCACATATTTCAGTTGCAGCTAAGATTCTGCGAAAATGTGTGGGAAAGAGGTACACAATTGTCAATATTTAAAAGGTGAAAGTAAAATAAACTACAGTGCTTAGAGGTGAGTGGGTGTGTTGCATTTTGGGGTACTGGTGACATGAAGGAGATGTGAGAAGGTGCATTAAGAAGATAGGGAAAACAGGGTGCTGAAGAGGAAACAGTTGAGGTGTAAGATATGCAGTTGGTCAAAATGTGGAGAGAAAAAGGGTGTGCATGTCTAACACAGAGTAAATATAACAGGTGTGATTGAGACACTCTGATAACCACTACTCCTTCCACAGACCTCAGTGATATAAAATTCACAGTCTCCCAATTTCAGAGCAACACATTAAAAAAATTAATTATTTACAACAAAATCATTGTTGTTACTCATTGATGTTAAATAGCTAACAAACATTGACAAAACGGATAGTCCTGATTGGTTTGAGATGTATCTAAGTTGTTGAGATATATATCTGAGGAGTCAAAATACCAGCCAAGTAGCACACCATAGGTATCACAGAAATTTAGTGTAAAGCCTTTTGTAAGATAGGAACTGCCTTGCGGCTGACAAAGACTACTTCATGTTTGTATTTATTTAAGAAAAGTTATGTTCTCGAACATTAGGTCACTTATTGATGCCATAAGTCTTTGCTAATATTTATTTACCATCCCAACACAAAATGTATCTAGAAGGGTAATATTTACACTTGTTTGTTCTTATATGCACCCTAACTACCACACACTACTTGGGCCTACATACAAACATAGATTTGTGTAGCAGAATAGGAAACCTGGTCTGATTCAAGCCATAGACTCCTGCTAGGGCACCTATTAGGTGACTGAAACATTGTGTTTCGAATATCAGAAATGATTAACACCCTCATTATACATTAATATTTTTATAGTACAGTAGGAGACCCAAATAATTACTGTATTGTCTATCGTAGGTAATTTGAACAGTTTGTCACATCCCACTGTCAATCATTTGACCACAACAATTGCAGACCTAAAGTATGCACTGTGGGCCTGATTCAGACCCTGGCGGCCGGTGACCGCCAGGGTCACCGGCCACGGGAGCACCGCCGACAGACCGGCGGTGCTCCAAAGGGCATTCTGACCGCGGCGGTTCTGCCGCGGCCAGAAAGGGTAAACCGGCGGTCTCCCGCCGGTTTACCGCTGCCCTTGGAATCCCCCAAGCTGCGCCGCCATGGGGGATTCTGACAACCCCTACCGCCATCCTGTTCCTGGCGGTTCGCCCGCCAGGAACAGGATGGCGGTAGGGGGTGCCGCGGGGCCCCTGGGGGCCTCTGCCGTGCCCATGCCAATGGCATGGGCACGGCAGGGGCCCCCGTAAGAGGGCCCCACTGTGTATTTCAGTGTCTGCCTAGCAGACACTGAAATACGCGATGGGTGCAAACTGCACCCGTCGCACATGCCCACTCCGCCGGCTCCATTCGGAGCCGGCTTCCTCGTGGGGAGGGGTTTCCCGCTGGGCTGGTGGGCGGCCTTCTGGCGGTCGCCCGCCAGCCCAGCGGGAAAGCCAGAATGGCCTCCGCGGTCTTTCGACCGCGGAGCGGCCATATGGCGGTTCCCTCCAGGCGGGCGGCGACCGCCGCCCGCCGGGGTCAAAATGACCCCCTGTGTCTTTATGGAAAAGATCTACTTATAACAGCTCCTACACAGGAGTTCTCCCAGTGAAGTAGTGAAGGCTGCAAAACATTGTCTCACACATCACCAACAACACACAAACATTACATCTATAAATACAACTCACATACTCAAATTCCACACATGCCATGGACTCACATACAACACACATATGTATCAATGTGGCATGAAACACAAACAACACTCCCATTAAACACCCCTGCAATGGGCATGCACATCACACACATCACAACACAATGGAAGGACAATGGCATGCACAACAGTCAGAGAGACAAATGTACAATGATCACTATGCTGACAATACCTGCACAATAGGGATAGGGGCATCAGGAGCATTCAGGGAAGGAGGCTGCACCGGGACACATATCACTTTGCACAGGCCCCTAAAACAAAATGTACACAGGAAATGGCCCTACATGTGTCTCAGGGAGAAACAGTGCATGACCCAAATGCCATGCCCATCTGCACAACAAGGAAGTGAAAGTCAACAAAGTACATACAACTCTGTTAGTTTGGGACATACCTTTACAGGAACTAGCTGCAAGGTACACACAGCTAAATGGACACGTGCACAGTAAAATGCAAGCAAAGCTAGCAGAATTGAACACACTCTATGTTTGCACAAACAAAATGCAAGCTGACACACATCAGATGAATACATAAGCCATATCAGGGGAAAAGTCAAACAGCGCACATGCTCACATTGGACAACACAAAAGGAAATGCTTACCATAACAAACAGTGCACAATGCCATGACACCACCATTGCATTTACATCCACATATCCATACGCTCAATATATACCTTTCTCTTGGGGGTCTGGAAGGTGGAGATGCTCTGGGATAGAGTGGTGGAAGTGTGTGGCTGTTTTGGTGGTGACTGTGGATTGTCTGGATATGGTGGATGTCTGTGTGTCTGTAGTTGTGGTGTCTGTGGGTGTGGCACCTGTAGTGGATGTCTGGGGGTCTACGTGGCTGGTGTCTGCAGGTATGATGGGTGTGGTGAGTGTGTCAGTGACTGTTGGTGGTGTGCCTGTGGGTATGCTTGATGTGTGTGAGATACTCGGGTGTCTAGGGAAGTTGTGACTGTTGTGTCTGTGGGTGGATGTTGTTTGCTTGTGTGCGAGTATGTTTGTGGTGCTTGTGTTTGTGTGTGCTGCTCTTGTGTGTTGATGTGGATGTGTGCAAATCTGTCTGTGTGCTTTGGGTAGGTATAGGAAAGTGGAATTTGTATCAGGAAGAGGGAGATGGAGGGGGGGACAAGAGGCGGGGGTGACTGGTTGGCATCAGTGTGGAGGCCAGAGCCTGAGAACATCTCTGTAGTCCAGCCATTGCACCATGAATGCCTTCCAGGAATGTGTTAGTTTGTTGCATTTGGGTGGCCAATCCCTGGATGGCATTCACAATGGCTAAGTGAGCCACAAAGATTGTTCTCAGGAGTTCAATGGCCTCCATACTGAGGGCAGTAGGGGTAACAGGCTTGGGCGAAGGCGCCTGTGGTGAAAGAGACACCCACCCTCTTGGGTGAGTGGGCATGAGCAGCTTGGTGGGGAGCAACAGGGAGGGCGGTGATAGAACGAGGGGTAGCAGACAAGTATGGTACAGGGGAACGCCCCAATGGGTCTGCCTCCACTAGGGAGTGTCCACTGGAGGAGGAATCCAATGATGATGAGGATGATTTTGTGGTCTACCCCCTTGGCACTCCCCTTGCCCTCTGGACCCCTGGGTCTCTCTGTGTTAGTGGTGTCTGGACCCGAGGTCCTGTGGCCGGTTGCTTCCCCACTCAGCCCTGCCCCGTCTCCTTCACTTGCTGGTGCTGATGCTGCAAGTACAAAGAGAAATAGGGTCATCACATGTCCATGATTACACTTGAACAACAGCTTTAATTGGCATACATTACCATGATGTCAAGTTGGTCCCAGCAACAAACTCCACCTGGGTCGCCCATACATGTGCCATACCATATGCATTCATGCTATCTGAACAGTCAAAAGTTGCTCACAGGAAATCAGCCAGCTGTTGGTAGACAATAGTAAGCCAATACAAAATGCATTTTCACAGATCCCACAGAAGGTCGTACACACATTTGACTGTCACATGCAAGATGACCCAAAAATGAGGACTGATGACACAAAATAATGCCATGTTAATGACAACAGTATAATATCCTGGAGAAGGTGACATGGAAATGCTCATGTCACACTGGAAACATATCAACCATGTATACTTCACTAAGTGATATTTGTCCCAGTAGAGTCAAGGAGGTAGTATGAATGTTGCCCAGATAGGCCACACATGTGACATGCAAATGAACACTGTAGACCTCATGTGTAAGATACGCAATACAATGAACCAGCAAACCCCAGAGTAATCACCACTAATGTCGGACACAGAAATTAGCAAGGACTTGTACAAGGCCCTCAGCATGTTTCCCAATAGAAAGCTATCTGTCCCCATTTTGCTCATGCAAACCCAGATGTCAAGCTGTGGATGAATGCCTGTACCAATACACATGTGATCTGAACATAACTGCAAGTCACTCTATGATGCACAACAAAACAGTCAGCTTACAAACCTTAACCGTTATACATGTGCAGTGCACTTTTTCACCTGATGCCACATCAAGGGCATAGATATTCACATTGTGGCTCTAAACTCTAGGCCTCCCTGTCATGTCCCTCATTTCTCTTGCAGTTGTAGATGCCAAGTGACATGCTATGATGGATGAGGGTATGTATCAGCCAATAAACAATGGTGACACACTCCTGTCTGTGGCACAACATGAAATGTACCCCCATTGTAACTGTACTTTTCCACAAACAGTTTGCTATGCACATATGTGAGAGAATACAGACACCATCCCATCAACATAGGTGGACCATGCATGAAAGTGCAACTGACAAATGTTTTCTAAAGAAAAAGGGACACATGTAGGCACAGGAATATTGGCACCAGTGATGGCCCATAAATCATGTCAATAGACATTTTCCACTTACAAGGAAATGTAGTAGCCTATAACTGCATCCAAAGAACAATGTAAGCCCTGTTACATGTATGCTGGGTGCCCCCACATTACAGACTGCAGTGAGGCACCAGCACATATCATACACTGAAGAAAACTTGCTTCTGGATGGCAGATGCCAACATACACATTTACACAGACACATGGCACAGGGCAGTGATCCATCACCTACTTACTTTTGGCCTGGAACACTGAGGAGTATTCATCTGTTGCGAAGAAATTACACCCACTACAACAATAAGCAGTAGATGATTGATCAATGTATAGAGCCATATGAGGTCCCTCCAGAGCAAGTGGTTTATAGATTCCACCCAGTTGTGTCCTAGGCCCTTGGTCCAATAGGCAAGGCACATCAGTATATAACATGTGACATGTCAACACAAACAAATTCTCATCTACTGTGTCAAGCATGGCTCATACCTGATTGTCAGGGGGAGCTGTCAGGACCTCACTGAAGCACTTGCAATGGGACAGGCAGAAATATGTCCTTTACTGACCCCCTTGTGTCCTCTGTGCTGCCCTCACACACCCACAAGCTCTGGATAGGCCACCAACAGGATGCAGGTTGTTAGGGAGGTCATTGTCTGATCAGCACCCTGCCCATGTTGGGAGGACAGCCCCAGCTGGACCGCCACAATTTTCCAGGCCCAGCATCTCAGGTCCTCCCACCTTTTTCTGCAATGGGCTCTCCCCTGGCTGTGGACCCCCAGGGTTCACTCCTTCTTGGTGATGCTCTCCGTGTCCCCTTCTTTTGATGGATGCATGGATGCAAAAAGCAAATCAAGAGATTATGATCACAAGTTTTGTCACAAATGGTTGAGTCACATACATGTCAGTAACATCAAGCTAGACCTTTCCTATTTGTCAATACTCCCCCAGTGTGACACATACAAGCCAATAAGTGGAGGGCCATGACTACAGACATATGTTTCCTAGTCTGCAGGCCAGCCCACCACCGTGCTCAGGCCCTACAATGACTAAGCAAGCTTACTGACATCATGTGGGACATGCTATAACAGCCTGGCTGAGATGTGAGCCACTATGAGACACATCACACCTCTGTGGCTTCCTAAGGGTAAACTCCTTAGGCATGAATGGAACAACACATTCACACAAATGACTCTCTAAATACAGTCCCTACAGGTTACTGCCAGAGAACAAACTCAAACATCACATATGGGCAACAATGAAGGGACTGGCATTGTGGGTACAGAAAGTGTCTTCCCTGTCCATGTGTGGACATGTGGACTAATAAAGGCAGACTCAGGCCACTTCAGGGGGAGGTGTTCTATGGTATGCACTTGTACCACAGGATACTCCTTTGGAGATACGTGTCCATCCTACAGAGATGACATACAGCAAACAAAGGCATACATTGTAGAGTTTCTGCTACGTGCCCAGACTACTGAGACACATATCATGAACTCCCAGGAAACAACATATTGTCTGCACTGTGGGACTGTCATTTATGCAGTAAGCTTCTACAGGACAAATATTATATGTGGGGAAGTGACAACAGATCTGCGGAAGTAAAGGACCTGTCATGAGTCGAAAGACACATTGACAGTGATGCTAAGTGCACATATGGACTAGCTTAATGACTTACCTCTGTACTAATTTCTAATTTGATCACAGGAATAAGGTAGTTTAGGCAGCTTTTGTACCAGAGCCTCATATTGCCCACATGACAGGTTCTGCTGGGGTACAGGGAGTGGGCACAGTGCCACAGTTGCATAGCCACAGTGACTCCATCCCAGCCTGGACTAGGACCCATACTGGGAGATTCATTTGTCAGACCATGATCTTTGCAGGCTAAGCAGACTGAACCTGCATGACACTCCATTTCCATCATTTCCATGCATGGAAGTACATCATGTAGCCAACAGCAATTTGGCATGTGGTGTGTGGGGCAACCTGAAGGGCAGAGTGATTCATGATATTCCTTCCAAACAACAGGTTAGCAAGGGCAGACGTGTAAGAACATCTCTGTGGCACCGTACACATTGTTCACATTACTTTCAACTGACTCATACAAGATGCATACTCAGCTCATGCTGTCATGCACATACATGTTGTCTCATATATACAACATTGATGAGGAAAGAGATGTCAATAGATGGCTGTACTGTCACCTCACTTAGTTATGTGCATCCAACACAAGGTGGATCTAGGAGCACAAAAAACACACATGCACCAGAATGTAAATAAACTCAACATATGGCACTTGCCACCAATACCTGCACATTGTACATCCCATTGATGCCACACAGACCGCACCTACAGGCACATGAGTAGTCAATCTGGCACACATGGGCACAATCTAGCCTGTGAGGAGGGAAAGGATGGTGAAGTACAAAGAAAAATGTGCTCATGAGTTACTTACCTGCTCCTGTGGTGCACTATAGAGCTGTTCATACAGGGGAAGGACTTCAGTCACTAGCCTCTCCAGCTCCTCTGTAGAGAAGACTGGAGCCCTTTCACCTGCTGGACATGGCATGATTGCTCCCAGAGGTGGTACACAGCAGCTTGGTAGTGGAGGTCTTGCTGGCAGCAGTGTCAGGAGTCAAGTGAGGGAATCTGCAGGACATGGCTTTCACATCTGCCATGTACACAGTTGTCACCACAGGCAGTAACAGCCATTGGCCCGTGACTGCCACTGGCAACAATGTTAGCCTATAGCTCTGTCTGCTATGGTTGCAACCGCCTACTGCCATGACGACTTCTGCCGGCAGTCACAGGCGTTTCCTAATGTCCACTAGAGTAGGTCAGGCAACCACCATTTTAGTGGCCAGAAATGCGGTTTTGGGCTTCAGAAAACTGCATCACACCTTTGCAAATGTTGTTTTGAACTCACAAACATGCTGATCCTGTCTTGTCATGTAGGTCCTACTAATGAAACACTATTACAACATATTGCAGGGCACAGATGGCATATTACAGTGGGAGACTGACTGTCCATCCCCATCAAATGTCATTTTTGTGGTCGGGAAATCCAGTCACATTTCGCGGGGCATTTGTGATGCACATCTTTGAGCCAGGTCCAGATAAATGATGTGCACACACGTGTGGCAAAAAATGGGGGTGGGTCACACGCGACCTTTGTGTCATTAACAGTTGTGATGTGTACTGTTTGCCATGCCCTTCCCTTCAAAAACGTGTTGTCACATGTTCTCATTGACATGCATAATATATCCATCTGAGGACACAATGACTAATGTCAGAACTAATTTCTTGTTATATATAGGTACCCAGAGAGAGGGCGGGTGTGTCAGCCACCTTCAACCATCCACTGCCAGCCCTACAGACCATGGAAGAACGCCACGTCATACTCCTATACCACCTGAATCAGCAAACAATAGTGGACTTATTTCGCCAGTTAGAGTCAGTTATGGCAGTATTGCACTTTCTAGCTACAGGCTCCTTCCAACATACA
Source organism: Pleurodeles waltl (assembly GCF_031143425.1). NCBI lineage: Eukaryota > Metazoa > Chordata > Amphibia > Caudata > Salamandridae > Pleurodeles > Pleurodeles waltl. The sequence goes on from NC_090437.1 coordinate 769,277,944, forward strand.
GTGGCCCTATCTGGTGGTTTTTCATAACCTATGTCCAGTCTGGTGTTGAAGAATGTCCTCTCAGCACATTGACAGCTACATCCATTGTCCCCAAAGTGAGTATTTAGTTATTTTGAAGGCTGAGTTTTATGGTTTTGCATGCCTCCCACATGTGGTGGGGGCTATTGATGGCACACACGTTGGCTCGGTTCCACTGCATGTCAATAAACAATATACCACAACAGAAAGAACTTCCATTCCATCAACGTCCACGTTGTATGTTTTGTGGACCTACACATTTCACAGGGCTCTGCCCGTTATCCAGGTTAGAGTCCATGATGCCTTCATAATGCAGAACAGCACTATCCCCCAGCTGATGTCACAGCTATACCCAGAGAGGGCCTGGCTGGTTGGTAAGTCACATCTGTCTTGTTTGTGTGTATGCAATGTCTGGTGCCACAATCTGATAAGAAGGACTCATTGTTGTACATGAGTAGCATTCCTTAACAGGAGATTCTGCATATCCAGACCGTCCTTGGTTGTTGATGCCACTAAGGAATCCAGCTACTCCAGGGGAAGTCCACTTCAATGAGGCCCAAAGAAGAACATGGCACATAGTGGAGTGGGCTTTGGGCTCCTGAAGGTCGGATTTAGGTGTCTGGACTGCACTGGTGGACCCCCTCCCCCACTCACTCAGTAAAGTGTGTCATATCACTGTGGCATGCTGCATGCTCTACAAATTGCCCTGCACAGAAATATCCTGTACATTCCACGGGAGAGGAAGCCTGCAGTGACACTGGGTGGGCCTTCAGAAATGCCAAGTGAGGATGACAGTGAAGAGGAAGGAGCTGACTTGCGGGAAGATCTCTTCAATAGCTACTTACATGAGGGTAGGGTAAGTATGTCATGTGACCTAATGACTGACTGTACAAAGGACTGTAGTTGTCAGAATGTATTGAGTAGAGTGTTTTAGCAAAAAATGGAGAGTGAATGCTCTGCAATATTGAGCCAAAGGATGCTTGAAGGATTAGCCTTTAACATATCCCCACCTTAAGGTAGCTACATCGTTTGTGTCAAACTCATTGCAATGTACATTCCTTTCCAGATATGTTCCATGTGAATTGTGTAATAGGAATTTTTTCAAGCCTATACTCCTTGTTTTCTCTTTGTCCAGGCACCTTCACCATGACTTCCTCATGTGGGCATTTCAGAGTTATGACATTGGCAGGTATGTGATGCTAATTATGACATAGGAAGTGGAATTGATTGTTCCAGGTAATGTAGGTCACATGTTTGGGGTGTATGTGGCCCGTACCAAGGCAGCTTGAACAGTGTTTGTGTGGAAGGTCTGAAGTGCGCATTGTACTTCTTTATGTTGCTATGTTGGGCTGACTGCATCATGTGTGTGATCAAGTGGCTATGAAATATGTTGTCATGAAGTGCAAGCAAGGCATTCACCCTTTATATAGGCTAAAGACTCTTATGGTATGACTTGTCTGTAGCTGTAGATGTGTTTCATCATTTCAGGTCACAGTGTTTGTGCCACAGCACTAACATAGGTTTGTGTCATACCACTAGATGCATGGTCATTGTCTTTTGATAGACTGTTGCACTGCCCTCTGTACCTTGGTTTATGTGATATTGGATTACTTTGGTTTTTTATGCGATAAGGCTCAAGTAGGTGACACACTTCACTTTTCTTTTTGCTTGTTCTACAGGACAATGTCTGATAAGGCCCTTTCTTCTGTGGTCAAGGGGAGCTGTACCTTGGTATATCTACCTTGACGCAATATGAGTCAGCCATTCTTGGCTGGGACAGTCTAGACATATGAATAGCCTATGTGCTGTACAGTGAAATAAAATGTTTGGTGTGACCAGACACTTGTATCAATGTGTTTGTGTGTGTTGGTAGTAATCCTTAGCAGGACACTGTACCTGTAACATATACCTCCTTGCATTAGTATCTTGTGCCTTCCTCATTTACTTCACATGTGTCAGGAATCCCCATGGTGCCTCCTGCATTATCTGTCAGCATCCCCAGGGATTAGGGTTAAATTATATCTCTGTTCTTGGTTAAACCTTCATGTTTCTAAGTAAACATAATGTGCTGTGTTACACAATTGTTTTTTTTAATGCTTGTTTTACCAATGCTTGTTTGCTAATGTGAGCAGGTGTAAACATGTGCTTCTAATTGGGTGTGATGTAGACATGTGCTTTTAATTGGGTGTGGTGATTCATGCACATGTGGAAACTCAATTGCTTTCCTGATTGGCTATAAATAACAGAGTGAAGCACACCTCCCTGCCCGGCATTGTTTTGCTTCCTGATCTCAGCATCTGATTTGGCAGTTCAGCCCCTGCTGTCATCTTCGTATTCAGGACTTTTGAGGCAATTCTTTTCTTCGTTCCTGTACCAGCTGACACAAGGCATTCCTCCAGCACTCCGTAAAAGACTGCAGCTAAGTGACTAGTATTCTCCAAGGAGCTTGTTCTTTGAGCGCCGTGCTTTCCTAGAACAGCTGGTGTATTTCAGACCTCGTATTTTAGCAGAGGGCTTATCTTGAAGAGACAAATGTATTTCTGAACATTCTACATTATTATTGCAGTTGCTTGCCTAAGTGTGCTTCAGGAAATATGCTTGAGCTGAAGTACTACAAAAAGTGACAGTGCAATTTTAAAAGAGCATTTACGTGACTTTTCTTTCTAATAGCATAACTCTTGGATTTGAATTGTGTCATTCATGTCTGTATTTCAAGTTTGAGGAATTTGCTTTTGAAGGGTTTTTCACACACACAGTGAAACCAAACCAAACTGTGCCACCCTAACTGTTTAAACCCAGAGTGGACGTTTGTATTTCTTGGATTGTTTTTGTTCCTTTTAGTTTAACCCTATGCATGCAGGAAAGTTATATGTGATATAATTAATGCCCTTGTTTGTCTTTCTTGTGCATGATAAGTGCAACCACAGTTCTAATTGTAGTGTGCAACAGTGAATCTCTGTGAAGCCAGCCCTAGTGTCGCAGTACTTATTGTTATGGCACTCAGTTTGGGTTTTTGGTAATGCAGTGTTAGTAATTGTGGCAACAGTTAATATTATCCAAGAAAAGTGCTGGAGCATTCCGGTGTTCTCCTACTGCTCCCGTGCCCATATCAGAAAGAGAGATTCAGTTTCAATGAAGTTGAGTGCACTAACTCTACTATCACTGTGTCAACAACTACCTGCCCCCTGAAGATACAGGGTTCCTGGCTAGACCGGCAAGACGTGACAGTGTTTTATCTCTTTCTCTTCCACTCCCCCTTTCCTTTTGGGACACCTACCAGGGTTTTTGTGCCCACCAGGAAGTGCCGAGAGGCGTTCCAGGAGGTCGGGGGAATATCATTGCCCCTGCCAACATCCTTCTTTTCAGGTGAGTGGCCCCGTCTCAACAACATGGTCTTACATCTCTGCATAGCAAAATGTGGAACAAAAGCAAGAAGACAATGACTTAGTGATAGGTGAATTTATTGGAAGATTGTGCTTTAAAAATGAATTGATGCATGGGTGAAAAGAACAGTGAAGGGTTAAGTCATGGTGGATGAAATCATTGGAGTAGATGCCACACATTTGTCAGTCCAAAGTCCAGTGTATTCCTCCCATAGGAAATGGAAGGAGGTTGAAGAACATTCAACAGAGTGAATAGGTGGCCCATAAAGGAATTATTTAGCAAGAGGTCACTTGCTGGCATGGGTGGTTGTCTTACCATCTGTATCTCCTGGAGTCATTGCTTGTGGTCCCCGCTTCTGTGGGGGTGATCTGCTGCTACAGAGGCAGGGGTGTCTGTGGCAGGTTTATCCCCTGACAGGGCCTCCCTTCCAGAGCTGGCACTGATGGACTACCAGGTGTTGCTGTGCCAAAGGAAGGGGTATATTGTTTTTGATGATCCCTGATCAGGGTTCTGTTAATGTACCTCAACTCCCCTGTTACGGAGACCATGTTGGTATTTTGGCCCTCCCACTGTTAAATCATATCCCTGTGTACCTCCCTCTGCAGCTGCTTGATCTCCTGGAGTTCTGCAACTACCAGGCTCATCACTCCTTAGGACCCCCATGACATGGCTCATGGTGTCCTGGCCAGGAGCATCCCCATTGTCTTCACTCCACTGGCCAACAACATCACTCCCACGAACCCAGCCCAGTGGGCCTGTGTCACTGCCACAGGGTGCCCCCTGCTGGTTCCAGGACCATCATTGGCCAATGTGTTGTCCTGCGACTCTGGATCCTGGACTGGGGGCACATGATGGTTGCCACTGTCCTATGGACACAGGTTGGGGGGTGAATGGCTGCCTGTGATGTTGAGGCAACCGGCCTGGGAGGTGTTGATGTGGCCACAGTGAGACTCACAGTTGGGGTCTGACCAGATTGTCTAGATGGGCCTGAACCGTCCTCCACATCCAGACTTCCAGTGGTGTCTTCTTCACTGAGGGCCAGAGCCATGGGGGTAGTGGCAGTCACTTCTCTGGGCTGTGTGCCCAGTGGCAGCTTGACCTGCTGATGTGAAATATACAAGGTTACTGGTTGTATTGTGACATCTGCCTCCAAAGGTTTACAGTGACATTTTGCAAAGCCCATGTACACAGTTGATTTGCAGGTTATCCTATTGTGACAGTTACCCATGCTTTTGGTTGTATTGACCTGACATTTGTGAAGCATGCCAATTCCATTTAAGTCAAGCAGCTGCTGCATTGTACAGATCATTATCACTTGGAGGATGGGCAGAGATTACACCGTGCCTCCAGTGGGGGCGAAACAGTGGCTGGGCAGGATGTGGCTTTGGCTTTGAGGCCTAGTTGATTGTTGTGCAGACAGGCCCAGGACTTTGTTGTATATGTGATTGGAGTCATCATGTGGTCAGTGCATAGTGAATGTGTCTGCTGCCAATACCAATCTGGTGATGTATATTTAGTCCTTTAGGATCATTTTTGTTGCATAGTAGTTTAGCTGCCCTTCAAGTCCTCAATAGTTACTTCTTGTGATAGCAGTTCAAGATGGATCTAGGTGCCTTAACACATATCTAAGTTGAGCATAATTTGTATATTGGTCCCTCCCAGGTGAGTAAACTTCTACTAATAGTTAGCAGGCAAGGGTTTTAGGACAAGTGACCGCTGTTCTGCTATTTAGAGTCACTTGAACAGTGCCTCATGAGAGTTGCGTTCAGGTCAGTCATTCCCTCTACATCCCAACACTTGGCAACAGGTAAACTTCCAGGTGAGTTAACCTCATTTGAGAGTTCACTAACATATGCGTTGGAGCAAGTGGACACTGGGCTGGTGTTTGGAATTAGAAAAACAGAGCCTATTGGGATTTGCAGTCATGTCACTTCTTATACTTCCCAACAGTTGACAAATGGTATACTTCCAAGTGACTAAACTTAATTTGAGAGTTCACTAGCAGATGCACTGGGGCAAGTGGATACTGGGCTGGTGATTGGAGTTAGCAAAACAGGGCCTATTGGGCTTTGCAGTCATGTCACTCCCTCTACTTCCCAATAGTTGACAAGTGGTATACTCCCAGGTTAGTAAACTACATTTGAGAGTTCACTAATAAATGCTTTGGCGCAAGTGGACATTGGGCTGGTGATTGGACTTACAGGAACAGGCCCGTCTGGGAGTTGCAGTCATGTTACTTCCTGTATTTCACACACTATACAAATGGTTTCCTCCCAGGTGAGTACACTTCAATTGAGAGTTAAGACACTGGTCTGGTGTTTGGAGTTACAGAAACAGGGCCTGCTGGGAGTTGCAGACAGGTCACTCACTCTAGTACACACACTAGTCATATGTTATCCTCCCAGGTGAGTACACTTCAAATGGGAGTTCCCAAACAATGGTATTTGGGCAAGTGAATCCTGTGCTGGTGGTTTAATTAACAATAACAGTGCCTGCTGAGAGTTGTAGTCATGTCAGTCCCTGTACTATACAAACTATATAAATGTCCTCCCAAATTGGCACACTTTAATTGGGAGTTCACAAACAATGGTATTTGGAGAAGAGGACACAGGGCTGGCTGAGTGGAGTAACAGTAGCAGTGCCTGCTGGCCTTAGCAGTCATGTCAGTCCCTGTACTACACACACTATTCATATGTTATCCTCCCAGGTGAGTACACTACAATTGGGAGTTAACATACAAGGGTATTTGGAGAAGGAAACACTGAGCTGGTGGTTTGGTTAACAGTAACATTGCTTGCTGGGAGTTGTAGTTATGTCAGTCCCTGTGATATACACACTATACACAGATGTTGCTCCCCCAGGTGAGTCTACTTCAATTGTGAGATACCAGACAGAGCTCTTTGGACAGGTGGACACTGGGCTGGTGAGTGGAGTGACAGTGAAGGTGGCAAAAGGTGAGCAATGAGCTTGTATCACATAGTATTTTGGTGACATATTTTTTGGTTCTCACTTACCAGACTCCCCTCCTCCAGGTATTCCTGTCAAGCCCTCAATATGCAGGAAGGCCAAGACCTACTCCTCCCTATGATAGAGTTGTAAGAGTGGAGTGGGAGTATAACCGCCAGTCTTTTTGGCCTGCAGCTGGTGCCTGGAATCTAGGAAATGGATCCAGCTCCTAAGGTTGTTCCACCTCTTCCTAATGTCCTCCCTTGTGCACAGGGTGGTGCCTACAGCATTCACTCTGTTGACTATCCTGTCCCACATTCCCATTTTCCCACTGAGAGGAGTGTGCTGGACCTGTGCTCCAAACAACTGGGGCTCTTCTCTTATGATTACATCCATCATGACTCTTAACTCTTTATCTGTAAAACAAGGATTTTTTAAATGTACCATGGTAAAAAACAAAATGGTGAAAGTGATTACTAAAGAGGGTAGTGCAACAGGGTGTGGCGGGACAAAAGTGTGTGCTGGGTGTGAAAAGAGATGGTGAGAAAAAAGTGGTACCTAGTATCTGTGCTGTATGGTAAAGAATTTGCTCTGGCTTCAGTGTTTGGCATTGTAAATGCAGTGGATTGTGGTGTGTGACGGGATGTGTTTTATAGTGCCCTTTGTAGATTTGTCCAGTGTGGCAAGATGTGTCAGCTGCGTTGTTTGCAAATCCATCCAATGTGCAGTTGTGTATTACCTTGGTGACCGTGGACTGCTGTGGTTCAGAACGCCATTGGCTGACCATCATGGGTGACCGCCATTGTAACTTTGGGCTTGTGACTGGGGCATTGGTTGGTTGCTGTGCTGTCGGTGCTGGTGGTTACTCTGCCTTTTTTGTTTGATCGTCGGCAGTCCTGCCCGTGTAACTCATATTATGATGGCCTTTTTGGGACCGCCAACATGGCGGTCTGGTGGTCCAAATGCTAAACTCATAATGAGGCACTAAATCAGTAAGTGAACACACAAAATTCCTTACCCTTTTCAAAGTTATGAAGTTACCTAGGGGATATAAAAATATGTAATGAAACCACTTATCCTTGTAATGGAAATGTATTAGTTGCAGCCACAAACACAAAACAACCAAAGAGAAAAACAAAATACAAGAAGGAGCACACATTTCAACTAGTCTTTCAGCTCTGTTGAATGGAGCAGCGGAGATGAAAATCCAGCTCTTCCAAAAATCTAAATTCTAGTTAGTGTTTTTTGACAGACATGATCTATGCATGCATGATGCACTGACTTCACCCTGCTCATGCACTTTCCATCAGGCGCCTATTCACAGATGAGCTCTTCCGGTTCACAACATTCAGAAACTGGTAGAGGTTTGCCAAAAGTAAGCGATGTGTGCTTTTTTGTACAACCGGACTCAGGTCCCTTCATGGAGACTTATTTTATGTATCTACCACACAATTGGTTACAGTGTATATTTTCCGGGCAGCACAGGCACCACCTTTAATGGTGCCCTGTTCAGATTCAGAGCAGCACAAGTGCCATTACTGTCATACAGGTACCTTTTCACAAATGACCCACCAGTGTGAAAAGAAAAGGTGCAAATCTTACATAGCTTTTAACGTTTGTACTATAGCAAAATTCAGTGTTTTTTGCAAAATCAGCACAGTGTAACTTGGGTATGTCCGAGTATTTGCAGTCAATTTAAAAACACTTTTATAAAAATGAAGGCTATGATCCAGCTTTATGATCCAGTGTTAGCTTTTGAGGTCTTATGCTTGGTGTTCAAGGGTCTCTATCATCTGGGCCAAAAATACCTTGGGTCCTCCCTTACCTGGTACGTCCCCAGCAGTTCACTGATATCTGCTGGTTAGAAGAAAGTAAATGTAACCAGTTTTCGGTAAAAAGGAGTTGAGAGGAAAGAGCCTTCACAGTAGCTATAATCAGAATATAGAACAAGTTGCCTGACGTGATTATATATGATGGGGCATATTTAAGAGCCCCTTGTGCCTACTTATGTAGGAAAGTACCATCTTGCCTGGCATGTTACACCCTTTTTTTACTTGTGTGTCAGTTTGTTTTTGCCTGTCTCACTGGGATCCTGCTAGCCAGGACCCCAGTGCTCATAGTTGTGGCCTGAATGTGTTCCCTGTGTGGTGCCTAACTGTGTCATTGTGGTTCAGCTAATCAGAACCTCAGTGCTTATGCTCTCTCTGTCTTTAAAATTGTCACTGCAGGCTAGTGACCATTTTTACCAATTCTGCTTGGCACATTGAAACATCCTTATAATTCCCTAGTATATGGTACCTAGGTACCCAGGGTATTGGGGTTCCAGGAGATCCCTATGGGCTGCCGCATTTCTTTTGCCACCCATAGGGAGCTCAGACCAATATTACACAGGACTGCCACTGCAGCCTAAATGAAATAATGTCCACATTATTTCACAGCCATTTTACACTGCACTTAAGTAACTTATAAGTCACCTATATGTCTAACCCTCACTTAGTGAAGGTTAGGTGCAAAGTTACTAAGTGTGAGGGCACCCTGGCACTAGCCAAGGTGGCCCCACATAAGTCAGGGCAATTTCCCCAGACTTTGTGAGTGCGGGGACACCATTACACGCGTGCACTATACATAGGTCACTACCTATGTATAGCGTCACAATGGTAACTCCGAACATGGCCATGTAACATGTCTAAGATCATGGAATTGTCACCCCAATGCCATTTTGGTATTGGGGGGACAATTCCATGATCACCCGGGTCGCTAGCACAGAACCCGGGTACTGCCAAACTGCCTTTCCGGGGTTTCCACTGCAGCTGCTGCTGCTGCCAACCCCTCAGACATGATTCTGCCCTCCTGGGGTCTGGGCAGGCCCGGCCCAGGAATGCAGAAGAAAGGATTTCCTCTGAGAGAGGGTGTTACACCCTCTCCCTTTGGAAATAGGTGTGAAGGGCTGGGGAGGAGTAGCCTCCCCCAGCCTCTGGAAATGCTTTGATGGGCACAGATGGTGCCCATCTCTGCATAAGCCAGTCTACACCGGTTCAGGGATCCCCCAGCCCCTGCTCTGGGGCAAAACTGGACAAAGGAAAGTGGAGTGACCACTCCCCTGTCCATCACCACCCCAGGGGTGGTGCCCGGAGCCCCTCAATACCTATATGTAGCTTTACAATGGTAACTCTGAATATAGCCATGTAACATGTCTAAGATCATGGAATTGTCCCCCCATGCTAAATCTGGTATTGGGGTGCCAATCCCATGCATCCCCGGTGCTCCAGCATGGACCCCGGGTACTGCCAAACCAGCTCTCTGGTGTTTTTTCTGCAGCTACCACTGCTGCCAACCCACAGACAGGCTTCTGCCCTCCTGGGGTCTGGGCAGCCCAGTCCCAGGAAGGCAGAACAAAGGATTTCCTCTGAGAGGGTGTTACACCCTCTCCCTTTGGAAATAGGTGTTCAGGGCTGGGGAGGAGTAGTCTCCCCCAGCCTCTGGAAATGCTTTGAAGGGCACAGATGGTGCCCTCCTTGCATAAGCCAGTCTACGCCGGTGCAGGGATCCCCCAGCCCCTGCTCTGGGGCAAAACTGGACAAGGGAAAGTGGAGTGACCACTCCCCTGTCCATCACCACGGCCCGGAGCCCCTCCAGTTTGTCCCAGACCTCTACCATCTTGAATGCAGAGGTGTAAGGGCACAATGGAGGCCTCTGAGTGGCCAGTGTCAGCAGCTGACATCAGAGACCCCTCCTGATAGGTGCTTACCTGACTAAGTGGCCAATCCTCCTCTGAGGGCTATTTAGGATCTCTCCTGTGAGCTTCTCTTCAGATAACGAATACAAGAGCTCACTAGAGTTCCTCTGCATCTCCCTTCGTCGACTTCTGTGAAGGATCGACCACTGACTGCTCCAGGACGCCTGCAAAACTGCAACAAAGTAGCAAGAAGACTACCAGCGACATTGTAGCGCCCAAACCTGCCGGCTTTCTCAACTGTTTCCTGGTGGTGCATGCTCTTCGGGCTGTCTACCTTAACTCTGCACTGGAAGCCAAGAAGAAATCTCCCGTGGGTCGACAGAATCTTCCCCCTGCTAACGGAGGCACCAAACTTCTGCTTCACCGGTCCTCTGGGTCCCCTCTTATCGTGACAAGCGTGGTCCCTGGAACACAGGAGCTGGATCCAAGTGACACCGACAGCCCATCTGTCCAAATTTGGCTGAGGTAAGTCCTTGCCTCCCCTAGCCAGACAGTATTCCTGTGTACTGCATGAACTGAAGCTACTAGGGCATTAAGTTTTTGTGGGAATTCTTTACAGCAACCTTGTCCTTCAGTGTATCTCCATTCCAGCGGAGTTCGGTCGTGACCCTGGGTTGTGCTGTTTCTGGGCTACGGGCAGCTAAGAGAATGTCTGCCCACTTTGTTTTTTTCCAGTGAGGAAAGGAGCTGTGAAGCTATGAGAGTTAAGTGGGCTACCAGTGCTGCTCACTTTCACCTTTGTGCACAGATTTTATATTGGTCACTTTGTGGTGCGTTGCAGGTGGGCAGTGAGGGCATGTAGTGACTCAGGTCCCTCAGGTTTATGGTCTCAATGTTGTGCTTCAATACAGACAGTAACAGATGAAGATCACCACTGGAATTTAATGAATGGTGCTCTGGGGTACTGCTGAGCAGGTACTAAGTGACAGCAGATCTGACAAAAGTAAGCTCAAATAAGTGATATGTGAGTCAAAACTATCCTTGCCGAATTGTCCATGATGGCGCATAGGCACTAGAATAGAAACCCATCCAAATTCCTTCCTAGAAAAAAGTTCCAGCAAAACTGAGGGCGATTTTGATTTTTTACCCAACAATCTGGTGGGTCACCTGTGCTGGAAATCTGAAATTTACAGTACAGTGAACGTCTTTGAAGCCCAAGCACAGGCGTTGGTTTCATGCAGAACGCACAGCTTAAAGTATTTTTTGTATTTGACAGTGGCAATGATATGTCATATTTAGAAACTTTGCTCAGTTAATTTTGTGACATTTGCTGGAAATTAGAGGAGTTAGAGGGTCATTCTGACCCTGGCGGCCGGTGGCCACCAGGGCCACCGACCACGGGAGCACCGCCAACAGGCTGGCGGTGCTCCAATGAGCATTCTGACCGCGGCGGTTCAGCCGCGGTCAGAAGCGGAAAGTCAGCGGTCTCCCGCTGACTTTCCGCTGCTCATTGGAATCCTCCATGGCTGCGGAGCGCGCTCCGCAGCCATGAGGATTCTGACCCCCCCTACCGCCATCCAGTTCATGGCGGGAAAGCCGCCATGAACAGGATAGCGGTAGGGGGGGTCGCGGGGCCCCTGGGGGCCCCTGCCGTGCCCATGCCAATGGCATGGGCACGGCAGGGGCCCCCGTAAGAGGGCCCCAAAATGTATTTCACTGTCTGCCTTGCAGACAGTGAAATACGCGACGGGTGCAGTAGCACCCGTCGCACCTTCCCACTCCGCCGGCTCGATTACGAGCCGGCATCCTCGTGGGAAGGTCGTTTTCCCCTGGGCTGGCGGGCGGTTTAACTGGAACCGCCCGCCAGCCCAGGGGAAAACTCGTAATACCCGCCGCGGTCTTTTGACCGCGGCGCGGTAATTTGGAGGGTGGGATCCTGGCGGGCGGCCTCCGCCGCCCGCCAGGGTCATAATGAGGCCCTTAGAGTCTGGACAAAGTGAATCTGGAGTTAGGTTTTGGATGCTCTGTAGTTGGAATGGAAAGGATCAAAGGGCAAGAAGGGATCAGTACTTTTAGGAATTTCATTACAGGATAATGTTCAATGAGTGCTGTGACAATGGCCTTTCACCAATAGGTAAGCATGCTGGTGCGCGCACACACACACATGCACATACACACACACACACATTAAACATAAGAGACATCAGATACAAAAACAACCAAACTGTTCTTTCATTAGTCTCTTTCTAACATGTTTGTCCTTCAAAACTACATATTTTTACCCATCACTTTGGCAGTAATTGCAAAAAAGTGCCACATTTCAGAAAGTTAGTTTGTATAAAATAAAAGCTGAAAGTTCTGCAAATCTGATTATGAAATGTTATGCAGGAATTGTCTATGAGAACACTTTATTTTGAGGGGGAGACTTTCCTGTACTACTAGGGATACTGTCCAACCCTTTTCTGATTTTGCTGCTGATTTCAGATATAGAATGGTTTCTGATTTTAATTACTCTCCATAACTTTGCATTTGAGCCTCCGTGACATTTATTCGGTTCTGCTTGATTTGTGAGGTCGTGTATTAAAACCTTTACATTTTTCCTCTGATCTGCAATTCAGTTGTCCCAGTTGCTTATTTTGATGCTGTTCTAAACTGATGTCAAGGAGGGTGATGTTTTATGCAATTTGTTCTAGTGGGAGAACCATAACAGGGACATTTTGGGGTGTCTGAATTTGGGATATCGTTGAATATTGAGGTACGGCTCTTGTTCTCACAAAGTGGTAGCAGGGGACAGTTGCTTAGTAAAGAGCGCCTCTCTCTCCTTTGTAAGGAATCCCCAAAGAGTATTTTGATCCCTAATGCACATTCTGAGAGAATAGTGGATTTTCTGAAACCCCACTGATGGTCCGTGAGGGTGGTGTCTCCCAAGGAATCTGACTTGTAGTGTGTTTAGTGTGTTTCTGAAAGATTTGAAGAGTAAGTATGAAGAGGTTGAATTGATGTATGTTGTGTGCAATTGTGAAATATGCTGAAGTATGAGTATAAGAGATGGATTGCTATGCTTTTTGTGAGGTGTTTTGATATGCGATGTTGATTTTGGGTTCAATTGGTGAACTGATTACTATTTTGTTGATACACTATTCATATTTATGAATTAATTTTATTATTGGTTTATTTTGGTATTGGATTCCTCAAAATCCAAAATCTTGAGCTTTTGTGATTTTACTTGTCTTCATAAAGTTGTGTGCAGTGCAAGGCACAGCATGCACACAGTTAAGGGCTTCCTAAATTATTGAGTTTTTCTTTGTAGAATTTTGTCCTAACCTGTGTTGGTGTACCTTTGCTCCATAATCCACAATTGCAAGAGCATCAACAAGAGTAGATTGCCGCTTGATGGGGGTTTATTTAGTGTGAATTCTGAAATTAAATAGTACTGTGAATTTGTTTTTCCCATTGTTGTTTTGCTCTTGATTGTGGGATTTGACTGATTTGACTTATTTTTTTTAATTTCCTTCTATTTATGTTAAGCAGACAAGGGTTTATTAAGTGCAAATTGATTTTAAAACGTTTTGCAATTGTTTTCCTTATTCATGGAGCAGTCACTCTGTGATTGGTTAGTCCACCAGGGAGCCACTCTGAGACTATGGAGACTTCACCCCAAAGCTGTCTTTTGTTGGTTGACAACAGTCACACGGTGATAGGTTGACCTCTCACAGAGCTGCACTGAGATTGGTTGTTGTTTGCTACTTTGTTTATTGTGATCCATTTGAGTGAATATAATGAGGGATGCATTAAGAAAGCTAAGATTTCTGTTGTGTCTGCAGAGATTCAGAAAATACCAGCTGAGGGAACACTGGTGTATGAAAGGATTACAGATTTGGGGTTCTATACTTGTGCCTGGATTTCCAAATGACATGAATATACCACATCATATAAAGCATTACAGATTCCGTTAGAGGGTACCTTTAACATTAGAAAACTATATTTCTCAGTCAAACCATGAATGACATGAAGCTGATGCCCAGACCTACACAGTTCAAGGCACTAAATAATGGGGTGGAATGGCTACAGAGATGGAGTGAAGAAAATCTCAAAGCAGGCGAAGGAATCATTTAGTCAACGGTTGGAGAGTAAGTGGAAAAATGCTAGAGGGAGAATATGATACAAGGGGTAAGAGGTTATCCTGCTACAGTTAAATAGCCAAATGATTAAAACAAGACAATTGAAGGACAGAAGCAGGGCAAGAAGTCTTATGAGGAGGATCATTTCCTTAGTGATATTTTGAATTCCAGCCTTCCCTCATATACATCAAGAGTAGCAGGAACAAATAGTTCTGGTTCTAGTACTAGACCTGACATGGGAGCAGAAGCTGATGGCACTACTGTGCAAAAGCCTGCAGATGTGGTGTTGAGTGCACCAACTAAGATGGAAATGACAGCATTGCTTGGTGCCAGTAGGGATAACCAGCCTTTCAGTCAGGTTCAAGTCGAGCTAAATGTTAAACAGAAGTGGTTGAAGAGCCACCAAAATCTATTAGCTTTGGCATTTTGAAATTTTTATTTGGCGAATGGTACAGTGAAAAATTGATGTAAAGAGGCTGTTGACATATAAGGCTGATGAAATTAGATACTTGATTAAAGAGGCAGCAAGATGTGCGAATGAAACACATGATAAACTAGCGGAGTTGGCTGACAAATGTGAATTGGAAATTAGTAAAAAGAAAAATGTGAAGTGAAATTATGAAATGTATTTGACTCATGATGAAAGTAAAGAAATGAGCTTAATCACTTTTGCAGCTATTACTAGTTTGAGACGAAAAGAAATACAAGGAAAGATGGAAGAAAGAAATGGGGAGTAAAAAGAAAGTCAAGGGGGTTGAAGATAATGCAAGGGGCAAAGCAAGTAATTCAGAAGCTGGGACAGGAACAGCTTTAGAATTTCCTTTGAGTGAAGGCAAGGAGGAACATATGTACCATGGACAATGGCTGATCTGTATGCTTTCCTGTCAGCTTTTCGGAAATTGTGAGGAGAACCAGAAAAGTAGTACAAGGAAGTAAATGGGTTGGCAAATATCACAGGTCTTGTGGACTGATTTATATTCTTTAATCAAGACTGTATTTTCTAGTGATTTGTGGGCAGAGTATTATGCAATGGTTGCTAATAAATATAAACAGGCATTTGAGCATTTGAAGGAGAGAGTGCCTAAAAAGGATGCACATTGGGTAAAATGTTTGAGAACCTTGAAGAAACTGCAGGAGTCAGTTGATGCGTTTTCTGAGAGGATCATGCAAATTTCCAAGAAGCACAGCAGAGTTGACGATCCAGACAAAGGTGGTGTCAGTATTTTTGTTTCTAGTTCTGTTGTGAGTTTAAGACCACAGCTTAGTAATCATATACAAGAGAGAGAACCATGCTGGCAGGCAAAAAGCATTTATGAATTCTTGAAGCTGGTGACATACAGTAGGGATTACCTTGATGCAAAGCAGAAAAAGATCAAAGAGAATCTGATGATTGCTCAGACAAAGCAGTTTAGGAGAGGATCCAGATACCCATTTGGTTCAAATATGAATTATGTTCAGCCTAGAATGAATGGAGTGAATGAGGAGAGTCACTTGCAAAGTGCACAAATAAGAAATGGATCAATGCAAATGTAAGGTGGTGGAATAGATATGATGAATAATGATGGGATAAATGAAAATGTTATTATAATGAAAAGAAACACCGCTGTTCATTTCTGTTGAAAAATTGGGCACTAGAAATGTGAGTGTTTCCAAAATACAAATATAATTCAGTTTGAAGCTGTTTCTCAAATGCAGAAAAATATGATTCCGAGGGTGAACAGAATCAGAAATCATTTTGAATGTTGATGCCATCAGCACAATTGATGCAGCAACATATGAGAAATAAAATACCATACAGTACAGAGTACTAACAGAATCCATTAATTCTGAATGATGATTCAGCAGGGAGTTATTCACAACAACGGTGCTTGAGGAAGAAGGAGGATTGCTTACTTGGAGCAGTCCCAATTCTACAGTTTTGTTCTGTCGATTTTCCAAACCTACCGTTCTTAGGAAGAGAAGTCTAGGTTGTAGGGATTAGTAATAAACACATTTTTATCAGGTTACAGCTTGTGTCCCATTTAAAATCGCCTCAAATGGAAAATAAATACCAGTTCATTTTGTGTGATTTGAATTCCTGTGAATCCGTTGGGCAGAGACTTTCTTTGCAAGAAGAAAATTGAGTGGTTTATTGCGCAAGGATGGTGGCTGAATAGAGCACAAGATGGGGATTCAGTGATTAAACTAAATTTACAAGAGACTAGAGTTCAGATATTCTTGGCATTAACAAAAGGAGACCTTCCTCTGAATTTAAGACACATTGACAAAGATGAGGTTTGGAATTTCTTTGGAAAAGAGTTTAGATTGATTAGAAGTGCTGAACCAGTTAAAATAAAAGTGAGACCAGATGCAATTTCCCCTACAACTAAATGGTATAGAAATTTGAAAGAAGCAGAAAAAGAAATGAAGCCGGTGATTGAAAAAATAATTGAGCAGGAAATCATTGTAAGTTAGTCCTTGTAATTCTCCAGTAATGGAGAAAAAGAAACGGAAAATGGAGAGTTGTTCTGTACCTGCGAAACATAAACAGAATTGCCTTCCCATGTTTTCCTGTTGTATTAAATTCAGTAGTAATTTTGTCACAGATCCATTCCTATGCAGAATGATAAATAGGCATTCTTCTCAAATTCTCTGCACTAGGAAAGCTATTTCCTCTTTCCATTTCAATTACAAAATAAAGTTGTGGAATGGTGTAGGATTCTACAAGGTTATACAGAAACCCATGAAATCTTTAGTCAATTCCTGAAAATGATCTAGATAAAATGAGTTTGCCTTGCATCTCAGCATTAGTGCAATATATAGGTGAATTGTTGGTCACATCTAAAATGAAAAAAGACTGTGGGGGTCATTCTGACCCCGGCGGTCTAAGACCGCCGGGGCCAGGGTCGGCGGGAGCACCGCCGACAGGCCGGCGGTGCCCCGCAGGGCATTCTGACCGCGGCTCTTCGGCCGCAGTCAGAAGAGGCAAACCGGCGGTCTCCCACCGGTTTACCGCTGCCCTTTGAATCCCCCATGGCGGCGCAGCTTGCTGCGCCGCCATGGGGGATTCTGACACCCCCTACCGCCATCCTGTTCCTGGCGGTTCGCCCGCCAGGAACAGGATGGCGGTAGGGGGTGCCGCGGGGCCCCCGTAAGAGGGCCCCGCAAAGTATTTCAGTGTCTGCTAAGCAGACACTGAAATACGCGACGGGTGCAAACTGCACCCGTCGCACCCCTGCAACTCCGCCGGCTCAATTCTGAGCCGGCGTCCTCGTTGCAGGGGCATTTCCTCTGGGCCCGCGGGCGCTCTTTTGGAGAGCGCCCGCCGGCCCAGAGGAAATGTCTAAATGGCCGCCGCGGTCTTTTGACCGCGGTGCGGTCATTCAGCGGCGGTAGCTACATTAGAATCAGGTCCTGTTTCTGTAAGCATGATACTATTACCCTATTAAATCATTTAGCTGACCGTGGACATAAGGTCTCACTAACAAAAATGCAATACTGTAAAAGGGAAGTACTCTATCTTGGACACAATATTGAAAAGAGTGTGAGGAAAGTCTCAAAAGAAAGTGTTTCTGCAGTTTTGAAAATTAGACCACCAATCACACAGAGGGAGGTTTGGATGTTTCCTGCAATTGTTTGCTATTGTCCTCAGTGGATGTCAAACATTATTTTTGATTGCTAAGCCTTTAGTAAAGCAGACTCACAGTGACTTGCAAGGTCCAGTACCATTTGAAAAAATTGTTTTGAAGCATTTAAAGAGTTAATAAAAAATCTGTGTACAAGCACTTGGAATGCCTGACTATAATCTAACTTTGTTTTTGTTTGGTAATGAAATAGGTGGTGTGCACTGTCAATCCTTATACAGAGGCATGGTGAGTTGATGAGGCTAGTGGCGTATTTGTCAGCAAGATTGGATCCAGTAGTTGTAAGTCTTCTAGGATGTTTAATATTGTTTTCAGCTCTTTCTGTGGCCATTGAGCAAAATGAAGGTATGTTGATGGCTCATACTTTTGAGTTTGTTGACACAAATGAGAACTCAGCTTATAACAAACAGTAGGCTGACTGGTTGTGAGCAAGTCATCCTTGCAGCAGAGAATATGTCTCTTAAGAAGGTGTTTTCTTTGAATCCGAGAGCTCTTTAGGATAAAGTCCTACATGTTAAGAAAAACAAAAAAGAGAAATCGGGCTGCAAGAAGAATATCTGGGTGTGTTTGTTAATGCTGAAAATAAGTGCATTCTTCCAAATGCAATATTGTATCAAATGGGTAAATATTTGCAGGTCAGTCACATGTAGGTAGAGGCAGCATGATACGTGAGTTTAGAAAATTATTGGAAAATACAGGATTCAGAAATGTAGCTGAAGATATAGGTCTGTGGTGTCTGGCATGTCATAGAAACAAAGAGGGAAAGATGACATTAACAGTGATGACTCATATCTGCTAAGCAGATGACCCATTTACAAGACTCAAAGCAGACTTTGTAGAGATGCCAGCATACAATTGCTTAGAATACATCTTTGCCATTATTTGCTTCTTTTCTAAATGAGACAAGAGCTACCACATCCTGAGATCAGATAGCCTTATAGTTGCCAAACATTTGTTAAGGGAATTCATACCCAGATTTGGAATACCAACTTCTGTTGAGATAGATCATGGTACTCATTTTAAAAATGAAGTTTTGCAAATAATTTGCCCAGCATTCTAAATAAATCTATAGTTCCATTGTAGTTATTGTCCTCAATCTTTAGGTGTGGTGGAGAAAGCTAATGGCACTCTTAAGATCTAAATAGCTAAAGTGTGTGCTTAAACTGGTTTGAAAAGGCCTGACACTCGTTCTCTTATTTTGATGAGCATGAAAAGTACTTGGGACAGAAAGACTGGCTTAACCCTCCATGAGGCGATCATGGAAGACATATGAAACTTGCTTACATTCCTTCCACTGCATTAGTTTAGATTGTGCTAGATTACTGCAAAAGTCTGACTGATGTGGTGAAACCTGTTTCTCATCAGGTGAATGTGGCAGCAAAATGACATCACCTATCAAGTTTGAATCCCGGTGAGTGGATAGTGGCCCGTAAGCATGTCAGGAAAAACTGGCTAGAAGAGAGTTTGTGTGGACCTCATCAAGTGATCCTAATGACCAGTACTGCGGTGAAGTGTGCTCGAGTACCTCAGTGAATCCATATTGCACATACAAAAACATTGAGAGCAGCTGAAGAAGTATTATTGTTGATCTAATGAGGATTTACCTTAAAAAAATAAAGATGAGAGGCATCTGGCAAAACAGGAAGCGGTTTGTTTAATTAAACATTACAGCTTGGAGAGCAGTTACAGAATGGAGGTCTGAGGTCTCTTTCATAGCACATTGAAATGAAGAAAAATTTATACATTTCTGTGGGTGCATTAAAGTCATAAAAACATTCAATCTCTGGTAAAAAATGCAAACAGTTGACAAGAGTTGTAAATACAATTCCAGGTACAGAATGCAGGTGAGCCTCAACCTGACATGGACACTATGGCCCTCATTACAACTTTGGCGGTCTACGGGCAAGACTGCAGTGGTGGCAGCTGCCAAAAGATCACCAGTGTTGGCGGTATTCCACCTGCCTGATTAAGAGTCCACAAAGTATTCCGCCCAAAAACATCCATGAATCCATCACTGCAAGGACATAGGAGGGCGGGAAAGAGGCGGTTGCACCACCTGCACCGGCACTCAGACAATTTTCCACCCACCAGATTAGGACCCACAAATCAGCACAGCAGTCCTTCCATGGCGGAAAACCATTGGTGGTCCGAACTGCTGCGCTCAGAACACACTCCTGTCAGAACACAACACCACATTGGACAGTTCGAATACCCCACACCGGACACACATCCACACACCACGCACACCTACTCACAGCACTATATAATACCCCCCCACACAACCTACAATCCTTTCGGCACCAAACAAATTACACAGACCACGAGAAGCCACAATTTAAACATATAGCTGTCAACATCAGGACAGTGCTTGCTATAGGGGCGACGTAATGCAAAAAGCCAATCCGTATATAATGTAATAATTCATGTTAATGCAGTATGTTAACCTTTTTCATTGCAGAGATTCATATTGAAACGTCATTAATGCTGTTTGCAATGTACTGCTCATTTTCAAGACTTTGCTGCAGGGTTACAGGTTGTGGTTAGGGTGTGGTCCCTATTCTAAGCCTGTCTAGAAACCTCTCCTGCAGCCTGGCTGGGTGTGGCACATGGGCGGGGCCTGGCTCTATTATTTAAGGGAGCCAACCCAGTTCCACGTGCTCACTATTCAGAGGTCCCGGTGCAGAGCAGCAGCATTTTCCTGAGCTCCTGTTCCGGAGGCCTACCTAGGATTTCCAGGCCCTGTCTTCATTTCCTTGGTGATCTTTAAGCAGGGTGGTAAGGCGGAGGTTGGGTTAGGCCCCCGACTACGTTTTCAGAAATACTTGAGTTTTGGGCCTTTGGGTTAAATTACGTGTGCAATGGTTTTCTTGGCATTTAACTCTTGCAGTTCGGATCGGCAGTGTGCACGATCGTATCTTGGCATTTAAACCTTGATGGTTGAATCAGCAGCAGTGTGCACGATTCATTCTTGGCATGTAACTCTTACCATTAGGATCGGCAGTGTGCGCAATCTTATCTTGGCATTTAAATCTTGATGGTTGAATCGGCAACAGAGTGCATGATTAATTCTTGGCCTGTAACTCTTACAGTTTGGATCGGCAGTGTGCGTGATTGCATTTTGGCATTTAATCCTTGATAGTTCAATCGGCAGCAGAGTGCACGATTCATTCTTGGCTTGTAACTCTTACAGTTCAGATCGGCAGTGTGCGTGATCGTATTTTGGCATTTAAACCTCGACGGTCGAATCGGCAGCAGAGTGCACAATTCATTTTTGGCCTATAACTCTTACAGCTCGGATCGGCACTGTGCGCGATCGTATCCTGGCATTTAAACCTTGATGGCTGAATCAGCAGCAGTGTGCACGATTCATCCTTGGCATTTAACTCTTGTAGTTCAGATTGGCAGTGTGTGCGATCATGTTTTGACATTTGAACCTTGATGGTCGAATCGGCATCAGTGTGCGCGATTCATTCTTGGCAATTAAAACTTGCAACTCAGATCGGCCCCTTGGGGGCAGATCTTCCTATTTTTGCAAGGCCCATTATAATGATGTAACATGGCTCCATGCCAGAACACTGGGCATGGAACCAGCTTGTTCTGAGGTTCTGTCATGCAGGGTTCTCTGCATGACAGTTGATATGCTGGCTGTTGGTTGAGGCTGTAATAAATACCTCCTACCACATATCTTCATCTGGTGTGGACTCACTTTATTACACCCATCTGCCCCCAAGGGGGGGCAGAAAGCCCACCAGACACCAGGGAAGATTTTTTTTTTTTTTAAAGGGGGTGGGGTTATGGACATACCCCCACCCCAAATAAATGGGGACAAAGTTGTTCTGCCCACTGGTGGGCAGATGGGCAATTACCCCCGATCCACTCCCTAGGTGCGAGCAGAAAGCTCACTAGATGCCACTGAATTAAAAAAAATAGTGGGGTGGTGGCTACCAACCACTATGGGAATGGTTATGCCCCCACACCAACTGAAGGGGGTAACAGCTCTCCCCCTGCACACTAAAAGATCTTATTCCAATGGCAAGAAAGAGGACATTTGATTATTTTGGGTTTTGATTTTACATTTGGGCCATGAGAGCTTGGCTAACTCTCACAATTGCCCCACTTGGAATGGTGAGGGCTGCACTTTTTGGACTTTTGGACTCTGCATCTAGAAAAATCTTGGAGACCTAGACACATCTGAAAACTAAACATCTCAGTGAGTCCAGGGTGGTGTGCTTCACATGTACCCCGCACCATTTTCTTACCCACAATGCCCTGCAAATCTCCAACTTTGCTTAAAATCACACATTTTTGTGATGGAACCTTTCGGAATCTGCCGGCCTCCACACAATTCCTACCACCCAGCATTGTTGCATCCATAACGATAAAAATTCTGCCCAACTTGTCAGCCTTGGAACGTTTTATTCTAAACTGCCCTTTTGGACCCGCTTTGGTTCATCCTCAGTTTCAACATGTTTTAGC
Organism: Pleurodeles waltl; assembly: GCF_031143425.1. Taxonomy (NCBI): domain Eukaryota; kingdom Metazoa; phylum Chordata; class Amphibia; order Caudata; family Salamandridae; genus Pleurodeles; species Pleurodeles waltl. The sequence continues at coordinate 769,300,188 of NC_090437.1, forward strand.
TCTTCCCTGTCACAGCCACTTGGCCCACCCACATAAGTGAGGTATCATTTTTATCAGGAGACTGAGGGGAAAGTTGGGTGGTAGGAAATTTGTGCCGGTGTAGTGATCCCACAGAGAAATGTGTGGAGAATGTTTTTTTTTAGTTAAATTTGAGGTTTCTGGGTAAGAAAACACTGGGGGGGTCTGATCCACGCAAGTCACACCTCCCTGGACTCCCTCGGGTGTCTAGTTTAAAAAAAAGTCTGGGTTTGGTAGGTTTCCCTAAATGGTTGATCAGCCTAGGACCAAAAATGCAGGTGCCCCCCCTGCAAAAACAGGTAGTTTTGTAATTGATAATTTTGATGTGTCCACATGGTGTTTTGGGGCACTTCCTGTCGTGAGCACTAGGCCTACCCACACAAGTGGGGTACCATTTTTATTGGGAGATGTGGGAGAATGCTGGGTAGAAGAAAGTCTGTGGCTCCACTCAGATTCCAGAACTTTGCAGTGCTGAAATGTTAGGAAAAAGTGGGTTTTTTTTTGCCTAATTTTGGGGTTTGCAAAGGATTCTGGGTAACAGGACCTGGTGAGAGCCCCACAAGTCACCCCCATCCTGGATTCCCCTAAAAAAAGCATAGGTTTGGTAGGTTTTCCTAGGTGCCGGATGACATAGAGGCCAAAATCCACAGCTAGGCACTTTGCAAAAAACAGGTCAGTTTTCATAAGAAAAATTTAATGCGTCCATGTTGTGTTTTGGGGGCATTTCCTGTCACTAACACTAGATCTACCCACACAAGTGAGGTATCATTTTCTATCGGGAGACACCTGGGGGCTGGGTGGAAGGAAATTTGTGGCTCCTCTCAGATTCCATAACTTTCTATCACCGAAATGTGAGGAAAAAGTGTATTTTCTTGCCAAATTTTGAGGTTTGCAAAGGATTCTGGGTAAAAGAACCTGTTGAAAGCGCCACAAGTTACCCCCTCCTGGATTTCCCTAGGTGTCTAGTTTTAAAAAATGCACAGGTTTTGTAGGTTTTTCTAGGCGCCGGCTGAGCTAGAGACCATAATCCACAGCTAGGGACTTTCCAAAAAACATGTCACTTTTTATTGTAAAAAATGTATGTGTCAATGTTGTGTTTTGGGGCATTTTCTGTCGTGGACACTAGGCCTACCAACACAAGTGAGGTGCCATTTTTATCGGGAGACTCAGGGGAATGGTGGGTGGAAGGAAATTTGTGGGTGCTCTCAGATTCCAGAACTTTCTATCACCAAAATGTGAGGAAAAGTGTTTTTTGCCATATTTTGAGGTTTGCAAAAGATTTTGGGTAACTGAACTTGGTGAGAGCCCTACAAGTTACCCCATTCTGAATTTCCCTAGGTGTGTAGATTATAAAAATGTATAGGGTTGCTAAGTTTCCCCAAGTGCTGGTTGAGCTAGACGCCAAAATCCATAGCTAGGCACTTTGCAAAAAACTGATCAGTTTTCTTTGGGAAAATGTGACAGGTCCACATTGTGTTTTGGGGCATTTCCTGCCACGGGCACTAGGCCTACCCATACAAGTGAGGTACCATTTTTAGCAAAACACTTGGTGAAATGCTGGGTGGAAGGAAGTGCTCCTCTCAGATTCCAGATCTTTGCATCACCGGAGTGTGAGGGAAAAGTTCTTTTTGCCAAAGTTTGAAGTTTGCAAAGGATTTTGGGTAGCAGAACCTGGTGAGAGCCCCACAAGTTAGCCCATCCTGGATTCCCCTAGGTGTCTACTTTTCAGAAATGTCCAAGTTTGCTAGGTTTTCATAGGTGCCGGATGAGCTAGAGGCCAAAATCCAAAGCTAACCACTTTGCTAAAAACAGGTCAGATTTCTTTGGGAAAATGTGATGTGTCCATGTTGTGTTTTTGGGCATTTCCTATTGCGGGTACTAGGCCTACCCACACAAGTGAGGTACCATTTCTATTGGGAAACCTGTGGGAATGCTGGGTGAAAGGAAATTTGGAGTTCCTCTCAGATTTCAGAACTTTCTATCATCGAAATTTTAGGAAAAAGTGTTTTTTTGCCTACTTTTGAGGATTGGAAAGGATTCTGGGTAACAGGACCTGGTGAGAGTGCCACAAGTTACCCCATCCTGGGTTCCGGTAGTATGTGTCTAGCTTTAAAAAAACACACAGGTTTGGTAGGATTTCCTAAGTGCTGGCTGAGCTAGAGACCAAAATCCAGAGATAGGCACTTTACAAAAAACAGGTCAGATTTCTTTGGGAAAATGTGATGTGTCCATGTTGTGTTTTGGGGCATTTCCTGTCGCAGGTACTAGGCCTAACCACACAAGTGAGGTACCATTTTTATTGGTAAGCTTGGAGAAATGCTGGGTGGAAGGAAGTTTGTGGCTCCTCTCAGATTCCAAAACTTTCTATCACCGCAATGTGAGGAAAGCTGTTTTTTTTGGCCTAATTTTGAGGTTTGCAAAGGATTCTGGGTAACAGGACCTGGTGAGAGCCCCACAAGTCACCCCCATCCTAAATTCCCCTAGGTGTCCAGTTTTAAAAAATGCACAGGTTTCGTAGGTTTCCCTAGGTGCTGGCTGAGCTAGAGACCAAAATCCACAGCTAGGCACTTTCCAAAAAACACATCAGATTTCAATGTAAAAATGTGATGTGTCCATGTTGCGTTTCCTGTTGCAGGCATTAGGCATTTTATTGTGAGACATGGTGGAACTCACAGAATAGAAGAACAAGTGTTGTTGCCCCTTGTCCTTCTCTACATTTTTTTCCGTCCAAAAGTAAGACAGTGTGTAAAAAAGACGCCTATTTGAGAAATGCCCTGTAATTCACATGCTAGTAGGGGGACTGCAGAATTCAGAGATGTGGAAATAACCACTGCTTCTCAGCACCTTATCTTGTGCTCATTTTGGAAGTACAAAGGTTTTCTTGATACCTATTTTTCACTCTTTATAGTTCACCAAATGAATTGCTGTATACTCTGTATACAATAAAAACCCATTCCAAAGTGCAGTTCGTTTATTGGCTCTGGGTGCCTAGGGTTCTTGATGAACCTACAAACACTATATATCCCCATCACCAGATGGATCCAGCAGACATAACAGTATATTGCTTTAAAAAATCTGCCATAGCTGTAAAAAGTTATATAAGAAAACGTGGACATAAATGCCTCTTTTTTACTTAAATTTCAATATTTGTTTATTTTAGCTGTTACTTTCTGTAGTAAAACCTTGAGGAATCTAAACCAATGACCCCTTGATGAATTCAGAATGTTGTCTACTTTTCAGAAATGTTTAGCTGTCCGGGATCCAGCATTTGTTTCACACTCATTTCTGTCACTAACTGGAGGAAGGCTGAAAGCACAAAAAATAGTAAAAATGGGATATGTCCCAGTAAAATGCCAAAATTGTATTGAAAAATGTGGTTTTCTTTTTCAAGTCTGCCTGTTCCTGAAAGCTGGGTAGATGGTGATTTTAGCACCGCAAACTCATTGTTGTTGCCATTTTCAGGAAAGAAAACACATTCTTTCTTCTGCAGCACATTTTCCCAATTTTTTTGAAAAAAATGAAATTTTAGCTATATTTTGGCTAATTTCTTGGTCTCCTCCAAGGGAACCCACAAACTCTGGATACCTCTAGAATCCTTAGGAAAAATTGGATGCAAATTTGGTGTGGGTAGCTTATGTGGACAAAACGTTATAAGTGCCTAAGCATGAACTATCCCAAATAGCCAAAAAAAGGCTCAGCACCTGAGGGGGAAAAGTCTTGGCAGCGAAGGGGCTAATTAATCCAATATCAACAGTAGAAACAACTACTGAATCAGTCACAGAATCACAAGCAAAAGGTGAAGTTCAAGACCAAACTCACATTTAGAGTGTGGATTGAAGGGGTTATTATGAAACTGGTGAAGAGAACATTGAACATAAACTTGTAAAGTTTCAGGTCAGTAAAAGCTCTGATGAAGAATCTGAAAAAGCAAAAGTCCAGTTTCAAAGCAAAGGTCAGAGTGAAGAGTTGTCACTGTGTAAGAGCCAAAAATATGAGTGCCAACCAGAAGAAGTAGTCTCTGATTCAATCAATGAGAATTTGCAGTTGAATATCAGAGTTACCCGAACCACATTGGAAAAAACAGTTTGCAGTAAATTCCGCAGGCAACGCTGATCAGAGCTCAAGAACATTTACAAGTTAAAATTCTTCAGTGAGTGAAGAAACCATGACAAAGAATGTTGGTGAACAAAGACAAGCTGAAGGAGGTACTGAGAGAAAAAGAACGTGTAAAGAAAACATTGTGAATTAAGAAAACTTTTGAAACAATAAGACTCTGAAACTAGTGGAAGTGAATCAAGTGTTGCTAAAAGGTCAGCAAGGAGAAGAGTTCCAAATAGAAAATATGCTTCACCTGAATGGGTATATCTAGCTACAATGTCAGAAAATGAATCAGAGCTACAGAGTTACAATTTGGTGAATCAATATAAGTACACATCCGAAGATGAATACGAGAGTGGAAAAGAGACAGAAGAATCACCTTAAAATAACAAATGACCAGATGTAGTAAACTAAAATTTTGCGACTTGCAAATTGCGAGTCTTACTGACTCACAATTTGCAACTCGCAAAATGGGATGCAGAAAGGTGTCTCAGTCACCTTCTGCGACTCGCTATGGGGTCGCAAAGACCCACCTCATCAATATTCATGAGGTGGGTCGCAGTTTGCGACCCCATAGCGAGTCCCTGCACTCACAGGGATGGTGGCCTGCTGTAGTCAGCAGACCTCCATGTCTGTGACTGCTTTTTCAATAAAGCATTTTTTTTTTTCATTTTGCAGCCCGTTTTCCTTAAAGGAAAACGAGTTGCAAAATGAAAAAAATTACGAAACCATTTGGTTTCGTTTTTTTCGTCATTCACAAAGGGGAAGGGGGTCCCATGGGGACCCCTTCCCTTTTGCGAATGAGTTACCACCAGTGTGACACTGGTGGTAACTGCGAGTTGGTTTGCGACCGCATTCGCGGTCACAAAGCAACTCAGCATGGCGATGCGGTCGCAAATAGGAAGGGAACACCCCTTCCTATTTGCGAGTCGCATCCCCAAATTGCGAGTCGGTACCGACTCGCAATTTGAGGATGAGCATCGCGTTCGGCCTTTTCATTGCCGCAAACTGCGTTTTTCGCAGTTTGCGACATGCAAAAGGCTTCGTACATCTGGCCCAAAGAGTCTTTTGAGATGAATGGACAAAGTTAGACAAGAAACAGTTGTAGAACAAGACAAAAGCCTTAAAATCTGAAGATTGAAGTGAACGTTTGAGGAAAGAATCAAATATAAAATTATTTGGAATTTTTGTTTCATCATCATCATTTAACTTTATTTCGGTAAATAAAAACATACCTTAAAAGTACAGTACAAGCATAACAAATTTGTATTTTTTATTTTTAAGATTGGTAAAACACTAAAAATATAAGCACATTAAAGAATTTAAGAAGATAAAAGGAAGTTAAAAAGCAAACAGAGTAATCAAAATATATATCTCCTAAAAATGGAATGTATCACTCAACAAGGGCCCTATTCCCTGCGCCCATAGATGTTCGATAATACAGTAAGACAATGTCTTTATACTAAAAAGTTAGTACTAAAATCAGACATCAACAGTCAATAAATATGCATACATAAGTCTAAAAATTAGCTACCCAGTCTTATTCTTTAGAATTGCTAATCTAAGGCACCAGATTGATTCGAGAAATTTTCCCACTGGTAAAACTACCTGGACAGATGGATCAGATTTTAAAATTCTCTCAACATGAAGATAGGACCTGGCGCCTATAGATTTGCAAAGCGGAATGATCCAAAGAGCTATTTGTTTGTGATATGCATGGCAATGAAAGAGAACATGTGAAATGGACTCTTCACGTTGACAACCCATCGGACAAAACTTGGATCTATTGGAGGGACAAAGCCATTTGTACGTTAAGGAGCACAGAGGGAGGGACCATATTCTGAATCTAACAAAAAGAGCTCGCTCAAATGGGGATAGTGCTATATCCATGAAAGGCTCAAATTCGTAATGGCATTTGATTGACAAATAACTATCGGACATAGACAGCGGGTCAATCTTAGTAAATTGCACAATCTGAACGTTATGCCAAAAAGCATCCTTCAGTAACTGCACAGCATTTTTAGGAATGGAAAATGGGTCTAACCAATAGGACCCTAGACCTAGATGGATTAAGGACTCTTTGACATAGGCACAACATTTCGTTTTGCTGATAGTGTTACTGCCCACCAGTTTGAGAAGCCCACAGCGAAATGGAGAAAGGGCGTCTGTTGACCAAAGCCGGATCCAATATAGCAAGGGCCTTAAGGCAGCAATCTGCGAGATAGAAAAAAGATTTAAATCCATATGGATGGGCAGAGATGGAGTACTGGAGGGAACTTTTAACGACAGTTTCAAAAATTGATTTTCCGCCTTGCCAAATCCACCAGGTTACAATGGCCCCAAAGTTCAGCACCATATAGGGCCCCCCCCGAGCTTGAGATTTGTATATTTCAAGGGCGGGAGACATTGCAAATTTGGGAGATCTAGAAGCAAATCTTACGATGCCACCCGCCCTTTGCTTCAGGCACAATAACGATTGCGGTGTGCATCCCAAATGCGTGAGTCTTCCAATTTGATACCTAAATAGTCGAAAGTGCCCACTCTTTCCAGGGAGCGCCATCTAGGTATACCAGCCTCTTCATTTTGCACCTATTGTCCCCAAAGACCATATATTTAGTTTTTGCTGAGTTGATTTCCAACCCATGGTCCTTGCAAAACACCAAAAATCAGGAAAGCAATCTGGAGAGGCCCATGGCAGTTTGTGAGAGTAACAGAGTGTCATCTGCGAACAGAAGACAGGGGAACTTCTGCCCACCCAAAATCGGGGCATCGCCATAGCAATCTAAAAGGTAAGGGATACATGCATTAATAAACAACAAAAATAGGGTAGGCGCAAGAACGCACCCCTGCCTCACACCTCGTGCTGTAGGAAAAGCTGGGGTCAGGTCGCCAGCCGAACCCCAGCGAACGCTGGCATAGTTATCAGAATAAAGATCTTTGATGATATTAATCATAGAAACCGGAACTTCAATATTGCTCAAGACCTCCCAAAGCTTAACACGCGGGACAAGGTCAAACGCAGATTTCAAATCAACAAAGGCCACAAATAAATGGCCTTTGTCTGCATCTACGATCTTCCACTTGATGGTAGTAAATCGGAAGACCTGATCGATGGTACTAACCTTGTCCCGAAATCCAGCCTGGAGATGACTTAAAACCTGATTTTTTGTTATCCAGTATTTTAATCTGGATAACAACTGGAAGGAGAATATTTTTTGCAAGTTGTCTAATAGACTAATCGGTCTATAGTTCCCAGGGGAACTCTTATCTCCTTTTTTGTAAATGGGGACGATAATAGCCACCTTCCACGAGTCTGGGTAAGATTGAGTTGTCAAAGCAATGTTCGATAACCTATTGATGTACCTGCTCCAAACGGATAAGTCTGATTTATACAAGTCCGATGGAACACCGTCTGAGCCAGGAGCCTTCCCTGTTCTTTGGGCACAAATTGCCAGCTCTGTTTCCTTTAGGGTAAAGGGCGACACAAGAGGGAGACACAATAGAGAATCAGTAGGAGTGTTGTTCAAATCGGGGCAGGACCCATAGAGTACCCGAAAGTGGGAGAGCCAAGTTTCTGCATCAATGTGCCATTCAGGAAAAGATGAAAGGGCGGGGTCTCTACGTGAGACCAAGGTCCAGAAAAGTTTGGGATCACGAGCACAAGCCGCCTCCGCAAGACACTCCCATAAATGTTCCTCATATTTAAGTTTAGATGACTTGCAGGTAGAAGCATAGTTTCTTCTCGCATGTATAATGGCGTGCCGGCTCTTTAGCTTTAAAGCTTTGGACAAAAGGCTCTTGGCCTCCCGACACTCCTTATCAAACCACTTACAGTAAGGCAAAAAATAATTGTTTTGGGTTGAAGGAGGTTTAGTAAAAAGCTCCTTAAGATCCGCAAAAAGAGCCACATGGGAGGACATAACTTCTGAGGGAGATAGGACAGTAAGGTCATCAAAGAGCTGGTGGCAGGAAACTAAGGCGCGGAGCTTATCATTAAGCAGATTGGATTTTGAAAACGAAGACCATCTCACCACGCGCCTATTGCTGGATAATTCCAGCCAGTCATTGGGAACATCCGAAACATGAGGTGGAGTGAGCCCTCTAAAAAGAGTTGCATTATATTCAATTTGTAAAGGAGCATGATCACTAGTGCACCGAGAACCCACCTCTACATTGATTATAAAATGCCAGACTCCCAGATCAAAAATAACGTAATCCAGAGTACTACTATAGTGGCCTTTGAAAAAGGTAGGTCTGACAAGATTGTCATTTGAAAATCGACCATTTCCAAAACGAAGGCCGTATGTTACTACAAGGTCTATTATCTGCAACACCCTAAGGGGAGGAGTACATAACACTGGTTGGGTTAAAAGCGGGGGAGATTCCATACTTCATCTTCAGCCTGGATAGACTCGGCAAAAGCTGAGTCGAATTCAATTTGGGCGTTAAAATCACCTGAAATAATAACACAGTATTTAAAATAAAGATCAGATAAAAGATTGTGCAACAGATGGATAGTATCAGACTGATGGTTAGAAGGGCCTGGTCTGTTATAAATATTAATGCATAACACCGGAGTACCTGATATAGGCCATATTGCTATTGCAAGAATGTCGCAAGAGTCGACAGCAATTTCCTTTACCATGCCCACCTCAGTCAGCCTGACCCAAGTACATAGACCCCCCAATCGCCCTTCCCCTAGAGGGCTGGATCGCCTTTTTAGTAAAACAACAATAGCCTTGCCTATACACACAATCCGTAGACCAAGTTTCATGAAACATACATATGGAAAAAGATTCAACATAAGCCCCCCAGTCCGGATCAGATAATTTGCTCTTGATGCCAGCCACATTCCAAGACAGTAATTTCCTTGATATAGTGCTGCAAACTGGCGTACAAGAGTCAACATCGGGAACTGAATTGGAAGTCCCATTGGTAATGCAAGATGAAGCCCTTGTAGTATTGGCACCCAAACCAAATGAAGAACTCGGAAGTGGCGCTACCCGGACATATGGAACGTTATGTTTGCAAAAATTAGGATGGCGTAGTCAATCCACATCTGATGTGTCCCCTGGGGTGACGGGGTCTCGTATGAAAGTACCTTTAATGTTGCAGACCAAAGCAGCCCCATCGCCGGGAAAAGGCAACGAGCCTGGGAGGACAGTTGAAACAGGAGAATTTCGAAGAATTGGGTTGACTCTAGGTGGACGAGAGGACGTAATCTTGTGACCCGTAACAGGCAAACTTTCTCTAAAAAATATATCAGAGTCTGTTCTTGAAAAGTTATGAGCTTCCATCTGCAAAATCCCCTTAACTAAAGAGGGGCTGGCGAGATGAAGTTTAATAATGTCCCGCCCACCAGGGCCCCGCACACGAGAAGCAAAAAGAATATCCAGGTGTAGACCTTCTTTTTTAATACATCTAAGTCACTCCTAAGGTAGGCCCTAGAGGCTCATAATGCAGGTTGCATTATATTTAAAGATTAGGACATGTGGTTTGAGATTTTATGTATCCTGGAAGTGAAAAAAAACCTAAATTAGTTTTCCACTACTGTGAGGCCTGTCTCTCCAATTGGTCAACATTGAGTTACCTCATTACATTTAAAAAGGGCTAACCTTTTATTGGAAGCAGACGGGGAATACCAAGTTTGAACTCAAATGAATTGTAATTTAAAATCTGCATTAATGGTAAACTAGGATTTTAAGTCACAATTCTGAAAAAGTAACTTTTAGAAAGTTGTCATTTTCTTGTCCTAACCATCTGGTGCCTGCTGTCAGTTACATGGGTCACATGGCTATGAATGGCTTAGCTGTTAGATTTTGTATGTTTCTCCAGGCAGTGAGACATAATGAGACCAAATGTTGTCAGAATGGGTCATTGACCGAGGATGGCTGAGAGCGGAACTATTTCCTGTCCTTCTTACACTTCAACAGACACACAGAAAGGAATCTGACACTAGCCTTTTATCACCCCAGACTTCCTGGAGCCTTGGCATGGGAAGGGTAGAACTTTCAAGAACCAGTCCAATATGGGGGAGTAGTGTACACTCCAAAGGCTAGCACCAGGTATAAATATTGAACCTCCTGGAGACCTCCTTACTCCTGTTCTGTGGACATTACAGATGAAGGACTGCCTTGCTCTCCAGAGAATTGCGCTGCTGCTTCAGGCATGCTTTGTTCCCCAGAGGACTACCCTGCTGCAACCAGAGGATTGCTCTGCTGCTTTAGGCCTGCCTTGTTCTCCAGAGAACTGCCCTGCTCCCTGACAAGGAAGACTGGACCTGCTCCCTTAATCCTAGGCTACCTGAATGACTCCAAGGATCAGTTGGCTGACCTCCTGTTCTCAGCTACAGGGACACAACAACCTCCAGAGGCTTCCCTGCAACTGCCCAGCTGACCTGCTGAAGCTGCCTGGATTTGCAACTGAACCTGTCTGAGCACTGCTGACCTCTGTTAATATGACACTCTGAGGCCCAACAGGTGCCTTCCCTGTCTTAGACCCTTGGCTGGCATCAGAGTGCTCTCTTCCTCAAGAACAGGAGAAATTCTGAAGATGTGGTCACTTTGTGACCACAAATGAGTCTGTTTGTGTCAAGAGGCTCCCATCCCTGCTAACTGCAAACGCCAATACCGTGGACCTGACTCTTCACGCTACAGCCCCCACCAGAAAAGACCGACAATGCTAAACCTGCACTTCGCATTATACCAACAACAGCCCATGAAGCTCCAGCAACAACCATCTGCATGCCTGACCAGATCTTCATGCTACAGTGACGACAGTCCATGACGCCAGGCCTGCTCTTCATGCTACAGTAACAAGGATCCCTTCCACTATCACTGCTCCTCGCCTCCTCGTCTTCGCACTGGACTTTGAGAAGGTAATTTTTTCAGCAAGACTAACGTGGTCCCCGTATCCAGCTCACTCCTCATCATGGTATGCCTGAAATTGTGACTTCCCCCTGATCTAGCATGACTAGATGACTGCGAGTGGCTCTTTCTGCTTTTCGGAACACAATGCTTCGCTAAAACTTTGAAATTGCATATCATCATAATCAGATCTTTATTTGTATGATTAATAAAAACCATTACACAGTTCTTTGATTCTGCATACTAAAAACATTGGAACAAGGCAAGCGTAAGAAATGCATACATATCATACATGTTAAAAACATACATATTTATGATATTAATATCAAAGCATGCAAGTCGGAGTGTACACATCCTGACATACACCTCACTAAATAGGTAGGTGGGCCCCCAAAGTGCATGAAGTAATTGTGTAAAGTGTTGTTTTGAGTCCTCACAAGTCACTTCTTATCTCAGTTTAATACAAATTAATACAAAATGAACATGTAAGTGGTCTGGGGGCCTCGGGGATTCACTGGAGTATTATTTGAATCTCTGGAGAAGCATAAAGGTTTATTATGACTAATTCCTTGCAAATCACAGGCACAGTTCATCGGCCTCACTAAATAGCCCAGTCCATAAAGTTCAGCCATGCACAAGCTCCTGATAGATGCATTAGTCAAGGTGAGCTGAGACTATTTAGTGTTCTCACAAACATCTGCACAAATTACAGCATGGGTGTTCAGCTACGAGACAGGCAATTACAGCAAGTCTGCAGGAGTTGATACCTAATATCAGAAACTGTGATTTTAAAATACCCTGTCTTTCTTTCAGGGATGTAGGTGATGTGCACATGTGTTTCTGTGCTGGAAAGGAAGAGCTTGCAAAGGTTATTCAGACTTTCTTTCTTTTGGCCAGGTAGACAGCACAAGGTCAGTGGCCCCCAAGCCTGTGTCTAATAAGTTGTTTTGCTATATGCCTTGACATACATATGTTTTTGCCTGATGCAAGTTTGATGTAGCTTCCTAGAACCGACCAGGTGTGCAAGCTTGAACCTGTTTTTTGTATGTCAGCTAGCCAAGATATCTGGTGTACTACTTTGGCAATTAACCTTTTGATATTAGCAAGGGAGTTGGGAGTTGCCCATAGACCTCGACCTGTAGTTTCTTAACTGATTGGTCCAGATAGTTCCAGGCCTTGAAGTAGCTAGCTGTTTTGGAGATTTCCATTCATAGTTGGTTCTCTAATGTGTCAGTACCCGCTGAGCTGAGTTTAAAACAGATTTTCAGGAAGGCGGCTTTTCTTTCAAGTACTTGACAATACAGGCCAAATTCAAGCTGGGTTTGCACAGGAGAGGCGTGTTTTTGTAGACGCAAGACTTTTTTGTAGGCGCTCATAACTAGTTTCTCCAGCAGGAGGGAACCACCTCTGTACATGACATCTGAGCCTAAAGCTAGGGTGCGCACTAGCTTGCCACACATCACCTTCATTAGAGGTTTAAGGGATGGGCAGTGGAGCTTTTTAAATAGCTTAAGGAAAGCATGTAACAGCATAGCTAATATGGCCTTTTTATGTGGTTGAAAAGATCCACAGTTGTCCATGATATCACCCAGACACTTTTAGTCCACAGAGTGCTGATGGCCAGAACATTTAGATGCCACCAGCCTAGTTGTTTTTGTTTCTTCCTACGATCATAATCCTTCTTTATGGAAGGTTGATAGTGAGCCCATTTTGAATTGTGTAGGAGTGGATTGAGTCCAAAAGCTGCTGGAGCCGCCTCTGGTCCTGGAGAGTAGAAGGGTATCATCTTCATAAAGGAGACAGCATACTGGTTTATCTCACAATTTGGGGGCATGGGCATCAATTCCCCCACGGGTCTATGGAGAGAACCAAGAGGAAACATTTAAAAAAAAAGAAGAGCAAGGACAAAGGCTTGTTTAAGCCCTGTTGTTGTATGTATTTCTTGTGGCAGGAATGTGCCACCACCCAGTTTCCCTTGAAGCCAGGTGTTTGAGTTCTGGTTCACAATACTTTTTAGCAGGTGGGGCAGAATTTTCCTTCCCGCAAGCTTCCGCCATAATAGCTTGCATGAAACTGAGTCAAATGCTGCTTTGAAGTCCAAAACACAAGAGTATAACGAGGATTTTATTTTTGATTGTTTTATCCACTAGTGATGACAATGCAAGAAGATTTGTTGTGGTTCCCAGCCCTTTTCTAAACACTGCTTGGTGGGGGGGATGATGTTATCTTTCTACGCTCATGTCTCCAAATCCCCTAGTAGCAGCCTGGCTTAGTGTTTCTATGTTCTGAGGGGTTCTGTCCTTGTACACGGATTGAATTAGCACCCCTGACCAAGAATCAGAAATTTGTTCTGTGGTAATGCAGTGGTTGATGACTGAATAATGGGCTAATTAAAGAGACACTGTTCCAACATTTCTTTGAACAGTTGTTGCAGCAGGTCATTTGTTCTTTGGACACCTTCACATCGGCCCGGGTGACAACATCAGGAACCTGATTTGATGGGCACTTTTCTCAACCCCAGCTGATCTGGCTGCTAAATACTCAGCAACTTGTGTGGTTGGATGGGACATTTCTGCAGAGGTTACATGTCAGTAATCCACACAGATGTGGGAATTTTTAAAAACAACTGCATACATGGTTTGAGCCATGGTGATATAATCCTCCCATTGGTGTGAGGTGATGTTTGAGGAGTTTGCCACTGGAAGGACTTGTCGGCAACTGTTCACAATCTCCCAAAATGTTTTCACGTTTCTAGATTTGCTTGCAAAGAGGAGGGTCGCACAAAAATTGTCATGGCACAGCATTGAGTGCCCATATTTTATTTTTGTGAAGCTTCCCGGTGGCTGCAATTCTTTTCTGCAGCTCAAGATCAGTTTGGTTGCTTCTAAGGGTTCTGAACAGTTTGAGTACATGAGTTGGCAGCCTACAGTAATTTTCTTTTCTAGTACTGTCACGTAGACTCTCATTATTCTAATGAGACTACTGGATTTTGAGTGGCAGAATAGCCTGTGGTGTGGGAGACTGAGTCTGACCCACTACAGGTGACACCCGTCACTCCAATCTGTGTTTTGCTCCGGCTAACTAACAGTGCCTCATCTCTACCCAAAGGCAGGGAGGATTGGGCAGCCGAGCGCATGACATAACTGGTTTCTCAGGGAAGCCGTGGTCACTCAGGTCTCGTCCGTTTCTCTCAGTTATATTAGTCTCATATACACAATGACAAACAGAGGCAGTATATATTTCAATAATGCTTTAATGAAGTGACTGCATTTTAGATAGAAAAGCGTGGACTGCAATAAGCAGGACGATACAGCATGACAAGATTAAAATTGTGACAAGGAGAGTAAAACATAGAAATAATGCTACCATATTGTCACTAGAGTCAAAAGACTAATTCCTACCTTGGCTATAATAGAGCACGGCGTGTTAAGCTCTAATTCTGCCCTTCAGGTTCCCCTGGGAAGACATTATCCCCCCTACTTGAGCAAAGGCCTGAAGTCTGCAAAAACAGCTATAGCGAAGCATTTGGCAATCAGCATACAGTCGCGGTTCTCTGGCTGGAGTCTCCCTCTAACGTGTAAGGGAAAGGGAAGTGATTTTATATTAACAGCTGATGTTCTGAGAAAATGACCCTACGTAAGGAAATGTGTTTTATATGAATGTCAGAGACAAACCATTATACCATGTTCACCGGCAACCTATCTTACTGCAGCCTTGGAAGAAGCACAGAGTGAGCAAGAATGTCTTGTTTGAGAACAGAGTGCTGGCCTAGGCAAAAACATTTAGAGAGAAGTAAAACAAGACCGTGAAAGTGGCTATTGTAACAACTGTACACAACAGTACAAGCTTGACGCTCTTTGTGACTGGGAGGGAAACTCTTCATGTTTTTTGCTACTAGTTTCTACTTGGTGCTTGGCCTCAGACCTCTTGATGCCAGATTTTCCATGAATTGTCGGTAATGCTCTGCAAAAACCTTTGCCGGGACTCTTTTTCCATTTCAATCTCTTGTGGTTAGTGATTGGTGTTATAGAGCCAAATTCAAGGCTTTTGGTTCACAGCAGGCAGTTACTTTTTAGTTGCTTGTCAAATTTGTGGGTTATGACTTCTTTCTGGGTGAGCGTTGATCCTACAGTACTCAAGGTATCCAAACAGTGGGAGACTATTAAAGGTGTAGTCTATAATTGAGCATGAGTGCGAGGAGGTGTATGTTGTTGCTGGCAGCTGATCCTCACTTGTTCTTCCATTTATTGTTCTAAGGCCAGCGTAAAGACGCACGCTTAGACGTTTTCCAGCAGAACCATCACATCTCTTGGCAGTGGGGATCACTTGATGGGGAATGCACCGGAGATTGTCTTGCAGCAGTGTAGTCTTCTGTCCTTGGAAGGTTATCAATCAGTTTGAGTTGAAGTCACCGAATAGGATCACGTGAACCCCACAGTGAGTCAGACTTAGATCTGTTATTAGAGATTTCAGCTTAGGTATGAGGTCCTGTTTGGAGTGAGCGTGTGGAAGAATGAAAATATTTATTAATATAAGGGAAGCCTTGAGGTCACTCTCCCAGTTGTGTAGTACAGCCATGATTCGTGGTTCGTGAAAGTTGATTTCCTTTGTGGCAACATCCAAGTCTGAGGTGATGAAAATAAATGAGATGATGTAAAGGCTGCCCTCTGGTCTGCTTTTTTTATTTGTTTTGGTTCGTGCTGAACAGATCTCCAAGTACCCAATCAAGAGAATTGAGTCTGTACTCCATGTTTGCTGGAGCATGATTACATTAAATCTTTGCCAGTATGTAATCACTTCTACTTCATTGATTATACTGCTCATGCCTCTTGCATTCCAAAAGCATATTTGTAAGCCAGTGTGTAAGCCAAGAAGCCTAGATTGGTGGGGGACTGGCGGTAATTTTCCTGTGTGCTGTGTGGCCTCTCTTGCATGCATTCTGTTCATATGCCTGTTGCCTATGTACTAATTGTATTTGGTCATTTTGGTCTCATTTTGTTTATTAAAATATACTCTGTTTTTCAAATTTGTTTAGAATTTTCCTTGTGTTTTGGTTTTATGTTGTTACTGTTTTGTGCTGCATAAATATGTTAAATTCTGCTTTTAAGTTCAGCCTGATAGTTTTGTGCCAAGCTGCTAGAGGGTTAAGCACAGCTTAATTTAGCAACTTTTGTGTTCACCCTGACAGGGATTTCGGTTGTTGCCTGAGCGGGCTTCACACTCTCTCCCCTCCAATAACCCAATTTCTCACAATAATGAAAACCTAGTTAGTGGATTTCAAGATAATGTTTATACTAAATAAATACATGAATACATACGCAATATCATGTAATATATTTATTTATGAGGAATTTCTTTCTCCTTATCTAACAGATTTCAATATGTCTTTAACTTTAAAGGAAGATAACATATTTATTTAATATTATAAATTGTTGAGCGTATTCACAAAAAACAAGCATGGAACTAAAATTACTAAACAGGATTATGTTGTGTATGTATGCGTATGTGTATGTGTTTTGAGATGTGAAGAACATAATTTTAACAGAGAATATAATGAGAGAGGAGAAAAGATTGTGAGAGTTTGGAAAGAGGGAAAATCTATAATGGAACAGGTAAAGGAAGAATTTAGATTGTCAAATTAGATTCCTGGGTTGAGGATGGGGCAGGAACGAAAGGATGAATTATGCATGGTACAACATAGTCCTTTGAAAGGTGCTAAGGCAAAATATACATGAGAGAAGTTGACTGTAAAAAATTATAAAGTGATTAAAAATATTTATTAAATGGAGAGCCATCCTGAGAGAAATGTATTATGTTTGTGGGAATACTGCCTATTTAAATCTGCTGTATAAGTAGGTTGGGTCTTGTAATCGTGTTTTAGTTTTTCCTAGAGTTTATCATATTAGGAAAATAAATGGCTAAAATGGCCAGAAAAGAATGAAACATAGATTTTGACAGGTAGGTTTAGATATATTAGGTGCTATAATTCCTTCTATAGGTGTGGCAGTAAATGATGTGAAAATTAAACTTCTATCTAGTTTAGTGGATAAGCTTGGAGTAGATACCGCAGGATCATTGAAACAGGTGAATGTGGCGAAGATGGCTCTTAAGGCAATGGGGAAGGAGAGTCACTTAGCATTGGATAGTCTCCTGGCAAAAGAAAGGGGGAGTTTGTAAGATGATAAATGCCAAGAGGTGCTGTACGCACATGCTGGATAATAGTGGGATTATTTATTATTATATTATTAATATTAATTTTATCTTGCATGATATAGAAAGATTATTGAATGGTTAGATAATTTGGGTTGAAGTAGATTAAGAGTAATTGTAACTCTTGTAATAATTACAATGATTTTTGTAATTATTCTATTTATTTTTCTAAAATGTTCCGGATGTATGATTTAAAAGTGTGGGAACAGCAAAATCTAAATAGGAGAAGATCTGAGGGGTATGAAACTGAGTATATCAAGGATTGTGTCTACAACTAGCTAAAATGGCAGAGGAGAATTCCAGAAAGAAGGAGAGAAAGATGCCAACTGAATAATTCCCTGATTAATAAAGTTATTCATGAGTTCTAGTGATTATAAAACTCTGGAAGCATTTTTCAAATCTATATTTTCGTGTAATACATAATAACGAATAATAATGTTATGTCTGTAGGAAAGTACACTCTTTCTTGGCATGCTTAACCCCCATTGCCACCTGTTGTCACTGTGTTTGACTATGTTCACTGGGATCCTGCTAAGCAGGACCCCAGTGATTATGCTCTCTCTCCCTTTAAAATTGGCATACTGGGGCCCCAATGTAAGTCCCAAGTATATGGTACCCAGGTACCCAGCGCTTTGCGGTACCAAGGGATCCACATGGGCTGCAGCATGTATTATGCCACCCATGGGGAGCCCATGAAAGTGCATCTGCAGGCCTGCCAGTGCATGTTTTCACTATAGGTCACTGAACCAGGTCACTGCCCAGAGGGCAGGGTGCAAGTACCTGTGTGTGAGGGCACCCCTGCACTAGCAGAGGTGCCCCCACTAACTTCAGTTCCATTTTCCCGGACTTCATGAGTGCAGGGATACCATTTTATATGTGTACTGGACATAGGTCACTACCTATGTCCAGCTACATAATGGTAACTTCGAACTTAGGCATGTTTGGTATCATACCCCAATACTGTTGCCAGTCTACACCGGTTCAGGGACCCCCAGTCCCTGCTCTGGTACGAGACTAGACAATGGAAAGGGGAGTGACCACTCCCCTGTCCATCACCACACCCGGGTAGGTACCCAGAGCTCCTCCAGAGGGTCTCTGGGTTCTGCTATCTTGATAGGTGAGCAGGGACCTCTGAGAGCATCTGAGTGGCCAGGTTAGGCAGGTGACTTCAGGGTGCCCTCCTGATAGGTGGTAACCTGTCTAGGTGACCAATCCCCCCTTCAGGGCTATTTAGGGTCTCTCTCTTTGGTGGGTCCTCAGATTCAGCTTGCAAGGTCCCAGCAAGACTCCTCTGCAACCTATACTTTGACTTCTAGCCACTGGAACCGCGACTCGACCCTCCAGGAACCGACAATCTGCCTCCATGAAGAAGACTCTGCTTGCAACATTGTTTCCAAAGCTCCTTCCAGCTTCTGCAACATTTCCCTGGCTGTGCATCCTCTGAGGGTGGCAAGTCTTCAGTCTGCATGAGAAGGAAGAAGGAATCTCCCTTGGAGTGAAGGAGGCAGTCCCCTGCATCTGCAGGCACCAACTGCAATGACGACCAGCTGCGTGGGTCTCCTCTCATCGTGAGCTGCGTGGATTGTGCATCACAGTTGGTGGTCCAGAGTAGTCCTCTTTGTCCTCTTTACCAGATATCCAACTTTGGTGGAGATAAGCCCTTGCCTTCCCATGTAGGACAGTACCCCTGTGCAGTGCGTCTCTTGCAGCTACCAAGGGTTGTTGGCATCTCCTCCAAAGGATCTTCAGGCTCTATGTAGCCCCAGCCTGCAGCACTTCTTCCTGCAATGCACAGCCCTCTGCGTGCTTCTCCTGTGGCGTGGGACCCTTCTCCAGTTGTGCTGCATGGTCTCCTCTGTGACTCCTGGTTACTCGTCCAGTGGGTCTCCTGTGGGGGGTGCATTTTCTTCTGTGGACTCTCTGCTTTGCTGAGGGTTCCCCCTAGGACTCCGCCCATGGGTTGAGTCTCCTGGAATTTGCTGGTCCCTGGTAGCTCCACTTTTGCTTCACCACATCTTCTATTTTTTCCAAGGCTTGTTGGTGGCTTTTCCACGCCACTGGCCAACTGCAATTATCCATCTGGCATGGGACATCGACTGCATCCTCCAGCAACTCTTCACCTGCTCCAAGGCTGCATTCCTGACCGTCTTCGTACTACTGTCGTCCAACTCCTGCAACCACAGTTAGATGGGTAGTGGCTCCTGCCCCCACTGGACTCTTCTGTGACTTCTCGACTTGGCCCACTTCTTACACAGGTCTTTCTCTTCAGGAATCCACTGCTGGTTTCTTGCAGTTTTGTCTGGGTGTTGCATTTATTTCTTTTTCTTCCTTTTGGGTGGTTTGGGGAAAATCCAGTAACTTACTCCTTTTGTTCCTGGTCGCTGGGGGGCACTGTGGTAATTACCTTTGGGGGTTTCCTAGTTTCCCCAGTTCCCTTCTACCCATTCCACTTACCTAGGTGGGGGTCCTTCATTCACATTCCATTCTTTTAGTCTATAGTTTGGGCTCCCCCTAGGGTCACTATTTTCTATTGCTATTTGGACTATTTTCGTTTGCTTTCTATGTCTATTTCTGATTACTAGTGTATATATCTAGTGTGTTACTTACCTCCTATTGGAGGGTTGCATCTCTAGTACTTTTTGGTAAGTATGTCACTTAAATAAAGTACCTTTATTTTTGTAACACTGAGTGCTTTCTGTCATGTGTGTAAGTGCTCTGTGACTCCAGGGTTATTGCATGAGCTTTGCATGTCTGCTAGATATGCCTTGGCTGCTCATCCACAGCTACTTAGAGAGCCTGGCTTCGAGACGCTGCCTACACTACACTAATAGGGAATACCTGGTATAAGGTGTAAGTACCTTAGGTACCCACCACACACCAGGCCAGCTTCCTACAGTGTCGGACCCAGTACGCAAATGATGAATTAATGTGATTACAGTAGAAATAAGTTTAATATGAGGTATAGAGGTGTGCGAATTAATGTAATTTAGTTGTGCCATCCTTTATGTGAAAATTCTATCTTGGATACAATGGATGCTGTTTCTGTCATTAACTCTGTCCTGTATTCACCCATCTCATTATGTACTCCTGTGCATCTTCTCTCCTCTCCTTATTAGCTGTGCAGAAAAAGTGACAGCTGATGAAGTGATTTTCCTACTGTTATTAATACAAGGATGTCAATGAATCTTCTAGTGACCCTGATATGTTGAAAGATCCAAGGTCTTTCTCTGACGTTCTGCCAGGTAGACAAGTCCTATTCATTTGTATGGACAGATATTCAGAATGTTTAATATTTTGTTTGAGTATCTTAGGATGGCTGCAGCACAGAAGAAGTTAAGTGTTTTCTGAAAAAGGGATGCTTCTAATGTATTAAGGTAATGACGTTTGTATTTCTGATTTCTAAGAGTTGTTACTAGTGATCATGCTACAATGAATCAGCAGTTTTAACTAATTTGTTATGGAATAATTCTATATTAGGATCCCTTCTATTGGGGGAGAACCAGGAGACTTTCTTCTTTCACTAGGGATAATATTTGTCCCGTTCTGATTTTGCTGCTGATTTGAGACTTAGAATGATTTCTGATTTTAATTACTCTGTATAACTTTACATATTTTGATAGTCTGCCAAACGTATGTCAAAGAGAATGTTGTTTTATGCTATTATCTCTAGTGAAAGTACTGTAACAGGTACATTTTGGGGTTTCAGAATTTTGGTTTTCATTAAATATTGCGGTACAGCTTTTGGCTCTACTAAGTGGTAGCAGAGGACAATTGCATAGTAAGGTGCAACTCCTCTTTGTAAGGGGTCCCCAAAGGATATTTAGGTCCCTAATGCCCATTCTGAGATAATAATGGATTTCCTGACCCCACTGGTGATCCCTGAGGCTGAAGTTTCCCAAGGAATCTGAACGTGTAGTGTGTTCCTGAATGATTTGATGTGTAAGTATGGACAG
The DNA here is from genome assembly GCF_031143425.1 of Pleurodeles waltl. NCBI lineage: Eukaryota > Metazoa > Chordata > Amphibia > Caudata > Salamandridae > Pleurodeles > Pleurodeles waltl. The sequence goes on from NC_090437.1 coordinate 769,321,333, forward strand.
GGTGAATTGATTCATGTATGGTGTGTGCATTTGTGAAGTATGCTGAAGTGTGAGTTTAAACGTTTGAGTGCTATGCTTTCTGTGAGCTTTGGATATGCTATGTTGATTGTGGGTTCTATTGGTGGACTGATTACTGTGTTGCTATACTATTCATATTTATGAGTTTATTTTGTGTGTTATTGGATGGTTTGTCAAATTCGAAAATCTTGAGATATTATTTTACTTGTCTACATGAAGTAGTGTGTAGTACACGGCACAGCATGCACACAGTTAGTGGTTTCCTAAGTTAATGAGTTTTTCCTTCTGGGATTCTTTCTTAATCTAGGTTGGTGTACCTTCTTGCCTAAGTGCATGTGTATAAGAGCATCAACAAGGGTAGATTGCCACTGTAGAGGGGTTTATTTAGTGTGAATTAAGACTTATTTGCTCAAACACCTAGTAGCTTTGTTACAAAGCACACACTCTTAACCTGGGCCAATTTGTAAAGTATTTATGAATTACAAAAAGAGTAATACAATGAAATGCAAAATAATAAAAATCCCAAAATGAATTAGAAAAATAGAGTACATTTAATTGAACAAAATGACACCAAAAGGACACAAGTGCAATAAGGGAAACCACAAAGATATGAATTTTTAAATATTTAATTATGATTAGCATTAAGAAGCTCAAAGTGCCAATGATTGTCAATGTTCACAGTAGACCAGGACCCAGACTCAGTTTGATGCTGACTGTGATGGAGCACAGGTTGGATACATTATTCAGGTTCACAATGGCCAAATATGTAGCCTATATCTTTAGTCCTTTAAGTTCCAATCCACCATAGGAGTGCACTTCTTATGCCCCCTAGAACCTCAGAGGAGACACTCAGAAGTTCATGTAGTTTCAGGCATAGTTGAGGTCCAGTTCACATTAATAAGCTTAGTAGTTGCAGGTAAAGCCTCATGTAACCTGTTATGTCCCAATAGCCTGAACAGAGGGTAAGCCGTATGACCCTTGGATTCCACTTCTTTGTCGTGGGTACAAAAAGGAGAATGGGACCAGTCTTCAAGGTTCTTCTCTGGTCTCAGACAGCAGGTTCATTCCTCTTGTGATCTTTCACAGGTCCAGAGATGTTCCGAAGTGGATGCCTGGAGATGTCACATTTATGCCTGGTATCATTGAGTGGATGGTAATGGTCCCTGAGGACATCTATCCAATGGGGTAAAACTTTCTGAGGCTAACCCTACACACTCTGAGCATTTTCAAGATTGTGAATGTCTTCAGCTACACTAAACTTGGGCTCTGATGGCTGGGGGGGGTGTATGGGGAGTGTATTGTGGTAATCTTAAACTCTGCCCACATCTAACACCAAAATCCAGTTTGAAGCAGCCACAGTACCACCAACAAGCTCAGAGACAGAAGTCTGATAAGATAAAAAGTAGGGCGTTCAGCATGTGCAAAGCATTTTAAAAGTAAATGCAAATACACATCACAAGCCTCAGGTTGAGAAACCCACACAAGTCATGCTTAAATCTGAGAGTATTTGGCTGACAGCATGTGAGTCTTTAATGTTATATCTGCAAAGGATATTGTGCATGTTTAATGCATGTTACCTACAAGTTTTCTTCACTTATGAAAATATAGTGCTTTTTAATGTTCATTGTAACAAATCAGAATATAATCTGGGAGCCCATGAAGGAATGATCACAACCATTGTCAGGGAAACCATCCAAGTCTTTAAATAAAACTGAGTTCATTCCCCTGGTAGCCATGGCACAGAGTGAACAGGCTTAATTTAGGGTAGTGTGTAAAGTATGTATGCAGTATCAAAACAGTAATAAAGCCAAAATGCCAAGCAACAAAAATCCAAAACTGATACACAGGAATTATTTTGCCATCCTGTTTCTATCCTTTGAAGTATGTCTGATATGTAAACCCAGCAAACCTATCAAACAGGCTTTGACACAGTAGTGTGAAAAGGTGATTCAAGCCTGCCTGGTTGGGTGGATAAACCCCAAGTGTCTCCTAATATTTGCCTGCGTAAGGGGAGGCCTCTTTGAAGTGTGCCCAAATATCATATGAAAAACCCAAGCAGATCTATCAAGCAGAATTTGACATTCTAATAGCCCCATCCTGCATATACTGTCAGCTTCATAAGATTATTTTGCCCATTTAGATCAACATATTGGGATCGATTTACATCTATTCAAAAGCTAATTACCGGCTGGCGTAATTGGGAGAACAAATACAAAGGAGTGTCCAGAGGCTTCGGACGGGTAAAAGGTAAATTTCTAAAAGTGCCCTTTCCTTAATAGTTATTACAAATTACATTTTATCATTATATTTGATTTGAAATAGTTATTAAAAAGAGTCTTGAGTTATATTTCAAGCTTCTTACAAACCCAAATTAAGATGATTAAAGTAATTAATCTAACCCAGCCAGCATTGTTACAGTGAAAATAGCTTTTAGGGCTTTTTCACTGTAACAACATGTGTGACAATGAACATTAGGCCTGTTGAAAAGGGTTATTTTGACGGATTGAATTTATCATTTTCGTAATGCAACAGCTAGGCCAAGAACACATGGTAGACCTACAGTCATGTTTACACTATCACTGTAGCAGATGGCACAATGGATACAGCAGTTGACATGTGACATTCAACTTACAGGCCCTGGGTTCACTTTTGTACCATATACTAGAGACTCAGAGGTAAATTAAATATGCCAATTTCATCTCCATTAAAATGATGGCTCCAGAAAAATCTATCAGTATGTTCTCCATAATAGTAGATACTTTTCTAATTTTTATTGCATTCAGAAGAACTCCTACAGAAGGAATAATTGCTTTAAATATATCCTCAATTATTTCAGAAGAAGTTTTTTGATCTTGGTCTTTGCAATTCATTCATGTCATGTGTGTCATCTATATTATCAATCTGTTAAATCTTCGGAAAGGCCACTCCCAAATAACAAGTACCATACCATCCTCTTGGAAAACAATAATAAGCACACTTTCCAGAGCTATATACTCTAGGACTCGTAGGATCTTTTGTATTTAACATAAAGTCCCATGTATTCTTAAAAAGAAATGCCTGTCCTCCCTCATTCGTTCCCACAAACTTAGGGCCCTGTTTTGAGTTTGGCGGATGGAAAAGCCCGTCCACCAAACTCCCAACAGGGTGGCCGCTGCCTTCGTAACTGAGTTGGTGGCAATGCTGTAGCGGGCAGGGTGAAAAAGCAGATAGTGAACATTGCGACGGGGCTGACCAGGGTGGCCCCTGCACTTCACAGGCCAAGTGAATGGCCAGTGCAGGAGCCCCCCTGGGCCCCCATGCACCTGTTCTCTACCAGCCTTTTCATGGCTGTGCTTCCACCATGAAACTGCTGGCGGGGAAGGGGGTCGTAAGTGCTGCCCTGGCAGATTAGGACTTCAGCAACCCACAGACTACCAGGATCTGAGATTGCCAGGGTTTTAATGTGACGGATCGACCACTGCATTGGCAGCAGTCCAGACCGCCACTGTGTGTGTGACAGTCTATAGACCACCACACTCATAATCAGGCACTTAGTATCAGTTCTGAATTGAGGTCTCTAAATACAAAGCTTTAATACATGCTGGAACTCTAAAGCAAGAAAGCTTTACTTGTGTTTTAGTCTCACTATATGCATAGTCATTTCTAAATGTCCTCTTCACTAACTCTTTCTCTATTTTCTCTTTCAATTCTTTTCTCCTGTTATAAGTTTGATCAAAAAACGATTTTTCTACTGGCAAAAGCAAGCATGTAAAGTTGTTGTGGTGAGCATAAGTAGTACCAACTGTTAGTGTAGGCTCAAAGAAACTTCCCACAATGTCAATATTCTTTCTTTAGCAACTTTACTCAAATGTTGGTTAGTAAGAACAAAAGAAAACCCTACACCAAAATTAGAATAGAAATATTGCATGTACTCTTGGTTATAAAGCTTTGTTAGTGAAAGACTGCAACTAATCCCATTTGTTAGTGGCAAGCTATTGGAAGTAATTCCTTCCTGCACTGATAAAGGAATCTGCGAACAGACATAACATTCTCTCACATTCATCGTCTCAATGTATTTATTCAACCAAGCAATAGAAAACATTAGAAGGAAGATCTCCTTGTGAGTTGTCTAAGTGTAAATATTTCTCATCCATGTTAAACTTATCTAACTTTTTGAAAGTGTAGTAGCCTCTGAAGAAGGTGTATAAGTAGCCTTGCTAGAAACACTCATACTCACAATCAACAAGAAACTTACTATCACACATATATTTGCTAATCCAACACGCATACACTTGCAACATCTATTGTTTTTAATGCAATTGTGATTGTTATCCCTGGCTTGTAAAGAACCCAAAAGCAAAAGAAAAAGACAAATATTTAACTGTGCAGCCAAAAATCTAAAACAAAAATATTCTTCAGTCTTCTTTGCAGTTATTTATGGCAGCTTTCAGACTTTTCTCCTGAACTTTGTCAAAAATCGATTTAGCAGCTTGTCAAAAACCAGGTTTGAAAAGTCTCTTTCAGTAGATCATATTTTATTGTTCAATAATTATAACTTGTAACATGTAATATCTCTCTTATTCAGTTGGCAATGTAATTTCAAATCTCAGTTCAAAGGCAATTTCAAGTTCCAAAATATTGAGATGGAATTTCATGATCAAAACAAAAGGACAAAAATTCACGTTGCCACTCATCTGTTGTGAAATACGTCCATTCAGGACCGGAGTATCTTTGACTTGCAACTCTTTTCCTTTTTGATCTCCAATTTGCACTTATTTCTCCTTCACTCAGATCTTCATCTGCTCTTGTTGTTGTATCTGGCTCTTCATTTATAGTTGACAGCACATCTGGAACCTTTTCACTTGTCTGTAGTTTGGGTCACTTGTCTCCTTCCACAACTTTCTTTGACAGTGCAGTTTGCAAAACCGGACTTACAACTCTTCTTGAGTAGCAGGAATTTTACTTTGACTTGATGTACCTGCAATACTAGCTAATTCAGGAGGAGCCAAATCTGCATGACTTTGATTCAACTCAGATCCTTCTGATTCAGGAAACGTGATTTGTTTCAACTGATCTTCCAAATCGTCTGCTTCTGGGAGAGTCCTCCTCTGACTTGACTCTTCTGTTATGTCTACTGATGCTTGAGCAACTTTAAGAGCCTCTATCCAAAGGATATGTCACTTTTAGAGTGTGGCTGGTGTGAATCCAGTTTGGGATCTCAGCACACTTTACAACAGTCGTCGTTATGAGTACAACTTGGAATGGCCCCTTCTACGTAGGTTCCAGAAGAGGTTTTTTGCACATGCTTCTTGAGGACCACCCAATCACCAGCTTGCAGACTGTAACACTGGTCTTGGGATGGCGGCACAGCTGTAGCTTCCATCTGCTGAGAGGAAGAGCAAACCACATCAGCTAGGCTGTTGCAGTAATCCAGCACCAAGTCATCTGTTATATTCACTAGAGTATTTTCAGGAACAGTGGGCAATCTCATTCCTCTGCCCAGAAGAATTTCATGGGGATAGAGTCTCGTCTTTCTGTCAGGCGTGCTTCTCATGCTCATCAGAACCAAAGGCAATGCATCTGGCCACTTCAGATTTGCGGATGCACACATTTTTGCAAGTCGTCACTTCAGAGTACCATTCATTTGTTCCACTAATCCATAAACTTCAGGGCGATAGCTGCAATGCAGCTTCTGCTCAATGTTTAAGGCTGAACATAGTAATTTTATCCCTTTGCTATTGAAGTGACTTCCTCTATCTGTTTCTAAAGAGGCTGGAAACCCGAAACAAGGTATCAAATCTCTAAGTAAAAGCTTTGCTACTGTGAAGCTATCATTTCTATATGTGGTCTACAATCTAGAGACTAAAAATACAGACAAGCAACAACAGGTATCTGAAACCCCCACACACAGGCAATTACAGTTAATGTGTAACTTGGATTCACTTCATTAACATTTAGTTCTTTCCATTCCTCATTAAAAGAGATGTAATTCAAAACAGAAAACCTTGCAATCCTCATAAGCATATCCCATTGAAACAAATTCATTTGATTTTAGGTGTGCATTGAGTCCAACTACAGCAATCTTCTCAGGTGATTGTAGGGCTTGTAAAAAATCATGAATTCTATCACAATTTCTAATTGGTGAGCTAGAAGAGGTCATGAAACCTATCTGTGACAACAACTACCCAAAGTCATGCACTACACCAAATCCATATTGACTATCTGTGAAAATTGTAACTTTAAACTGTACAGTATGCTCTAATAAGAGCCCCTAATTCAGGCACTTGTGCAGAAAATACTATTTGAAGCCATGAAGCTTCAAGTATATGAGAAATTGTGCCCACAGCATATCCAGATTTCAATATTTCCACATTATGGGGGTCATTCCTACCCTGGCGGTCCGAGACCGCCAGGGTAGGGGACGGAGGAAGCACCGCCAACAGGCTGGCGGTGCTTCTGGGGCTATTCTGACCGCGGCGGTAAAGCCGCGGTCAGAAAAGGGCCGGCTTCCCGCTGCCCCTGTGAATCCTCCACGGCGGCGCTGCAAGCAGCGCTGCCATGGGGATTCCGACCCCCTTCCCGCCATCCTGGTCCTGGTGGTAAAATCCGCCAGGAACAGGATGGCGGGAACGGGTGTCGTAGGGCCCCTGGGGGCCCCTGCAGTGCCCATGTCACTGGCATGGGCACTGCAGGGGCCCCCTAACAGGGCCCCATTGAGATTTTCAGTGTCTGCTTGGCATACACTGAAAATCGCGACGGGTGCAACTGCACCCGTCGCACACCAGCAACTCCGCCGGCTCCATTCGGAACCGGCTTCCTCGTTGCTGGTGCTTTCCCGCTGGGCGGGCGGCCTTTTGGTGGTCACCCGCCAGCCCAGCGGGAAAGTCAGAATGACCGCTGCGGTCTTTTGACCGCGGTACGGTCTTCTGGCGGTTCCCGCCAGGCGGGCGGCGACCGCCGCCCGCCAAGGTAGGAATGACCGCCTATCTCTTATACAGGAACCATCAACAAAAATACTTTGATCATTTTCCTTAAAGGAGTATCCTGACTATCAGGTCTGGGTTTCTTGCACAGTTCAGTAACTTCCAAACAGTCATGTTCTTCTTCTTTCAGTTTTTCAGTTTCAGCATTGTCTACTGGGAGCGAGGTTGCTGGGTCAAGCAAAGTACACCTCTTAAAGGACACATTAGGAAAGCCTAAAATCAGCAGTTCATGCCTCGTGAGCCTTGTGTTTGTTAAATATTAGTCTTTGTTTGGGCAAGGAAAACCTCAACAGAATGTGGGACAAGAACAGCTAAAGGATGTCCCATCATAATGCTCTCACATTGAGTGAGGATCAATACAGCTGCAGCCACAGTCTGAAAACAGCCAGTTAAAGCTGCTGAGACTGGGTCCAAAGTAGAAGAGAAATATGGTACTGGGAGATTTACACCACCATGTACCTGTACAAGGACAGAAAGGGCACAGCAATCTCGTTCATGAAAAAACAACAACATATATTTTGTTTAATCAGGAATTCCCAAAGTTAGTGCTCTGCACAAGCCCTGCTTCCTCAGTAAAAGCTTTCATACAAGCTTCATCAAAGGGCACTGGATCAGAAATATCTTTGTGGGTCAGTCTCTGCAATGGTTTTGAACTAACAGAAAAATTGGGAATCCATTGGCGACGGTAGCTCAACATTACCAAAAACATCCTCACATCTCTTTGTGTAATTGGAAGATTCATTTGCAAAATAACTGTAACTCTTTCTCTAGACACTTTCCTTGCACCTTTTTCTATTTGGTGACCTAAATATTTTACTTCTTTTTGACAGTGCTGTAGTTTTGCTGGGGACACTTTGGGGGTCATTCCGACCCTGGCGGTAAAACCCGCCAGGGCCGTGAAAGACGGAAAGCACCGCCAACAGGCTGGCGGTGCTTTCCTGCCCATTCTGACCGTGGCGGTAAAGCCGCGGTCAGAAAAGGGGATCCGGCGGTTTCCCGCCGGATTTCCCCTGGCTGGGCTGAACCTCCATGGCGGCGCTGCTTGGGATTCCGACCCCCTTCCCACCAGCCTGTTTCTGGTGGTTTTTACCGCCAGGAACAGGATGGCGGGAACGGGTGTTGTGGGGCCCCCTAACAGGGCCCCAGCATGATTTTCACTGTCTGCATAGCAGACAGTGAAAATCGCGACAGGTGCAACTGCACCCGTCGCACCCCTGCAACACCGCCGGCTCCATTCGGAGCCGGCTTCTGTGTTGCAGGGCCTTTCCCGCTGGGCCGGCGGGCGCTCCCTTGGCGGGCGCCCTCCGGCCCAGCAGGAAAGTCTGAATAGGGAGTGGCCAAGTGGCGGCATAAGTTTGGCGGGCGGCAACCGCCGCCCGCCAAACTTGGAATGACCACCTTTATGTCCATTCTCACCCAAATGATTCAATAAGGTAATAGCATCTTGCTCGCATGCTTCCTTCGTCTTTGAGGCAACCAAAAGATCATGAATCTACTGAATTTATGCTGATTGGAAAGGCATTTCCAATGATTCCAAATTATTTTTCAACACCTGATTAAATATTGATGGAGACTATGAAAAGCCTTGTGGGATCCTACACCAAGAATACACATGTTTGCAGAATTTAAAACAGAAAATTAACTGGCTATCCTCATGAAGAGGAACAGAGAAAAATGCTTGTGACAAGTCCACCACCGTAAATCATTTTGCATATAATGGGATCTGAAAAGAAATCACTGCTGGATTAGGTAGCACTGGACAACATTTAACTACTATGTCATTAATTTCCCTCAAATCTTGAACAATTGTAAATTTCCCTCTTTCGGAAACCCATAATAGGTGAATTACATTGGCTGCTCAGCACTTTTTTCAGAACTCCCTGCTTCATAAAATCTGCAATTAACGGAGTAACTCCTTCAATTGCATCTGGTGCCATATGATACTGTGTGGTTTGTGGAAAAACTGCATTAGGTTTGACTGTGACTTTATCTGGATTAACTCCTTTAATTAGACCAATGTCTTTCCCAGAAAAATCCCAAACTTTTAGAGTTTTAATGAAGCTGCTAACACACATTCTTCATCCGAACTCTCACTCATCAATTCATCATTCGATTAATCAACTGTGAAGTGTAAACTGTTGTACGATCTCATTACTTTGATTTAACCTTTAACCTGTGTTCTGCTGAGGAAACATCACCTGCTGCTGTGCCATCTGAGGTTTTTGCATTTGTTGCTTAGGTATCATTTGCATTTGGGGTTGCATTTGTTGTGACTGTGGCACCTGAAAACGTGGCACTTCTATCTGTTGAATTGATTGATGAGGAATCTGCAGCTGATTATCCATATTCTTAATATTTAAATTAGGACCCCTTATTCTTGGACCTCTCAAATTTAGAAAATATTTTTTTTTCATTCATCAGCTTAGCAACACCTTCTGGCACCATCATTGGACACTCCCATTTTCAATGTCTGAGGCCCCGCAAGTGTCACCTGGATTATCAATAGTATTCAAATCCACGCCACAGTTTCCATTTCCATTTCCACAATGACCTCTACCTCTTGTGTGTCCCTGATTATGAAATACCAGCATGTTTCCCTAGTGGAAAATTGCCTTCGTTCCTGTTTGTGCCGCTTTAATCTGCATCACCATTGCCTTCAATTTCTTCTGCTTCATTTCAATCTTGTCACTACAATACTTAGCAAACTGCAATGCTTCATCAACCGGTTTTGCTTGACAGCAAATAAAATGACTCTTAAGCATCTAGCTAATTTCAGATCTCAACCCTTCAACAAATCTGAACAAAAATTAATCATGTCTTAGGGCTCAATTGTTTCTGTCCCACTGTAATGTTTAAATGCTTGCATCAATCTCTCATAATAATACGCATGTACTGACTCTTTTGTTAACTATGCTGTCCTATAGATTCTCTGCCAATCTTTAAGGAGAAATTCTTGTTTTCAAAAATTTAATCACTTTGCAATAATATTTCATTACATCAGGAGACAGTGCACCTGTAACTGGATCTTGTGGAGGCTCTCTTGTTGACCAAGCAACACTACTTTTGCATTCAACCCACAAATCAGCTGGAACCACAAATTCTAACAAGGTATTCAAATCCTTACATCAGTTGAGCAACTCGTACGCATTGTACAGCTTCAATTTTCTGAATGGGGAAACAGTTATGTAAAGTTTAGCCCTAATGTTTCTGAACTGACAAAATCTTAGGCAAAGAGCTAAGATACAGGAACACATTTTCTCTGTAGCTTAGAAAGAAATAATCTGTAGACAGCTGAAAACTGCAAGGAACTGAACTTATATCATCTAAACTTTGCTATATGAAAACCATAGAAAGCAACTAGCTAAGTTTCTATTGGTCTGAAAATGGGGTGTTTTAGTGTTCAACCGATAACTTATGATCCACATTTCAGAAGCATCTTTTCTCGTTTTCTCCACTCACGATTTGCTCATTTTCTCTACTCCTAGTCACCAGTTTCTGCAGTAGAATAAACTTGTTGCAGTTTATACATGAGCACTGAAGACTATTGTCCCTGGTACACATTATCTCATCCCAGGAAGACAGACAAATGTTACAACAGAACAGCGTACCTTTTCCACTGTAAGCAAGTCACACAGGATGCTTAGGAAAACATCATTTTGCAGAGTTAACACTTTTAAAACACTGCCTTCCGAAACTACTAAAACTTGAGGTGTTTTAAAACAAATGCAATACATGAAAAATACATTTCATAATTTTAAAAAAGTTGATCCTTTTAGGTAATATTAATATTCATTTTTCAGTACATTTGATTAATATTAAACACAATACATTTTCATTAGACATTATTTTCTCATGTTTATACATATTGATTACGGTATCCACCATGTCATCTACACAATGTTATTTATTAATACACAATTTCAATTAGACCTTAAAACAAGTAATTTCATATTATATTTAAGCGACACAATTTTTACTAATAATATTTGCACTCCAACAGTACCAATATTCAGGTCCTCACCCAGGTGCCATTGCCACCTTTGTAGCACATTACGATCCACACTTGGGAACCTATCTGTGTTAAATGTGTGTAGTCTAGTTAAATTTCAAACCCCGGTAGCTCATCCGGAAATGTGGGTCATAAGTGTGCAGCTGCATTTCTGAACCTATAGTAAGCAAATAGGTCTAGGACAGTGATATGTCTGTCTCATCCAATTTACTCTAGAGGCAGGAATTTACAATCTTTAAATAAGTGTCCTGCAAGTGTTATTCCTGCCTTTGGTAAGCTTGATATGACACTCTTGTCTAGTATAAGGTGGCAGTGCCAGGTTGTTTGCTATATAAAATGATGCTGGGGAGTAGGGACACCCTATCCCAATCTTTCTGTCCATGTGCCATAGTGACCAGTATGTGCATCATACTTGTTAGACCTGTCAGCCTTTGGGTGGTCTTCCCCCAGTCTTTTTGCCTACTCCCATCCTGTTTTGCTGAATTTGTTTTTGTTGGCCGTAGTACTCTGTGCACTTTACTACTGCTGAGCAATGCTAAAGGGTTTGTGCTTACTCCCTAAAACATGGTAAGATTTACTTACATTAATCGGCATTTGTAATTTACTTATAAGTCCCTACTAAACTGGTATACCAAGTACCCAGGACCGATAAATTAAATGCTACTAGTGGTCCTGCAGCACTTATTGTGTACCCACTTTCAAACATGTCTGTGGCCTGGAACTGCAGCCTGTATGCAATTTTAAACTGTCAATTCAACTTGACAAAATAAACTTTTTGCCAACCAAACATTTCTCTTTTTAATACATATGTCACCCCTATGGTAGGCCCAAACAGCCCATAGGGCATGGTGCATTGCATTTAAAAAGTTGGACGTGTACTTTTTATATCCTGGTGATGAAAAACTCACAAATTAATTTTTCACTACTGTGAGGCCTACCTCTCATATATGATGACACTGGGTTACCATGTCACATTCAATAAATGTTAATTTTTGTTTGGGAACAGATAGAAATTTCATGTTTAGTGCCTAAGGCATTATAATGTAATATTCTCTTTAATGGTAAAGTCAGATATTAAAACACAACACTGAAAATGCTAGTTTTAGAACGTTATCATTGTCTTGACCTAACCATTTGGTGCCTGTAGTCTGTGTCATAGGTCACATGACTAGGTGTAGTGGGCAGTTGGCTTTTGTGTATTCCTTCCAGAGAGTAACACAAATGGGGAATATGTGTGAGCATGATCAGAGATGTGCATCTGTGCACAGCCCCACTTACTTTTCAAAGGAGCTGCCTCAGCACACACATGAAGAACTTCATACTAGCCTTATGTGACTCCAGACCCTGTGGAGTCTGGGCAGGGATGCTTAAAATTTCAGAGTCATCTGTAGGTAGGGGAACCCCAGAAGCTTCTTCTACTTCAAAACTGGAATCAGGTATACAAAGAGAACCCTTAGACCTACTCTTCAGTACACTCTAGGACCTGTGGATATTACAGAACAAGAACTGCCCTGCTGCCAGAGACTACACTTTTGCCTGAGGCCTGCCCGTCTCTTTAAGAAGGAATAATGGACATCCTCCCTTTATTCCAGGCAGAATGACTCTAAGGGTCAGCTGGCTGAGTTCCTGTTTTGAGTTACAGTGATACAAGAAGCTCTAGAGTCCTCCCTGCAACTGGATCTGGCTGGACCTGCAACTCAATCTGCCTGAGCCCTGCTGGCCTCAGCTGGAGTGAGCCCAGGATTCCCACGGGATGCCTCCCCAGGTCCTGGACCACTGATTTGCATCAAAGTGCACTCCTCAAAGAAAATGCAGAAATCCTGAAATTTCAGCTGTTTGTGACCGTGAACAGGCACATTTGTGCTGAGATCTTATCGCACACGATGACCACCCTGAGAAGCTCCCTCTGACCCAACTCTTTCCACTCCGGTGGCTGACAGTGATGACCCCAACATGAGATCTGCAATTTGTGCTGAAGCATGGAGACACTTTGGTGACCATCAACGGGAAGCACCAGCTACGCCTGTCGGGGCACCCAATGGGATCTTTGAGCTACAGCGACTACGATCTGCAATTCAGGCTTGTTCTTTGCACTACAGTGACGACTGTCTGTGATGCTCTCCTTGTGCCTCATCTACAGTGAGCCGGACTGTTCAGACCAGAATGTAACATGTTCAGTGGGACTTACCTTACCCCTGTATCCGGCACATGCTCCATCCTGGTCTGCCTGAACTTCAAGTCTCCAACGATAGAAAACCCTGAGTGGCACTTTTGGACTCCATTTACCTAAATCTTTGAAAATGCATATCTCTTGTTCTACGTATTGGATATCTGTCATTTAGGTGTCAAATAATTTGTTACATTTTACCCTATTTTTTAAATTGGTGTGGGATTTTTCACTTTATTACTTTTTAAGCACTGCATAAATACTTTACACATTGCCTCTGAGTTAAACCTGACTGGTTTATCCCAAGCTACCAGCGCGTTCAACACAGGTTAATTTATTGACTTTATGTGGTTTAATCAGCCTAATTTCTCAGAGGTATTATCTCAGTTTTTGTCTGCAAGTTTGTTGAGTGTTGATCTCTTGTATTTCTTCCCCTCCAAAATGTTGATTCGTTTGTATTTTTTTTCTTTAAATGTATTATCTAGAAAGCAGATTTGTCTTGTTTATAGTAGCTCTACCTTTGTGATATTCTGAATGATGACTGCTGTATAGCAACTATTGGCCTGTAACACAGTCGTCTGCAGTAGTTTTTCCATACATTGTAGTGTGGATTCCGTTGTTTCTGATGTAAATAGTCAGTAGTCAGGCCTAGAATTTTTTTTCCTGTTTTTGAGAAATCATAGATAATTCTGATGTTCCATTCATTAGTTTTAACGAGTCCTGAGTATGTTTTGAGCCTTTTTTGTTGGCCATGCAGATGCCGGGGGCTAGGAACCCTGGTCTGTTGCAGCCAGAGGTAAGATCATATACAACAGATTTTCTTAAATCACTGGGACCTGTCCACAAGATAGGCTGTCAGGTCTTTGTCCCGTAGGTGATTTTCTTGACCTGCAGCTATTGCAATTTTGCTTGCACTGTCTTTAGCAATTGTGGTGCCGATCCTGCTTTCCCACATTTGAGGGCCAACCATGCTTCTACTAAAGAGAGCACTGATATGCACAGACTTCGGCCCTCAACCGAGCACCACCTAGACATTTAGGCCCTCATTACAACCCTGGCGGTTGGTGATAAAACAGCGGTAATACTGCCAACAGGCTGACGGTAACAAAAATTGAATTATGACCACGATGGAAACCACTCAGACAGACAGCCACTTTAACACACCGACCGCTGCTGCAGTAGCAACAAGCATCCCGGCGGTAACTGCCAACAGCCAGGCGAAAGACAATGTACTGCCCACTCTATTATGACAGGCCTATCCGCCACCTTTTCCGGGGTGGTACCAACAACATCAAAAGCACAGCGGAAACAGTACACAGAAGGCAAAGGGCTCACCCCCTGGAGACACAAGGAAGAACCACGCCGTCATGGAGCCCGAGTTGCAGGTGTTCCCCATGCTCGTTTATCTCCTTCTTCACTATGAACACCAACGCCGGCGAAGACGACAACAGTGAATACTGCCATCTAGCACACAGGGGAGGGGGAGGAAAACGAGAGTGACACACACACACGCAACACCCCCACCCCTAACACCATACACATAACCAGATGCAGTAACATTACATATTCACCCCGTACCCCTCAAGAATGATGCAAGGACAAAAGGAATTGATTAAGGTGAGTGTAATAAGATAAAACTGTAGAAAATCGTGCTCCAAAATCAAAACAGTACATACATATATACAAATGGAGGGACACTGCCCAGTCCACAATGTTCGTAGGCCACAGGGTCACATCACGTAGGCCAAGGCCCCACTTGACTCCTGCAACAACACAGAGAGAACACCGCAGGGGCATCAGGTCGCAAATACACAGGCACCTCAGGGGGATGGGGAATGGAGGGGCACCTCAGCCGGAAGATGGTACAACACCACTGGTCCTGGAGGGGGCTACATGTCCTGTGCAATGTCCTGGGGAGTGCAAGGCCACAGTCTCTCAAGTGGGTGGTTTGCCGACTGCTTGGTGCTGGGGAGTGCAAGGCCATAGTCTTTCAAGTGGGTGGTTTGCTCACTGCTTAGTCCTGGGGAGTGCAAGGCTACAGTCTCTCAAGTGGATAGCTTCTCCACTGATTCTGGAGGGGGCTACATTTCCTGTGCGATGTCCTGGGGAGTGCAAGGCCACAGTCTCTCAAGTGGGTGGTTTGCCCACTTCTTGGTGCTGGGGAGTGCAAGGCCATAGTCTCTCAAGTGGGTGGTTTGCCCAGTGCTTGGCCCTGGGGAGTGCAAGGCCACAGTCTCTCAAGTGGGTGGTTTGCCCACTGCTTAGTCCTGGGGAGTGCAAGGCCACAGTCTCTCAAGTGGATAGCTTCTCCACTGATTCTGGAGGGGGCCTTGTGCCCAGTTTGCTTCATCCTGGCAAGGATGGGGTGAGTGGATGGCGTCTTGCATTGGTTCTGGAGGGGACCTGGTGCACAGTGTGCTTCATCCTGGCAGGAATGGGGTGAGTGGATGGCTTCTTACACTGGCTCTGGAGGGGGCCTGGTGCCCAGTGTGCTTCATCCTGGCAAGGATGGGGTGAGTGGATGGCTTATTCCACTGGTTCTGGAGGGGGCCTGGTGCCCTGTGATGCAGCACTTGGGCAGTGCAAGGTCACAGTCTCTCACCTGGGTGTCACACCCACAGGATTTGCAGGATCCAGGACGCACCACAGTCCTTGGAGGCAGGACTACACACTGCCTGCCGACGGTGATGGACGCTCAGTGGTGGCAGTGCTGGTGTCGGTGCTCGCAGTGGTGGGCGGAGGCTCCTGCCCTTCCCCTACAGCCTCGGATGGCTGCCCACTGGGGGTGCTGCTCCTGGCAGTGGTGCTAGTGGCAGTGCTGGCAGTGGTACTGGTGTCGGTGCTGGAAGTGGTGATGGGAGGCTCCAGCCCTTCCCCTGCAGCCTCGGACGGCTGCCCACTGGGGCTGCTGCTGCTGGCAGTGGTGCTGGTGGCGGTGCTGGCAGTGGTGCTGGTGTCGGTGCTGGCAGTGGTGGTGGGAGACTCCAGCCCTTCCCCTGCAGCCTCGGACGGCTGCCCACTGGGGCTGCTGCTGCTGGCAGTGGTGCTGGTGGCGGTGCTGGCAGTGGTGGTGGGAGTCTCCAGCCCATCCCCTGCAGCCTCGGACTGCTGCCCACTGGGGCTGCTGCTGCTGGCAGTGGTGCTGGTGGTGGTGCTGGTGGCGGTAATGCCAGTGGTGGGGGAGGCCCCAGCCCATCCCCTTCAGCCTCGGACGGCTGCCCACTCAGGCTGCTGCTGGCAGTGGTGCTGGCAGTGGTGCCAGTGGCAGTGCTGGTGGCAGTGCTAGTGACAGAAATGCCAGTGGTGGGGGGAGGCTCGAGCCCTTCCCCTGCAGCCTCAGATGGCTGAACCACCATGGTTGGAGTTGGGGGCTCAGAATCAGTCCCAGCACCAGGCCTCCTGTCCTTCCTGCCTGCAGGCCCCTTGCCCTTGGCAGCTGGTGGTGCCTCCTTGCTTTTCCCCTTGGCAGCTGGTGGTGTCTCCTTGCCCTTGCCCTTGGCAGCTGGTGGAGCCTCCTTGCCTTCCCCCTTGGCAGCTGGTGGTGCCTCCTTGCTTTTCCCCTTGGCAGCTGGTGGTGCCTCCTTACCTTTCCCCTTGGCACCTGGTGCAATCACACTGTCAGTGCTG
Organism: Pleurodeles waltl; assembly: GCF_031143425.1. Lineage (NCBI taxonomy): Eukaryota > Metazoa > Chordata > Amphibia > Caudata > Salamandridae > Pleurodeles > Pleurodeles waltl. Next base: position 769,338,116 of record NC_090437.1, read on the forward strand.
ATGGCCGGTTACCTGGAGTGTCTCACACCTGCAATAGCTGCTGGCACTACTGTTGTCATGGACTGGGTGGCTGAGGTGCTCGACTGGGTTCTGATCACCCTGGCCCAACCTGAAGGACGGGGGTAGGGAAGAGGTCAACGGCGGAGAGGAAAAGCTTCTTAGGGACACTGGGGCGGGATGAGGGTGAAGGTTTGGGAGTGGAGGAAGAGGGAGTTGTTGTAGGAGGTGTCTGTCTGCTGTGTTTGGGTGCAGGTGCATGGGCTGGATGCTGGATGCATCTTTCAATAAAACGGCATGTGACCAAAGTAATTGTTAATTGTCTTACAGTTCTTAGATGGTTTAAAAAAAAGATCATCTGGCTAATTCCCCCTGTTGCCCAAAGGACTGTTATCCAAGCTCTGATTATATCTAGACTGGATTACCGTAATGTGCTCTATTTGGGTGCCAATAAGACAACGACTCATCGCTTACAGATAGTCCAAAATGCTGCTGCCAGGGTGCTCTTTCAGTTACCCAAAGCAGCCTCTGTCTCATTTGTTACAGGAATTATATTGGCTCAGGATGACTAAATGCATTGAGTTTAAGGCACTTTGTTACATATTTGAGGCCAAATAGGGCATAGGGACATGCTACATTCAGAAATTAGTGAGACCCCATCAAACCATATGCTCTTTAAGACCCTCACATCAAACCCTGTTTACAGTACCAAGAATCTCACTCATATGAAAGGATGCTCTTTTTCTTACATAGGCCCCAAACTTTGCAATTCTCTTCCGGAAGCATTAACAAATTGTAATTCATTACTGACCCTCCGTAAAAGTCTGAAGACACTGCCACAAATTATCTGACTTGTTCACCTTACTTGCACCTGCCTGTGCTGGAAAACCCCTTCAGGTAGCTGTGCACATTACAAAACTTAAATAATCATGATAACAATCATAATAATAATAATAATAATAATAACAATACACAGAATAATGTACATATATCTTCTCCAATGAATAATATGGGGTGTAAATTCTTGAATTTTGTTGTCCCAGAGCCAGAACTTTTCAACCTCAGTACAAAAATACAGGCATACAGAAGAGCAAAGTTTGCCCCCATTGCAGTTCCCTGTGTTTGGAGATACTCCTGGTTGAACCTGAAGACATTATGGGTGAGGCAGAAGTGTAGTATGTCTAGTAGCATGTTCTAAGAATCCAGATAGTAAACTAATTAATTGTATTGGGCTTTTGTTACTACTTATATGCAACGCTCATGTTGTAAAGAGGTGTATAAACTTGTTACATCGAAGTTAACCAAAATATAATCATTATGGCAGTATAGGTTACAGATTTCTGTAGGGATAACCTGTGTCCTGAATATATGAGTACAAAGATTTCATGCAAAGTTGTTTTCTGCTTTCAATATATTCCACCAGACGTGAACATATGGATTCAATTCCTGCAGTGATCTGTTGTCCTGGTTGTGAAAAACCTTTCTTGTGAATTTTTGGCAATAGATAGAAGGGAGCCAATATTGAGTCCTTTATTGTATTATTTGTCCAATGCTCTCTTCAGTTTCCAATTTATTTATTTGGTGGGGTTGTTTTAGAGTTTAATAGCTGGACGTATCACATAGTTGTTTTAGCTTCCTTAATGTACTCATCAATGTGTTGGATCATCACATTGCTAACTTTATCTTCTTTAATTTTTATCCTCTTCAATAACAATTTCTAGGTTTTGTTTTAGGGTTTGGTGTACTTGTGCCTTCATATTAGTGTTCCATTGTAAGCGTCTCTGTTTATTTAAATATTTGGTAAACTCTTTTTCCAGAACTGATACAGTTGCCATATAAAACACATTGATTGAGCTTTCTGCTGGTAGCTGTGGGATGAAGATAGATTTGCCCTTCAGGTTGCTGCTTGTTGTATATGTGGTACCCAAGCATAGATTTTCTGATGTTTGGCTTAGAGATGTGCCAGTTAAAGTATCCATACTGGTTAGTAAATGGATGTATTCCACTTTGTGTATGGTCATAGCACGTTTTTGTACATTGGTATGTGGTGTCCCAGTTGTAAAGGTTTTTTAAAGAAAAGGGACTTCAATTTAAGTTTTCGGCTGAATTTTCAATGGTCAATGCATGTGCCCACTGTTTTCTAATAGCTGTTGGACATAATTTCAAACCTTTGTTCATGATCTTTGTCTGGTGTAGTGTCAAATTTATATCTACTAAATTCACAATTAGTTGGTTGTTTTATTCTTTTCTTTTTCTCGTTCCCACGTCTTTGATTGAGTTGCAGTTCCTGATGATGTCAGACAGTGTGGTGATAAACAGAGTGTTTTTTTTAGGTATTCTGGAATCTTGAGGGTTTGGCGTTCATTGGTTAATGGCGGTGTCTTAAGTCTTCCTCTCAAACAAATCACTCATGTCGAATGTGCTTGCTTTAACCTCACTACCTGGGGATTTAATTGCTATGCTAGTGTGTGGTTTGGTCGTATTTGGGGTGATGTAGGTTAACATTTCTTTTTAGCAAAAGGGTAGACATGTCTCATCTGGTAGCCAAGTTGGTTACACTGAAACATCCTGGATTTCCTTTTGATGATATCTTCCACATATTCACAGATTACATTGTTAGGTATTTTAAAATTCTTTGAGGCAATATTCCCTAAGTTTTCTGCTTCTAGTTTGCTTGTCACATCATCAACCTTGTTTTTAGATTTAGCACATTCTTCTTCAGCTATTTATATGAGTTTCTGAATCATGCTCTTAGATTCCTCCTCTAGGAGGGTTTCCCATTTTTTGATTTTGATTGCATCTGTTATTTCAAATAGGGAAAAGATAAGGGTTAGTAGGGATCCTATTTGCTTAATTGTCTTTCTTCTTCTGTGATGTTGCTTCCCACCATTTTGATGTCTTTCTTTTTAAGGCTTTCTCTAGCATGTGAATGGTGGCCTATGGATGTGATGGATTTAGTTTAGTTGCTGTGCTTGAGCTGGGGTTGGTTGAACTGAAAAGGTCATCCACCCTATTATGCCTATTTGCTCATTGATTTCAACAGTCCAATAGTCAGCCATAACAGTCCAAAGGTTTAGTCAAATGTCAGAATCCTAAACCCTGTAGTGTAAAGAGTTTGACTTGTAGGGGTGGGACCTTGAGATTTAGTGGTTCTGACTAATGTTCAAGTTTGGTGTGTGTGTGTGTGTGTGTGTACACACAGCCCTTTGTTGGAACGGCATAGTCCCACTTTAAATTTTTGATGGTTATTGCCATGAAAGGGGATGCTTGCAATATAGGAGTTACATGTGAAGAAAACGCTCAGTTAAAGCTAGTAACAGCAACATTAAGGCCCTCATTACAACATTGGCGGAAAATGCCACCTACCGCCATGCTGACGGCCGCCAACATACCGTGACCGCGGCGGTATACCGCTACGGGTGTTATGACCCACACAGAAAAATCCGCCACTGTACAGACACCCACACAAGTCCGCCAGACCAAAGGTCAGTGATAAACTGGCATACTAAAACCCACACCGTTATGCCAATAGAAATACGCCCACAGTATCAGGATCCACGAATCACTGCGTCGGTCTTTCAGTCGCGGTAAACCATTGGCGGTACACACCGCTGCGCTCAAAATACACACAAAGTGGGACAGAAGGATGTCGTTCAGGGTGGTCTCATTTCTTGGCGGGGGTCTTGGCATCGTTCTCTGTCTTTGTCCTGGATCTCAGGGACCATTTGTGGGGTGGTTCTCCCTCTGCAGGGGGTGGGGTGCTGGTGTGGTGGTCCTGTGGCGGTGCCTCCTGTCCACTAGCGCCTGCGGAGGTGGTGGGCAGTTCATCGTCCAGGCTAGTGTCAGGGGCCCCTTGTTGTGCCACAGTGTCCCTCCTGGTGTTGAGTACTTCCTTCAGCACCCCTACAATGGTGCCCAGGGTGGAATTGATGGATCTGAGTTCCTCCCTGAAGCCCAAATACTGTTACTCCTGCAGGCGCTGGGTCTCCTGAAACTTGGCCAGTACCGTTGCCATCGAAACCTGGGAGTGGTGGTAGGCTCCCATGATGTAGGAGAGGGCCTCGTGGAGAGTGGGTTCCCTTGGCCTGTCCTCCCCCTGTCACACAGCAGCCCTCCCAGTTCCCCTGTGTTCCTCGGCCTCTGTCCCCTGGACCGTGTGCCCACTACCACTGCCCCCAAGTCCCTGTTGTTGTTGGGGTGGTGGGTTAGCCTGGGTTCCCTGTAGTGGTGGACACACTGCTGATTGACGTGTCCTGGGGACAGAGGTATGGGCCCGCTGGGTGGGTGCTGTGCTGGTGTTTCCAGAGGGGGGAAGCTCTGTAGTGGCCTGTGACTGTGTCAGGGGAACTGACTGTCCCGAGGTCCCCGATGGGCCTGGCTGGTCATCTAGATCCATTTGGACAGAGCTGCTGTCATCACTGTGGGCCTCTTTTGTTGGTGGTGTGGACATGTGTGGACCCTCCTGTCCGGTGACGTTGGGTAGGAGTCCTGCAGGGGTATAAAAGGATGTTTATTACATCTGTGTGTGCCATGGTGTGCAATAGGTAGGTGACCGTGTACCCCAGTGCTTGCATTCCTGTGTGGGACCTTGTGTGATTGTGGTTTAGGGGGGTGTATGTGCAGTGGCCATGCTTTGGTGATGGGTGTCCATGCTTTGTTGATGCATGCAGGGCTTGGTGTTAGGATGTGTGGTTTGTGATGTTGTGACATTTGTGAGGAGTTGGAGTGATGGGGTGAGGGTGGGGGTATGTGATGGCATGCAGGTAGGGTGGGGTATGTAATAGTTAAGATTTGACTTACCAGAGTCCATTCCTCCATCTACTCCTGCGAGACCGTCAGGATGCAGAATCGCCAAGATTGCTCCTCCCATGTTGTTAGTAGTGGGGGAGGAGGTGGGAGTCCGCCGCCAGTCAGCTGAACTGCAAGGTGGTGTCTTGAGACCACGGAACGCACCTTCCCCCGTAGGTCGTTCCACCTCTTCCTGATGTCATTCCTATTTCTTGGGTGCTGTCCCACTGCGTTAACCCTGTCCACTATTCTGCGCCATGGCTCCATCTTCCTAGCTATGGAGGTGTGCTGCACCTGTGATCCGAATAGCTGTGGCTCTACCCGGACGATTTCCTCCACCATGAGCTTCTCCTCAGAGAACCTGGGGTGTCTTTGCCGTGCCATGGGGTGGTGTGGGTGATGTGTGGGGTGGTGTGTATAGTGATAAGTGGGGTGGTATTTAGTGGTGTGTTGTGTGAAGTGCGTGGAAGTTATGTGGGTGATGGTATTGTGTGCCTGTGGATGCTTGGCAGTTGTTTGTAGTGTCTCTCTCTGGCCTTCTCTCAGTAATTGTGGTCATAGGGGTTTGTGGGTGATGTGGGTGTGTGTTTTATATTGTAATGGGTGTGTGGGAGTGGTGTGTGTATGTGTATCAGGTGGGTGTATTTTAAATTGTCCAATGTGACAGTGTATTGTAAGAGTGTGTGTATTATGAGAGCGTTGGTGTGTACCGCCAATGGAATACCGTGGTTGAAAGACCGCCACGTGGATTCATGTGTCATGATAGTGGGTGCTTATTTCTGTTGGCGTGACGGTGGAGGTTTTGTTTTCGTCGGTTTATCACTGACCTTTGGTGTGGCGGACTTGTGTGGGTGTCTGAATTTTGGCGGATTCCGAGCTGTGGGTCATAATAGCTGTGGCGGATTTCCGCTGCTGCGGCGGTGTGTTGGCGGTCTTCTGCACGGCGGTAAGCGACATTTACCGCTAATGTTGTAATGACCACCACAATCTTATTAAAATAATGATCAATTACCCAAATTAAAATAAATTAAATACATCACAAAATCAATTACAAAATTATTTGTAATAACTACAAACATTTAACCAATATAAAATTACAATTATTACTAAAAAGTGGCTCACCCTGAAACAGTTAAAAATTAATCCTAAATAACTCAGCCCGAACTACCTACCAACAACAAAAAATTTAAAGAGACAAAAATGCACTTTTTGCAGCAACAGAAAAGAGACCACCTGCTCCACATTACAAGACATTCTGCAGAAAAACCTGCAAAGAAAGTGTACAACTTCTAGCAAGAACACACATGTAAGTATAAAAACAGAAAAAGTGTTACATAGTTTTGTATTTGAAAAGCAAACATATTATACATTTTAAAATGATAATAATTTACATTAGTACACTCTTTCTAGAGATACTGACAGAAAGAGCAAGATACATCACATCACAGAAAGGGAAGCAATTATTCTCTAATGTGGGCTACACTTACAACCGAGAAAGTACAATGATGAAAACTGTCAACTGGAAATATACAAAGTATTACTCTGATGCTTGCTATTGGAGGGCCACTACAAAATATGATGTTATACCTATTGTGAGGGAACAGAACCTCCCCTCAGATGCGACAAAAACAGAAGGAAGAAATGTATTTTAAGATAAAAGAGAAGCAAACACTAGCTCCCAAGAGCCCACAACTAAAATCCTAAAAGATATACTGCCTTAAGTCCCTGAACATATCACAGGTCAACTTTAAGCTATTCCCACATAAAAACACATGTTTGCACAAACTAAAAAAGCCACCAGCAATAACCCTACTGCCCCAAAATATCCGAATACCTGAACACATATCGACCACGCATAATGAGGAACCCTTCCTCTTACATGGCAACCAAAACAATGATAAACAGATCCTACAATGTTTTATAACAGATAACTTACCATAACTAAGCCATTGTTAAACATGGATGATGGATGGGGCCTTCAAAAGGTGTCCCAAACCATTCAATGAAATGTACATCATACTTGGTGAATATCAAAACACAAATAAACCATTCATATAGGCCCTACTACCTAACAAACAAAGTAGCACTAACTACGAACTATTAACCCTTCCCCTGCTGTGGACGAGCTGGTTCTGCACCAGGCCCATGGGGCCTCCCACCCAAACCCCCCAGTCGAGGATGGAAGGGTAATCGCTTCCCCTTCCACCTCTGACCATCCCCCTCGGCATTTCTGATGACGTCAGCGCGCTCACAGCGCGCCAATGTCATCAGAAGCTACAGAGGATGCGCTGGAAGCCATTTGCTTCCAGCTCGAGTGGAGAGAGGATATGTTTACGGTAAGTCCTTCTCCTGGGGGGAGGTTGGGGGTGGAAAACAGACACGGGAAAAAGAAAGAGCTTTAACTTTCCCCCTGTGCCTGTTTTCAGTTAATTCCTGCTCCACGATCACGGGTGGGGCCTGAGATCGTGGAGCAGAAATCCCCACTAGGCACCAGGGAATTTCTTTTACATTTATTTCGGGAGCGACCCCTTGGGCAAGGGTAGCACCCCTGGGGGCTATTTCAAATTCTGTTTCGGCCCCCCGGGTGCAGAACAGCTGTTTTTTTCGGCCGATCGGCCCGGGAGGGGGGGTTTAAAACCACTAGTGATTATATTTTCCTTATCTTTTTGGGCAGCCACACCTTAGACAAGGGTCGCTACCCCAGGGGCAATAATTTTTTATATGTTTTGGCCCCCTCCAGGGCTCGATCAGCCATGTTTTTGGCCGATCCTTCTCCCGGCGGGTCAAAACCCACTAGGCGCCAGGGATTGTGTGGTATGTGTGTGTGTTTTGTGTGTTTGGGGGTACCCCGTGGGCAAAGGTCGCCCCCCAAAGGGGGGAAAATTAGTATTGGCCATTTCTGCAGATGAGCCTCTTTTTTTTAAGCCCATCTGTAGGAGGCTGGCCTGGCTTATAGTGGGTACCTGATGGTACTTACACTTTGTGCCAGGTCCAGTTATCCCTTATTAGTAGATTAGTAGTGTTCTAGCAGCTTAGGCTGATAGAGGTAGCTATAGTAGAGCAGCTTAGGCTAAACTAGGAGACATGCAAAGCTCCTACTATACCACTTATATCATATAGCACTATATCATAAGAAACTCAATACTCAGAGTTACTAAAAATAAAGGTACTTTATTTTAGTGACAATATGCCAAAAATATCTCAGAGGATATACTCCCTTAGGAGGTATGTAAAATACACAAAAATATACACACAAACCAAAATCAGGTAAGTAAAACACTTAGAAAAGTAGTGCAAACACTGGAAAACACAATAGAATGCAATAGGAGAAAATAGGCCTAGGGGCAGCACAAACCATTTGCTCCAAAAGTGAAATGCTAACCACAAATGGACCCCAGGCCTAGAATAGTGTGTAGAGGTCTCTGGGAGTGTAAGAAAACACTAAAGGTGTCCAAGATACCCCACCCCAAGACCCTGAAACGTAGGAGTAAACTGACCCTACTACCCCAGAAAGACAGTAAAGTCGAGATAGGGGATTCTGCAAGTACAACAACTGACTGAAAAGCACTGAAAATGGTCTCCTGGACCTGAGGACCTGCAAAGGAAGGGGACCAAGTCCAAGAGTCACGCAAGTGTCCGGGGGGGCAGGAGCCCACTAAACCCCAGATGAAGGGGCAAAAGGGCTGCCTCCGGGTGGAAGAAGCCAAAGATTCTGCAACAACAGAAGGTGCCAGGAACTTCTCCTTTGGTCAAAAGATGTCCCACAGCGTTCTGGAGGATGCAGAGTTGTTTCCATGCAGAAAGACCGCAAACAAGCCTTGCTAGCTGCAAGAGTCATGGCTGAAGGTTTTGGGTGCTGCCAGGGCCCAGGAAGGACCAGGAGGTCGCCCCTTGGAGGAAGAGACAGAGGGGGCACTCAGCAACAGAGAGAGCCCATGCAGAAGCAGGCAGCACTGGCAGAAGTACCTGAACAGGTTTTCAAGAAATCTGAGCACGGCAGTTGTCGCAGCACAACAAAAGAGGGTCCCACGAAGTCAGAGGTCAACTCAGCGAGTTGGGCAATGCAGGATGGAGTGCTAGGGATCTGGGCTGTGCTGTGCACGAAGGAAGTCTTGCAAAAGTGCTTAGAAGCCCTAGCAGCTGCAGATCACGCAGTGCACAGGATTACTGTCTGGAATGGGGAGGCAAGGACTTACCGCCACCAAATTTGGACAGAAGGACCACTGGACTATCGGGGTCACTTGGGTCCAGCTCCTGTGTTCCAGGGACCATGCTCATCAAGATGAGAGGGGACCCGGAGGACAGGTGATGCAGAGGTTTGGTGCCTGCGTTGGCAGGGGGAAGTTTCCGTCGACCCACGGGAGATTTCTTCTTGGCTTCCAGTGAAGGGTGAAGGCAGACAGCCCTAAGAGTATGCACCACCAGGAAATAGTCAAGAAAGCCGGCAGGATTAGGTGCTACATTGTTGCTGGTAGTCTTCTTGCTACTTTGTTGCAGTTTTGCAGGCATCCTGGAGCAGTCAGCGGTCGATTCTTAGCAGAAGTCGAAGAGAGAAGTGCAGAGGAACTCTGGTGAGCTCTTGCATTCGTTATCTGAAGAAAAACCCACAGGAGAGACCCTAAATAGCCCTCAGAGGAGGATTGGCTACCTAACCAGTTAAGAGCCTATCAGGAGGGGTCTCTGACGTCACCTGCTGGCACTGGATACTCAGAGGACTCCATTGTGCCCTCGCACCTCTGCATTCAAGATGGCAGAGGTCTGGGACACTCTGGAGGAGCTCTGGGCACCACCCCTAGGGTGGTGATGGACAGGGGAGTGGTCACTCCCGTTTCCTTTGTCCAGTTTTGCGCTAGAGCAGGGGCTGGGGGATCTCTGAACTGGTGTAGACTGGTTTATGCAAGGAGGGCACCATCTGTGCCCTTCAAAGCATTTTCAGAGGCCAGGGGAGGCTACTCCTCTCAGGCCCTTAACACCTATTTCCAAAGGGAGAGGGTGTAACATCCTCTCTCAGAGGAAATCCTTTGTTCTGCATTCCTGGGACTGGGCTGCCCAGGTCACAGGGGAGCAGAAACCTGTCTGAGGGTTGGCAGCAGCGGTAGCTGCAGAGAAAACCCCAGAGAGCTAGTTTGGCAGTACTCAGGGTCCATGCTGGAGCCCCGGGGATGCATGGGATTGGCACCCCAATACCAGATTTGGATTGGGGGGACAATTCCATTATCTTAGACATTTTACATGGCCATGTTCGGAGTTACCATTGTGAAACTACACATAGGTATTGACCTATATGTAGTTCACACGTGTAATGGTGTCCCCGCACTCACAAAGTCTGGGGAAATTGCCCTGAAGACTGTGAGGGCACCTTGGCTAGTGCCAGGGTGCCCTCACACTTAGTAACTTTGCACCTAACCTTCACCAAGCGAGGGTTAGATATATAGGTGACTTATAAGTTACTTAAGTGCAGTGTAAAATGGCTGTGAAATAACATGGACGTTATTTCACTCAGGCTGCAGTGGCAGTCCTGTGTAAAAATTGTCTGAGCTCCCTAAGGGTGGCAAAAGAAATGCTGCAGCCCATAGGGATCTCCTGGAACCCCAATACCCTGGTTACCTAGGTACCATATACTAGGGAATTATAAGGGTGTTCCAGTGTGCCAATCAGAATTGGTAAAACTAGTCACTAGCCTGCAGTGACAATTTAAAAAGCAGAGAGAGCATAAACACTGAGGTTCTGGTTAGCAGAGCCTCAGTGATACAGTTAGGCACCACACAGGGAACACATACAGGGCACAACGTATGAGCACTGGGGTCCTGGCTAGCAGGATCCCAGTGACACAGGCAAAAACAAACATACATACAAGTAAAAAATGGGGGTAACATGGAAGGTAAGATGGTTCTTTCCTATACCATCTGCCCCAAAGGTGGGCAGAAACCACAAATACGCCATGGAATTTTTTTTGTTCCCCTTTTTTTGTTTTGTGCTGGGGGTTCCCCCTTTAGCAAGGGTCGCCCCCTAAAGTGGGAATAGAGCTGTTGGCCATTTCTACCCCCCTTGGGGGCAGATCGGGCAATTTCTTTTCCGGCCATTTGCCCCCAATGTTGGCAGAATCCACTTATGCACCAGGGATCCTGTGTGTGTTTTTTGTGTGGGGGAGGCGCCACCTCTGGCAAGGGTCGCCCCCCCAAAGGGGCAACTTACTGGTGGCCATTTCTGACCACCTTGGAGGCAGATCGGCCTATTTCTTTGGGCCCATCTGTCCCCAAGGGGGCCAGAAGGCACCAAGATGTCAGAGATTCTTTTTTTGGTTCTCTTTATTTTTTTGTGTGCTGGGGCGCCCCCTTTGACAAGGGTCACCCCCTGAAGGGGGCACAGAGCTGCTGGCCATTTTTGCCCCCCCCCCTTGTGAGCAGATTGGCCTATTTTTTTTAGGCCCATCTACCCCCAGGGGGGACAGAATCCACTTAGGCACCAGGGATCTTGTGTGTGTGTGTTTTGTGTGAGGGGGCAGCCCCTTTGGCAAGCGTCGCTCCCAAAGGGGGCACATTACTGATAGCCATTTCTGCTCCCCTTGGGGGCAGATCGGGCTATTTTTTGTAGGCCTATCTGCCCCCAAGGGGAAATAAGCCACCAAGACATGAGGGATTTTTATTTTTTGTTCCCCTTAATTCTTTTTGCTGGGGGTGCCCCCTTTTGCCCCCTTGGCAAGGGTCACCCCCCCCCCCAAACAGGGTACAGAGCTGTTGGCCATTTCTGCCCCCAAAGGAGTATTGTTGACATGCATGAGGTGTAGGTGCTGTACTAAATGCAGGATTGTGTGTGAAATTGTTCCTAGATTTGAGCACAATGATATTTGTGTTATCATATGTCTAATTTGCTTTTTTCTTTTCTGTGCAGAGTAGTTGCTGGTGAGTAGCTTTTTCAGGCAAGTGAGTGGTGTAGTTTTTTAGTACATAACTCTTAGTGATAAAGCTACACTTTTTTAATTACTTATTTTAGCGCTGGTTGTTGTTGCAATCCATTTGTTGTTAGAAAGGCTCATGGCTAGCCACGGAGTGACCGCTCAGCAGGTTGTTGGCATGCTTTTTGAGTCATCTTCAGACCATGATTATGAGACTGACTCTGCATCTGAGGCAGAGGAGGAAGTGAGAGATTCTGGCAGTGACGTTTCTGTTGGAGAGGAATCTTCTGATGAGGAAGCCACACTCAGTGCAAATGAAGGGCCTGTTTTAGAGGAGGACACTGATGTGCCATTAGTGCAGCAACCTGGGGCTGAAAAGTTTCCCGTTAGAAGACCTGAACTCTGGGTTGCCCCAAACATGGAGCAGCCAGAGTTGCCTGCCTTTAATTGTCTCCCGGGATGTTGAGTCAATACAGAAAACTTTTTGCCTGCCAATTTCTTTGAGTTATTTGTGGATGATTTGTTTTTGGAAGAGGTTATTGAGCAGACTAATTTGTATGCGGAGCAGTATTTGAGGGACAACGCTGCTAGACTTAGGCCACACTCTAGAACTACCCAGTGGATTCTCACAAATTTGGACGAGATGAAAAGGTTTTGGGGCTTGACTCTTTAGGTGGGGTTGATAAGGAAGACGTCACTGGCTTCTTATTGGTCTACTAGTCCCTTGATGGCAACAGCTATGTTTTCTGCAACCATGAGTCGTAATTGGTATTTGCTTCTTCTTAGGATGCTGCATTTTGTTGACAATGCATTAGCTTTGCCACAAGATCACCCTGATTTTGACCGTCTTTTTAAGATTAGGCCTGTCCTTGATCATTTTGTAGAACGGTTTTCAGAGGTCTATGTATCAGGCAAAGAAATAGCTGTGGACAAATCTTTGGTCCTCTTCAAGGGTCGTTTGGTTTTTAGGCAGTACATTCCTAGCAAGAGGGCAAGATATGGAATTAAATTGTATATTCTGTCTGAAAGTAGTACAGGATATGTGTATAGTTTCCGTGTCTACCTTGTAGGGATTCCAGTATTGACCCCCCGGTTGTCCTCCCACTTTTGGAGTCAGCGAGAAAATTGTGTGGGAACTTGGTAGACGACTGTTTAACAAAGGTCACCATTTGTACGTAGATAATTTCTACACTGGAGTGCAGTTGTTCAAAGAGTTGTTTAGAGTGGACACTCTTGCTTGTGGCACAAACCGTTCTAACCGGAAAGGCTACCCAAGGGAGCTTGTCTGAAAAAACTTAAGAGGGGACAGTGCAGTGCCCTGCGGAATAATGAGCTGCTAGCTCTGAAATTTTCAGACAGGAGGGATGTGTACATGCTATCTACCATCCATGATGAGAATACTTCCCCGTGACTGTTGGGAGTCAGGTAGCCGAAGTGCACAAACCTGCATTCATTTTGGACTACAATAGGCACATGGGTGGTGTTGATAGAGTAGATCAGAGGTTGGAACCTTACACTGCTCATTTGTAAGTCTTACGTGTGGTATAAAAAGTTGGCCCTACATTTATTTCATTTGGCAACTTTTAATGCTTTTATTGTGTTCAAGGATTGTTCACCTGAGTCAAGGATAACATTTGTTACATTTCAGGAGTCAGTGATAAAGAGCCTTATTGTGGTGGAACAGGCAAGAGTTCTTAGAGTAGCAGTGGTGGATGATTGTGGCTAGATTGAAAGATCACCACTTTTCAGTGAGTCATTGGTTCAGTTTGTTGGCCTTTCAGTTATTAACAGTGCATTTCACATTTGTGAAATCTCTTGTTAATAAAATTTTATCTACTGAACGATCACTCACCCTCGTGCCAAATCCAACCAGTATGTGTGGTAAAAATGACAAAACCTGCTCCGCTATAATCAGGCGTTGCAGCACACTTGTGACACGCTAGGTGTCTCAGGTGGGACCCCGATGATGAAGCCTCCCACCAACTTGGTTGGTGGGTGAGGGGTCTTTTTCACATACACTAAGTGTGTTTCTTTTCACAATTTTAGTGTTTGGCACATCACAGACATACGTGGACACATCAAAATGATATATTACAAAACTACCTCTGTTTGGTGGGGAGGGGACACCTATGTTTTTGGTCCTGGTTGAGGCCTTCATCTACAGAAACCTACCAATCCCTGAAATTTGTTAAAACTAGAGACCCCAAGGAGTCCAGGGAGGTGTGGCTTGCGTGGATCCCCCAACATTTCTTTACCCATACTCCATTGCAAACCTCAAAATTTGCTTAAAAAAACATATTTTCCTGACTTTTCTATGTAGGAAGGAAATTTGCGTCTCCTCTCAGATTCCTGAACATTCTGTCACCAAAATGTGAGAAAAAAGTGTTTTTTTAGCCAAATTTAGAGGTTTGCAAAGGATTCTGGGTAACAGAACCTGGTGAGAGCCCCACAAGTCAACCCTTCATTGATTCCCCTAGGTCTCTAGTTTTAAACAATGCACAGGTTTTGTAGGTTTCCCTAGGTGCCGGCTGAGCTAGAGTCACTTTGCAAAAAACACCTCTGTTTTCTCTGGAAAAATGTGATGTGTCCACATTGTGTTTTGGGGCATTTACTGTTGCGGGCACTAGGTCTACCAACAGAAGTGAGGTATAATTTTTATCGGAAGACTTGGGGTAACGCTAGGTGGTAGGAAATTTGTGGCTTCTCTCAGATTACCATAACTTTCTGTCACTGAAATATGAGGAAAAGGTGTTTTTTTAGCCAAAGTTAGAGGTTTGCAAAGGATTCTGCGTAACAGAACCTGGTGAGAGCCCCACAAGTCACCCCATCTTGGATTCCCCTAGGTCTCTAGTTTAAAAAATGCACAGGTGTGGTAGGTTTCCATAGGTTCCGGCTGAGCTAGAGGCCTAAATCCACAGGTAGGCACTTTGCAGAAAACACCTCTGTTTTCTGTGAAAAAATGTGATGTGTCCACGTTGTGTTTTGGTGCATTTCCTGATGCGGGCACTAGGCCTACCCACATAAGTGAGGTATCATTGTTATCGGGATACTTGGGGGAATGCTGGGTGGAAGGAAATTTGTGGCTCCTCTCAGATTCCCGAACTTTCTGTCACCGAAATGTGAGGAAAAAGTGTTTTTTAGCCAAAGTTAGAGGTTTGCAAAGGATTCTGGGTAACAGAACCTGGTGAGAGCCCCACAAGTCACCCCATCTTGGATTCCACTTGGTCTCTAATTTTACAAAATGCACAGGTTTGGTAGGTTTCCCTTAGGCTGAGCTAGAGTCCAAAATCCACAGGTAGGCACTTTGCAAAAAACACCTCTGTTTTCTTTGTGAAAATGTGATGTGTGCAGGTTGTGTTTTGGGGCATTTCCTGTTGCAGGCACTAGGCCTACCCACACAAGTGAGGTATCATTTTTATCAGGAGACTTGGGGGAACATAGAATAGCAAAACAAGTGTTATTGCCCCTTGTCTTTCTCTACATTTTTTCCTTCCAAATATAAGAGAGTGTGTAAAAAGATGTCTATTTGAGAAATGCCCTGTAATTCACGTGCTAGTATGGGCACCCCGGAATTCAGAGATGTGCAAATAACCACTGCTCCTCAACATTTTATCTTGTTCCCATTTTGGAAATACAAAGGTTTTCTTGATACCTATTTTTCACTCTTTATATTTCAGCAAATGAATTGCTGTATACACAGTATAGAATGAAAACCCACTGCAAGGTGCAGCTCATTTATTGGATATGGGGACCTAGGGTTCTTGATGAAACTACAAGCCCTAAATATCCCCACAACCAGAAGAGTACAGCAGACGTAATGGTATATTGCTTTAAAAAATCTGACATCGCAGGAAAAAGTTACAGAGTAAAACGTAGAGAAAAATGGCTGTTGTTCTCACCTCAATTTTATTTTATTTTTTATTTCAATTGTTATTTTCTGTAGGAAACCATTGTAGGATCTACACAAATTACCCATTGCCAAATTCAGAATTTTTCAACTTTTCATAAATGTTTAGGTATCTGGGATCCAGTATTGGTTTCACACCCATTTCTGTCACTGACTGGAAGGAGGCTGAAGCACAAAAAATCGTAAAAATGGGGTATATCCCAGTGAAATGCTAAAATTGTGTTGAAAAATTGGGTTTTTGATTCAAGTCTGCCTGTTCCTGAAAGCTGGGAAGCTGGTGATTTTAGTACCGCAAACCCTTTGTTGATGCCATTTTCAGCGAAAAAAGCACAAGCCTTCTTCTGCAGCCCTTTTTTCAAATTATTTTGAAAAAAATGAAATTTTCACTGTATTTTGGCAAATTTCTTGGCCTCCTTCAGGAGAACCCACAAAGTCTGGGTACCTCTAGAATCCATCGGATGTTGGAAAAAAAGGACGGAAATTTGGCATGGGTAGGTTATGTGGACAAAAACGTATGAGGGCCTAGGCTTGCCCTGCCCCAAATAGCCAAAAAAAGGCCTGCCACCTGAGGTGGAAAAGGCCTGGTAGCGAAGGGGTTAACCACATTAGCATTAAAACAACTTTGGGAGCTGAGTAGATCCAATATTTACTGGTGATAAATGACCCAATTTTCACTCAATAGAGTCATTGACTGATGCATCTTTCCACGTAGGAGTTACCCATCAAAGAGAACTTACCCTAACTACCTCCTTGATTGTGCGCACTAGATCCAGGAGATTACCAGAACCCATACATTTCTGTTTGACTCCAGGTGAGTCATGACCAATGTGAAATCTTTCAGATGGAAACATATGCTACATCCACACATGCAGTCTAATGGAATATTTTATTCCATTACACAGGCTGCATTATATTTTAATCCTGATGAAGACAAGCACTGGTGTTTCTATATAACATGACAAATAAGGGTCAGAATTTTCATGATTTACATATCCTGTCTGTACTAAATTTCAAGTCAGGCAATAAGCATAAAAGATAAACTTGCACAGTCGGATCTTTGGAGACTTTCTGTAGAATGTGGGCTTGGTGTTTATAGAACTGTATTTGCCATAACAAATTCTTGAGAGATCATTCTGTTTCTATCATTATTCGTTAAGTCACTTGACTTCACTAATTGCACTGCATGAGCACTTTTTTCCGTCACTTAAAGGCAGCTCTTCTTTGTGTGTTCATGCAATTTTGATATAAGAAGATTGAATATACAAAAGCAACCTGAAACAAGACTGTAGGAAAGTCTTCCTTTTTGCATGGTAACCCCCAAACATTTTGGACAGATATTGGTGGTTACTGACTCTTGGCTGTGCCCTGGGTACTGCTTACAGGTCCCAGGGCAAGTGTTCTGTTTAAAGTGAATATGCAAATTATTCTAATTATAATTGACAGCATCAACCTACCTATAAGTCCCCAATATATGGTAGGGCATGTAGGTTTAGGGACCCCAGCATAGGTAGTGCACCCATAGGTGCACTGATGAGGTGCCCAGTGTCATTTTAAAGGCAGGCCTGTCTTGCTGGCTGCTTTTAAACTAAAGTTATAAGCAAATTCGACTTTGGACTTAAAAGTACTTCCAAAGTCTTAAACTACCTTATTTTTACATATGTCACCCCTAAGGTGTGCCCTATGTTTTCCTAGGGTTGGGTGCCATGTAATAATTAGCAGGGACCTTACAAAATGGTTTTATAAGCCCTGCTGAGGTAAAATAGCTAAATTAATTTTCACTCACTGTAGTGAATGGCCTCCAGAGGTTGAAATGGGGAGACTTTATTTTGATTAGCAAAGTCCCCATGAGAGACAGATACCTTGTGTTTGATATCAGATTAATTGTTATAATAAATCCCACAATTTGCCATTGGTGGATTTAATATAACTAGTTCAGGTAAAGAGTTTTAAAACTCTATCTGAAAGTTGCCAACGTAAGCTCTGTAGTGCCCTTCTTTGATTGGCTAGCCTCTGACAGCCTGGCCAAGTTGCCTTGATGAGGTGTGAAGTGGCCTGGGCTAAACACAAAGGATGTGCAGGGGGAGGAGATCTGCCGCAGCAGATGGTGAATCAGGATGGTCGGTGAGCAGCCAAAACTGGTCTTCAAAGGCAGGTAAGGACATTTGGAGCAGCTCAGGACCTCCCCCATTTCCTGCAACTCCAGATAATTAGGTGCCCTCTTGATTAGATTAGGAGAGGGCGTGAGAGGGGTGTGTTTAGAATATTTAGCCACACCAGTGGGTGGGCTCAGCCAGATCCAACATCTAAAAATCAGTTTCAGCTACGTTGGATTTTTGGAGAATGTTGCTCCCTGGGATTGATTTTTGCCAGGAAGTGGTCATCAAAGGGGGAAGGGGCCTGCTTGTGATTGGACAGTCAGGCCCCCCTGCTTTCTACCCCAGGAGCAAGGATAAATGGAAGAGATACACCCACACCTCATATCCCTACAAGGAACAAGACAAAGAAGGAGAAGGACTCCCCTGCTGGACCCCTGGCCTGCACCTGGACACTGCACTCTGAAGAACTGCACCAGCTGCAATCTTGGGCTTCACGTTAAAAGGACTTTGCCTGTCTTCTACTGCTTCAAGAAGGGAGTCTCTGACTGTTACCCCTATTGTTAATTTCTGGTCAAGCAATAGCCCAATCCCTTGTGGGGTGAACCACAAAAAGTCACCCAATTAACCTATGCTTAACCCTGGATAGATTAGCGGAAAAACAACAGTCAGGCTTAACGCAGAGGCAATTTATAAAGTACACAATAATTCCAAAGACAGAAAACATGACATATTGTCCAGCTCCCAATTGGAAATCACAGCCTATTAAATTTAACAAGGAATCCCACATGTTATCCTGTGGGAGGGATAGGCCTCACAGTAATGAAAAACAAATTTAGGAGTATTCCACTATTAGGAAATGAAAAACCTAAAAGTAAATGACCAACTGTTCAATCATACTGCCCAATGACCTATGAGCTGGTTGGTGCCTACCTTAGAGGTGACATGTATGATAAAAGGAGTGATTAAGGCTTGGGTGGGGTGTTTAAATGCTAAGTTGACATGGCAGGTTAAAACTGTATTGAGGCTGCAGTGGCAGACCTGGGATATGTTTCAGTGAGCTACATAAGTTGGTGGCACAGTGAGTGTTGGAGGCTTACTAGTAACATTTAATTTACAGGTCCTGGGTATACGGTATACCACTGTACAAAGGTCTTACAAGTAAATTAGATATGCCAATTGGGTATAAGCCAAAGTAATCATGTTTTAGGGGAAGGGGCACAAGTACTCCTAAGACCAACAAAAGTAAGTGCAGCAAAAAAGGAGGAGATGAGGCAAAAGTTTTCAGGTGAGACCACCCTAAGGCTGAAAGGGCTAACAATATATACAAAACAAAGGCCCTCATTATAACAATGGCGGTAAAAACCACCTACCACCGCGGTGATGGCCGCCAACATACCGTCACCGCGGCTACCATCTGTCCACCATATTACGATCACTGCCGGACTTCCGCCACAAGAAGGGTGTAAATCCAGCAGTGATCATACTGGCAGATGGCGGTAAGCTGGTGCTGCTATCACCCTCAGCGCCACGCCAGTAGAACCCCGCCAGCCGTATCATGACCTGTGATACGTCCTGGTACTGTTCTGCTGGCGGGGCGCTGCTGGAATTAGTTCCAGTTCCCTGCCAGAAGACCTCCTCCACAAAGATAAGTCAGGCTTCCGATAGGGGAGGGGAAGGGTGGTGGAGGGTGTTGTGTGTGTGTTTGTCTCTGGTTGTGTGCATGAATGTGTGAGTGTGTGTGTGAATGTGTCTGGGGTGTTGTGTTGTTTGCGTGGTTGTATACGTGTGAGTGAATGCTTGTAAGAATGGTGAAGTGAGTGGGTTTCTGCATGTCAGTGTGATTGTGTGTAAGAATGTGTACGAGCATGTCTGGAATTATGCATGTATGAATGCGTGTATACCAGTGTGAGTGATTGGGTGTATGCGTGGTGCATGTCCGTGGGTGTGTGCGTGGATGGGGAGAGCGGGGGGTGTGTGAGGATCAGAGGGGGTGGGAGGAGTGGGAGGATCGTAGGGGGTGGGGGAGTTTGGAGGTAAGGGGGTGGGGGCCATCTGGTAAGTGTTGGGGAGTGGGGGAGCTGCCTAACGGTGACAGGGAAGGAATTCCGTGTCATCAGTAGGGCCTACCACCATGATTTTTGTGTCATTGCGAACAGCACAAAAACCATGGTGGTAGGCAGGCTCATAATGCCGCCGGTGGTACTATGCCAGCCGCTAGGCTGGAGACAGACATATCTGGCCTGCCGGCTGATACCGCCATGTCGGAATTACTGGACAATTGGCAGGTTGGCTGCAGCCAACCCACCATTCTCATAATGTGGCGGAATGTACCGCCAGCCTGTCGGAGGTACTACCACCACATTTCCACTCACCGCCGGGGTCATAATGACCCTTAAAATATGTAAAATATGTGTAAAAATATACTTTAAATAACTGTATTGATGTTTAACACCAAACATGTATTCAAGTATTATTAATATATCAATGTGAAAATGTTTTGTTATGAATACAATTATATATATAAAAAATGTGAACATATACATTAAGGGGCTCATTACAACATTGGCGGTACAGCCACAGCTATTACGACCCACAGCCCGGAATCCGCCAAAATCCAGACACCCACACAAGTCCGCCACACCAAAGGTCAGTGATAAACTGGCGATAGCAAAACCTCCACCGTCACGCCAACAAGAATACGCCCACACTATCACGACCCACGAATCCACGCGGCGGACCTTCAACCGTGGTATTTCATTGGTGGTACACACCGCTGCGCTCAAAATATACACACTTTTACAAAACACTACCACACTGGACAATTCGAAATACACACACCTGATACACATACACACACCACGCCCACACACCCAATACAATATAAAACACACACCCACATCACCCACAAACCCTTACGACCAGAATTGCGACTGAAGGCCAGAGAGAGACACCACCATCTACAAACTAGCATCCACAGGCACTCAACACCATCACTCACACAACATCCACGCACAAAACACCACACACCCCTAAACATCACCCCACACATCATAACACACACCACCCTACACATCACCCACACCACCCCATGGTACCGCAAAGACACCCCAGGTTTTCTGAGGAGGAGCTCAGGGTCATGGTGGAGGAAATCATCCGGGTACAGCCACAGCTATTCGGATCACAGGTGCAGCACACCACAATAGGTAGGAAGATGGAGCTATGGCGCAGAATCGTGGACAGGGTCTACGCAGTGGGACAGCACCCAAGAACACAGGATGACTTCAGGAAGAGGTGGAACTACCTACGGGGGGAAGGTACGTTCTGTGGTCTCAAGACACCAGATTGCAGTTCAGAGGACTGGCGGCAGACCCTCTCCTCCTCCCCCACAACTAACAACATGGGAGAAGCAGGTCTTGGCTATACTGCATCCTGAGGGCCTCGCAGGAGTAGCTGGAGGAATGGACTCTGGTAAGGCAAATCTTTAAATACTTCATCCCCCACTCTAGCTGCATGCTATCACATACCCCCACCCTCGCCCTCACCCCCATCACTCCAACTCCTCACACATGTTCCACTATCACAAACAACACATCCCAACACCAAGCCCTGCATGCGACAACAAAGCATGGACACCCATCACCAATGCATGGCCATTGCACAAATCCACACACAATCCTAAACATTTAGCACACAAGGTCCTACACAAGAATGCAAGCACTGGGGTACAGGGTCACCCATCCATTGCACACCATGGCACACACAGCTGCAATAATCATGCCTTTACACCCCTGCAGGACCCCTACCCAATGTCAGCGGACAGGAGGTTCCAGACATGTCCACTCCACCCTCAGAAGAGGCCCAGAGTAATGACAGCAGCTCTGTCCAACTGGATCTAGATGACCAGCCCAGCCCATCTGGGACCTCGGGACAGTCGGTTCCCCTCACACTGGCACAAGCCACAACAGAGCCTCCCCCCTCTGGAAACACCAGCACAGCACCCACCCAGCAGTTCCATACCTCTGTCCCCAGGACACGTCAAGCAGCAGTGTGTCCACCACTACAGGGAACCCAGGCTGACCTACCACCCCAACAACACCAGGGACCTGGGGGCAGTGGCTGTAGGCACACGGTTCAGGTGACAGATGCCCAAGAATACAGGGGAACTGGGAGGGCTGCTGTGCGACAGGGGGAGGAGAGGCCCAGGGAACCCACTCTCCACGAGGCCCTCTTCAACATCATGGGAGCCTACCACCATTCCCAGGAGACAATGGCAACAGTACTGGCCAAGTTTCAGGAGACCCAGCGGCTGCAGGAGGAACAGTATTTGAGGTTCAGGGAGGAACTCAAATCCATCAATATCACCCTGGTCACCATTGTAGGTGTGCTGAAGGACCTCGTCAACACCAGGAGGGACACTGTGGCACAACAAGGGGCCCCTGACACTAGCCTGAATGATGAACTGCCCACCACCTCCGCCGGCGCCAGTGGACAGGAGGCACCGCCACAGGACCATGACACTAGCACCCCATCCCCTGCAGTGGAGAACCACCCCGCAAGCGGTCCCTGAGATCCAGCACAAAGACAGAGAACAATGCCAAGACCCCCGCTAAAAAATGAGACCACCCTGATTGTCATCCTTCTGTCCCACGTTGTCACCCTGTCCATCCTTAAACTGCCCCAGCTCCACTTCCTATGCCCCTTTGGACAATGCACCTGTGAGACTAATAGACTGGACTCTGCCATGAACATTCCTCCACCATCACCCCTGACCATTTTACAACCCCCTCCACTATTTAGCACTTAAATAAACACCCTTAAATCACAAAATTATCTGGAGTCAGTCTGTGCTTACGAAAATGTGTATTTTCAATAACTGTGGAAAACTGCTATATCCATTGTATTGTCAACATACCTATGTCACACAGCTCTAGTCCATGAGGAAACAAAGCAGAAGTCACACAGTGGGACTCACATCTTTGAAATTGAAAGGGAAAGTAACAACTCAGGGTCCATACACTGGGTGAAAGTGACAGACAGATGAGAGGTAGAACAAGGGTATCAGATGTAGCAGGCAGTGATGTCTTCTTACCTGTGTCTCACTGGAAGTATTGATGAATCACAGTGTTTCTGTGTTGATATCCTCTTCTTCTGCTTCCTCGTCTTCACTGTCCACAGGCTCCACAGCTGCCACAAGACCTCCATCTGGACCATCTTCCTGCAGAAAAGGCACCTGTCGCAAAGCCAAGTTTTGAAGCATACAGCAGGCCATGATGATCTGGCACACCTGGTGAGTAGAATAGGGAACCACCTGTCAGATGGAAGCACCTGAACCTGGCCTTCAGGAGGCCGAAGGTCCTCTCTATAACCCTCCGAGTTTGCCCAGGGGCCTCATTGTAGCATTCCTCTGCCCTTGTCCTGGGATTCCACACTGGGGTCAGTAGCCATGACAGGTTGGGGTAACCAGAGTCACCTGCAAATGTCAAGGGAAATATGTTAGACACACACTAACTCTTAGGGCTATCCCCAGACCCAGGCACCTAGTCACACTGTATAGGGTCCATGTCCTCACCTAATAGCCACACACAGTGCCTCTGGAGTTGCCCCATCACATAAGGGATGCTGCTATTCCTCAGAATGTAAGCGTCATGCACTGAGCCAGGAAACTTGGCATTCACATGGGAGATGTACTGATCGGCCAAATACACCATCAGCACATTCATCGAATGGTAACGGTTTCTGTACACCTGTTCACTCCTGCGCAGGGGGACCAAGGCCACATGTGTCCCATCAATGGCACCAATGATGTTGGGGATATGTCCCAGGGCATAGAAGTCACCTTTCACTGTAGGCAAATCCTCCACCTGAGGGAACACGATATAGCTGCGCATGTGTTTCAGCAGGGCAGACAACAGTCTGGACAACACGTTGGAGAACATAGGCTGGGACATCCCTGATGCTATGGCCACTGTTGTTTGAAAAGACCCACTTGCCATGAAATGGAGTACTGACAGGACCTGCACTAGAGGGGGTATCCCTGTGGGATGGCGGATAGATGACATCAGGTCTGGCTCCAACTGGGCACAAAGATCCTGGATTGTGGCACGGTCCAGTCTGTAGGTGACAATTACATGTCGGTCTTCCATTGTCGACAGGTCCACCAGCAGTCTGTACACCAGAGGATGCCACCATCTTATCACCTGCCCCAGCAGACGTGCTCTATGGAGGAGAACAGCGAGCAGAGAGTCAGCCAACACTGAGGTACGAAAACACAACTTTATTCCAAAAATATTTAAATCCGCTATGTGCCTGTCTTAGTGTGTATGCAAGGCCTAGATTTGTGTGACACATTTAAAATTAATGCCATGTGGCCCCCTGAAATGGCGGCTGCCTGACCTGTAATGTGGGACAAGGGGATATGAGGTAACTGTGCTGGTGTTGTACACCGTCGCGGTAGGCGGTCGAAGACCACGGCGCAATCCTGCATTTGTTAACATTGGACCCTATGGGTCCCAGGAGCCAATGACGATGTACACCGGCGGTGACGGTATGCACCGCCGCGGACGTGACCGCCATTTTCTCTCTGTTCAGTCACTTGATACCTGTTCTTCGACAGGAGAGGATCTACACTGCAAGTGCAGCTGTGACCTCAGTCTGGAAGAGACAATGGCTCATGTGTCTGGGGAAAGGGCCCCTGCCTTCAGCACGGAGGGGTTTGAGAAACTAGTGGATGGGGTCCTACCCCAGTACACACTACTCTACGGTCCTCCAGACAAACAGGTAAGTACACTGTGAGCATGATGTATGGGCAATGCCTGTGTGGAGTGGAGTGGATGTAAGATGGGGGGGAGAATGAGACGTGCATGAAACAACTGTGAGTGGATGTGCGTCATTGCAAGGGTAGGGATGCAGGCCAATGACTGTGACGGTGCAGACGGTTATATCTTCTCCTTTTCCCCTGCACTATTCCTGTGGGTCAGTGCCCACCAGAAGAAGGATATTTGGCGTGCCATCACCCTGGGGGTCCACCACAGACAGAGCACCCAGTGCCAGAAAAGATGGGAGGACTTTCGCCGCTGGAGCAAGAAGATGGCGGAGGCCCAGCTGGGGATGGCCTCCCAACGTGGGGAGGGTGCCCGTCGCACCATGACCCCCCTGATGTTCTAGTTCCTGGCGGTGGCGTATCCGGAGTTGGATGGGCGCTTGAGGGCATCGCAGCAGCCACAAGGGGGTGAGTACACTCTCATTCAGCTGATTCAGCACGCATTGGAGGTGTCTGGGTGGGGAGGTGGTCTGTGGGTTCCCCTAGGCCAGGGCGAGTTTAGTTGGCAAGGTCCCTTCGTAAGGTAGGCCATGTGCCACCCCCCCACCTGTGTTCAGAGGCAACTACACCTACTCAGGCTCCTGTGACTTCTATGTGTGCAACAATCGGGCATAGGCCTTGTAACCCATGTCCCTGTGATTAATTAGGGTACTCAAAGTGCACGGCGTAGTGCAGGGGGCTTCTGTGTCTGTAGTGTCCGCTGACGGTAGCGATATTGCATGAACTGAACATGTCTTTCTTCTGTCCCCCCCCTTTTTGTGGTCTCCCTGTTCTTGTGTGCATTAGCATCATCAGGCCGAGGAGCTGTGCCACCAGAGCAGGAGGGAGCCGCATCCCACATGGCCCTTGAGGGCGAGACAACGGAGTCTGAAGTCACTAGTGGGATGGAGGGTGAGGGGAGCTCCACGGCGGGGACGGGAGCTGAGACCAGTGACACGGACTCCTCCTCTGATGGGAGCTCCCTTGCGGTGGTGAGCCCCTCTGTGCCCCCCACATCTACAGGTACAGCCGCCACCCTCCCTACCAGCACCGCCCTCCCAGCAGCCCCTCAGTGTGTGCCCCGTGGCCGCTCACCCAGGAGGGTGGGCATCTCCTTCGCCCCAGGCACCTCAGCCCCTGCCCCTGCCCCTGTCAGCCCTGCTGCCCTCAGTGAGGAGGCCATTGACCTCCTCAGATCCCTCACTGTTGGGCAATCTACCATTTTGAATGCCATCCAGGGTGTAGAGAGGCAGTTGCAACAGACAAATGCAGACCTGGAGGGCATTCATTCTGGTCAGGCAGCCCAACAGCGAGCTTTTCAGACTCTGGCCTCAGCACTGATGGCTGCCATTGTCTCTGTGTCCAGCCTCCCCCTCCAACTTCCTCCACCCAGCCCCAATCCCCTGTACCTCAGCCTATCCCAAGCGCACCATCAGACCAGCATGCACACATCTCAACACACAAGGGAAGCTCTGGCAAACATAAGCACCACACATCCCACAGGCACTCACACAAGCATCATACCCATGCACACATTCCAACATCCACTGCCTCCACTGTGTCCCCCTCCTCCTCGTCTCCCTCCTCCCTCCCTGTCTCGTCTCCACTCACACCTGCATGCACTACATCTTCAGCCAATACGTCCATCACCAGCACACCCATCACCACACCCCGCTCATGTGCACTCACCACCCCCACTACCATTCACACATCCCCTGTGTCCAATCCCAGTGTGTCTGTGAGCCCACCTTCCAAACTGCACAAACGCAGGCACACACCCACCCAACAGCCATCCACCTCACAACAGCCTCCAGCCCACGCACCTTCACCCAAAGTCAGCAAACGTACACCTCCTACAACCACTAACTCTTCCTCCACTCCCAAACCCCCTCCATCTACCTGTCCCAGTGTGTCCAAAAAACTTTTCCTGTCCAACCTTGACCTCTTCCCCTCACCTCCCCCACCCCTTCAGTGCCCTATGGCTTGCCTTTCCAGGTCTTAACCCAGCACCTCAGCCACCACATCACCGGGAACAGTGGTGCCAGCAGTAACCAGCTTCTGGAGTGTGCCAAGCAGCAGGGCAGCCAGTGTGCCAAGGAGCCAGACCACGGACAGTCCCCCACCTCAGAAGCATAAAAAGTGGGCCCTGTCCGCCAGGAGAAAGGCTACACATCTGGCACCAAAGGCTCTCCCACGAGTACAGTTGGGAGTGGGAAGACAGCTGCCCCACCATCTAAGGTTGGGAAGGGGCACAGAAAGAAAGGCAAGGTGCTGCAAACCTGCACGGCGGACAAGACCGCCACCAGCACCGCTGCCAAGGACACCGCTGCCACCAGCACCGCTTCACAGGACACCGCCGCCACCAGCACCGCTTCACAGGACAGCACCGCTTCACAGGACACCGCTGCCATCAGCACCGCTGCCAAGGACACCACCGCCACCAGCACCGCTGCCAAGGACACCGCCGCCACCAGCACCACTGCCAAGGACACCGCTGCCACCAGCACCGCTGCCAAGGACACCACCGCCACCAGCACCGCTTCACAGGACACCGCCGCCACCAGCATCACTTCACAGGACACTGCCGCTGTCACCGCCACCAGCACCACTTCACAGGACACCGCCACCACCAGCACCGCAGGCCAATGAGCGCAGAAAGCTCCGACGCTACTGAGTCTGCCACAATCAGGTTGTAGCACTCTGGGCACAAAGCCCCCTCCAGAACCATTGGAGAAAGGCATCCACTACCTCTGTCCTTGGCAGGATGAAGCACTCTGGGCACAAAGCCCCCTCCAGAACCAGTGGAGAAAGGCATCCACTACATCTGTCCTTGGCAGGATGAAGCACTCTGGGCACAAAGCCCCCTCCAGAACCAGTGGAGAAAGGCATCCACTACCTCAGTCCTTGGCAGGATGAAGCACTCTGGGCACAAAGCCCCCTCCAGAACCAGTGGAAAAAGACATCCACTACCTCAGTCCTTGGCAGGATGAAGCACTCTGGGCACAAAGCCCCCTCCAGAACCAGTGTAGACTGTTATCCACTTGAGAGACTGTGGCTTTGCACTCCCCAGGATAAAGCAGTGGGCAACCCACCCACTTGAGAGACTTGTGAGACTGTGGCTTTGCAATCCCCAGGATAAAGCAGTGGGCATCCCACCCACTGGAGAGACTTGTGAGACTGTGGCTTTGCACTCCCCAGGATAAAGCAGTAGGCAACCCACCACTGGAAAGACTTGTGAGACTGTGGCTTTGCACTCCCCAGGATAAAGCAGTGGGCAACCCACCCACTGAAAAGACTTGAGAGACTGTGGCTTTCCACTCCCCAGGATAAAGCAGTGAGCAACCCACCCACTGGAGAGACTTGTGAGACTGTGGCTTTGCACTCCCCAGGATACAGCAATGGGCATGGAGCCACCTCGTGGATCTGGCGTCGTGCACTCATCCGGCTGAGGTGCCCCCCTTACCTTCCCCCTGAGGTGCCTGTTGTATTTCTATCTGATGCCCCTGCAGTGCTCTCTCTGTTTTGATCGGGTATTGAGTATTGGCCTCGCCAATGCATTTTGGGCCCAGTGGTCTACGGACTTTAATGGTGCAATACCTGGACTTGTAATATTGGTGTATATATTTGTTTATAGTGTATATATATTTTTGAGTACTGGATTTCAATAGATTACAAACATTCAAATCATTTACTTTTTTCTTTGCATTCTGCCGGGGGGGTTGAGAGGTGTAAATGTAATGTATCAATATGTATTGGTGTGTGTGTTGTAGTGGGTGAGGGTGGGGGTGTGGGTGGGGTGTTGCGTGTGTGTGTCACTCTTTTTTCCCTCCCCCCTCCCCTGTGTCGTAGGTGCAGTACTCACCATGTTCCTCGCCGCCGGCGTTCGTGCTCCTGGTAGAGGAGCAGGAAGACAAAGGCAGGGAGAATCTGGAGTTCCGGTTCCATGGCGTCCTGGTTCCTCATGAGGTATGTGGAGGTGAGCGTTTTCCCTTCCAAGTCCTGTTTCCGCTGTGTTTTTGTTCGTGGTGAAAAGGTGGCGGATTGTCCTGTTGTAATACTGTGGGCGGTACATTGTGTTCCGCCTGTCTGTTGGCGTTACTGCTGCGGTGTTTGTTTGTACCGCCGTGGTGGTCAGAGTGTTAAAGTGGCTGTCTATGTTGGCAGTTTCCACCACGGTCGTGATTCAATTTTTTTTACCGCTGGCCTTTACCACCGACCGCCAGGGTTGTAATGACCACCTAAATAACTATGAATAAAAATAAAAAATACAAACTCTTTTATATACTTTTATTATAGTAAGGAAATATAGGTTTGATATATTACAAATGCAGAACCAACCCCTATACGAATTATTTTTCTAAAAATCTTAGTAAATTACTTAAATTAAATTAACTATTCCTACTGCATACAAACCATTTTAACAGACATATTGGACACAAAAAGAGTTACATTTACTATTCCAACTCCAATCAAAACCATTTTGGGGAAAGTGATGGACACCAAAAGATCAAAAGGTCACATTTACTATTCCCACTTCAATCTAAATCATTTGGGTAAAGTGTTGGACATTAAAGGGTTCACATGTACTATCCCCACTCCAATCTAAACCATTTTGTGAAATGTGTTGTGCACTAAAGGGGTCCTATTTACTATTTCCACTCCAATCTATACCATTTTGGGGAAGGCATAAAAGACTAAAGGGATCACATTACCAATTCCAAGTCCAACCTACCTATATTGGGCAAGGTGTCGGATACTAAAGGAATCACATTTACTATTCCTACTCTAATCTAAGCCATTTGGGGAACGTGTTGGACACTAAAGGGGTCACATTTACTATTACCACTCCGAAGTAAACCATTTTAGAGAAGGTATTGAACACTAAAGGAGTCATATTTACTATACCTACTCCAATACAAACCATGTTTTGGAAAATATAATAGATATAAACATAAATATATATAACACACATTGAGTATATTGATTGTTCCACATTTACATATTAACCATTATTTTTAAAATTTTCATTTAAAATATAATTATCAATTTTAGGTATTAAAATAAATTAAAATAAATAATCACCAGCAACATCAACATCTCCAACACCATAGCAGCATTCCTGGACAGCTGGAAACATGTACAGGTCAGACCCCTCTTTAAGAAAACCTCCGCCGGCCCCAGCAAACTCAAAAATATCCGACCGCTCTCACTGCTTCCCAACCCAGCCAAAGTACTTGAGAAGGTCATCAACAAACAGCTTATCAAACACCTAGAACAAAATTACCTACTTGCTGCCTCCCAATTATGATTCTGTGCCAACCATAGCACTGCACTGAGACCTCCCTGATCACTGCCACAAACGACATCATAACCTTCCTTGACCATGGGGAGATGGTGGCCCTGATCCTCCTCAATCTCTCTGCTGCTTTCAACGCCCTTTCCCACCACACCCTCATCAACAGACTCTACAACATTGGCATTCAGCAAAATACCCTGAAGTGCTTTGCCTCCTTCCTCACAGGATGCACATAGAGCATCCAGCTTCCTCCCTTCACCTCCAAACCCAAGGACATGGTATGCAGCATACCCAAAGGATCACTCCTTACTCCCACTTTGTTCATTACCTATATGTCCCCCTTCACAGACATCATCAGATCCAATGGCTTCAGCAACATTTCTTACACAAATGACACTCAACTCATCCTCTCGCTCACCGAAGACCCCTCCCCCACCAGAATCAACTTCCTCAGCGCCATGACAACGTAGCCAACTGGATGAGAGGCAACTACCTTAATCTCAACTCTGACCAGACAGAAGTTCTGATCTTCAGAAAAAAACAACTCCATGTTGGACCACAGCTGGTGGCCAGCAGAACTCAGACAAACACCCGAAGTCCATGAATGCAAACTAGGCATCATTCTAGACAGTGAACTGACCATAAAATGGAAAATCTACTCAGTCGCCTCCTCCTGCTTCCACACCGTTCACATGCTCCACAGAATCTTCAGATGGATCCCGGTTAACTCCAGAAAGACCGTCACTCAGGCCCTTGTCATTAGCCACCTCAACTATGGCAAAGCTCTTTAAATGACATCTCTACCCAGCTTTTCAAAAGACTTCAGACTATAAGACCCCCACCTCAGAAACCTTTACCGGCTCCCCATCCAGAAACTGCCAGTTCAAGATCCTCACACATGCCTAAAAAGCTCTGCATGATCAAGGACCGACCTATATCAATCATCTACTGAACTTCCACCTACCCACAAAACACCTGTGCTCTGCCTCACTAGCCCGTGCACCCTCCCCGCATCCATTGAAACAACAGCAGGGGTTGCTTCTTCTCCTCCTTTGCTGCCAAAACCTGGAACGACCTACCACTCCATCTTCAAACTTCACCCTCCCACTATGGGTGAAAGTGCCACACTATGCAAATACCGATTGATGAATTGAATGATTACATAATGTTTACATAAATATTTACATTGTACAATTAAAATTTTCCAAATATTTTTAATGCAGTAAACATTATTGAAACATTTACATTAAATATACAATTTCTTTCAGTTTTTTTATTTATTTATCATTACATTTAAATTTTAAAAAACTACATTATTTTTAATTATTAGCTTATTTTAAAAGTAAGGACATTCATTTTCAAAATGCTAAGTGATGAATTTGCATACTCATAAAAATTACACATAATATTAAATTCATTTAAATGTACACATTTTACAAATGTCACCAACCTTATCCTCTAAAAACCCAACATCCCAAAACTATACCAGAGTAACTTGAAGATTCATTTTTTATTTTTTATTTTTATTTTTTAAATATTTGTATTACATTTTTGTTTTAATTCTGTTTCCAGCATTTACTAGTCACATTATACAGGTATATTAAATCAATAACGTTGCTGATACACGGTTTAACACTTTAACTTTGACAACTTAACTGAGGTCATTATCGCACATTCAATAAGGAGTACAGAAATGGTTCCTGAACAGTCGCTCGCCAAGATGTAAATATGGACACTTTTTCACTACATCAGGTATATACTCTTGTGGAACTGGTGCTTATGCGCTGCGTGGGAGAAGATCTAGAGCGGAGGGGGTGTGCGTATTGGGTGTGGGGTATATGTCTTGCGTTTCGATGTGGGAACACAGCTCCTCTGTGGGCGATCGTTGTGGATCACCCTTGGCAGACGTTCAGGCGCAGGGGGGGTGCCAATCATTCCAATGATTCACATTTAAAGAGTCCCTAGTTGGGCAGGGTAGCAGGCCGACGGGGCTGGCTACTATTTGCAGTTGTTCGCGTGTATTAGTTCAAGGCGGTTTCTCGTCGCTTTTGGTGTCTAGTCTATCTATCTGGATCTCCCACGCCACACTGCCCGTCTGCCGGGGCCCCATTTTTGTGTTCCTTAGCACCATCAACTCTGCGCTGGCCCATCTTAATGTCGTGTTGTGCCAGGACGTCAGGTCCGGGGCGGAGGCCGACTTCCAGTTCATTGCTATTGATCTTTTGTACATTACGAAAGCTAGGTCAATAAACTTATGTAGGTGTTTGTGTTTTTTATCTCTATTTCTCAGGCCTAGTAAACAGGATTTAGGTTCTACTGTGAGTGCCAGGCCCGTCAATTCAGATACCTTCTCCCCTATTGCGCTCCACTTTACACGCACTAGGGGGCAGTCCCATACCATGTGGTAGAAATGTGCCAGCGGGGCTCGGCACCTTGGGCAGGCTGGGTCCGAGATGGGGAACATACCTTTAATCCTGGAGAGAGGTACGTTTGGTGTAGATAATTTAGTTGCGTATATCTAAACCTAGGGTTTCTCGATACTCCCTTGGTGTGTAGTAGGACGCGAGGCCATTCCTCCTGTGTGATCGGGAGTGGGAGCACCTCATTCCACTTAGTTAGTGCCTTCCCCAAGACGGGTACCGATTCTTTATTCAATGCTTTGTACAGGTTTGACACTATTTGTAGTTGGCCGTCGTATTGCAACATATGGTGTACTGCTGTGGAGGTCGTGGGTTCCTGTTCTCCCGACCCCCACATCTTCTTTATGTTGTGGCATAAGGCATGATATGTCATAAATTGCCCTGGGTTTACTGCTGTGAGGTCACATATTTCTTCGAAGGTCATTAATTTCCCTTCTTCGAAGCAGTCGCCAACCTTCTCGATGCCCGCCTCTGCCCACACCGCCAAGGACCATCCTCTGTCCCCCCCAGCCCAGCCCGGGAGGGCCCCTAGCTGCACTAGGGGGGAGTAGGGAAGCGTGCGGCGGCCACCCTGAATATACCTCTTCCAGCATGCATGCGCCACCTGCAATTGTGGTTTGCCGGCTATTCCCTTCGGGGCTCCGGCTGCCATCCATGCGACCAATGGCGTGCCTCTCAGGTTGGCTAATGCCCCTACCGACTCCACTAGTGTGGGTCTATGTATCCAGTCTAGTACCCACTGGAGCTGGGCAGCGGCATAATAGTGCTCGAAGTTTGGGGCTCCCATGCCGCCCTCGGCAACTGGGCGCTGTAGTGTGGTGAGGGCGACGCGCGCTCTGCCTCCTGACCAGATGAGTTGCAGCAGTGCACCGTTTAGTTCACGGAAAAAGCTCTTGGGGACTAGGAGTGGCACCGCAGAGAAATAATATAGGAGCCGGGAGAGTATCAGCATATTTGCTATTGCGACTCTGCGCATTGGTGACAATTGCAGCTTGCCCCAGAAGCGAAGTGATCCCTTAATGGAGGCAAGTGCTCTCCCCAGGTTACCGTCTCTGAGGTCCTCCGGTTTTTGGTATATTTGGACCCCCAGGTATTTAAATGAGTCGAATCACCATCTCAAGCGCCCGGACAGGGTTGTAGCTCGGTTTGACAGTGTCCGTGCGGCAAGGGGAAATACGCACGATTTTTCCCAGTTTACTACCAGTCCGGACATTGTGCCGAACCCGGCCAGGAGTGACATTACTGATGGTATTGTCTCACTACCATTACGGAGATATATTAAGGCATCGTCTGCGTACAGAGATATTATGTGCTTCGTCCTGTTCCTTAGTATGCCCCATTCCTCCTCCATCGATCTCAGGCGGGTGGCCAGAGGTTCCACGGCGATAGCAAATAGCAGGGGGGATATTGGGCATCCCTGCCTAGTGCCTCTTGCAATCGGGAAACTTTCGGATACCGTTCCACCTGTTCTAACCCGTGCTTGTGGCCCGGAGTACAGTGTCTGCACCCATTGTATACATTTTGGGCCGATTCCCATTTCCCGCATGGTATCGAATAGGAAATCCCACCCCAACGTATCAAAAGCCTTTTTTGTCCAATGATAGTACCATTTTGTCATATGCCCCTGGGGGGGTGCTTCCCATCACTCCCAGTAGTCGGCGAGTGTTTAGGAATGTATTGCATTTGGGAATGAAGCCATTTTGATCTTCGTGTATCAGTGTGTGAATGACAGGGGCCAGCCTGTTGGCCAATATTTTGCCCAGAATTTTACAGTCGGTGTTTAATAGTGATAGTGGTCTGTATGATTTGACATCTGTGGGGTCCCGTCCCTGCTTGGGCAGGACCACTATCACTGCTTCTCTCTGTGTGGGGGGCAGTACCTTGTGTCTCCAGGCCTCTTCGTATACTTTTAATAAATGAGACTTCAGGAGGACCGAATATTTCGCACAGTATTCCAGTTGAAGGCCATCCATACCAGGTGCCTTGTTTCTTGGCATTTGTGTTAATGCGGCTTCTAGTTCTGCTGCATTCAGTGGGGCTTCTAGTTCTTCGGTGTGTTCCTGAGATGATTGTTTTAAATGAGCGCCAGATAGGAAAGTTGCGAGCTGTCCAGGTGTAAAATCCGTGCGTTTAGTGTATACGTTTGTGTAGTAATCCCTGAACACCCTATTTATATCTGCCTGCGTGGAGACCCACTCATTATTGTCTAGTTTTATAGTCCCTATTGGAGTCTGTTGCTGAGCTCTCTTTAGGAGCCAAGCCAACAGTCTGCCCGACCTGTCCCCCTCAGATTGTTGACACATTAGATGATACTTATAATCATGCTTGCGGAGGCGGGAGTCCGCTTTTTTGTATTTTATGCGTGTTTCTTTTAGTGCGGCGTATGGTGCTTCATTACCGGCTATCGCCACTTCGAGTGTTCTCAGTTCCTTCTCCAATTTGCTGATCTCCGAATGTAGGGCGCGCCTGACACCCCAAGTGGATGTCATGCAGAACCCTCTTACCACCGCCTTGTGTGCCTCCCATTCTGCTGCTCTTGTGTTTGCGGAGTCCGAACTGACTTCCCAGTATTGCTTTAGTGCTGTGCCTAGTCCCTCTGCGTAGGCCTGGTCTTGGAGCGCTTCTGGTTGCAGCCGCCATGCGGAAATTACCTGCCGAGTCCCGCCCCAACCCAGGGTTATTTTGAGCGGGGAGTGGTCCGACAGTGTCGTGGCTAAATATTCTGACACCTTCGTCAGCGCGCATATGTCAGTAGTGCCCCAGAGTATATCTATTCTTGTGTGCACTTTGTGTGGCACTGAATAAAATGAGTATTCTCTCTGTCTGGGGTGTTGCATTCGCCAAAGATCATGGAGACTCATGTCGTCCGCCCATTTCTGTAGTGGGTTCTTGGTGCTTCTGAATATTACTGCTGTTTTAGGAGGAGCTGATCTGTCCAACTCTACGTTAGGAAGACAATTAAAGTCACCCCCCCATATGGTGGACGCTGCTGGGTTGTCTAATAATGCCGGGGTGAGCGACTCCAAAAATCTTGCCTATGCATTGTTGGGTGCGTA
The DNA here is from genome assembly GCF_031143425.1 of Pleurodeles waltl. Taxonomy (NCBI): domain Eukaryota; kingdom Metazoa; phylum Chordata; class Amphibia; order Caudata; family Salamandridae; genus Pleurodeles; species Pleurodeles waltl. The sequence continues at coordinate 769,373,370 of NC_090437.1, forward strand.
TATCCCTATGAGCGCTAATTGTCTTCCATCTAGGTGACCTTCCACTATTACATACCTGCCCCCTGTATCGATCTTGTGTGAGGTTCGGGCAAACGGGACGCCTCTTGCTATCCAAATCAACACCCCCCTGGCATACTCTGAGTGTGTTGTGCCTGTGACCTGCCCGCCCCATTTAGTCTGAATCTCTTGTAATTCATCTTCCATTAAGTGTGTTTCTTGTAGGATAGCTATGTGGGCCTTTAGGCGCTTGAGGCGTGCATGCACTTGCGCTCTCTTGCTCGGTGAAGACATTCTTCCAGCTGTCTGTGCATTTTACTAGGTCTTTATCTAGAGCTGGCGAGCGCGTTAGTGTACCCTGCTGGCAGTGTTGACCTCGTCTAACCCCTTTAACTCCCGCTATCCCACCCGTCCTGTTTACTATTCCCTCTAACTGATTGCTACCGCTCAAACTTAAAGAAAAAAAGAAAAAGAGTAAGAAAAGAACCCCATCTTTGTTGCTTGGTGGGGTCAGTATCCGTTCGGATACTCGTGGGGGGGGGGCATTCATTCGGGTCGGGTGTGTCACCTGTACGGAGCACACACCCTTTCTCAGACCTGGTCTGTGAATGTGCACGTGCATTGGCGTGGGCACCCCTGGAAGGGTCCTCACGTTTATCTGTCCCCCGTCCCCCCTATTGTTGCCTATTGCGCTTAAACCACTATGATCACTGGTGAACAGTTTAAAAAGATACTTTTTGGAGCCAGTGCGGCTTGTATTGCGATTCTTGCTTCAGCCGCTTTGGGATTCTGGACTCCTAATGCCCTGTCCGGTTTCTGACAGTCTCGCTTTTACTGCATTGTCCAATTCACAGTTCATCCGCTCTTCTTGGAGTGACATCTGGGCCCCTGAATGCTTCCGTGATTGTTGAGATTGAGTTGGTCGATTCCGAGTCTGATACAGATGGAGGGGTCGTCCTGAGTGTCTCAAAGGGGTTTTGCATGAGTATCGGAGTTTCTTTTAGTATTTTCCTTCGCTCTTTCTTCTGCCGCCTGTTTCTCAGTGGGCTGGCCCCTTGGGCGTCTCTTGCTGCGTTTCCTTGTTGCGGGGGTGGTCCATTCCTCCTCTTCAGGTGCACCCTCGTTTGATTGCGCGATGCCTTTGGCATGCATCCATGTCCACGCATCTTCTGGAGAAGCGAACATATGCGTGCGGTCCTCTAAGCTCACCCTCAGTTTAGCTGGGAAAAGGAGAGCGTACTTAATGTTATGCTCCCGGAGTCGTTGTTTGACTTTCACGAAAGAGTTCCGCCTGTTCTGTACTTCTTGAGTGAAGTCCGGGTATGCGTGGATCACTGCGTCCTCGAATTGAAATGGACCTTTATTGTGGAAACGTTGTAGTAGCAGGTCGCGATCCCGGTAGTTCAGGAGTCTCACTATTAGAGATCTAGGAGGCTGACCCGGGAGTGGAGGTCTGCCCGGGATTCTATTTGCTCGTTCTACCGAGAAGAACTTAGAGGGGGAGCCATTGAGTACCTCTTTGATTAGCCATTGCTCTGCTGTTAGTTCCGAGTTTTGTTCAGGGGGGAATTCCGGTATCCCCACTTGGCGAATGTTGTTACGTCTGGATCTGCTTTCTGCTTCTTCGGCTCATCTCCAAAGGATCTTTACCTCTGCGTCCAATTGTTGTATTTATTTCTGATTGTCTGTTACTGTTGGACCTGTCGCTGTTACGGTATCCTCCGTTGTTTTCACCCTCTCTGACAATTTCCGGTGGTCCACTCTAAGTAAATTTAAGTCTTGCGTTACTGCGTCTATCTTATATTCTAATGAAGATTTAGGGCCTCATTATGACCCTGGCGGGCGGCGGAGGCCGCCCGCCAGGATCCCGCCCTCCAAATTACCGCGCCGCGGTCAAAAGACCGCGGCGGGTATTACGAGTTTTCCCCTGGGCTGGCGGGCGGTTCCAGTAAAACCGCCCGCCAGCCCAGGGGAAAACGACCTTCCCACGAGGATGCCGGCTCGTAATCGAGCCGGCGGAGTGGGAAGGTGCGACGGGTGCAGTAGCACCCGTCGCGTATTTCAGTGTCTGCCAGGCAGACACCGAAATACTTTTCGGGGCCCTCTTACGGGGGCCCCTGCCGTGCCCATGCCATTGGCATGGGCACGGCAGGGGCCCCCAGGGGCCCCGCGACCCCCCCTACAGCCATCCTGTTCATGGCGGCTTTCCCGCCATGAACTGGATGGCGGTAGGGGGGGTCAGAATCCTCATGGCTGCGGAGCGCGCTCCGCAGCCATGGAGGATTCCAAAGAGCAGCGGAAAGTCAGCGGGAGACCGCTGACTTTCCGCTTCTGACCGCGGCTGAACCGCCGCGGTCAGAATGCTCATTGGAGCACCGCCAGCCTGTTGGCGGTGCTCCCGTGGTCGGTGGCCGCAGGGTCAGAATGACCCTCTTAGTGTCCATGATAGCCTGTAGTACTTTTTCGAATTGCACCGAATGCGTTTGGAGTGTGTTTTCGAGTGATTGCAGGGTTGTATTTTGCGGTTGTTCAGTGTGCGCCAGGCCCGGCGTATTTCGCTCCTGGTTCTTTAACGTCCTAGATTTCCCAGCCATTTCTTCCCCTTACGGATGTCACACACGACCGGGGATGGGGGGGGGGCGCTGATTAGATATGAGTTTCAGTGGCAGTGTGTTTTCGAGTGCGACTATGCTTCTACCAGAATGCAGCGTCTTTTTGGGGGGCTTCTTCGTTGACTGTGCGAGGCAGGCCCAAAGAGTGATGTGGGATGTCGCTGTGACTCCTGCGGCAGTTATGGAGGGGGGAGTGGGGGGGAAAAATCAGCCTACACTCTCGGAGACGCCCCAGGCCTGCGGGTCTGGCGGGGCACAAGATGTTGAGTGTGTGAGCTCCTCGCCCCTTGTTGGATGCCCCTCGCAATGTCCCCCGGTGGGAGGGGGAAATCCAGGGGGTCCGCACTGTCTGCGTGGGACAGCCTCCGTCTACTCCCAAGTCAAGGACAAGTCTCCGGGGGCACCCCTGCGTGGGAGGGGAAAGGTGAAGAGAGGTCCGTCCCCGTGCTGAGCACCCCAAGCCGCTCCCCGCTGGGGTCGGGTGCCGTCTCTCACAATCCCCGCGTATAGGGGGGGGCGGAAAGGGAGAAAGCCGCCCTCCTGTGGCAGGCGTATCGCGCTTCACCCTGATCGCAGGTGAGCGCTCCTTATGCCGTGTTCTTCTGGTACCGGGGCGGCTCCCTCTCGCCAGCCCGCAGTCTCCAGACCGAGCGCTGTGGGCCGGCCCACAACGCCATAGCCAGTTTCAACTCCACGCTTCGTTCTGTAGGTAGGGAGGGGGAGCGGTATGCGGCGGCCGGCAGGAGGAGGCCGAGGAAGTCCGCGCCAGTGAAGGGCCACGCTTCGGCGGCGGGGGCTCTGTCGCGGACGCCGCCCAAAGAGGGGGGGGGGAGGAAGTCCCCTCTCTTCCGTTTGATTTCGCCGATCCTGCTCACAGCAGGATCGGCCCGTGCTGAGGCGTGGAGCTCCGGCTCCGTCTGTTGCTTGATAGGGAGGGTGGGAGAGGGGGGGGAGCGGAGTGCTGCCCCCGGCAGCCAAGGGCCTGAGAGGGCCGGACCAGTGCCTGGTCCCCTCCGTATCGCCAATGTCCCGGGGTTCCGACACTTCCAGCCGCCTCAGCCCCCTCCTCCCCTGGTCTCGCAGATGATCTTGAGCGCCGCTTCACCGGGCGCTTCCTTTGTGTCACTGGATTCCCGCGACCGAGTCGACGTGGCTCCAACAATGCTCCGGCGCCGATTTGTCTGCTCATCGGATCTAGGGCCGCTCCAGGGACTGGCGCATCCCGTCCTCGTTGATGCGCCCTGCCCGGGGGTGCCCACCAGGATCTGTCAGCCAGGCCCGAGTCGGAGCCCCTTGCTCAAGCGTCCGACTCGGTCGCCATCTTGGCTCCTCTGTAACTTGAAGATTCATTATACACATTAATAAAAAAAATAAAAAAATCACAGTTTACATAATAAAGCTATAATAAAAAACACAATAATCTGAACAATTAAAAACAACTAAAATAAAATAAAGTACAATCAAATACATATAAAGAAACACCTAAAAACAATGGGCCTCATTACGACCCTGGTGGCCGGTGGTAAGCTGGCGGTAACACCTCCAACAGGCTGGCAGTTTTCTGCCAGCTATTATGACCATGGCGCAATAGCCGCGGCCATCCCGCCAGCCCCTCCAACACACCAATAAGGGACATTGTTTTTATACAATGGCCCAGATTACAACCTTGGCGGTAGATGCCGCCTACCGCTGTGCTGAAGGCCGCCAACATACTGTGACCGCGGCGGTATTCCGCTATGGGTATTATGACCCACACTGAGAAATCTGCCTCTATACAGACACACTCACAAGTCCGCCACAACAAAGGTCAGTGATAAACTGGCGATATCCAAACTCACACCGTTACGCAAACAGGAATACACAAACAGTATCATGACCCACGAATCACCGCCGCGGACATTCAACCGCAGTAAACCATTGGCAGTACACACCGCCGTGCTCAAAATACACACACTTTTACAAAACTACACCACACTGGACAAATCAAAATACACACACCTGACACATATACACACACCACACCCACACATTCACACCACTATAAAACACAGACCCACATTACCCACAACCCTTTCAACGAAAAAAAAGATAGCAGACAGAGACAGACAAGGCAGGAACACCCACTCTATCAGAGGCACAGAACACCATCACCCATACACCATTCACACACATCATAGCATACACCACAACACGTCACCCCACACATCACCCCACACATCCTCACACATATCACTCGCACCACAGCAATAACACCCCAAAGACACCCCAGGTTTTCTGAGGAGGAGCTAAGGGTAATGGTGGAGGAAATCATCCGGGTAGGGCCACAGCTTTTTGGATCACAGATGCAGCAGACATCCATTGCAAGGAAGATGGAGCAATGGAGAGGATCGTGGACACAGTCAATGCCGTGGGACAGCCCCCAAGAACAAAGGATGACATCAGGAGGAGGTGGAACGACCTACGGGAAAGGCGTGTTCCGTGGTTGCAAGACACCAGGTAGCCATACAGAGGACTGGCGGTGGACCCCCACCTCCTCCCCCACAACTAACAACATTGGAGGAGCAAGTCTTGGTGATCATGCATCCTGAGGGCCTCGCAGGAGTAGCAGGAGGGCTGGACTCTGGTAAGTTAAATCTTTACTATTATATCCCCCACCCTACCTGCAAGCCATCACATACCCCATCCTTACCCACACTCCCATCACTCCATCACCTCACATATACCCCACCATCACACCCCACCCATCCCAATACCAAGCCCTGCATGCAACACCAATGAATGGACAACCATCACCACAGCATGCCCTGTAAATCACCACTCACATAAGGCCAAGCTGACAGGGAAATCACAATCATAGAGAGAAACACACCCATGCACAATATGGCCCACGCAGATACAATAACACTGCATTTGCATCCCCACAGGACCCCTACTCAACGTCACCAGAGAGGAGGTGCCAGCTACATCCAGTCCCCCGCAGAAGAAGCACACAGTGACGACTGGAGCTCTGCAAGCCTGGATCACAATGACCAACCTGGCCCATCAGGGACCTCTGGACAGTCAGTTCCCCTGCCACAGTCCCAACCCACCACAGAGCCTCCCCCCTCAGGAAACACCACCACAGCACCCACCCAGCGGGCCCATGCCACTGTCCCCAGGACAAGTCAGTCAGCAGTGTGTCCACTGCTACAGGGTCCCCAGGCAACCCTACAAACACAGGTCGATCAGGGATCTGGGGTCAGTGGCAGTAGGCACACGGTTCAGGGAACAGAGACACAGGACAACAGGGAAGCTGGAAGGACTGCTGTGTGACAGGAGGAGGACAGGCCCTGGGAACCCACTCTCCACGAGGCACTCTCCAACATCCTGGGAGCATACCAGCATTCCCAGGAGACCATGGGCCAGATACTGGCCAAGCTGCAGGAGACCCAGCGGCTGCAGGGGGGATTGTACCTGGGGATCAGGGATGACCTAACAAAAATATACACCATCCTGGTCACCATTGCAGGAGGGCTGGTTGACATGGCCAACACCATGAGGGAGGCAGTGGCACAACAACGGGCCCCTGACACTAACCACACTGAGGAACAGCCTTCCATCTCCGCCGGTGCTAGTGGACTGGAGGCACCACCACAGGACCAACAGGCCATCAGCACCCCACCCCCTGCAGAAGGAGAACCACCCCGCAAACGGTCCCTGCGATCCAGGCAGAAGCCAGAGAACATTGCCAAGACCCCCTCCAGGAGATAGGACTCTCCTTATTGTCACCCTTCTGTCCCACTCTGTCATCCTGTCCACCTTGAACTGCCATTACTCCCCTTCCTATGCCCATTGAACAATGCACCTGTGATACTAAGAGACTGGACTCTACCCTGGACTTTCATCCGCCATTATCCCAGCCCCTTGCACCACTCCTCTACTTATGAGCACTTAAATAAACACCCTTGGAACAAATGCCAATCTTGAGTCTGTCAAATATGTATTAGTACAACATAATCAAAGCATTGCAACTCAAACGTAGAGTGAATAATACATTAGGATGACTACTGGTGGGCAGCAGCACACATAGCAGGAGCCAGAGTGGGGCACAGAGACCTGAAAATGGTGATGCCAAAGGGTACAGTCAGTGGCCATAGACATAGGGAAACAGGCTGCCTTGTGCAATGTCCAACAGATAAGTGAAAGGTTAAGTGAAGTTAGTGTCTTACCTGAGTGTTACTGGAAGTACTGCTGAATAACATTGGTTCTGTTGTCAACACCTTCTTCCCCTACCTCCTCTTACACACTGTCCACAGGCTCCACCACTGCCACAGGACCATCTCTAGGCACATCCTCCTGCAGAAAAGGCACCTGGCGTCTTAAGGCCAGGTTGTGCAACATGCAACGATGATCTGGCACACCTTCTTGGGTGAGTAGTAACCTGTCAGATGGAGACACCATCAGGAGGCCGAATGTTCTTTCTATAATCCTCCTTGTACGCCCATGTGCCTCATTGTAACGTTCCTCTGCCCTTGACCTGGCATTCCTTACTGGAGTCAGTAGCCATGAGAGGTTGGGGTAACCAGAGTCACCTGAAAACATCGAGAGACAACTGTTAGATCCACACTAACCATTAGGGACAACCCCATACACAAATACCTACTCATACTGTGTGGGGATCTTTGGCTCACCTATTAGCCACACACGGTGCCTCTGGAGTTGGCCCATCACATATGGAATGCTGCTATTCCTCAAGATATAGGCATCATGCACAGAGCCAGGATATTTGGCATTCACATGGCAGATGGACTGGTCCGCCAAACACACCATCTGCACATTCATTGAGTGATAGCTTTTTCTATTCCTGTAAACTTGTTCAGTCCTCAGGAGGGGGTGGGGGGCAAATGCCACATGTGTCCCGTCAATGGCACCAATGATGTTGGGGATATGTCCCAGGGCATAAAATTCAGCCTTCACTGTGGCCAAATCCTCCACCTGGGGGAACACGATGTGGCTGTGCGTATGTTTCAGCAGGACAGACAACACTCTAGTCAACATGTTGGAGAACATTGGCTGTGACATCCCTGATGCCATGGCCACTGTTGTTTGGAAGGAACCATTTGCCAGGAAATGGAGCACTGACAGGATCTGCACTAGAGGGGGGATACCTGTGGGTTGGAGGCTAGCAGACATCAGGTCTGGCTCCAATTGGGCACACAGTTCTTGGATTGTGGCACGATCAAGTCTGTATGAGTCTGTCCTCCATTGTCGCTAGGTCCACTAGGGGTCTGTACACCGGAGGATGCTGCCATCTCATATTCTGCATTAGTGGTTGAAGCCTATGTAAGAGAAGGGTGAGCAGAGGGTCATATTCACATTTATTTAACACTAATGATGATTTGTTTACTTTACAGAAACATTATGTGAACTCGAGAGTCCGTGGATGTGTCAATGTCTGCTGTGACGCAGTTAGGTGCCATGCCGTGTGCCCTCCTGAAATGGCGGCTGCCTGACCTGTGAGAAGGGACAAGTGGAAATGAGGTAATTGCGCTGGCGTTGTGCGCCGTCACGGTAGGTGGTCGATGACTGCCGCGCAACTTTGCATTGGTTATCATTGGGCCCTATGGGTTCCTGGAGCCAATGGCGATGTACGCCGGCGGTGACAGGTACGCACCGCCGCGGACATCACTGCCATTTTCTATCTATTCACTCACTTGGTACCTGGCCTTCAACAGGAGAGGACCTCCACCGCAAGTGCTGCTGTTACCTGTGTCTGGAAACAACAATGTCTCATGTGTCTGGGGAAAGGGCCTCTGCCTTCACTTTGGAGGAATTGGAGAAAGTGGTGGATGGGGTCCTACCCCAGTACACGTTACTCTACGGTCCTCCAGACAAACAGGTGAGTACACTGTGAGCATGATGCGTGGGCCATGAATGTATGGAGTGCTGTGTGTGTAAGCCACATGTGGGGGGGGGAGAGGGGTCCTGGCCAGAGTGCAGCATGCAAGGTGGTTAATGTATCTGCATCAGGGGATGGGAGGGATCTGGTGGGCAATGTGTAGGACGGTCCAGACGGGTGACTAATTCCCTTTTCTGCTGTCTTGTCCATGTAGGTCAGCGCCCCCCAGAAAAAGGGTATTTGGCGTGTGTGAGAAAACAGGGCTGATTGCAGAGGCCCCCTAACTTTTTGCCCCCATTTTCCACTTTTTGCTGGTGTTTTCCTGACTCTGATGGTGCCCTGGGTACTGCTAACCAGTCCCAGGGCCTGTGCTCTGTGTAAAATGGATATGCAAATTAGGCTAATTATAATTGGCTAAGTTAACCTACCTATAAGTCCCTAGTATATGGTAGGGCATGAAGGTTTAGGGACCACAGCACAGGTGGTGCACCCATAGGTGCACTGCTGAGGTGCCCAGTGTCATTTTAAAGGCAGGCCTGCCTTGCTGGCTGCTTTTAAATTAAAGTTATATGCAAATTCGACTTTGGAATTAAAAGTAGTTCCAAAGTCTTAAACTACCTTATTTTTACATATAAGTCACCCCTAAGGTGTGCCCTATGTGCCCCTAGGGCTGGGTGCCATGTAACTATAAGCAGGGACTTTATAAAAATAGTTTTATAAGCCCTGGTGAGGTAAAAACAGCCAAAGTCGTTTTTCCCTCATTGTAGTAAATGGCCTTCATAGGCTAGAATGGGGGGACTTTATTTTAATTTTTAAAGTCTCCTTAAATGATGCATACCAAGAATTTGGTATCAAACTAATTGTTGTAATAAATCCCACAACTTCCAGTTGTTGGGTTTAATATAACTTGTTCAGGTAAAGAGTTTTAAACTTTACCTAAAAAGTTGCCAATTTCAGCCCTGCATTTTCTTTGCCGCTGTGCTCTGATTGGCCAACCTTTAGCAGCTTGGCCTAGATGCCTTGATGAGGTGTGAAGTGGCCTGGCTTCACACAAAGGAATGTGCCTGTGGGAAGGAATCTCCCCTCAGCAGATGGTGAGGCAGGAAGGGGGAGGGCTGCCAAACTGGTCTTCAAAGGCAGAGAAGGACATTTGGAGCAACCAGCAACACCCCCACATCCTGCAACCCCAGACAACTAGGTGCCCCCTTGATTAGATTAGGAGAGGGCAGGAGAGGGGTGTGTTTATGATTTTTAGCCACACCAGTGGATGGGCTCAGCCAGATGTAACCTCCAAAAATCAGATTCAGCCATGATGGATTTTTAGAGAATGTTGTCTCCTGGGATTGATTTTTGCCACACTTCCCAGGAAGTGGTCATCACAGGGGGAAGGACCCTGCACCTGATTGGAGAACTAGGACCCCCCTGCTTTTCACCCAGGAGCAAGGATAAAACTGGCAGACCTGCACCCACACCTCAGTTCCCTACCACATCCAACAAGGAAGAACAACAGAAGAAGAAGGACTGCCCTGCTGGACCCCTGGCCTGCACCTGGAACCTGCACTCAGAAGGACTGCACCAGCTGCACACTTGGGCTTCACCACAAGAAGGACTTTGCCTGGCTTCAACTGGTTCAAGGAGGGACTCCCTGTTTGCTACAGGTGAAAAATTGCTATCCAGAGTCCCCTGCACCAACTCCTGAAGAAAGCGACCAGCTGACCACTGTCCAGTGGCCAAAAAGGAGTTTGCGCCAGGTGCATTCTGGGAGTTGTAGTCCGCACCCCCCAAGGACCATCTTAGAACTTCTGGACCCTTGGGGTGAGCTGTGGACCCCAAAAGAACCTTTAAAGGACATCTGGGAGAGGCCCCAGAAGTTTGGAGAAGTTTGGACAACTTTTGTAAAAAAGCTCCATAGAGGGACCGACCCGCCGCGGCAACTCTAGCCGGCTTGCCTCAACCGCGACCTGGCCTGATTTGCTGGTTCGTCCCGGTAAAGAAAAATCTCAGAAAAAGAGACTAAGTCCGAAGGTAAAAAGTTGACCGGGACCTCCCAGCCAGCGTATCCGAGGAGGGCTCCATGGACGTCGGATCAAGATCCAGGTTCACCCCGGTCGAAGGATTTTCACCTCCAGGAGGTCGGATTGGACTGGCAGGTTCGTCCCGCTGAAGAAAATCTTCGAAAAAAAAGACTAAGTGTAAAGGTAAACTTTTAACCGAGGCCTCCCACGGCCTGTAGCTGAGCAGGGCTCCATCGCGGTCAGCCTTAAACTTTGACTTTGCCCCGGTCGAGGCGCAACCAGAAGACCCGATTGGCGCTTTTTGTTTCTAGGCGCAAAAAAAAATAAAATCTTAAAAAAATTCATATCTCCGGTTCCTCTTATCCGATTTTATTTGTTTTGGTGTCATTTTAAAGATAAAAATATAATCTATTTTTATAAATTGGTTTTGGATTTTTAAACTGTTTCCTGTGTTTTATTTAATTACTGTTTTGTGATATTTGAATGCTTTACACTCTGTCTCCTAAGTTAAGCCTTGACACTCGTTGCCAAGCTACCAAGGGTTGAGCTGGGTTTAATTTACTGAGACCTAACTGGACCTTAGTGGAGGTTAGTGGCCTATTGCTAAGTGTAGGTACCTACCTGCCCTTACCAATAACCCATTTTCCAACAGTACCATCGCCAAGGAGGTGTGGACCCTGGGGGGTCTTTGACAGGCAGAGCACCCTTCCACAAGAGGTGGGAGGACCTGCGCCGCTGGGCAAAGAACACGGTGGAGGCCCAGCTGGGGCTGGCCTCCCAACGAGGAAGGGGTGCCCGTCGCACCATGCCCCCCCTGATGTTCTGCATCCTGGCGGTGGCCTATCCGGAGTTGGATGAGTGCTTGAAGGCCTCACAGCAGCCACGAGGGGATGAGTACATAATCTGAACCCTGACTTTGCGTGCGTTAGGAGGAACCAGGGTGGGGGATGTGGGCTGTGGGTGCCCAAAGGCCAGGGCGAACATGACAGGATAGGTCTCTTGTTGGGCAGGCTCAGAATCACTCCTAACCCAATAGTGTTGGCAGCCATCTGTAGGAAAGTACCATCTTGCCTGGCATGTTACCCCCATTTTTACTTGTGTGTCTGTTTTTGCCTGCATCACTGAGGCTCTGCTAACCAGAACCTCAGTGTTTATGCTCTCTCTGCTTTTAAAATTATCACTGCAGGCTAGTGACTATTTTCACCAATTCTGATTTGCACACTGGAACACCCTTATAATTCCCTAGTATATGGTATCTACATATCCAGGGTATTGGGGTTCCAGGAGATCCCTATGGGCTGCAGCATTTCTTCTGCCACCCATAGGGAGCTCAGACAATTCTTACACAGGACTGCCACTGCAGCCTGAGTGAAATAACGTCCATGTTATTTCACAGCCATTTTACACTGCACTTTAGTAACTTATAAGTCACCTATATGTCTAACCCTCACTTAGTGAAGGTTAGGTGCAAAGTTACTAAGTGTGAGGGCACCCTGGTACTAGCCAAGGTGCCCCCACATTGTTCAGGGCAATTTCCCCGGACTTTGTGAGTGCGGAGACACCATTACACAATACCTATGTGTATCTTCACAATGGTAACTCCGAACATGGCCATGTAACATGTCTAAGATTATGGAATTGTCCCCCCAAGCCAAATCTGGTATTGGGGTGCCAATCCCATGCATCTCCGGGGCTCCAGCATGGACCCCGGGTACTGCCAAACTAGCTCTCTGGGGTTTTCTCTGCAGCTGTTGCTGCTGCCAACCGTCAGACAGGTTTCTGCCCTCCTGGGATCTGGGCAGCCCAGTCCCAGGAAGGCAGAACAAAGGATTTCCTCTGAGAGAGGGTGTTACACCCTCTTCCTTTGGAAAGGGTCTCTCCAGTAGTCCTTCTGTACAAATTTGGTGGAGGTACGTCCTTACCTCCTGTAGGAAGGTAGCCTCTTTCTAGCCTTGTTACCCCCACTTTTGGACTGTTTGTGAGTATATGTCAGGGTGTTTTTACTGTCTCACTGGGATCCTGCTAGCCAGGGTTCAGTGCTCATAGTGAAGACCCTATGTTGTCAGTATGTTTGATATGTGTCACTGGGATCCTGCTAGCCAGGACCCCAGTGCTCATAAGTTTGTGGCCTATATGTGTTCCCTGTGTGGTGCCTAACTGTATCACTGAGGCTTTGCTAACCAGAACGTCAGTGTTTATGCTCTCTCTGCTTTTAAAATTGTCACTGCAGGCTAGTGACTAATTTTACCAATTCTGATTGGCACACTGGAACACCCTTATAATTCCCTTGTATATGGTACCTAGGTACCCAGGGTATTGGGGTTCCAGGAGATCCCTATGGGCTGCAGCATTTCTTTTGCCACCTCCTTTTGTCTCTCCTGTGGGTATCTCATCAGATAACGAATGCAAGAGCTCCCCAGAGTTCCTCTGCACTTCCCTCTTCGACTTCTGCCAAGGATCGACCGCTGACTGCTCCAGGACACCTGCATAACCACAACAAAGTAGCAAGAAGACTACCAGCAACATTGTAGCGCCTCATCCTGCCGGCTTTCTCAACTGTTTCCTGGTGGTGCATGCTCTGAGGGCTGTCTGCCTTCACCCTGCTTCTGGAAGCCAAGAAGAAATCTCGTGTGGGTCGACGGAATCTTCCCCCTGCCAATGCAGGCACCAAACTTCTGCATCACCGGTCCTCTGGGTCCCCTCTCATCCTGATGAGTTTGGTACCTGGAACACAGGAGCTAGGTCCAAGTGTCTTCGACAGTCCAGTGGCTCTTCTGTCCAAAGTTGGTAGAGGTAAGTCCTTGCCTCCCCACGCCACTGCGTGAACTGCAGCTGCTTGGGCTTTTGTGCACTTTTGCCAAACTTCCTTTGTGCACAGCCTAGCCCAGGTCCCCAGCACTCCGTCCTGCATTGCCCAATTTGCTGAGTTGGACTCTGACTTCGTGGGACCCTCCTTTGTTGCTCTGAGTCGACCGCCGTCCTCAGATTTTCTAAGTGCCTGTTCAGGTGTTTCTGCAGATGTTGCCTGCTTCTGCATGGGCTCTCTGTGTTGCTGAGTGCCCCCTCTGTCTCCTCCTCCAAGGGGCGACCTCCTGGTCCTTCCTGGGCCCTGGCAGCACCCAAAATCCTCAACTGCGACTCTTGCAGCTAGCAAGGCTTGTTTGCTGTCTTTCTGCGTGGAAATAACTCTGCATCCTCCAGCAGGTTGTGGGACATGTTCTGACCAAAGGAGAGGTTCCTGGCACCTTCCGTTGTTGCAAAATCTTCGGCTTCTTCCACCCGGAGACAGCCCTTTTGCACCTTCATCCGGGGTTTAGTGGGCTCCTGCTCACCCCGGACACTTGCGTGACTCTTGGACTTGGTCGCCTTCCTTTACAGGTCCTCAGGTCCAGGAATCCATCTTCAGTGCTTTGCAGTCAGTTGTTGTCCTTACAGAATCCCCTAGCTCGACTTTACTGTCTTTCTGGGGTAGTAGGGTAACATTACTCCTACTTTTCAGGGTCCTGGGGTGGGGTATCTTGGACACCCTTAGTGTTTTCTTACACTCCCAGCGACCTTCTACACACTACACTAGGCCTGGGGTCCATTTGTGGTTCGCATTCCACTTTTGGAGTATATGTTTTGTGTTACCCCTATGCCTATTGTCTCCTATTGCATTCCATTGTGTTTGACAATGTTTGCACTACTTTTCTAACTGTTTACTTACCTGATTTGGTTTGTGTGTGTATTTGTTGTGTATATTACTTACCTCCTAAGGGAGTATATCCTCTGAGATACTTTTGGCATATTGTCACTAAAATAAAGTACTTTTATTTTTACTAACTCTGAGTATTGTGTTTTCTTCTGATATAGTGCTGAGTGATATAAGTGGTATAGTAGGAGCTTTGCATGTCTCCTAGTTCAGCCTAAGCTGCTCTGCTATAGCTACCTCTATCAGCCTAAGCTGATGGAACACCTCTAGTCTACTAATAAGGGATAACTGGCCCTGGTACAAGGTGTAAGTACCACAAGGTACCCACTATAAGCCAGGCCTGCCTCCTACACCTCCCCACACCAGACAGTATTCCTGCATTTTTCATGATCTGCAGCTGCTAGGGCTTCTGTGCACTCTTGCAAGGATTCCTTTGTGCACAGCCTAGCCCAGGTCCCCAGCACTCCGTCCTGCATTGCTCAATTCGCTGAGTTGACCACCAATTTCGTGGGACCCTCTTTTGTTGTGCTGAGAGGACCGCTATGCCCAGATTTCTTGAACGCCTGTTCAAATGCTTCTGCGGGTGCTGCCTGCTTCTGCGTGGACTCTCTCTATTGCTGAGCGCCCCCTCTGTCTCCTCCTCCAAGGGGCGACATCCTGGTCCTTCCTGGGCCCTGGCAGCACCCATTATCTTTATCTGTGACTCTTGCAGGTAGCAAGGCTTGTTTGTGGTCTTTCTGCGTGGAAACAACTCTGCTTCCTCCAGCACACCGTGGGACATCTTCTGACCAAAGGAGAGGTTCCTGGCACCTTCCGTTGTTGCAGAATCTTCAGCTTCTTCCACCCGGAGCAGCCCTTTTGCACCTTCATCTGGGGTTTAGTGGGCTCCTGACCCCCTAGACACTTGCGTGACTCTTGGACTTGGTCCCCTTACTTTACAGGTCCTCAGGTCCAGGAATCCGTCTTTAGTGCTTTACAGTCAGTTGTTGTCTTTGCAGAATCCCCTATCTCGACTTTACTGTATTTCTGGGGTAGTAGGGTAACTTTGCTCCTACTTTTCAGGGTCTTGGGGTGGGGTATCTTGGACACCCTTAGTGTTTTCTTACACTCCCAGCGACCCTCTACACACTACACTAGGCCTGGGGTCCATTCGTGGTTCGTATTCCACTTTTGGAGTGTATGGTTTGTGTTGCCCCTAGGCCTATTGTGTCCTATTGTATTCTATTGTGTTCTACGGTGTTTGCACTATTTTTCTAACTGTTTACTTACCTGAGTTTGCTTTGTGTGTACATGTTGTGTATTTTACTTACCTCCTAACATAGTATATCCTCTGAGATACTTTTGGCATATTGTCACTAAAATAAAGTAACTTTATTTTTAGTAACTCTGAGTATTGTGTTTCTTTTATAGTGCTATATGATATGAGTGGTATAGTAGGACCTTTGCATGTCTCCTAGTTCAGCCTAAGCTGCTTTGATATAGCTACCTCTATCTGCCTAAGCTGCTATAGCACTACTAATCTACTAATAAGGGATAACTGGACCTGACACAAGGTGTAAGTACCATTAGGTACCCACTATAAGCCAGGCCAGCCTCCTACTCCATCTACTCCTGGGCAGGGTCCTATGGGTTTCAGGTGTACAGCTAATGGCAATAGGAATTGAACCCCATGGGCTGGTGACTGTCTTAGTAACTGGTACTGCATGGCCTAGTGCATAGTACTGCTCCCTGTGTGTTTTGTACGCCATCGGTAGTGTTGTTGCTGGCATTGATCAAGTCTCTCCACTGTCTCTCCCCTCACGTTTTGTTTAGTCACCCTGTCCTTGTGTGCATTAGCATCTTCTGGGGGAGAAGCAGAGGCACCGGCGAAGGAGGGAGCTGCGTCCCACATGGGCCTGGAGGCCGAATCCACCAAGGGTGAGGGCACCAGTGGGACGGATGGCGAGGGGAGCACCAAGACGGGGACAGAAGGGGAGACCACAGACAGCGACTCCTTCTCCGATGGAAGCTCCCTGGCGGTGGCGGACACCTCTGTGCCCACCCCAACAACAGGTACACCTGCTACCCTCCCTTCCAGCACCGCCCTTCCAGCAGCCCCTCAGTGTGTTTCCCGTGCCCCTCACCCAGGAGGGTGTGCATCTACTTCGCCCCAGGCCCCTCAGGCCCTGCCCCAGTCAGCCCTGCTGCCCTCAGTGAGGAGGCTATTGACCTCCTGAGATCCCTCACTGTTGGGCAGTCAACCATTCTGAATACCATCCAGGGTGTCGAGAGGCATTTGCATCAAACAAATGCATACCTGGAGGACATTCACTCTGGCGTGATGGCCACAACAGATAGAATTTCAGGCTCTGGCCTCAGCACTGATGGCAGCCATTGTCCCTGTGTCTAGCCTCCCCCTCCAACTTCCTCTACCTAGACCCAATACCCTCAACTCCAGCCTATCCCAGGCACACCTTCAGACCAGCATTCACCCAAATCACCACACAAAGGTGGCTCAGGCAAACATAAGCACCGTCATTCATCTCACAGGCACTCACACAAACACCATACCCATGCAGACACACCAACATCCACTGCCTCCACTGTGTCCCCCCTCCTCTTTGTCCACCTCCCTCCCAGTTTCGTCTCCACTCACACCTGCATGCACTACATCCTCATCCACTACCTCCATCACCAGCACTCCCATCACAACACACCCCTCACTGGCAGTCACCACCCCCACAACCATGCACACGTCCCCTGTGTCCTCTCCCAGTGTGTCTGTGACCCCTCCTCCCAAAGTACACGAACGCAAGCACCCACCCACCCAACAGCCATCTACCTCACAACAGCATCCAGCTCATGCACACTCACCCAAACTCAGCAGAAAGACACCTCCTACAACCACTCCCTCTTCCTCCACTCCCAACCCCTCTCCATCTTCCCGCCCCAGTGTGTTAAAAACACATTTCCTGGCAAACATTGACCTGTTCCCTCCCCCACTCCCCCCCACTGTCCTTCACCTTGGGCCAGGGTGTCCAGAACCCAGCTCAGCACCTCGACCACCAAGTCGCCATCCAATGTGGAACCTGCAACTCCCAGAGCCTCAAAGGGGGTACCCGTCAGGAAACCAGTGTACCACCAACCCCTGCAAAGGATCAGATCATTCCGCCACCTGCCAAGGTGAAGAAGGGGCCAGCATGCAGCAAGGTCAAGGAGCACAACCCACCCAGCAAGGCCTCCTCCAATCCTCCAGCTGACAGAGCCAAGTACACAACAGCATCTGCCAAAATGAGGAAGGGGAGGAAAATCGATGGCAAGGCACTTCAGTTGACGCAGGATGCAGGTGAAACCCTGGTGCCCACCAGCAGAAGTGCTAGCCCCGCCACCTGCACCATGTGCAGCACCACCACCAGCCCCGCCGCAAACACCGCCACCTGCACCGCCGCTGCCACCACTTCTGTCAGCAGCAGCATCCCCAGTGGGCAGCCGTCTGAGGCTGCAGCAGAAGGGCTGGAGCCTCCCTCTACCACTGGCAGTACCAGCACCTGCACCACAGCCAGCACCTCCAGCATCCCCGCCGCAAGCACAGCTGCAAGCACCGCCACAAGCACCACCACCTGCACTGCTGACAGTAACACCACTACCAGCACCAGCAGCCCCAGTGGGTGGCCGCCTGAGGCTGCAGGAGATGAGCTGGAGCCAACCACCACCACTGGTACCACCCCCACCATCTCTGGCACTGCCACCAGGCGCCGCAGGATGGAGTCTAGCCCTGCCTCCATGTACTATCATGCTACATGTTCCCTGCTAATCTTGTGCCTCAGACACCCAGGTGAGGGAATGTGTACTGGCACACCCTAAGTACTGCATCACTGAGCACCAAGCCCCCTCCAAAACCAGTGGAGAAGAGCATCCACTCACCCTATCCTTGGCAGAATGTAGCACTCTGGACACAGAGCCCCCTCCAGAACCAGTGGAGAAGGCATCCACTTGTGAGACTGTGGCTTTGCACTCCCCAGGAACAAGCAGTGGGCAAACCACCCACTAGAGAAACTGTGGCCTTGCACTCCCCAGGACAAGCAGTGGGCAAACCACCCACTAGAGAGACTGTGGCTTTGCACTCCCCAGGAACAAGCAGTGGGCAAACCAACCACTAGAGAGACTGTGACCTTGCACTCCCCAGGAACAAGCAGTGGGCAACCCACCCACTTGAGAGACTTGAGAGACTGTAGCCTTGCACTCCCCAGGAACAAGCAGTGGGCAAACCACCCACTAGAGAGACTGTGGCCTCGCACTCCCCAGGAACAAGCAGTGGGCAAACCACCCAGTAGAGAAGCTTTGGCCTTGTAATCCCCAGGAACAAGCAGTGGGCAATCCACCTACTTGAGAGACTTGAGAGACTGTGGCCTTGCAATCCCCAGGACCAAGAAGTGGGCAAACCACCCACTAGAGAGACTGTGGCCTTGCACTCCGCAGGATCAAGCAGTGGGCAAACCACCCACTAGCGAGCCTGTAGCTTTGCACTCCCCAGGACCAAGCAGTGGGAAACCCACCCACTTGAGAGACTGTGGCTTTTGCACTCCCCAGGACCTAGCGGTGGGCATGGAGCCCCCTCGAGGAACAGTTTCATTGTACCATCTTCCGGCTGAGGTGCACCCCCTTCCATGTCCCCCTGAGGTGCCTGTGTGTTTTCGTCCTGAAGCCCCTGAAGTGTTCACTCTGTATTGAGGTAGGAGTCAAGTGTGGGCTTGGGCCATGATCTTTGGCCCAGTGGGCCACGGACATTTGCAAAGGACAATGTACGGCCTTCTGTACATATTGTAAATATTTGTATATGCTGTTTTTCTATTTGTTACGTATATCTGCCTATTTCTAAAATATCACTGATTTCACTCAATTCCTTTTGTCCTTGCGTTAATCCTGAGGGTTACGGGGTGTATCTGTGATGTTGTTGGATCTGTTTGTGTGTATGGTGTTGTGGGTGAGGGTGGGGGTGTTGTGTGTTGCGTGTGTGTGTCACTCTCTTTTTCCTCCCCCCTCCCCTGTGTACTAGGTACAGTACTCACCGTGGTCGTCACCGCCACCGTCTTTGATGTTCCTGGTAAATGAGCAGATACACCAGCATCGGCAGGACCTGCAACTCAGGCTCCATGGCGTCCTGGTTCTTCGTTGAGTGCCGAGTGGTGAGTGGTTTCCTTTCCAAATACTGTTTCTGCAGTGCTTTTGATGGCATTGGTACTGCCTCAGAAAAGCTGGTGGATTGGTGTGTCATAATAGTGTGGGCGGTGCATTGTCTTCTGCCTGTCTGTTGGCGGTGACCACAGCGGTGTTTGTTGCTACCGCCGTTGTGGTCGGAGTGTTAAAGTGGCTGTCTGTGATGGTGGTTTCCGCCGTGGTCGTGATGCCTTTTTTTTTACCTCCAGCCTGTTGTTGCTATTAACGCCGCTTTAACACCATCTGCCAGGGTTGTAATGAGGGCCAATATCTTTTCTGTTGCTTTTTTTTTACAATGATAATAAAAACAACACTTACAATTATATTCTTACCCTTGATAGTACTGTCCACAATATTTTCAACATCCCAATATTCTTGACACAGTATTTTGGTATTAGGATATTTTTTATTCAATTTTTTGTCTGCACATCATTGTGGAAGATTGTGATGAAGTGGCAGACATTACAGTGGTTCTCATGCTTTTTTAGTTTTATTGACTTAGGTTTAGTCCAGATGCATAGTGTTAGGGGAAAATAGAAAAGTTTGACCTTCACAGATGCACTTTCGTTTTCTTTGTTCCTCCCATGGAATAAATGTTGACTATTTCCTCCAGACGTCCAGACAGTGTCCCCGAAGGAAAACAAATGGTATCAAATAAGTATGACTGTGTAATTTAAAAAAATATATATTTTTTTTTCATTCATCTCATCAGCAGACTGTAACATCGGCATTCAGGGGGAATACTCTCAAGTGCCTCCTTCCTTACAGGACATACGCAGAGCATCTGACTACCTCCCTTTACCTCCAAACTCAAAAACATCATCTACAGTGTACACAAAGGATCTTCCCTCAGCTCCACCCTGTTAAACACTTACATGACCCCCCTCGTGGACATCATCAGATCCCACAGTTTCAACATCATATCCTATCCAGATGACACGCAACCCATCTTCTTGCTCACCGAAGCCCCCCCACCAACACCAGAACAAATGTCTGTGATGCCATGACCAGTGTCTCCAACTGGATGAAAGCTAACTGCCTCAAACTCAACTCTAACAAGACAGAATTACTGATTTTCAGGAGAAACACATCCATTTGAGACGACAGCTGGTGGCCATTCCAGCTCTCACCCACACCCGCTCCAACAGACCACACATGCAACTTCAGCATCATCCTCAACAGCAAACATACATTGAAGCAACAAGTCAACAGAGTTGCCTCCTCCTGCTTCCACACCCTCCGCATGCTTTGCAGAATCTTCAGATAGATTCCAGTCAATACCAGAAAGACTGTCATCTACCAGTTCCTCGACTACAGCAATGTACTCTACTCCAGCATCTCCACCCAACTCCTCAAGAGACTCAAGATCATACAGAACATTGCAGCCAGACTCATCCTAGGCCTTCCCAAACAAACTCACATCACCCACATCACCCCCACCTCAGAAACCTCCACTGGCTCCTCATCCCGAAAAGATGCCAGTTCAAGATCCTCACACACGCCTTCACAGCCTCACATGATCAAGGGCCGCTTACATCAACCACTGGCTGAACTCCCATCAATCCTCCAGACACCTGCACTCCACTTCCCTAGCCGTCATACACAAAACCCACATCTGTTGCAGCTGCAGGGATGGTTGTTCCTTTTCCTACATCACTACCAAAACCTAGAATAACCTGCTCCTCCACCTACAAACAGTATCTTCCCTTATGGACTAAATAAAGAAACTCAAGACCTAGCTTTTCAACTGTGATATTGCACCCCAGCATCCAGATACCCCCATGGGTGACAGTGCCCACTACAGGCACAATATTTTATATGTTGAATTTCAATCTCCTGGTTAAGTGAGGGAGACCTTTTGTGCTCCATCAGGTGGAGGAATTGCTTAGTCTCTTGTATCCTCACCCCCCTTCCCTACCCTGTCTCCTTTCTCCTCCTCAACAGTCACTCACTTGGGTTGGCCACAATCATACAGGACTGTGGCAGACCCTTCTGCTTTGGCCAGTCTAGAGGAAATCACCACTCCTCTGACCACTTGTCTGGACCCTCGTTGGTTTCCTTGCTTTTCCTGGGTCTGCCTTTCATCCACTTCCAACTTCCCCTCCCCCTCTTTCTTTAGGCCTTCCTTCCTTTTTACCTCTGCTTTCTCTTTTTTCCATCTCTCAGTCTATCCTATCCTGACTACAAGGTATTTCTTCTATTTCCAGTGTCCATGCCTGATCTGCTCCTGGAGCCACATGTTGCTAACCCCTTTCATGAGGCAAGCCTTCCTCTTTCCACTTACCTTTCCTTAGGACGTTGAATTAAGTATTAAAATTCTGCTAGTGATAGAGCGGTCCGTAGTAATAATTTACCTGTGTTCGGACGCTCTTTAGGCCGATGAATCTTTTGACTAAGTGGGAACTCTCTGTACTCTTATATCGATCAATTTCATCAAATCAATAATCAATAACGAACATAAGCAATACCCTGATCAACATAACACTTAACAATTAATCCAGAATACATTTCGGCGAACCCTGACCTTTCAGTCAGGAATAACCACACCAGTTTATTCAAAGTTAGTGAATTTTATTTCCCTATATTAACAAAGCTAGCACAATATAAATGTGTCTCAACACCAAATGATAAACGTAAATGAACATTAATAGCTGTCCATAGCGGCGAAACAGGTGCAATCTATGAAGCATTTGAATCACAAGGCATTCGATAATAGCAATGCAAATCACTAATACGATAATCTGTAATGAGCTAATCGCATACATTTAGTCAGCATAACAAGATCTCAAATTGCATCGTGCGACAGATTGAATCCTCGTCTAACCTCAAATTAGCATCGGCATGTGGGACTTCATGCAAAAACAATTTAACATCATTAATTTAGAAAAACTCCTAACTAGGGCTCTTATCAAAATCAGCAGTTGGTTACCTAAAGGAAACACAATGCAATTTTACAATTTCTTTTCATATTTACCAATTACGATCAGCAATCAAGGAAGTCTTCGTCTCACAGGTACCGTTTCTTCGGTCAGCATGGGTACCGTTTTGATCAGCATGGGACGGGGCAAAGGGGCAGGGGTGGACGGGGCAATTGCCTCACGGCGGCAAGGTAAAACTACTACTTCATGCAAAGGATCAAATCAAAGTTAAAGTCTCTAGGGCCAGAATCATTTAAAGTCTCTTTCTCTCGATTAGAGAAAGCATCAAAGTCTCTCAAAATGGCGTCGCAGCAAAGTGGGCCATAATAGCTACGAAGTAACACAATGGGCGTAGTGTCCGGGTAATGGCCTATAATAGCAGCAATGGCTACCTTCTTCTCGTGCACCTGGGTTTTATAGACAACAGTTCGAATCCAGTAGGGTCTTCCATTGGAGGGTTCATAGGTTAGCTTCAAATTGTCCAATCAAAAACGACAGTTCTCAAGCTTTTACTTAAGCATACATTATCCTTGGAGATGGGTACGCAAGTTGCAACATTGTCTACCAATTAGCTCACTTTCAGAGCCTCCAATGTCCGCACCTGCAAATCGACCTTGGAGTAAAGAGAAAATATGCCAGGCTGGCACGAAACTTTAAGATAAGCATGTGAACGGTTTCTGTGGAAAAGTACAGCTTCAAGCAAAAATACACGTTTAATAGCACATTGGAAAAATACGAGCATCTAAACCGTGAGACCAGGCCACTAGGCCGAAGCCTGCACTAAAGTAATGCTAAGCTAAAGCATTTCAAACGAGCAGATCATAGCACACGTTTACGATTATGTCGGATTAGTGCAATTCTAATACACCACGTTATATAAAGCACGCTTATAAATGTTGGCAAACTACTCTGAGGGCACATTTTGTCCCTGTACAATCTTTATTAGTTCGGTTAAAGTCACACATGATTATTTCAGCACTACGTTTAAGCGTTAATAAATCAAAACCTTCATTTTCTGCTTCATCAATCCCTCCTCTGATGACTACTAGTCATCACACCAAACCATGCCCACAAATTTTATTCCATTAAAATTCTGTCAGTTCCCTTTTCCTTTTAATTCCCCTAGTTTTCGCTTTGTATTCTTCTGCCATTCTTTTCATAATTTTCTCTTCCTTTCTTCTTTTAATTCTTTCCATAATCATTATTATTCCCCTTTTTATTCCCCAAATTCCAAATATGCAAATTATTACTATTAATATCCCCTCTATTATTTTCAGCAATATTCCATTCCAAATTCCCCCAATCCAATGTCCCACTGAAGCAAGTCCTTTTCCAACCTTCTCCCACACTCCTGGTTCTTTCAATTCCTTCAAATCTACACTTTCTTTTGTTAGATTAGCAAGCATTGTTTTAATTTTCACACTATTGTCTGGAATATAAGTACAACAGTGGCGCGCACCAAGCATTTTGCAAACGCCACCATCCTTTGCTAAAAGAATGTCTAAAGCAAGCCTATTTTGAAGAGTCATAGCTCTTTCCGCTGCAAGTTCAGCATCTATCAGGATTATAGCACCTGAAAACTTCGTCAGCATGTTATCCACTATAGTAGACAACTTTCTTATTTTGATGGAATTCAACACAACTCCCAATGAAGGAATCATGGCTCCAAATATATCTCCTACCACAGCAGCTGCGGTCTCTCTTTTCTGGATACGATGGGATCCAGATGTCTTTTGAATCATCGATAGGTCATCCAGTTGATAAACCTTTGGGAACACTATACCCAAATAACATCTCCCCCACCATCCCTTTGGAAGACGATAATAGGCATTATACCCACAAATGTAATATACACCTGGAATGACAGGGTCAAGTCCGTTCATCATGAATGTCCATTTGGCCTTAAAAATAAACGTATGTTTACACTCACTCGCTCCTACAAAAATGTTGTCATAATAAGATTCACCTCGATATATACAAAATTTCCCTACATGCCAAGCATCTAAAGCTATTTTCCCTTGTGTTTTTATTGCAGCAAAATCATAATTATCTACTGAAGTCCTCTTATGTAGCTCCTTTTCTAATTTCGCCTTCATTTGTGCCCTTCTATCATCTGTGCGATCTAAAAAGCTTATTTCTACTGCAGAGAGTGAGCAGGTAAGATTTTCCCTATGAGCGTGAGCCGTTTCAAAAGGTTGCATTGGCTCGAAAAATTCTCTTATTATTTTAGCATCCCAATCTTTAGCAATCTGGCTTAGCTGTGCTATTATAGGAACATATGCAAAAGTAACATCATAATTTGAGTAAAAATACTGTATGTTAGTTTGACCATAAAATCTAGACATTACTATACTACATGTAATCCCGTATGTAAGAGGCATGTGGTGATATGTCACCCCTTCCTTCACTGATGTCGGTATCTGTGTACACACATAACAATCTTTTGCATCCATAGTCTCAACATATTCTGTTAGCAAGCGATAGAAAACGTTATACGAAAGCTCTTTCTTATCATGCAAGAGCCTCTCATCTAATTCTAGTCTTTTTAATGCGGTTAGTTCAGTGACAGTAACAGGAGCAAAAGTAGAAGCATCAATCCTCTCATTCTCACCCTTACCATGCATTCCGAGTACAATTGCCATTATTATTAGTACACATGCAATTATCAAGCCTATACACACATATTTACAATATTTCTTTCTATTGTTTTGCGTCATGATCTGTATAGAATCAGAGAGCTGGAAGCACCTGTAAAAGAAACTATTTAGCAATTCAGTTACAAAGCTGAGCGAGCACAATGTTCACACCGTCTTCTTCAAAAGGCCAGTCACTTATCGGTTAGCAGCATTTGTCTCAATTCGGCAATAACTCAGTCTTTATCAGTTCAGCAAGTCTCATCCGGTTTAGCAATGTCTCAGCTGGTCTTTGTTTCATATTAAATTGTAGCAAGCAATATCATTTATTACCCTTTCAATCAACACTGTCCATAAAACTTTTCTTTTCTATTGGTATCTCTTCCTCTTCTTCGTTCTCGATGCTTAGAGATACAAACTCGTCAGTCCAATCATCATTGACTACATATGCCCATTCAGGACCGGAATATCTCCTGTTTGGTATCCTTTTCGTTTTCAATTTTGCTTCTCTTTTCAATTCTGCCTCACTGGTACTTTCCTCTTTTGTCAAGTCTTTTTCTTCACTCGAGGTTGGTACCACAACAGACACTTCCTTTCTTTTCTCTTTCACTTTTGGCCTTTCTCCGTCGTCCAAACCTTCTCCAGTCCTTTGTTTTACTGGTGATATACTTAGTCTTCTCTTCGCACCGTGTCCATTTGATGGACCTGCGACCTTTTCTGTGGAGGCTTGAACCTTTTCGTTCTGTTCTGCCTTGTCCCCTCCTTCTGGGGAATCAATCACGTTCTCCTTTTCTCTTTCTCTATTGTCTGCTTCTGGGAAAGCCCTCCTCTGATCAGACTCTCCTGCTTTTTCACCTTCCTCGAGCCCTTCGTCACCGTTACTTTCGTCAGGCTCTTTATCACTCTCAGCTGCTTCAGGTTCTTTGTCACCTTCAGCTTCTTCGTCGCTGTCTGAACTTTCTCCTTGGTCTTCCCCAAGCGAGTCGGTCTCTTCGTCCTCCAATAATATCTCTCTCTCTCCTGCTTCTGCCTGTCCGCTTTCAGTTCGGTTTTGCTCTGTCTCAGCACTCAGCACTGTTTTGTCAGGCACTGGCAGTTTTAGTGCTTCAACTTCCTCATCTGTGGGACATAACACCTTCTTTGTGTGACTGGCGTGAATCCAGTTGGGAACCCCCGCACACTTCACAGCGGTAGTTGTCGTCAGGATCACTTGGAAAGGGCCTTTCCAACGGGGTTCCAGACACGACTTTCTCACGTGCTTCTTTACCACGACCCAGTCACCTGCTTTCAGTGCGTGTCCTGGACCTTGGATCGGTGGCAAGGTGGTCGCTTCCACCTGGTGAGAGAAAGAGCGAACCACGTCAGCCAGACCCGTGCAGTAGTCTAACACCATATCATCTGTAATATTCAAAAGCGCGTTTGCAGGAACTGCAGGAAGTCTCATAGCCCTGCCCATGAGAATTTCGTGCGGAGACAATCCAGTCTTTCTATCAGGGGTGTTTCTCATTGACATTAGCACTAAGGGCAATGCGTCAGGCCATTTCAAATTTGTCGATGCACATATTTTCGCCATTCTTGATTTCAGTGTACCATTCATCTGCTCCACCAATCCTGATGCTTCAGGGCGATAGCTACAATGCAGTTTTTGCTCAATGTTCAGCGCTTCGCAGAGTAACTTTATCACCTCGTTATTGAAGTGACTTCCCCTATCTGATTCTAAAGAGATCGGGAATCCGAAACGTGGTATTAACTCTCTCAGCAATAGCTTTGCAACTGTAAGGCTGTCATTTCTACGTGTGGGGTATGCCTCAATCCAGTGACTAAAAATGCACACAATCACCAACACATATTTCAGACCTCCATGCACGGGCATCTCAATGAAGTCCATCTGCATTCGGCTAAAAGGCCCGCTTGCCCTACCAATGTGGCTCGCGTTCACAACTGTTCCCTTTCCTGGGTTCATCTGCTGGCAAGTGACACATCGATGGCAAACTGCTTCTGCAGCTTGACGAAATCTGGGGTTAAACCAATCAGTTTTGAACAATCTTATCATGGCATCTCTCCCTAGGTGAGCTTGCCCATGATAGAACCGCGCAAGCTGTGATAAGAGACTGTTTGGCAAAACGAATTTTCCCTCATGTGAAACCCATAACTCGTCTTGTCTCTTTATACATTGTGATTTAATCCAGGAATCTCTCTCATCCTCCCTGACGTTATTCTGCAATGCTTTTAGTTCATCTATTGTATCTACAACCTTTAAGGCAAATGCTTCAGCTGGTTCGAGTTCTGGTTCACTTATCGAATTCCATTCATCCCTGAGTAATATACAGTTCAAGGCACAAAATCTTGCGACTTGATCCGCATATGCATTTCCCAGAGAAACATAGTCCTGTCCTTTCGTATGAGCACTGCACTTTACCACTGCAACTTCAGCTGGCACTTGAATGGCGTGTAACAATTCCCTTATCCTTTCCCCGTTCTTCACTGGGGATCCTGAAGAAGTCAGAAAACCTCTCTGTGACCATAGTTGTCCAAAGTCATGCACAATCCCAAACCCATATTGACTATCAGTGTAAATGGTGACTTTCATCAATGCAGACAGTTGACATGCTCTGGTAAGGGCTACAAGTTCTGCTACTTGTGCAGAATAGACTCCTTGAAGCCATCCCGCTTCCAAGACACCTGTTACAGTACATACAGCGTATCCTGCTTTCAAAATCCCCATCCCGTCTCTTAGACATGAACCATCAAC
Organism: Pleurodeles waltl; assembly: GCF_031143425.1. Lineage (NCBI taxonomy): Eukaryota > Metazoa > Chordata > Amphibia > Caudata > Salamandridae > Pleurodeles > Pleurodeles waltl. The sequence goes on from NC_090437.1 coordinate 769,401,062, forward strand.
AAAAAGAATTTGGTCATTTTCATCAAGCTTAGTATCCTTAATGTCCGGTCGGGGTTTTGTGCAAAATTCAGTCACCTGAAGGCAGTCATGCTCGACGTCTTCAGCATTCTCAATTTCAGCATTTTCTCCAGGAAGCAAGGTTGCTGGATTCAAAGTAGTGCACCTTTTCAGCTGCACATTCGGTGAGCCCAGAATTATTGTTTCATACCTTGTGAGTCTTGCTCCGGTCATGTGCTGCGTTCGGGAGCGGGTCAAAAGTATTTCAACTGAGTGAGGGACCATGACTGTTACTGGGTGTCCCATCACTATTCCTTCACTCTGAGTGAGGCTGATACCAACTGCTGCTACGGCGCGCAAACACCCTGGGAGTGCTGCTGCGACCGGATCCAAAGTAGCTGAAAAATACGCTACTGGTCTGTTCACGCCACCATGGGCTTGGGTCAAGACAGACAAGGAACATGCATCACGTTCATGACAAAACAATGTGAAAGGCTTTGTGTAGTCAGGCATACCTAAAGCTGGAGCCCTGCACATGCACTCTTTCAATTCAACAAAAGCATCCATCTCATCTCCTTTCAGCTCAATTTGATCCAAAGCATCCTTCTGGGTCAGTTTCAGTAGAGGCTTCGCTAGAGTCGAGAAGTTGGGAATCCACTGGCGACAGTAGCCCACCATTCCCAAAAACTTCCTCACCTCCCTCCTTGTCTTTGGTGGACTCATTTGAAGTACGCTTGTTATTCTTTCCTTCATTATTTTCCATGACCCTTTCTCTATTTGGTGACCCAAGTATTTCACTTTCTTCTGACAGAACTGCAATTTGGAAGGAGACACCTTATGTCCATTCCTTCCCAAATGGTTTAACAGAGCAATGGTATCGGCTGTGCAGCCACTTTCTGTCTTTGATGCAACCAGTAAGTCGTCAATGTACTGTACTAGGGTTGACTCGAATGGCAATTCTAATTCTTCCAAATCTTTCTTTAGAATCTGATTGAAGATTGACGGTGACTCAGAAAACCCTTGAGGAATTCGACACCAGCTGTACACTCTGTCTAGGAATTTGAAACAAAATAGGAATTGGCTGTCCTCATGAAGAGGCACAGAAAAGAATGCTTGTGACAAATCGATGACTGAGAACCACTCGGCATCGCAAGGAATTTGAAACATTATCACAGCTGGATTCGGTACTACTGGGCAACATTTGACTATGATGTCATTTATTTTCCTCAAGTCCTGCACGAGTCGGACCTTTCCACTTGGCTTTATTAGTCCCATTATTGGTGAATTACATGGACTGCTTAACACCTCTTTCAGTACTTCCTGTTTTACAAATTCGTCAATAAGTTGGGCAACTTTCATGAGGGTATCTTGTGGCATGTGGTATTGTGGGGTCTGGGGAAAGATTGCATTGGGCTTTACAGTCACTTTCACTGGTTCCACTCCTTTCATCAATCCCACCTCTTTCCCTGTCATGTCACACACTTCCTTTCCGACTGTTTCCCGTAATTCAGCTGGAATATCTTCTTCAGTTATCATCGGGAAAAGACAAATCAGAGGATACTCTTCATCTACAGTTTCCATCTCATCCCCCTCTACACTGTCCTCTTCTTCCCCATCACTGTTCGTCTGGATTGTTATTCCTTCGTTCGAAAACATGATCGAACAACCCAATTTGCACAATAGGTCTCTCCCTAACAGTGCTATCGGGCTTGAGTCACATACCACAAACTGATGTACCCCTTGATAGTTACCGATGCTGACTGGTACCGGATCTGTTATTGGGTTCGTCAGGTGCCTATTTGCTACTCCCACCACTTGAACTGTCCTCCCTGAGAGTGGCAAATTTGGTACTTCACTGCTCTTAACAGTTGAACGTGTTGCTCCTGTGTCAACCAAGAATGAAACACGATGACCCATTACTCTTCCCTCTACGTACGGACCCTTTTGATCAACTTCCAAGGATGCTGCAAGCACACAATCTCCTTCTTCTTCTGAACTTTCACTCTCCCAAACATTGTTTATTCCACTCTCACTGTGTAATGGGAACTGTTGTACGGTGCCATTTGTACTCATTACCTGACCCGAGACCTGTGGAGGAACCATCACTTGCTGCTGACTCATTGGTGCCAAGGGTATTTGCATTTGCTGATTAGGTACCATAGGTAACTGCTGTTGCAGTGGCTGCATTTGCGTCATCTGCATACGGGGCATCTGCATCTGCTGCGGCTGCATAGGTTGCAATCCCTGCAATTGATTTACGGTCTGAAAATTTGGGCTTGGACCTCTCATTTTCGGTCCCCTCATTGTCTGAAATGCATTGACATCATTGTTTTGCTGACCAACACCTGCACCTGCACCTTCCTGCACCACCATCGGGCACTCGCGTTTCCAATGACCTACAATTCCGCACACGTGACACGGCATCACCTTCTTCATTGCCTGCACACCCGTCACAACAGTGTTCAAATCCGGACCATTATTCACAAAACCTCCTCTGCCTCTGCCTCTGGCCTGTGACTGAAACGCCATGTTTCCCTGCAACTGCGGCTGCGGTTGCGATACCTGCTGTTGGAACCCTTGCATCCCTTGCAAACCTTGCAGACCTATCTGAGCTGCTTTAAGTTGCATCATCATCACCTTCTCTTTCAACCTTTTCTGTTTCACTTCAATTTCGTCGCTACAGTATTTCGCATAATTCAACACCTCATCAATCGGTTTCGACTGCCAACAAATCAAATGCGACTTTATCATCTGACTTATCTCCGGTCTCAGCCCTTCCACAAATCTGAACACAAAATGAAGCATGTCCTTCGCCTCTATTGTTTCCGTGCCACTGTAGTTCTTGAACGCTTTCAACAACCTCTCATAGTAACTATGAATCGATTCTTTAGCCTCTTGGGCAGTTCGATCAATCTTCTGCCAATCCACATTTTTCGCGGGTACCTTCGTCTTCAAATGCTCGATCACCTTATAGTACAAGCTCATCACCATAGGTGATGGTGCACCCGTCTCCCTGTCTCTCTCTGGTTCACTTGTCGGCCAACCTACAGCTCTTTTGCAATCCTCCCACAAATCTGCTGGAACCACAATCTCAAAGAGAGTGTTCAGGTCTTCCCAAAGGCATTTCGCAAGCTTCACAAACCTATCAGTCTGTTGATACCATTCGATCGGCTTTTCTCTCAGTTTGGGAAAATCGTCCGTAAAAGACTGAATGTCGCTTCTGTGCCATGGTACATGTATTAATTTTCCCCCTGCTGTCTCCCTCATTGGCAACATGGTTACTGTCTCGCTGCTTTGTGGTCTTTTCTCATTATGCTCTGTAGCACTGTCCCTCCTCTTTTCCTTTCTCTTTACCCACCTGCTTTCCCACTTGTCTAGACACCTCCACACTTTTGCACTCTGCAGCAATTCTCTAAGGTGCGCCTTCATGCCTGCTGACCTCATGTGTTCAAAATCTGTGGTCCCAAAATCCAACCTGTAGCTTCTGCTCAAGTGTTTCATCTTATCTATGTCAACCCCGTTTTTGTCAGCTACCTCCTGCAAGCTTTTATGTACCTTGTTCACTTCTTTCGTAATCTTTGGACATAGGTATCTCAGCTCTTCTTCCGTGTAGGACTCTAACCTATTCACACCCATAGTCCCTTCCACCAATTCTTGTGCTTCCATGTTCAACCTGACCCTATTCATATAGTCTTCTCCTTTCCCACTGGCTGAACTTTGTGTGGAATTTAAACTGTTGAACCACTGTGTCAGCTGTTGCGCATTCACCCCCATCAGCATAGCATTCACATCGACTGCCATTGATGGTTGCGGCAACTTTTCAGTGTTCGATGTCAGAGGTATTATCAGTGGGGGGCTCTACCTCACCAGTGTTGACTGAGCACACATGGGACTAAACTCCATCAAGGATCCGGGTCCAGTTGGCTGAGCCGCTATCGGAGTTATCCCTGGAGTGTTTTCTATGCACCTCCTTTCGGTCCCATTCTGCAGCATTGATCCCTGACCGCTCATACCTAAGTTAGGCTGACTATACAAAGGTACCGGTGGACCTACAGTAATGGGTAGTGATATCGCATCTGGGTTTTGTCCATTTTCCATGTTCTGAGGCATGTTCATTCCCACACCATGGGTCATCATTGCCGGAATGCCCATCTGACTCCCCGTCATTTGAGCATGTGCGTTTCCCCCCTGCATCTGCTTCTGAGGCATCAAAAACTGAGTTGATTCAGCTTGTTCCAACGTCTGGTTGAGACCATTCTGTACTTCCCTTATGGTTTGATCTAGAATCATTCCTGCACTGTTGCCACTGCTGTAGTACCCTGGCATCTGCGGCTGATAATTTTCTGCTGGTTTCAACATGGGCACATCTGGATATATTCTCCTCACCTGCGGTATCTGCGGGGTGAGCAGTAAACTCGGGTCCTTAGATCCCGATGCTGCTCCTGAACTCTGGGTTTCACTATTCTGTACCGGTGCCGGAGGGGCAGAACTAGTACTTGGACCTTGTCCATTCTCTGCATAAGGTGGTGGACGGTCGTTCAGCAATTGCATTATTAACTCCTCATCCTCTAACTCCTCTTCTCTTCTCAACTTTTCCTCGTCCTCTCTATCCTTGGAACACTTCCTGTCTGTCTTACAGGTAGCTTTCTTACCTGTCTCCTCTTCTTCCTTAGTAATTGCGGGGAACAATTTTATCCCCTGCAATACATCTGACCTCCACACCTTCTGTGCATTATCCCACCTAGCATCCGCTAGTGTCTTTTCTACCTTTCTCATCCTAGTCTCAAACTTCTTCTGCTGTTGCTGTCTGGCCATTAGTTCCCAAATCGCTAAAGCCTCGAACTGTGCTGGCCTTGGAGGTACCTTCATATCGTACATTGTGAACCTCAAATTCTCTAGAATCCTTATATTGAATGTCCCATGGATCGGGAACGCTACGCTCCCATGTTTCTCTGTCAGTTTGTGCCATTGCTTTAGCCAAAGACACGGAGCTACCCCCTTCTCTTCCATTACAATGTAAGCTGGTGTACCCTCGGGTGGCGTCTCCTCTCCTACGCTCGCTTTAATGTAAGACTCCCCCTTCATCGCGCTCCTAAATGCTTTAAAGAATTTCATTTTCTCGTCTTTTATTTCACAAAGTTTGTAATCAATAGGTGACTTTAATTCCTGGAATACTCTTCGCTTGCCTTTCCCCTTCCAATCGAGCCCCACGGACTGCGTCCAATCCGTGCGCGACCCTTCCCTGCAACCAACCTATCCCAGCGCGGCTCCTAGTGACGTCACACTCACACACACTGCGGCTGACAAAGCCTTGCGGCTAGTCTTCCTTCACTCAGCTCCTCTCGTATCAACTTCTTGCATGTATCGCGAGCTACCAAAAATAAAACAGATCTGTCGGTTTACTACAGGAAGGGTAACACAGTCGCTTCAGGACCTTAGGGACCTTTCACTAGCCTCGGCCGCTATTCCGTCTTTCTCGGTCCCCACGTTCGCAAGCAAATCTGACCCGCAGACCTACTCTCAACTTGTCAATGATCTGTTCTAGTGCACTTAGAATCTTGTCAAAGCCCGAAGTCGAAGTTCCTTTCACTCCCTAACACACGTACCGACTTGTTGACCACGCCCGATCAACCTACTAAACCGCCCAGACCACAACATGGATCAACATACTCCGGAGTCTCTTGACCTCGCAGGGCCCGTCTCAACAACAACAACCACGTGGACCTTTTTATGCACAAAGCGCCACATGCACATGAAGTTCGACGACTTCCCTACTCTCACACTCGGAGCCGCACCTCCGCTATCTCTATGAAGTTCGACGACTTCACTACTTCTACACTCGGAGTCGCACCTCCGCTATCCTCTAAAAAGAAAAAAATCCTCGCAACCTTTTCACACACACCCTGCGGCAATAAGCTGTGCAAGCGCAAAACCCTAACTTCACTCATACCATCACTAGTACCGCCAACGCTGAACCCACACCTCCATTCTCTCCATTCGCAAGCTCCGAGATCCCGGGAAAGTCGCGGTGGACCTAGCCCATCATCATTCTGTCAATCTATTTTACCAAAAAAATCTAATTCAACTTCTCGAGTGGGGTCTCAAAATGCGTAACCGTTAATTCAACACCATGTACTCTAAGAGTACAGGGTCCCAAAAGACGAAACCATCCTCTGCTACCATCTACTGATAGAGCGGTCCGTAGTAATAATTTACCTGTGTTCGGACGCTCTTTAGGCCGATGAATCTTTTGACTAAGTGGGAACTCTCTGTACTCTTATATCGATCAATTTCATCAAATCAATAATCAATAACGAACATAAGCAATACCCTGATCAACATAACACTTAACAATTAATCCAGAATACATTTCGGCGAACCCTGACCTTTCAGTCAGGAATTACCACACCAGTTTATTCAAAGTTAGTGAATTTTATTTCCCTATATTAACAAAGCTAGCACAATATAAATGTGTCTCAACACCAAATGATAAACGTAAATGAACATTAATAGCTGTCCATAGCGGCGAAACAGGTGCAATCTATGAAGCATTTGAATCACAAGGCATTCAATAATAGCAATGCAAATCACTAATACGATAATCTGTAATGAGCTAATCGAATACATTTAGTCAGCATAACAAGATCTCAAATTGCATCGTGCGACAGATGGAATCCTCGTCTAACCTCAAATTAGCATCGGCATGTGGGACTTCATGCAAAAACAATTTAACATCATTAATTTAGAAAAACTCCTAACTAGGGCTCTTATCAAAATCAGCAGTTGGTTACCTAAAGGAAACACAATGCAATTTTACAATTTCTTTTCATATTTACCAATTACGATCAGCAATCAAGGAAGTCTTCGTCTCACAGGTACCGTTTCTTCGGTCAGCATGGGTACCGTTTCGATCAGCATGGGACGGGGCAAAGGGGCAGGGGTGGACGGGGCAATTGCCTCACGGCGGCAAGGTAAAACTACTACTTCATGCAAAGGATCAAATCAAAGTTAAAGTCTCTAGGGCCAGAATCATTTAAAGTCTCTTTCTCTCGATTAGAGAAAGCATCAAAGTCTCTCAAAATGGCGTCGCAGCAAAGTGGGCCATAATAGCTACGAAGTAACACAATGGGCGTAGTGTCCGGGTAATGGCCTATAATAGCAGCAATGGCTACCTTCTTCTCGTGCACCTGGGTTTTATAGACAACAGTTCGAATCCAGTAGGGTCTTCCATTGGAGGGTTCATACGTTAGCTTCAAATTGTCCAATCAAAAACGACAGTTCTCAAGCTTTTACTTAAGCATACATTATCCTTGGAGATGGGTACGCAAGTTGCAACATTGTCTACCAATTAGCTCACTTTCAGAGCCTCCATTGTCCGCACCTGCAAATCGACCTTGGAGTAAAGAGAAAATATGCCAGGCTGGCACGAAACTTTAAGATAAGCATGTGAACGGTTTCTGTGGAAAAGTACAGCTTCAAGCAAAAATACACGTTTAATAGCACATTGGAAAAATACGAGCATCTAAACCGTGAGACCAGGCCACTAGGCTGAAGCCTGCACTAAAGTAATGCTAAGCTAAAGCATTTCAAACGAGCAGATCATAGCACACGTTTACGATTATGTCGGATTAGTGCAATTCTAATACACCACGTTATATAAAGCACGCTTATAAATGTTGGCAAACTACTCTGAGGGCACATTTTGTCCCCGTACAATCTTTATTAGTTCGGTTAAAGTCACACATGATTATTTCAGCACTACGTTTAAGCGTTAATAAATCAAAACCTTCATTTTCTGCTTCATCTCTAGTAAATTGCAACGCCTTGTTCCAAACTGACTCCCATAGTACACCAAAGCAATTACTGAAGAATTCTAGTGACGGCATCATACAATTTTGCACTTTCAAGAAATGCAGTACTTTTTCATAGCAAACCAACTTTCTCAGTGAATCCTTAATCACCTATTGAATCAGAATGAGCAGTGAAATCTCCAGTGTTTTCCTTTTCTTTCTCTCAATTTGAGACCTCGTTGATATCCCAAACATATTGTGATAAAGACTGACTATAACAAGTAAAACTGTTACCCTGAAACCGTGTTATGTGGTTGCTTGAAATGAGGTAGAAAGAGTTAGTACAAGTTCGCTGAATGATTTCTCCTAGGAATACTTTAGGGCAATTATAATTGTGACTTCCCTTTTTTTTATCCACGCCAAGGAAACAGCCATCTGTTATCTATTTTTGCGCAGAAGTGGTCATAACTCTATGTCAAGATACAGTTCACTTACTATACATTTTACTAGGTGTCCTCAAAGTACAATTAGGTTATGCTAGCCCTTTTGTTGTAGGATATTAGCATGACATCACCACAGAAGTTATTTAAATACAATATCACTCTGAAGGCCTTATTCACTTAGGTAAGCTTACACTTTTGGTGTAAGTTTGCAATTTTTTTGCTATTCACAAACTACGAGTTTTGTTTTATGTGTAGTATCTTTATGATTGCAGAGAACTTGCACATAAAAGGATTGTATCTGCAGCAGTCATAAAGCTACTACACATAAGACTACTTTCAGAGTTGTGAGTAGAAAAAAAGTGTACGCGTACCCAAAAAAAGTTTACGTTGACCTTAGTGAATAAGGCCCTTGTTCATTTTTATGGGCGAGCGCAAACCGCTCCTCCATAAAGTAATACTTCTTTGGGCTTCAAACCACGCCCAGGTCACGTCAGTCTCTTTCATTGGCTCCTGGGCTTGCTCTTTAAAATCTTCTTGCTTTCATTTCTGAAAGGCATGCTTATGTCATGCCTTTTCCGGTGTTTAGCCCGCCTACACAGCACCGGTAAACTACTAGAAACATACGAGGCTCGATGTTTTGAGCCTGGTTTCTGGACTACTTTATCTGTTAATTTTCCCCGCAGCACGATCGCTCTGCGGTTTACATAACACGATCGCGCTCCATTTTTTTGTTTTCAGTTTCAGCACGATCGTGCTGCATTTTACATACCGCGATTGCGCTGTGTTTTTTTTTTATTTTAATTTGTGTAGCAAGAAAAGTTAGGTTAGGAGTTTACAACGCAAATAGCTCCAACTCGAGCAAATGCGAGCCCCGTTGCATTGAAAATGCGTGTGTATTCTGCCTTCACGTGTGGATGGTACTTAATGATTTTAAACACTATTCATGCTTTAACCACACACCTTTAACCACTGAAACTGTGATATTAATTTGATTGATTTATTTCAATGTTGTAAAGGTACATCTCGTGGCAGTAGCAGATTTTACTCCGGGGAAATGGGGTATAAATCAGCAACTATTTCGGCTGAAAACCTCTCTGCTCAAAAACATGACATTATTAACTGCAACCCAGAAAACCTGTGGCATTGTTTAGAGATGGGAATGGTGATTATTCAATAAGTATAATTATTTCCTACTAAAGAACTCTGCTTGGCAACAAGGACAGAAATGTCATCGACTTCGGAGTATTTGAAAGCAACCTAACAACCGTTGTCCTAAACAAGGGCTTGAAAGATGTTGACCATACTACATTCTGCCATACTGAACAGTAATGGGTGTTTCCGTCCGCCAAACACCTAATCTGCCCCACAATCATTATATGAGGACAAGAACCACGTCACCTGCAAAATGTCCATCATGACATCAATAAATAGGACGACGGATGCAGCGGATGTGCAGTGGTTAGTTCACCTGTATTCTTTAAAAAAAAAAAAAAAAAAAAAATCATTCTATTAAAAAAAAAAAAAAATTGCACTTCATTCTGTGTTTAATAAAAAAAAAAGAAATTGCACTGTTTTACTGCTGGCGGTATTTGGGGACATTGCTTCAACACAAAATCCAATGCCTTGTTTGATTGAACACATTTGCAGTATTTGCACAGTTGGGGAGAGAATAGTGCATTGTCAGTAAAATGGCTTGCTAGTTACTTGCACATTGAGACTTGTGCTATGCTTTTTGGGCACTGTGCACATCAATCTCACTCTACTTCCGCAATCCTTTTGAGTTGCTGCTGAGCTAGGGCTGCAGATGCACAGGGGACATGCCCAATGGGTATACCACTGGCATGCCGAAGATGGGCCAATGGCAACCCCTTCTGCATCCGTCTGTGCTCAGACCCTGGTCAGCACAAGTCATGCTGCCGGTAAACCCTGCTGTAATTCACCCCATCAAACTTACTCAAGGGCTGAATTGTTAGCTTTAAGTATTCTTCCTGTGATTTTGCTTGCTGTGAGTTTACCCCTGATTACCCAGAAGTGGGGTTTAATTGCCCTGGGTGCAGTTTCTCCTCTGAAGCTACTAAACTAAGTAGCTCCTTACGAGACTAGGATTATGGATTTTTGTCACTCAATTGTGCCTGATGATTCTGCTTCACCCACACCAGAAGTCTCCTTTCCAGCCTCCCTTTTAAATTGCTGCTCTTTACCGAGACCTGCACTTGACATCTTCAATTTGTTAACTGAGAACCACTGGATTCTTGATATTTCTTTCCAAAACCTCCTAAAAAGCAGTTCAGCCACCAATATTGCTCTGGCAATTCTTCCTGACTTCTATATAAAGCATTTTGATAGAGCTAATAAAAATGGTGATGGTGAGGCTATTATGCGCTGATCTGCATACTCTTGCTCTGTATAAGAATTAGCTAACATTAATAATATTGAGGGGTTCTCCTTATTCTAGCCCCTACTTTCGCATGATCCTTCTGATGCTTCAGCTGCTTCCTTACAGCTTCTTATTGATTCACTAGGTCAACTATCCCCTTTACCAACTATCTGGTATTGGGTGACTTTAACCTTCATATGGAAGACTTTAACAATAAACCAGCACAGGAATGTGTGCCTCATTGGAAGAATTCAACCTTGAGCAACTAAGGTGCCTACTCACATAGCAGGTCATACACTGAACCTTATCTTAGCAATTCCATCGACAGTCATGGTAAAACCTTTTCTGAAACGTATTTGGTCTGACAACGTTCTGGTCTCTTTTAATGTAGTCACCTCAGTTCTAAGTGGCACGCAAGGAATGTCTAAGACATCGTCTAAACATTGGCATAAAAAAGACTCCCAATGTTTTGAGTCACTTCAGTCTATTTTCTGCCTTGAGCCAGGGAACTTAGAGCAGGACTCACCATGTTTTAAGCTAGAAAGGCAATGGAGATCTAAGTATGATAAGGGTGCAAAAGAAATTTACCAGGCCACTCTGAAGAAATACCATATCGCTGTTCAGTTGGGCCAAAACAATTCTTTATTAAATTGTCTATCTTATACTCAGCAAATAAACCCCTAGAATTGTTTAAAACTGTCAACTCTTTTCTACCTCCCAGTGCAATAAGAAACACCCACTCTCCTATTGAGTTATATGAGGGCCTCTCTGACTTCTTTTATACAAGAATTCAAACCATCTATGATCAATTTCCAGCTCAGAGTCCCATTTCTCAAGGAGATGAGTTCAACTCCTATTCTGGTCAGTCACTTTTCCAGATCTGTCCCCAAAACCTTAGAGGAATCCGCAGCTATACTCACAAGTTGCAAGTCTGGCTCACCCCAGATCCTTCCCCCCTGCCATCTTAAAACTTGCTGCCCCTGTGGTGAATCCGAATTACTAAATGACTCCCTAGACATGGCGCTGGTTCCTCTCAGCAGGAAAAAAGTTCTGCTGCTCCCCTTACTTAAGAAGCCATTGGCTGACCCTAAGCCTCTGACCAATTTCACTGCCACTCACATTGCTTACTTACAGACAATTGTAAACAGGCAGATATCACATTTTCTTGAGTTTAATCTTTTGCTTCTAGTCTTCCAATCGTGCGGGCTGCAGAATGGAGACTGCCCTGCTTGAAGTCACAAAATATATTAAAGAAAATTTAGATTCAAGCACTCCAGTTATGGTAATGCTTCTTGATCTTTCCTCTGCATTCAATACAGTCTCCCACACTATTTTGTTTGAGAGACTTGAAGGGATCGGGATTAGAGACCGAGCCCTGCAATGTTTGAAATCCTTCATCAATTAATGCACTTCAGGTATTCTTTTCCACCTTTCACCTCTGCTTCAAATCTGTTAAGAGTGTGGAGTGCCTCTTAGTCCCTATCTATCTATCTATCTATCTATCTATCTATCTATCTATCTATCTATCTATCTATCTATCTATCTATCTATCTATCTATCTATCTATCTATCTATCTATCTATCCCAGTTGAGTCTTGGGGAGTTGTATCCTACCGGATGATACAAAAGTGCTTACTATGTTGGGCTCCTCCAAACTCTGGCCCTCATTATGAACTCGGCGGGAAAACACACAGAGGTTGGTGCTGACGGTCAACAAAAGACTGCCAGCGGCAGAACCCCCCACCGGCCACATAAGGAACATTCAGCTGGGCCAGCGGGCGGAAACAGTGTTTTCACCCGCCAGCCCAGCTGAATACAGGGCCTGAACATAGATGCTGACTCCAAATGGAGCCGGCGGCAATGTAGTAGTGCGGCGGGTGCAGCAGCACCCATCGCGCATTTTACTGCCCGTAAATCAGGCAGTGAAATGCGTAATGAGGCTGTGCATGCAGGCCCCTGCAATGCCCATCCCAAGTGCATGAGCAGTGCAGGGGTGCCCAGGGGGACCCCGAGACACCCATTCCACCAGCCTTTCCCTGGCGGGGTGAACCTCCAGGGAAAGGCTGGTAGAACCTGACATATTATCTGGCGGGCAGCGCTGCTTGCAGGGCTGCCCTGTCGGATATGTAACTCCGCCACCGCCATGCTGCCTGGTGGCGGAAGCCTGGCAGTGGTGGAGTTACAAAAGTGGCGGTTCTGCCACATATATTATGTGGCGGTCTGGACCGCCATGCCGGTGACGGTAATTACTGCCACGCCGGCATGGCGGCCCAGACCGACATGTTCATAATGGCCTCTGTCTCAAATCAGCTGTTCCCTGAATGGATACAAACTGTCTAAAGCTTAACTATGATAAGTCTAAGCTTGTTTTTTTGGCATTAAGACCTTCCCCAAACCTAACTTTTGGTGGCATTCGGAAATGGGTTCCCCCCCTTCCATTCACCTGTGGTAAGTAATCTTGGGGTAAATTTGACTTCGACCTTACCTTTGAGCCTGACATCAAGGCATTATCGCCACCTGCTTCTTCATTCTTAGGTCCCTAAGAAGGATGTTGCATCTCATCCCTGTGGAGTTTCATAAGGCGATAGTTTATGTCTTGATTACCTCCAGGCTGGAATACTTCAACTGGTTGTATCTGTGGCTGCCTGCCTTTCTTATTCGGCATCTTCAAATCATTCAGAACGCTGCTACCAGGCTACTTCTTAAGATTCTCTCCTGGCAGCAGTGTCAGGACATTTACGTCATCTTCACTGGTTTCTAGTGAATAAATGGATCCAGTTTAAAGCACTCATCTTTGTCTTCAGGGCTTACTCCTACAATGGCCCACTGTAGCTCAGGTGCTGTTTTAAGCCTTGCATCCAAGAAAGATCGTTGAGATCCAGTAAACTTAAAATCTTCCAACTCCCCCACATTCACAAGGCAAGAAGAGGAGGTAGATCATTTGTTTACCTTGCCTCAAAGTTGTGGAATGCTCTTCCTCTTGGTTTGAGAAGTAGCCTTTCCTAAGCTGTTATCATACAGAGCTTAAAAACCTTACTCTTTGCCCCTGCCTAGATGTCTTTTAGAGTAAACAAACACTATTCCTTACGGAAAGAACTTCATATTTAACTCTCATGCATTTTTGGGAAAAACAGACGCAAACTCCTCCCTCACACTTGGTGGTATGCTTTGTCATATGGGTGCTCTTTCTTCAGCACCGAATGATGCTAGAGGGGCTTATCCAGAGCTCTTACTTTGAGCAGGGTTTTTTTAATGTGAGATGGGTTGGTGAGGTTAAATTGTATTAACGGACGGACACACATTTTTGTTTTATTGCAATTGAATCCTATCTTATGGATGGTAAAAACTAGAAGAGGCTGTGGTGAAAAGTGGTATCAGAAAAGAGTAATATGTATAGGGAGGTTGCGGAAACACCTCTCTAGTGTCCTCTCTCTCTCCATTGTTTGCATGTATTTTTATATTCCATCCCGAATATCACAACCGTAAACATTAAGTCATTGTTGTGATGAAGCTGTAATAGATGTAGTAACTCACATAGCTAGCGAAAATGGAAGAAGCATTCTTTGTGTGTCATATACTGTGAAGAGAAGGTTATTATAAAAATTATGGAGAGGTTACTGTCCTTCTTCACTAGCGCTGGTGGAGCCCGGTCAGGAGAAGAGAAATGTGGTTTGACATTATTTTATTTGCTTACTCTTTTCAGTGTTTTTACTTTTACTGATGTTCATCACTCCTACAAAGGTGTAATTTTCCCAGGCTGGCCACCAGAAATTGAGTAGCTCAATTACTTGCAACTTGTAACAACTTGAAACAAGGCAGTGTTCTTCAAACGTGTTATTGGTGCAAGTCAACTTATTTTGATCTTTGTATTGAAATGTTGTCATTTGAGTGTAAGGAAATATGTTCTATTGATTTAACTTTCCCAATGAATGTTTGTTTCAAAAAAACTAAAGGGATGCAACATTTTCAGCTGGAAAAAACATAAACGTTGGCACAGTGTTCTGCAATTTTAGTTATTGTTAAGGTGAGTCTAAGTTACCAGAGAAATGCAAACGATTTTCGGGAATGAAAATATCTACCTCTGATCTACACTGCTCACGTTTTTATCTGTGCCTGCATGCTGCCATAATTAATTTAGCAAATGACTGATGAATTGATGTTATTTAATTTCCACACTTCATGCATTTTGCTTCCCATCTGTCTTTGCATAAATCAAGTGTTCCCTAATGAGGGCTTCATCACTTAAGATTAGCGTTCCATTTTATGTTTTAAAAATGAAGGATGCAGTGCAATCAATATTTTTACTTTACAAAATGCATAGTCTTAAAAATCAATGTTTATTCTAATCAATAACCTTGCGGGCTCTGCCCAACCAAAAGTTATCTGTTACTACTCTTCGGGTGTTAGTGGTCGAGCATCGGAGATTCTCATGCCTGCTCTCACCTTTGGGTACTCCTGGCTTCCATCTGCAGGTGACTTGCTTTCATACAATCTTGTGGAAATGGTAGAAGATAATTTTTTCCTAATCTTTAGGGCTCCGCGTTCTACAATACCTTGCTCGTTTCTGACAGGGTCATACCAGCTGCATCAACAGCATGGTCTGTAGAAATCGGGGTTCCTGAGGCAGAGAAGACGTTGTGGCAGCAGTCAGAAGTAACAGTGATTGTGGCAGTGGCACTTGTGGTGGAGGCGCAGGTCACAAAATCAGAATCAAGAGTGCTGACGGTGGGTGTCAGCTGAAGCAGTGGTGCTGGAAATGTAGATTTTCCTAGTACATGACGGAAAGTCTTAATTTTATTAAAGACACGGAGGCTCCTATTATGTAAGTGGACCTATGACGTCCAATAGTGTAGATTTTCCTAGTTCATGACGGAAAGTCTTAATTTTATTAAAGACACGGAGGCGAGTATTATGTGTTCTCTTCTTGCTTTATTATGGTCGTCCTGTCAGGACAAACTATTGGACGTCATAGGTCCACTTACATAATAGGAGCCTCCGGTCTTGTCATAAAATGGATGGCACAACAACACATGTGGTTATGGAGGAGTAATAGTGGTAGAAATTGCAGGGGCACCTAAGGTGAAGGCTTCAGCAACAAGAATCGGATATCCAAGTAAGAAGTTCCTCAGCATAGGCGCTGAATTAGGTGAGCTCAAAATCACATGACATTCTCCTAGGTTCTGTGGTGGACGGTGGTGCATGGCTGGTGGACTTACATTCGTCATTGCTACCTTTCTGTGTGACGCCTGCCCTAACAGGCGTCACTTTTAGTGTAATGCAGCAGCCACGGGCAACTAAGGTGTTAGGATTCACCCCGGATTCCCATAACACAGACATAGGCAATTCCAGGGCAGAGCAATTACTTCTTGCTAAAGCTTAAGGGCAATGCTATGCAAAAGTCTGTGTTTCTGTGCCATTGTCCACGTTTTCCATATGGATTTCCCCCCGGACTTTTTACTTTCTTTAAGGAGGAGAGGAGCACTGATGAAAAATCCAGAATGCCGGGTGTTCCAATGTTAACTGTAACCTCGATGTGACCAGTAACTTTTGTCACAAGCCAGATTGGGGATAATGTAGCATTTGTAATAAGAGCAGTAATTATTTATCAATAGATTCATTCAAATCTTTTCAATACACATAATCAACAAAAAACAAAATAACGTGTATGAGGAATTAAATGCAGGGGGCAGATCAGAGCAACTCCATGGGACATGTGAATACCATACTAGATAATGAGATCAATTCACATATATAGGCTAACATTGATTAAAAAAGGAGGACCTCAGTTCTTCCGCAATAAAGGCTTAAAACCCGGATTTAGAAACCAGGCCAGGGGAATGAAGTACATAGTGATGATGCATTCATGTGATGGCACCATCCAATCTGGAAATTTGGCAATGCCATCTCAAAGTTTGGTTGGTGCCCTCTGATGGCACATCAAGTTAGGTGAACATGTCGGATCGGGTACTATGGATCGGGTACTATGCTCTACCACCTTCTTAGAGGCAATATTAAGGTGCTTCACAGCCTTGCATGATAATTGCACCAGGTCCCTTCTTAGTAAGGCTATTATAGCTGGACGATATGACCTGACTCGCAATGAAAATAAAGATGGATGTACGTTTTTTGCCTGTGATGTAACATGGCCGGACACATGCATAGTAGATGAAGCAGTGTTTCGTTGGTGTACCTGCAAGGAGGGCAATGATTGGTGGGCTAAGTCTGCTTCCAGGCAGGCACGAGGTCCTTGGGTGGAAAAACGCCAAGGAGGATAAGCATCAGGTTGCGTTTCCTAGCCTCAGAGAAGTGAAAGGACAGGTATAGTTAGGGGACCCTGACAGCGTGTGATGGCATGAGTGCCCACGCAGCTGTTTGCTCGCCAGTAAAACCTTATCCCTGATATGTGGTAGGAACTTGGCTGCTCTATTGGTGATCGTTCAAAGACAGAATATTGAATGGGGGTGTGCCAAGCTTCCTCTAGTTCCAGCGCGTTCAATGACTGCTGTATAAAGGGGAATAGTGACAAATTTTTGTGGGCCTGCTTTTCTATTTCAAACCTGCACTGATGGGAGAGCGAGTTTACTTCGGCTGACCTCAGTCTCAAACTTAATTAAGGCCCCATTCCTTACTGGGCGCTGGTGGTGCAGGCTGAACTTGAGCCTGATTTGCGCTTGCAAGACGTGCTGTGAAATCACAAAGAGTTGTTTGAAGAGGCTCTATTGTAAGGTGTTAAAGGTCACTATCTCTTTCCCTTTGAGCAGTTCTGAGCCATATGATATTGGAGGCATGATTTCTGGCGCCCACTACCTGAAGGATATTGTATGTGGAGGTGTTTCCTGTTTTTTGTTGTAAGGATTTGAAAGAAAACAGGAGGTTGCCCCAGCAAGTTTATCTGAACCTATGGGTGCAGGATACATTCATTACAATACCTCCAATCCAGAGGTAATCTAGTCCTAGTACTTCTGCTTGGTGTTCATGTTAATTGCAAAATGTACATGCTGCTAAACTTGGCTTTAATACTGAATTCCCACTCAGCTTCTCTAGGAGTATTTTGGGAACACCAGCGAGGAATGTTGCAACCCACAAATGAGGATTCTACAGGCTTTGGTGATTTTCCTGAGACAAAGTCACATTGATCTACATACTGGGACCCATGCAAGGGCAGGGACGGATATTTCTGCACTGATTCCCACATTCACATTGCACATTATAGTTGATTGTTCAAGCACACATTTCTGCAGGTTTTACAACAGGAATACATCTTAGAAGCACATATTTTCTGTGCTTTGTTGGCATACGTTTCCATATGCTTGCTGCATTTGGTTCGCATAAGCATTCATAATATCAATGTGAACATGACAGGAATGGGGTCTATGGTGTTCATCGGTGTCAGGTTGCCCTCCGGCGCATGTTCATTATAGCACTGAACCTCTCCTCCCAGGGTTCCAACTTCAAATTCTAAGGCAGGTCCACCTTTACTGGCAAGGCTCTCATACATAAAGATGGACATAGTGTCCTTCACCCTCTTTAGGCCGTTGGATTTCTTCTTACAGTAATAATTGCTCCTCTGCTTCTGATGATTAACTCTGATCGCTTTCCCCTATCCTGCCATGGGTCCACATACACCAATTATAAAGCACAGCCTGCCCAGATGCTGTGCCATGCTCCTGTCCTCAGCCCCAGAGGAAGGAGTTAGGTTGTGGCATTTCCAACGTGGAGCCTGACTGCATAGCAGCTACAACAAACAGCAGAGGCTTCCTGGGACTTCCACAGGTGAACGCGCTGTGGACAGGCACAAGTATGGTATGCATGAAGAGTAAAGAGGAGACTTAATGGTCCTGAGTGTTTTAGAAACTGCATTCACTTAGTCAGTGATGAGTGAGTAACGATTTATGAAGCACTCAGCTACCCCAGCACCGAAAAGAGATAAAGCATATCTTGGCGAGATGGTTTGCAAAAGCCTGGCAAGCAGTTTAGCAATTTGTTTTTTAATTACCCAAGAGGCATAGTTCTTTCCTCACCACTTCATCAGCAAGGATATATATATTTTGCTCTGAGAATATTATCGTATGCTGCCTAGCTAAGGCCATAGTGCATCAGCGACTCCTTATCAGGGGCTATTGGGAACGGATAGCTTCCCTGTCTCTTGTTTTCAATTATGCAGTGTTCATAAATAATATGAACACTGCCAGTATGTAGTTCAGCCCTCTCGGCCACCTCTCCAGGCTCCTGATGACAGGAGGAGTAGTAGGAAGCTGAAGCATGATCCAGCTGCAGAGCCTCTCACACAGGCACAATCCATTTTATTTAACAGAAATATTTAGCAGGCCTCAGGAAGCACAGCATATCTGCTAAAATGTGCTTGTCAGGGCGCACATCAGTGCATCCCTGAAGCCACTGAAAAGCTACTCAGAGCAGTGGGGCAGGATCCCCAGCACTGTCCCAGTTTCTTAGAGTCGTTCTTTCAATCTTATCAAGAAGCTGGAAGAGGGAATGTGAGAAACTGGGTTGTTGGTTAAAGGGGGTGAAACCCTACTCAAGCAACAGCCAAATTCCTTATCATGGTGAACAAAAAGTCACTAAATTAACTTGTGCTTAACCATCTGGTAGCTTTTCTACAAAGCAGTCATGTTTAACTTAGAGGCAATGTGCAAAGTATTCATGCAGCATTTATACAGTAATAAAGTGAAAATACAACACAAGAAAAATCCCACACCAATTTATAAAAATAGAGTAAAATTTAATAAATTATTTGACACTAAAATAACAAAATGCCTATTAGTAGATCCAGAATTATGACTATTTCAAACTTTCAGTGGAAAACAGCACCCACACGATCAAAGCGACGACCTCAAACATCTAGTCGCTTGAGACCGGTGCAAAGTCGAAAGTTATGTCTAATCACAATGAACTATGGTTTGAATACACAAAGGAGATTGTGCCGCTCTCTGCTTACCTTCAAGCTTAGAAGAAATCTCAGAAGAAAATGTCTGAGAAAGTAAAGTTCAGCGGAGCAAGGAAGCTGGTCATGTCCCAGGAGGCCAAAGTTGTGGTGAAGATTCCTTCGTTTGGACATAGCCTCTTTTTTTAGATGTTAAAAATCTCCAGAGGGATACATTTGCAGGCTTTAGATGATAAAGGCTTCACAGAGCCAGATACCCCTTCTGCAAGGAGCCTCTGTCTGCTGAATAGGATTGGCTGCTTTGGAGAAAGTAGCAGTAAATGCAGCGAAGTCGGGCTGACCAGTGATGTACCTTAGGCGGATCTACAAGCAGGTAGGTCCTGGTCTCCTCTCAGCTCTCAGAGCACTTTTTGTTTTTCTGAATCCCAAGCTTTGGATTTGGGATATATGGGCACCTTTAGCACCACCTCAAGGTCCAGGACTTGAAAGCCACCACTTGGAGGGCCAGGACTCTCAATGCAGGGTGCAGGTGTGAGTTCAACATGGTTGAAGCCTTTCCTGTCCCTGGGGCTCTAATCAGGAGTCAGCTAACTAGTCCTTGAAGTCACTTCTGGAAGCCCTGGGTTCAAGGGGAAAAGTAGCGCTAAAGCAGCAAAGTGTCCCTCTGGGGCTTACAGCAGGATTTAGGTGGCAGAGCAGCCATTCTTAATGCAGCAAAGCAGTCCCTATCAAGTACACAGCAGGCCACAGAAACAGTCCTCCAAGAGTCCTTCCACAGGTCTAGGAGTGAACTGAAGAAGGGTATGATCAAATAAGTTTTAAATAAAAGTTCCTCAGTTACTAAACATGACTTTCCTTCCTGCTTCCAATCAAACGCTTGCACTTATTAAATGTAATAAGGTAACACAATGTTGTCCTGTAGGAGAAGCAGACCTCACAGTCATGAAAAACAAATGTGTGGGGTATTTCACTATCAGGACATTTGACACTTGAAAGTGCATGTCCAACATCTTAATTACAATGTACCCTACCTTTGGAAAAGGGGTTATTTTGCCAAGTCAAAATAACAGTTAAAATGGGTGGAAGACTGTATTGGTAAGCCTGAGATATATTTTAAGGACTATTTCAGTTGGTGACACAGTAAGTGCTGCAGGCCTTCTAGTAGCATTTGATTTACAGACCCTTTGGTATATGGTATACCACTTTACCCAGGAAATATCAGTAAATTAAATATGTCAATCAGATGGAAGAACATTTTACCATTGTGAGGAAGTGGGCGTACTATATGATATAGCTGGGTAGCCTTATCATGCATTCCACTTACAAATACCATCTTGGGTACAGTCAGGTACGTTTACTTAACCTTAACCTCAACTCTGGGTAGGTGTGGCTGCCAGCAGTATGACTGAACAAAGGTACAATGTGTAAAGCATTTAGCACCAAACAACAAAATATGAAAGTCAAACAACATGAAAGAAGCAAGAGACTAATTTATAAACATAGAGCTTATTTTTATGAATATTTAGAGCCCATAACTTTCAAAATCTACCAGAGTGTTCCAAGATGCAGATTTTAGAAGTAATAAATAACTTTTATGTAACCGGAAAATAAGCATTAGCCACCAAAAAGTTTGGAAACTTTTTAAAAGTTTGTAAAGGTTAATTTGTGAACTCCTGCCGGAGTTGGGCAACCAAGTCTGACATGATGGTGGTCTAGTAGTCCAGAAAGGATACTTTGGACAGTTACCTGGCCACCAGAGCATTTTAAGGCAAGAGCCAAATTTTACAGGATACCTGCCATAGACGGAGAATAGAGTGGCCCTGATGCTGAGATATGCAGGCTAAAAGATGCTGAAGGATGCTCCTGATGCTGGGCGGTTCACAGGGGTGATGTCAGGTTGAGTCCTCGGTCCACAGATGAGTAGGGGTGACTGTTGCATATTTCAGGGTCCCACAAAGTCCTTTTTGCAGGGTTCCAAGTGCTGCCAATGCAGACCTTATGCTTTTGCAACACAGCAGTCACAATGCAAATCTTTGGTGGAGGCTGGTGTTCACTTTGGGTGATGAATCTGGTCGCAACCAACAATCACAAGTCCAGCTGACATGGGTACACCTTTTGGCTATCTTTTGAATTTTCCTTTGGGGTGTCTGAAGTCCTGTCGTAGCAAAACGTCTGTGGTGGCCACCAAAGAGGCGGCTTGGGCTGACACAGCTTTAGTGTCCCCAGCACCATTCTGGGGGGCAGCCAACTGACCCATAGAGCCTCTCTTTGGATGAGGACAGGGAATCAACTTTTCCCCAAGCCAGACATGCAGAATAGGGTCCAAACTCTGCTAGCCCAAAGTGCATCAGGTGCTGTCACTCCAGTATCGCAGCCTCTCTTTGTCTGCTTCCAATGGGTGCAAAGTGGACTTCTTCTAGTCCTCCTTCCAAGTCCAGTCAGTAGTGTCGGTCAACGTGCTAGGGGTGCTATATTTATCCCAGGAAACTGTGGTCAATGGCCAGTGGGCTACTGGGTCCCCTCCTACCTAGTGACAATGTTCCTGTGATGTGTGGCATCTGACCAGCCCAGAATGCCACATTCTTTCCCCCTTCATCAAGGCACGACCCTTCCTCAGCAGGAGGAGCAAGGTAACCCATCCTAGAGGTGTGGCTACCTGGGGACAACACGCACACATTAAAACCCGTTTGGGGGGGCCAGTTTTCCCTCTCTGGCCCTGTCTCCAATTCGTCTACAGGAACAAAAGACACCCTGCTCTGCAGTTTTGGGCCAGGTGGCCCATAAAAGGCAGCTTCCCCTTTAAGGCCCATTTTTGGTGTAAACCCCGGAGTAGCCATCTGGGCAGAGGAGGTAACACCTCGATGCTGCTGCACTACCATTTGTTCCAGGGCCTAGGGGTCACTCACACATCCTCCCTGGTGGTCAGAAACCTGCCTGAGTGTGTCTGCCTTTGTGAGGCTGCTGGACAAGCAGCGCACAGAGGTGAAACTTTCCAAAAGGTGCCCACTATTAATAGTGACAATAATTTCAAGTTGGGCATCAGGTTGCATTTAATGCCATGTCTAAAGTTAGCCAGGTGACTATGCCACATGGTAAACCTACATTCACAAATGGGGCTACCAACTTTACCTGCTGCAAAATGACAGTTTGGAACTGTTGCTGCTAAGACATGTCATAAAACTTATGTGTTACTTAGCATGAAGAGTGGCACAAAGAGTGCTGCAGCCCTGAGTGAACACTGGCACTGAGGTCTGGGTAGCAGGCTTTAGTGCACTCTCAGAGAAAAAGAAAACAGCAGCATCAGTCCAAAAATGTGGGGCTGAACATGCAAAATAGAGACATTTCCTTACAACAATGTTTTAGTGCGTGAGCGCAAGCACCTTAGAACTAGTTAGCAGTGGTAAAGTGCACAGAGTTGTAAGGCCAACAAAAACTGATTTAGACAAATAGGAGGGTGAAGGCAAAATGTTTGGTGGAAGACCACCCTAAGACTGACGGGTCTAACAAGTGCCCCTCAGCAGAATGTGGAAGATCCTGGACTGACTATCAACATTGGAGTCTTCTGGCCTAGGATGCTGTTCCATCATAAAGTTCATTCTTTGTAGGAAGATTGACAACCTTAACAGTTTGGAATTCTCACCCCTCATTTGCATTGGACATCTGAGAGGTCTTTGATCTGTCTTAACTCAAAAGTGAGTCACAAACAAATATGGTCTCCGCTTCTTCAGTTTCTAGGCCACAGCAAAGACTTACCTTTCAATAGCATTCTATATCTTGTCCCTGGGAAGTAACGTGTTACTGATGAAGGCTACAGGTTGGCCTAGGCCCTTCTCATTCATTTGTAATAGCACAACTCCAAGCCATTCTCTGAGGCTTCAGTTTCTACAATCAATTCTTGGGAGAAGTCAGGGACTTTGAGTACAGGAGCCTCTTTGAGGATGTCAAAGGTTTTCTGACAGGTCTCCATCCAGATCATTATCTCAGTCTGCCTCTTAGAAGCAGCACAGTTAAGGGGCAACAATGGTTCTATATCCCTTACCAAACCTCCTATAATATTTAGTAAGGCCCAGGAAGGCCCTCACTTCTGTTTGGGTTTTGACAGAATCCCTGTCCAGGATAGTCACTGCCCTTACCTACCAGGTGTCCAAAGTACACTACAGAACCCTGCTTTATCTGACACTTGCTGGCTTTGATAGCAAAGCCTGTCTGTTGCAGAGTCTGAAACTCTTCCTGGTGGTGAAACTGGTGGTCCTCCTACCTGCTAGTGTAGACAGCTATGTCCTCCAAGTAAGCAGCTCTGAAAGCCTCCATCCCAGCCAGGACTTGGGTCACCAACTTCGTAAAGGTGGTGGTTGCCTTTTTAGAGTCCAAAAGGCATCACTCTAAATTGGAAATGGCCCTTTGGGGCTGAGACTGCTGACCTCACATTTGCCCCCTTAATTAGGGCAATCTGCCAGTGTCCTGAAATTAGGTCAAAAGTGCTCAGAAACCTGGAAGCCTCCAAACTGTCTCTGAGTTCATCAGCTCAAGGGATGGGGTGCTGACAAAGCTGAGCACCCTGTTTCTCATGCAGAACATGAGTTCAGGGGTGGCTACCGGAGGGATGGCTCTGGGGACCACAGCACTGGGTTGGAATAGGGACTACTGGATGCCTCAATCATTACCAATTCCAGGATCTTGGAGATTTCCTCCTTAATGCTGGTGCTTACTTTATCCTACAACCTGTAGATTTTGTTTTTGACAAACAACTGGTAACAGTCCCTCTACTGTTATGGGGTCAGGGTAAGAGAGAGGTTGACACCTTCCACTGACTCATCTTTCTCTTTGGAGTATAGGAGGTTAGGGAGAGGCTGAATGTCCCCCTCCACGCCATCATCTTTCACAAGGAGCATGGTGACCTCTCGTAGTGTGGTATGAGGCAATTTATTTGAAGTACCCTTAAAGGCTTCCTGGGGGTCTTGAAATTCACCAAGTAGGTGGCCTTCCTTTTTTCTCCTTCACCTCATAATGCCTTGCCCAGTGGTCTTGGAGGGCCATGGGCTCCACTGATTCTATCACCCATACTTTCTGGCCTGACTGGAACTCTTCCAGAGTAGCCTTCTCATTATACCAGAGTTTCATAACCTCCTGTCTGGCTTCTAACTTATCAGAAGCTGTTTTCCAGAATTTTCACATCTGGTTTCTGAATGTTAGCATGGAGCTAACCACATCTTGAGGGAGGGGGCTTCTTGCAAGCTTGCTCCCATCCCTCTTTTACCAGACTGAGAAGGACCCTAATATGTTATCCATAGGAAATTTCAATAGGCTAAACCCAACTCCCTTCTGTGGTACCTCCCTTTAGGCACAGAGCAAGCATGGTAAGAGGACATCTCACATCATCCTCAAGGGCTCAGGCAGGTTCATAATCAATCCTTTCCAGGTTTAGCCCATTTGTCTCGGGTGATAGGTTGTAGACCACCTGTAGGTTATTACACACTCCATAGACTCTATATATGGACACATGAAGTTGGTGCACCTGTCTGACACCACTTCCTTGGGGAACCCCACTTGTTTAAAAATTCCTTAACAGGGCCCTAGCCACTGCACGTGTTCTCACAGATCTCAGAGGTATGGCCTTGGTTTTCTAGTAGCATGGTCCACCAAAATCAGGAGAACCCTTTTGTTTACGGCAGTCTTGGGGTCCAAATGTCCAACAATGTTCATACCCACCATTTCGAAGGGGGTGCCAATGACAGGAAGGTGATTCCAAGGAGCCTTAAGCTTTTTCCCTGTTTATCCGCTGGCCTGGTAGGTGGAGCATGCCCTCCAGAATGTATCTGAGGATGTTTTCTTCTGAGGTCAATAAAAGTGGGAGATAAGCCTGACAAAGTTCTTGTCTGGCCCCAGATGTCTTGTGAATGGTATGTTATGAGCAAGCCTCAGTAGAATGGTCATCTAGCATTAGGGGACCAACAACACATGTTGCCCCACCCTCAGGTGCCTTAGACACTATTTTTCCAATAATGAAGTGATCTCCAGAGTTGTCACTGGGTGCCTGGGATTCACCTTGCTGCCTCATGCCCTTTAGTGTTGGGAACTCTTTGTGTGCCTTACAGAAATCTTCCCTCGTGAGCCTATCCTCGGCGTGCCATCCAGCAAGCTCAGGCAGGTCTCCCAGGGCAGCAGTGTCCTCTTTGGTAGGTTCTTGGGTGGCTGCTTCCAGTGGTCCATCAACCTGTTCAGTGGGAGTTTTTGAGGCTGGCTTCCCATGCCCGCTTCCCTTATTTTAATGGTAGCAGCCTGGGTAATTTTGCCATGCACCAGGCTTTCTTGACTCTCCTCCAGAGCAGCCATGGACTGTGTGGTCAGACAGACCCATTCAAGTAACACCAACATCTCCAGGTGTGACCTGAACTCCACTTCCTTCCAGGCAGTGTGCCCTAAGGAGAACCTGAGACCCCCCCACTCATAGGGAATCAGAGCCAATGGATAATGACTCTCACAGCTGTTTGCTACTACAAGCTAGTGAAATGTATTGGGTATCACCTGCTCTGAGGATACCAGTTGACACCTTACCATAGTCATACTGGCTATGGTGTCCTTCAGAGCCTCCATCCTCTGTCCATTGATGGTGACCCACTGGCTATAAGTTCACGTATTGGAAGACATGTGGGCTTTGGGCACCATCTTCTTGACCCCCAGGCACACTAGGACACCTCAGCTGCTTCCCCCCAGAATTGGCTGGGGCCATCATCTCCCCAAGTGCTCAACTGGCCATCCCTTTGGTATGCCCACCAGTGGGGTTTGTGCCCTTTTGGGGCACTTAAGGTCTCCCTTGGTATAACCAAACTTGTAGCACTCAGAGCGCGTAAGGACAAACTGTCCAGTGTTCTTATTTACAAACCCCTTTTTCTTCTGGTCAAATTGAGGCTGGATCCCTTTCCCCTGAGATCAATTTTATGGGCCTTGAGAGAACACCTTTTTTTATTTGTATGCCCCCTTCCTTCTGGTGAGAACCTTGACCACCCTTTTAGGAGTTCCCACAGATGCCTTCTTGCATACTTTGGTACTGACCCAGACGTCTGCCTCCTTAGCAAGCTCCCTTCCATCAGTGAGCTTACTATCAGTCAGGGTTTGGTGCAGCTCTGTAGAACAAGTATTTAGCGTTTGCTCCCTCAGAATCAAATTGTACAGCCCAATATAATCATTGACTTTACCTCCCCTCACCCAACCACTCAGTGGCTGTTGGACGTTTTTCTTTATGCAGGGTCATCCCCAATCTTTTTGCCTCCAGGTGCCTATTTTTTTCTGACCTGTTGCTGTTGGCTCTAGGACTCTGAGCACTTTATCACTGCTGATCAGTGCTAAAGTGCAGGTGCTCTCCCATCTAAAGTTGGTATGTTTGGCTTATACTTAATTGGCATATTTAATTTACCTATATAAGTCCCTTGTACAGTGATATCTCTATTCCCAGGGCCTTTAAATTAAATACTACTGGTGGGCCTGCAGCGCTGCTTGCGCCACCCACTGAAGTAGATTTCAAACCTGTCTCAGGCCTGCTAGCGCAGGGCCTGTGTGCGCAGTTTTCTGCCACAGGGACCTTGCATGTAAATTTTACTTGCCAGGCCCAGACCTCACCTTTCACTACATGTATTTCACCCCTAAGGTAGGCCCTAGCTAGCCCTGTGGGCTGGGCGCCATGTATGTAGAAGGCAGGACATGTGCCAGTTTGCGTGGCCTGTCCTTGTAGTGACAAACAGCCGAACTTGGTGTCTCACTGCTGTGAGTGCTGCCTTCCCATAGGATTGCATTAGAAATGCCCTGCCATGTGTGTAAGGGGTACTGTCTGATTTATGAGGGGTGGCGTAAGCATGTTTGGTATGGTTGTGATGGTAATAATAAGTGCGCATTTCTCTGTGCTTATGACTCTGTTGTTTTGCAGCTTGACTCCATTCCATGTCTGGGCAGAGTGACAGCTGGGGCTTTGTGCATACTTTTCAGACAGCCTGTACACAGGGAGGGTGAAGGTGTCAAAGAGGTGCATCTGCATACTGAATAGTCTTCCTAGGCTGAGAGAAAGGAGAGGGGGGCACATCTACATTTGTACAGGATGTGCCCTGGCCTCACACAATAGGGTTGTTTACCCCCAACTGATGTTTTGAGCCTGTGCTGGAGGAGAGAGGGGGCACTCCAAGAACCAGTTGTAACTGGTTGGAACCTCCTCTCCCCACCATTGTAAAACACTGTAAGGACTGAGTATAAGTACAGGGGAATTTTCCCCCAAATTTGGATACTCTTGGAATCATCTTGAACCTGGACACCAAAGGCTGGAAGGACTCACCAGGAACCACCATGGACTGCTGCTGGTGTGCTGACCTGTGACCTGCTTGGTCACTGAAAGGACTTGCCACCTGCTTGCATCCTCTGTGTGCTTGCCTGTTGCTGGACCCCTCCACCTGTGAGCCTTCTTTTTGTACTCTGTCTCCCAGGAGCAGGGTGCTGTGGCCCCTGATCCCTCCAGCCGGTTTCAGCACGAGGAGTACTTCATGTTTCACCCAGCACCCTGGAAAGCGCTTTTTATGGCTTGCCCTGCTCCTCCTACGAAGTTAGCGCTTTGAAAGCGCTTGTTGCCGGAGTTCACCGCCGCGACCCGGGCTTACCATGATGTCCTAAGCACTTTTGGGAAAAGCACCTCGCTGTGCCCCGTGTTCACCGCCGCAACTCGGGCTGTTTGCTAAAAGCGCGAGTGACGCGCCACCCCGTGTCCCCCAGGGGCCCTCAGAAAGCAAAACTGGAGCGAGCGCGCTCCTAGCGTGCCCCCGGGGTGAAGTACGCTTTGAGCAGCGCCCCCGGGGCACAAGGAGGCTCCTGCTTCAATGCCTGCACACCACTGTGGCCCGGGTGGGCCTCTCTACTCTTGGAGACGTCGGCTGGGGAAGGAGGCCTCATAAGAGGCTACACCGCCCCACCGGGCCCCCTTCTTCCTGGTTTGGAAGGGCAAGGGGGAGAGGGAAGTCTCCCCCTACCCCACCGGAGCCCTAAAAGGATTACTACAAGACCACTGTATATTGTTCTGTTGACGGGGTGCTGGCGGCAGAGCAGCCCCCATGGATCCCGTCCCCTCCCGGAGGATCAACAGACCAGGTAAGTTGATCATCCGTTAGGGGAGGAGGGTGGGGGGCTGTTGTGTGTTGTGTGCATGCATGAGGGTGTGCGTGTGAGTATGAAGAGGGTGTGTGTGAGTGCATGTATGCATGCGGGGGTGTAGTGTGTTTGGAAATGTGTGCGTGTCTGCCTGTATGTATGTCTGTATGGATGTGTGCGTGTATGTCTGAATGTGGGTGTGTGTGTATGACTGTGTGTATGTCTGTTGGCAAGTTTGTTCGTATGTGCGTGGATATGTGTGTTGGTGGTGTCTGCATTCGTGTCGGGTGTGTGTCTGTGTGGTGATGTCGGGGGTAGGGATGGGAGGGGGGTCCTGCCACCTTTGGAGGTGGCAGGGGGGTGAGGTTGTCGGGGAAGGACTCGGGAAAGGGGGTGGGAAGACCCCTATCAGTGCCAGGGATGGGATTCCCTGGCACTGATAGTGCTTACCTCCATGGATTTCATGGCGGTTCCCAACCCCATGAAATCCATGGCGGTCAGCAAGGTCATGATACCGCTGGCGGTCTTGTGACGGCTGCCGGGCTGGAGACCCAAGTTTCCAGCCCAGCGGTCGTCTCCGCCCTGGCGGTTGGTTCGGAGAAGTGGCGGATGACCATGGTGGTAACCGCTATGGTCATGATTCCAATTTGTTTACCACCAGCCTGTTGGCGGTAAGACCCCCATTTCTCCGCCAACCGCCGGGGTCGTAATGAGGGCCAATATGTACATCATAAGTTATTTCTAGAGACTTTTTATTGATCTATATGATGCCTACCTGTTTCATGATGTTTCATATGTGTATGCAGATGTTCATTTTATGGGCATAACATGCTAATATGTTTTTCTGACTTGCCATATGTTTTAGAATGTTCCTAATATGGGTGTTTATGATATTCTTATGACAAGTGCTTTAGTGTAATAACGTGTTTCCTGACTACTGCTTATGTTGCAGAATACTGAGTAACTTGTGTGTTATATGTGACTACTGCTAGATTGCAGAGTCACTAGTGTGTAATGTTGTGACAACTGCAAGGTAGCAGGATACTACTGATATGTGATGTTTGGTCTAATAATTGCGTTGTGTACAATGTTATATATTTTCATATATCTTGGTGTTGTGTTTCCTTTGTGGTGGGGATGGTGTGTCATGTGTGTTGTGTGTGTTGTGCAAATGCTTTACACATTGCCTCTGGGATAGGCCAGACTTCTTGTGCCAAGCTACCAAGGGGGTGAGCAGGTGTTATCTTGGAGGTGTAACTCCCTTGACTAGAGTAGGTGGGTTCTGTCTGGCTTAGGTGCATACACTAGCAAACCAGAAACCCCATTTCTAACAGTGGCTTCCTGAAATAATTGAAGAAATCCACCCAAGACTAATTTGGGAGTTTGTGGCTGTCCCTGAACCTCAGACGATACCTTTCAGGGGTCATCCCAAGTTTGGCAATCATAACGGCCTTCATGGAGAACACTGCATCTGTTCCCCCACCTCCAGCGTTAGAAGCGTGGACCACCACAATGTGGACATAAATGTCCATAAGCTTGCTCCATAATTAACCTCTGGGACCTTGTGCATTCTAACAGCTACCTGATATGCAGAAAACCATTTGTCTATGTTGTCTCCCACTACATCACTAGGCACCAGGTCTTGTGGCATGTGGACCCTCTGTAGTGCTTTCCTCTTATTTAGTTTCTAAGCACTAACATAACACAACAGAAATGCACTTCTGAGGTCAAAGAAGACTTTTATTGTTATTTTATTCTTCCCCAACCACAATGTTTATGAATGAATGACGAATTAGTAGCTTTCAAGTCCGCGTTAATCAAACAAAATATATCAGTTTGCAATATACACAGCAGGTTATATTTATAAGATATTGAATGCAAAGCAAAACAAATACTTCACCGTGTGGGAACTATTTACAGCTACATCTTTCTAAGGTCTGCAAGCTGGGGACCCCTGTCAGCCGCGAGAAAGAGTGTCATCTACCCACACGGGATGCTGGCAACTGGCGCCAAGCTCCAGCACGAGGTCCGGCAGATTCGAATCTGACTCTCTGCAGCCTGTTACATTCGTTACAAAGGTGTGCCCCCTCCTCTCAGACCTGGGAAACTGAGCAAGCCTTTTGGAGACTGGCCAGGTCTCCAAGACTACTCCTGTTCCCAAGCTCAAGGGAAGAGAAACGACGCCCATGTACTCTCTCTTATCAGGTCTAGTCTACTGTGAGAGCAAAACATCTTGGTTCTCTGGTGCAAAAACACAGCTTGGAAAAATACAGAACTCCACGTTAAAGGCAATGGGCAGCTAACCTAAATATCAAATGCAATGTCATGTTAAAGGCAATAGGCAGCTAACCTAAATATCAAATGCACTGTCTAGTGTCATGTCAAGTCAAAGCCAATAGGCAGCGGAGCTGAATACAAAATGTAATATATGATATCATGTCAAAGCCAATAGGCAGAATATCTAATAGCATGTCAAAGTCAATAGGCAGCTAAATTGAATACATCATGTCAAAGTCAATAGGCATGCAATGTCAAAGCCAATAGGCGGCTAGACTGGATACAGCATATCAAAGCCAATAGGCAGAATACAGAATGTAATGGCTAATGCAATGTCAAAGCCCATAGACGGCTAAACTGAATACAGAAAGCAATGGCTAATGCCATGTCAAAGCCAATAGGCACAATACAGAATGTAATGACTAATGCAATGTCAAAGCCCATAGACGGCTAAACTGAATACAGAAAGTAATGGCTAATGCCATGTCAAAGCCAATAGGCAGAATACAGAATGTAATGACTAATGCAATGTCAAAGCCCATAGGCGGCTAAACTGAACAAAACATACCATGTGCTACTGGTGAACATTGAGCAACTAATATGCGCAGTGGTGAAACACAAAGTCATTGGTCAAAACAAAACTCCATCAAATAGCAGGACATTCCGCCCTTTGACCAATGAATTTTTGTTTCACATATCTCATATTTCAAACAAACAAAAAAAAACATTATCAGCAAATCAAATTTCAATGATCAAAGCAATCCCTGTAAAGCAATAGAAGTGAATTAACACATTGATTTCATAACCTTTCACATCAGATACATCTATACAGAAAAGACTGGGCAATTATTATTTTTTTTTTTTTTCTGAATGAGTCTCTAATTCAACAGTGTTAGCAATTTGATGTGGCATGAGTTCTGCTCATGTAAAGGTGCACGGTCCACCTGAAAGGTTTTCTGGAAGGTAAGCAAAAGTCAGAGTTCCAAACGAGAGGCAAAAAAAAAAAAAAAAAAAACACAGCAAACAAGTTGAACTTGAACTGAAGGCGCAGTTTGCGCAAAATGGATCCATGGTGCTGGCACTTTACTCAGCCAGGTTCAGGTTGGGGATTCGGTCCCTTCCCCGACCCCACACGCACACACCGGAAGGGGGACCACACAGCGCACTCAGGGACAGTGGCGAAACGTGGTAGGATCTGCAAAAGAAACAAGTATGACTTTTCTTGCAAATAACATTTTTCATTTAAACTGCACCCTTTCTCTTTCTTTCCCTGTTTTATAATCAGCAGGACGTTTTTGGGGCCCTTTGTTATATTTTCTGCAGGTTCTGGAGGGTCACTTGGGGCTTCAGCCCACACATCAGTACTGAGGTTTTTATCTGCTGCGCCACAGCTCCCCTTTTCTTGCACTGTCAGAAGGGCTGGGGCAGACTCCTTCTTTACCAAACCTCCATTCACTGCATTTTTGTCAAGTTGGGCCATTCTGTCTCCAATTTGTATGAATGAATCAGATTCTTTTCTAGGTATCAGCATAATTTCGATTTTTCCTTGGTAATTTGCAGCAATCACTTTCCCTAAAACCTGATCAATTTGCCATTTCTGTTCTGGTAACTTTCCTCTCCCCAACTGCTCTGTGACTGCTTGCATGACAGATTGCTTTTGTGCGTGCTGCACAGTTTTTATCAAATCTAGGGGAATGGGCATCTCTCTCATCTCTGCCCACCTGTAAGTGGCCTTTTCACATTTCTGGGGCACCCACATAGCCATCCCCACTAAGGCAGAATTCTGGGTGAACACTTCTCTCTCTGCATTTTTCTCATTAACATCTGCAAGGTAATTGAACCAGTTAGGTACAAGCCATGTGGCTAAAACATTATCAAAGAACCAAAAATCAGCGTAAAAATGACACATCTCACGTAGCTCTTGCTTTAAAATCTGACACACATTATACAACTCTGTTCCTTCTACTGTGCCAGAAAGCAACATTTCAGTCAATGAATCATTAGTAAAACAAACATGCTTTATATCTTCAGTAGACACGAATTCAAATGGTGCACACAATTTCATTGATAATTCTTTTACCTGTGGTACTCTAGCCCTGTCTTGCAAGTACCAGATCCATTGTATGATTCTAGCTAGGGGCACTATTTTCTTCCCTTGTTCATGATTTAAATGTACATAAGTATTTCCTTCTTGCACTGCGCAGAAACCTAAAGTCTGCATTATTTCATTTGCCAAATCACAAGCGCGCAGCTGCATATTATTTTTCACAGTGACCATGTACAAAAGTGTTAGGATTTCTCTCAAATGAGGGCTATTCTTTTTCCAAAAATCAAACAAACTAATGAAACTCGGGGTGTCTTGCTCTAAAATCCTTCGTTTTACTTGTGCATTTTGCAAAGGTAACTTGTAAATCACATTCTCGTCCGTGTTATCAGTTAAGGAATGCATTTTGGCTGCCAAAAACCTTGGCTCACACGGAAACTCAGTGCAGCTCGGAGCTGTCTTAACCCCCTCATTACTGGAATGGGACAAGAAAGATTCTTCAAAAACAGCCTTTTTATAACTTTCAGTCGGGCTAATTTGCTCACGTAAATTCCTATTTTCATGTTCCAACTTCCTACATTTCTCCTGCATTTCTCTGTAAGCAGATAAAGGTATCCAGACCTTTCTGTCATCATTACTTCCAAAACACACGTTTTCTACATATATACAACGGGAATTATTTCTCAAAACATTATCAGGCCTTTTAGCTACACATGCATTTTCTTCTGTAATTCCCCAAACAGAAAACAATTCACAGTTTTTCTTAGCACCATCAGGCAGTTCATCAACACATGTATTCTCAGACATGGTCTGCCGTGCTACTGTGATTCTCCAAACAGAAAACAATTTCTGTAATTCTCCAAACAACAAAAAAACAATTACACTTTTAAAGTGTGCACTTAGAAATCTACTAACTCGTCAAACCCCTTTTAATCACCTCTTAATGACCGACCCCACTTCTGGTACCAATTGTAGTGCTTTCCTCTTATTTAGTTTCTAAGCACTAACATAACACAACAGAAATGCACTTCTGAGGTCA
Organism: Pleurodeles waltl; assembly: GCF_031143425.1. Classification (NCBI taxonomy): domain Eukaryota; kingdom Metazoa; phylum Chordata; class Amphibia; order Caudata; family Salamandridae; genus Pleurodeles; species Pleurodeles waltl. The sequence goes on from NC_090437.1 coordinate 769,435,054, forward strand.
AAGAAGACTTTTATTGTTATTTTATTCTTCCCCAACCACAATGTTTATGAATGAATGACGAATTAGTAGCTTTCAAGTCCGCGTTAATCAAACAAAATATATCAGTTTGCAATATACACAGCAGGTTATATTTATAAGATATTGAATGCAAAGCAAAACAAATACTTCACCGTGTGGGAACTATTTACAGCTACATCTTTCTAAGGTCTGCAAGCTGGGGACCCCTGTCAGCCGCGAGAAAGAGTGTCATCTACCCACACGGGATGCTGGCAACTGGCGCCAAGCTCCAGCACGAGGTCCGGCAGATTCGAATCTGACTCTCTGCAGCCTGTTACATTCGTTACAAAGGTGTGCCCCCTCCTCTCAGACCTGGGAAACTGAGCAAGCCTTTTGGAGACTGGCCAGGTCTCCAAGACTACTCCTGTTCCCAAGCTCAAGGGAAGAGAAACGACGCCCATGTACTCTCTCTTATCAGGTCTAGTCTACTGTGAGAGCAAAACATCTTGGTTCTCTGGTGCAAAAACACAGCTTGGAAAAATACAGAACTCCACGTTAAAGGCAATGGGCAGCTAACCTAAATATCAAATGCAATGTCATGTTAAAGGCAATAGGCAGCTAACCTAAATATCAAATGCACTGTCTAGTGTCATGTCAAGTCAAAGCCAATAGGCAGCGGAGCTGAATACAAAATGTAATATATGATATCATGTCAAAGCCAATAGGCAGAATATCTAATAGCATGTCAAAGTCAATAGGCAGCTAAATTGAATACATCATGTCAAAGTCAATAGGCATGCAATGTCAAAGCCAATAGGCGGCTAGACTGGATACAGCATATCAAAGCCAATAGGCAGAATACAGAATGTAATGGCTAATGCAATGTCAAAGCCCATAGACGGCTAAACTGAATACAGAAAGCAATGGCTAATGCCATGTCAAAGCCAATAGGCACAATACAGAATGTAATGACTAATGCAATGTCAAAGCCCATAGACGGCTAAACTGAATACAGAAAGTAATGGCTAATGCCATGTCAAAGCCAATAGGCAGAATACAGAATGTAATGACTAATGCAATGTCAAAGCCCATAGGCGGCTAAACTGAACAAAACATACCATGTGCTACTGGTGAACATTGAGCAACTAATATGCGCAGTGGTGAAACACAAAGTCATTGGTCAAAACAAAACTCCATCAAATAGCAGGACACCCTCACCTCTGCAGTGGACACTGTAGATATGCTGCCACCATGGATGCAGGACTCCATTTGCTTGGCCCTGATGTCCACCTCTCTGAAACATAGCTGATAGGCCATTCTTCTTTTGTCCAGGGCTGTCTTTGCAGCAACCTCCTTCCTGGTGATTCCATCTTGTGTTTGGCCAGCTACAGTTGAAGCTTCCCCTCAGCCTTTCCCGCCCTCCAGCTCCTCTGGGGATAATCAAAGGGAAGACACATTGCTCACTGCCCTGAAAATGGGCTTCACTCCTGGGGATGAGTTATCCTACTCCTTTAACTGCTGCAGCTCAGGTCGTATACCCAAAACCGTATAACCATAGTTCTGCATTTTCAAAGTTTAAAGTGGAAAATAGTGCAAATAAGATCAAAGCACTAACTGCGGACACCTATTTTTGTGAGACCAGTGCAAAGTTGAAATTTATAGCAGACGACAATGGTATGAGGTTCGGATACACAAAGTGGAAATGGCTCCACTTACCTTCTGACCTAGAAGACATTTCTGGAGAAAATGTCTGAGAAGGTAAAGTTCAGCGGGGCATGCAACTCGCGATGTCGGAGGAGGAGATGTGATCATCAGGAGCAGCTGGTCGAACTTGCAGTGAGGATTCCTTCATTCAGACTTTTTTGGAACTCAAAAATTTCCAACGTGACGAAGCTGCAGGCTGTAGACGATGAGAGCTCCACAGGCCAGAGACGACTTCTGCTAGGAGCCGATGATCAGGAAATATATATATAAGTTACACATAAGTGGTAAAATATGGACATTGCTTTTATAAAATATAATTAAATCCAAAATTATTGCATAATACAAAAAATAATTTATTTGCTTTTTTCACATAACGTTAAAAAGCTCTTCTATCAAAAATACATTGTCTCAAAATGCAAATCCACCATTAAAACAATGCATGTTTTAAAAATACAAATTTAAAAGTACAAAGTTCATAGAATGCAACTTGAAAAATCAATGTTTGCATACAACAGTGTTTCCTGGGAACACCTGCTTATTCAGTGGATATCCTGCTGTTGATCATGCGCCAGAAAACTCACTCATCAAATAAAAGAAAGTGAACTGTTCAATTTGTCACTTAAAAAGGAAAGTTTCTTCCTTTCCAGTCACAAGCTAAGAAAATGTTTTTCATTTGTATGACACTGTCAGTGGCAGTGCTTAATTTGTAAACAAGTGCCAGAGGTGCTTATCAGAAGGCCACTGCAGCGTTGCCTATGACAGCACCAGCTCAACTACTAACCATCACACTTTTACAAGTGTGACACTTCAGGCTATTCTAGGCCCCCAGACGTGTAAGAATGGTTTGGGGCCATGTATTAATCATTCATAATGTGTATTGAATTAATAAACAACTGTTGTTGTGCTCCTTTCTAAATTGCACAGACAGCACCACCATGTGGTAGACAGTTAGAAGTGCCAGGGTTGAAAATAAAGTGCTGGTGTCCAGTACTGGAAACCATTGGCTCAAATTAAGCATTGGGCAGTGGAAACAAAATGTGGATACCTTGTTGATGGAAATAGAAGTGGATGCATTATAGAATCGAAGAACAGAGAGAATCAATGGGCCCAGTAAGTATTTTCTTATCTTGTGACTGGAAGTATATATATGTCGAGCACCTTCTACATGATGCAACATATTCTAACACAAGTTACAGAACTTGTGTATGACACCACTGACAACCACATCTCAATGCACAGCACACTCTATTATGGTTGTATTCTGTCCACGTGATCAAACTTCTCACTTCGGACAAACAACTACTTCACTACGTCACCTAAACGCAACAGGACACCAGGCATCAATACATATAATCACTCTGTGCTGTAGAAAGCCACCCCATTACACCCACCAACTTCTGGCGCACAAGTTAGAACTGCCCAGCAAAGCTAAATGACCTAATAGATAACAACAGGCAAACAAACCATTCAAAGCCCCTCACAAACACACTCAACGCCATAAAACACATAAAACAGCCATAATACATAGACAGTAAAAAGGTCATAAGTTTTACGAGAACATCCAAACTCCCTTACATTGTTTTCATAAAACTCAAAAACCTACGCCAGACAGCTTTACATTAACCATCACACATAAACACCTTGTCCGCTTTACATTTGCACATGTTCAGTCAATGTTTGATTGCATCGCACATAGCCGCAATGCACACAACAATACAAATAAGTGATGCTAAATAGTTTGCTAAGTGACTAACAATACATTATGACCCTAAATCTGGGGTTTGACTAGCAAGGCTTGCAGAAAAACAACTGCATCTTCATCAGCAGTGCCAAAAGTCCACATAAGTTGAAAACACTGTACTATATAAAAACAATTAACATAATGTGTTAATGTGGTTACAAACAGGAATTAAAGGCTGAGCATGACCAGGTCTCATAAAGGGTTGCATTGAATCCAAAACATGTAGGAACCTGTTGGTTTGCACCTTTCCAATAGGACATTTTGAGTAATAAATTTGGTAGAAAAGGTAGAGAAGAAAGCATGGGCAAATGATGCTACGGGGCAATTAGGAAAAAACACCATGACAAACTAAAGTGTAGTAATCACTATAGATAAGTACTGAAGAAAGAAACAAAAGTTACAGTTAGGGTAATGGGTGTGACAGGGAAATAAACAAGGATTTTCTTGATCTTCACCCCGGGTCTGCAGTCTTGCCTGTATCCAACAAGCATTTGCAATGCAATAGTCCTCACTTATATGAGAGATAGAGCTATTGGTGTTGTAAACGAAAATGTCTTTTACCTATGTGTTTTGGTTTGGAGTGTAGTGTATGTATGCCCGGTGCCATAGTAACTGTCAGAAAAACGGTTGCCAGTGTTGTTAAGTTCTTCCCTCAGCAAAAACGATTCCCCTTTTCCTTATACCCATGTGGGTTGCAGCGGCATCCTCATTCCCGGTGGCTCTTGCGGAGGCTGTTCTTAGAACTAGCTTCTTCAGGTTTGACTGCTACTCAAGATGGTGGCCGCAAATCATTGTGAGGTCATCGCTCTTGTGTTTCTACCTTAGCCTCGTGTTGAAGCTTCCCTCCTGCTGTTTCTCCCTGGGAGCTGTGCACTTCAACTGTCATCCTGAGGCGAATGAGCAGTGTTCCTGAGGCGCTTCATTTCATAGAGAATTCTTCCAGTTTTGAATAATTAATTATTTTTGCTTGTTATGGTGTGCACACCAGCTACTTTTTCTGTCCCGGAGAAGCTGAGTTTATTCCTTCTTTCAACAACTGGCTATCGGCTTTCTGAGGAGAATTTGTTTTGGCTTAACAGAACTTCAAGCAACTTCAGTATGGAATCCTTTTGTGTAATTTCCAGACTTGCCAATATATGTATATGTATATGTACATATATATTCAAAAACTCTTAGCCTTGCAGACTTGCCAGTCTTGGATACAAACCTCAGTGCTAATTCCTCAAGACTGTGATTGAGAAAACTGAACCTTGAGGGGTTTTCCTTTCCTGTAAAAGACATTAGTAGATTGTATATTTGTGAACCTTGAAACTTTTCTCCAGAGAATCTTGGATACCTCTGACTCCTGGAGTAAAGAATGTATTAAGTTAACATTGAGAGAGTCTCTCAAAATATCCAGGTTAGGAGAACAATAGAATTGGGTGAGTGTGAGTGGCTGAACAGTTGAATGCGCAGTAGGAATATACTTATCTATGCTCTTATCACCCGACTACAGGTCCTTCCTTTAAAGAAACCCCAATAAGAAGAAAGGTGCAGGTTACAGAAGCACACACTGAATATCCTATTTTCAAGTGGGAAACACAGGCTGCAACTTGATCCGGAGGCGGTCTCTCTTTTACTATTCCCATTCCGCTTTCCCCCAAGCGAATGCAGGGTTCAGGTAAGCAGTAAAGTCTGAGCACTCATCTGTTGGAGGGAGTTGTGTAAAAGGTAAAATGGGTAATCTCCTGACAGAAACCCTCCCAGGTCTGTCACTGAAGGAGAGAGGAGCAAAGACTTAGAAGCAAAGAAAAGGGGGCAGCCATATATTTCTGTGTGGTAAATTTTTAAAGGAATTATTCCCTACATTGGCAATACCAGCCTAACTTTTAAAAACATTGACTGTATACAAAAAGAATAACCAAAGAAGCAGCTTAACTGCAAATTAATTATAGCGATTTTGTTAAGAATAGCACCTGCTTTGCCACACTATGAAATGCAGAACCTGTATTAGTAAGTACTATATTAAAATAAAAACTAGTTATTCCCAGACTGCCCTAACACGCACCAGACAAAGACCGCTCAGGGAGAGGATGTGGTGTAAGGGCTAGAGCTTTCGGCTTTGGCACTGGGGAACCCAGTTCGAGTCTTGGTGCCGGCTCAACATTCTGTGATTCTGGGCAAATTGCTTAATATGCCCTTGCTACCAAAAATTAATGTGTTCTTGTGTAATGTAACCAGTGCTCATATGAAGCACTGTAATGCCTTTATATTGAGTTTGGGCTATATAAAACTGCAAAAAAATAAATGAATAAAACACTCCAATACCTTTGAGTGAAGTTTGCACTACATAAAACTGCAAAAAGAAAAAACCTGCAGACATTGCAAAGAACCAGTAAGGTTCCTGAAACCAGGGAAGACACACCAAAAACATTCCGCAAAGCTCCGAGGCAGAAGGAAAAATAGTGGGCCACACTAGGGTACTTTCCAGTTCTGTGATGCTATTAATTGTGTTTGACCAATGACTTTGTGTTTAACCATTGCGCATGTTAGTTGCTCAATGTTCACCAGTAGCACATTACATGTTGTGTTTAGTTTAGCTGCCTATTGGTTTTGACATGGCATTAGACATTACATTCTGTATGCAGTTTAGCTGCCTATTGGCTTTGACATGGCATTAGACATTACATTCTGTATTCAGTTTAGCTGCCTATTGGCTTTGACATGACATTAGACATTACATTTGATATTTAGGTTAGCTGCCTATTGGCTTTAACGTGGGGTTAGACATTGCAGTTAAGACATTGCAGATGAGCTGTGTTTTTCCAAGCTGTGTTTTTCCACATGGTGGACAAAGCAGTGTTTTTCATACCAGACCTTAGCTGATAAGAGCACGTAGATTTTGTGTTTACCTCACAATCCAGTCTGAGAGTGAGTGAGCTCGGGAGAATTGGCCACTCTCCAAGAATCTTCGGTTCTCACACTGAGTTTGCTTTTAAGGTTGACTCTGGGCTACAGCAGGGGTAGATTGAATCTGCTTGACTTCAGACAGGAACGTAGACGTCAGTTGCCTGTCTCCCGTTTGGGTAGAAAATCTCTTTCTCGCAGTTGACCGGAGTCATCAACTTGCAGACCCCAGAAAGATGAAGCTGAGCTATAGGCCCTACGGTGATTAATTTTGACTTTTATGCTTTGCTTTGAAGTTAGGCTATAATATAGTCACATATATTTGCTGTGTACATTGCAACTGAGAAGTACTTTGATATATTTTGCTTTCATTGCTGCGACTACTTTTGAACGTGTGCTTCCAATCTACTAACTTCTTCTCTCAAGAACCTTGCGGTGAAGAAATAAAAACAATAAATGTCTTCTTTAAACTCAGAAGTTCATTCCAGAGAGGTTATGTAAGCTCGGTTATGAGATAAGAGCAGGAAAGCAGAACAAGATCGTGAAATAATCCGAGTAACAGGGTCAGTCTCCAAAGTGGTAAGAAAACAGCCTCAAGGCGGGACAAACATGATGCATTTACCAACCACATGAAGGGATTTTTAAAAGGTAGGCCTAGGAACAAATGAAAGTGATGGGGGCGAGGTGGGCATGGTTAAAGCCCACCAAATAGATTACAACAGGTCAGGAAGCAGCGCTTGCACGCTGCCATGCTCGACCTACAAATGAAAGCAAAGACATTGTTTTTACTTTTCAGGTATATGACTCGGAAACAGAGATAAAAGAGGACAAGGTCAGACACTCAATGCAGAGACTAAAGGAAGCCTTGATGAATCTGTTGAGAGGACCCAGAAGGAGGATGAGTCTTTACCATTGGACACCAACATTATTTGGAGAATGCCCTGAGAGATTTATTTTGCCCTGCTGAATCCCAAAACAAGATGGGCACCTGAAAGAAACCACCATATGTTTGCGAGTCCTGACAAGAGAAACACAACAGAGAGCAGTTCAGATGGACAGTAGGACCAGCAGCAGAATGCCCTGGTCCGCCATGCTCCGGCTATGGTTTCAGCAGAGACAGAGCGAGGTAGCTACCAGTGGGACGGGCTGGGGTTTACGCTAAAGGGAAACCTATAGAGTCACACTCATAATGTTCAGAGCACCACACTAAGGTAAAAGTACCTCACAGCTAAGTAGTTTTCCCTGATTAAAGTTTTATACCAGTTTCAAATGACCTATTATGCTGAAACAGTCTTCCTTGGAGAGAGGCTATAGATTTCAGTTCCTTGTATTTGCTTTGGACACTTTTCAGTTGTAACAAAACCTGGAAGGTATGGGAAGTTTTTCTTATAAATATTTGTGCTGGCGCTCTTCTCACTCACTAACCCCATTCTGTAAAATTCCAAAAGCAACCCTAGAGACCAGGACACCACCTACTAACCCTAATGTGCACAGTCTAGAGAACTCATACTGTGATTCGCCTAAACAAGAACTTACCTGAACTCTCTCCTTTTTCCGAGGATAGTGGCAGACATAATTCTGTACAAACCTGAAAAAGGAAGAAAAGAGGAGATGAAGAACAGCAAACTGAATGATCACTTCAAAACTATCCACTTAAAAATAAATCTAATGATACTGAATAATCCATTGCAGTGTTGTTCTTCGTATGCCAAATGACAGTTACACAGCTTGAGAAAAATAAGGTTACAGCTCTAAACTGTCAGACTAGAGCAGTGGTTTAAGGTGAGAGCATTGACTGCAATGTTGAAGGGATGAATAAAAAAAGCATTGGTAACACCAGTAGGTCTGGCTTATGACAGAAAGTGCCTGGATACTTCCATTCATACAATCCCTCATCCATATGTCAATTCATTCAATTACTCATCGTCCATGCAGTCAGTGACTAAACCTTGCACTCATGCATCTATACATCCTACTTGTCCATCTACAATGCCACATGCACATTTACAAATTAATGAACAGATATTTCATTTATATGCCAAAACTATTATTTACTCCAAATATTTGATGTGTTTAAAATTCCTATTATTGGGATGTGATTGTTAGTCTGATTGGTGGGAGTGCTTTGTTAGTGTGAGATTGACACTTTGTGAGGGTTGTGAGTGTTGTCAATAGTTGGAGCCTGCTAGCCTGTGAGCATTTGGCGGTTAGTGTGTGAGGGATGAGAGTGATTTTGGTGGCATCAGTATCATGAGTGTAACTGTGCAAGAGGTGTGAGGGTTCAGTCTGTAGTATGACTTCTTCCTTGTGAGGGATGTGAGTGCTATTTGTAGCACAAGCCCGCTTACCTGTGGGGAGGTAATAGGGTGCTTCTGGTACAGTATGATAGGTAGTGTGTAAGTGGTGATGGTACTGTCAGTGTTGCAAGACTGTTACATTGTGAGGGGTGTGACAGTGCTATAGGAAGGGTTTGCGTACTAGCCTGTGACAGTGCTTTAGTGTCCCTGGTAATATGTGATGTGTTACAAAATGCTTCTGGTTCTCTGTGAGGGGAGTGAGAGCACTGTTGGTAGAGTGAGTCTACTGCTACCTGAAGGGTTGTGGGGTGTTAGTGCTGTGAGACTGCTACTTTGAGAGTTATAAGAATGCTGTCTATGGTGTGTGCCTGCTAGTGCATGAGGGGTGAGAGAAATCTGTCTGTAGCATGAGATGGCAAGATAGTCAACTATATAAAGTGTGGCGGGACAATCTGCTTCACAAAGAGGGCCCACAGACCCCTTAACAGTCGCTGTCTGGGTCTTGAAAAGGGGCCCAGATCACAAGCGAGCACTGTCAGTGGCTACTATGCCCACATTCTTCAGTGCTTGGAAGCACTGCAACAGAGTCAGCAAGGGGCAGGGCACCCCATAAGCAATGCACATAAAGTTCATCATGTACGCCCAGCAGTGTGGGACAGTCTGCTTCACAAAGGGGGGCCACAGACCCCTTAACAGTCACTGTCTGGGTCTTGAAAGGGGGCCCAGACCACAAGTGAGCACTGCCAGGGACTACTATGCCCACAGTCTTCAGTGTTTGGAAGCACTGCAACAGAGTCAGCAAGGAGCAGAGCTCCCCATAACCAACATACATAAAGAGCACCATAGACTTCCTGCCATGGGGGACATGTGTGGGCTGTGCCTGGGTGAAGCCTGGGCAAGGGCAGACCCATCCGCTCCTATACACGCCTGACCAAACCTGGGCTCGGCCACCCCTCTATCACCTGTACTGGAGCCACCTCATTGCCAAGTATAAAAAAAGAGAGTTTCCTACCTGCAGCAATATTCTGTTCCTGCACAATAGGTAAGAGAAAAGCTGTTGAGACCCTAGCAGGGAAAAGGTCCAAAGGTTCAAAGCCCACCACTTCTGCTGCATCTGACATAATACAGAGAGGCTTAACAATTGAGGATATTGTTAAGCTGATGGAGGAATTTGACAAAGGGACAAAAGCACATGAAAATATCACCCCTATCTTTGTAAATAAATCTAAACATACATCTCCAAGACCCGCTGGTTCATCTGCTGTCATCAACTCTTCTGTGCTTAGCTCTACTTACAAGATCCCTGAGGAGGCTTCTGCAACTAGGTAACTGGAAAATCCCTTGCTCTACTCTGTATTGGAACCTGCTATTGCCTGAAAAAATAAATATGACACTCTCTCTAATCTCACTATTGACAGTGCTTAGAAGTCCCCAGTAGAATGATAACTAGTAGAGGCAAATGGGATATGTGCATCAGGTAAGGCCCTGTGAAAGAGAGGTTTGGGATTGGAGGAAGTGCTTACCTTGGTTGAGAACCTACACATAGAGGCCAATGATTTGAGGGCCAAAGTGGTGGCTCTAGTTGACAAAGTTGGGGTTCTGAGCCCTCTAAAGCCCCCTGAAAGCATCCAGAAGGGCAATGTCCCAAGTTCTCTCCCCAATCATACTTATGCCTCTCTTATTGAGGAATAAAGTAGGTAAAAAGGTGCTAAAGTTAATGAAGCAAGGGGTGGAGTAGGTAATAACTATGTACAATCACAACTTGACACTCATGTTCATGCTTGTTTATCCGTGACTAGCATACCACAAGGGGCAGTCCGCCCTGCAGTTGGGGCTCTGGCGATACCACCCAGACCTATCATCACAGGCCCCTACATTAATACCCATGGGAGGCCCGATCAAAACTGGTAAGGGAATAGTTTGTTCTTAATGGGGTTCCTACAGAAACAAGCAGCAGCTTCCCTAGTGTCTTCCTGACCAATATCCAAAGGTTGAGAGCAGTCATAAAAGAGGATGAGAACTCCCTTATAAATAAATGCACCAACCTTATAAGATATGTTCATACATGTTTTTCATTAATCTACACTGACATAGTTCAAGCTACAAGATTTCATGATCCGTCAGCAACAAATTGGGATTTAATTGAGCTCAAAGTAAGGCACAGGCATTTGATGGAAGGCCTTGTGGGTTTGAGCCTACACAAAAACCTCTCCCTGTGTTCTGCAGTCCGTTATAAACTTAGCCCCTCTCATTTACAATTACAAGCAATTCATACTCCTCTAGTAGTTCCAACTGATAAGGATGAATTTAGGACATCTGCAAATGATTGACTGAGCTTGAGCTCTCCAGCAAGTATCCATGAGGGGTACAACCAAGAGGGGGGTTGTCTTCTAGAAATCACCCAGTAGGTACCCCACGTAGACAAGGGTTCTTTACCACACTGACCCTAGAAGGTTGTGATATTCCTAAGCATTGCAACATCTTGTCTTGGAACATCACAGGCCTAAAAAACAAAGAAGGTGATCCTGATTGGGGTGCGCTTATTGACCATTTTGATATTTGTTTATTGCAGGAGACATTGTGTGTGGAACCAGTATTTAGGACCGACTATTCAAACTTTTATATTCCAGCGCTCCTCCCTTGCAGTAGCTGTCCATCTGGTGGTCTAATAATATGGTCTTGCCTCTCATTAAGTCATAGCTATGAGATCACTTGAATCACCATCTTCTAAAATACAAGGCATTTGTGTTACCAGTAAAAGGTGACACTCACTGCATATATAAGATCTATAACAGAGTCACAAGAGGGGCTAGGGAGTCTATGACTCTTGAGCTCTTCTTGGCACTTACAGAAAACAATGATCCTAGTGACCCCCTGGTAGTCAAGGGGACTTTACCGCCATTTTCCATTCCCTTGGTTATCTAAGAGAATCCATAGGAGACACTGAGCATGAGGCATACCACCCATTAAGAGGTGCACAGGGGTAGCTCTTCAGCTCCTTTCACTCACACTGCCCTGTGGCCTATGAGTCTGTAATGGCCACACCAATTCGTATCTCCTTGCCCATCACACCTACAACAGGCGTGCTCACACTAGTAGGATCAACTATGTACTCATATCCCTGCCCCTTTGGTGCTCTGTGCTTGATCAGAGGGTGGCTTCAGGGTCTCATAGCGACCATAATGCTGTTCATTGCACGATAGCTGATATCACAGCACACCATAAATCTCCTCCAGTATGCCTTTCATGGGATATTGGGCCAGCAAACAACAGATATACCCTGGAATGGTCCAGAGTCACCACTCAGCCTAACATTTTAAATAGTATAAATGAGGCCATTTCCAACCCCCTAGGCCACATAGATAACATGAATAATGACGTCCTGAGAAATTGGGATATTCCATTAAACACATTTTCCACTGACAGGGACCTTTTCCAGTTTAACAATAGTAGGATCCACTCTTCCACCAAAGTCAGTGAAACGTGTTTCAACATGGTCTGTAGAGTAGCCAAGAGGAACAATAAAGGGCAAACCATTAAACTATAGGACAATTAGCCTTCTAAATTTCTCCCATAAATACTTGGTAGACAGATCCTGTTTTCTCTTCAGACATGGATGCTCTGTCCTATCTGCAGGTGGGATTTTAAAAAGAGGTCAGTACCATAGACCAAGTTTTTAGATTCATGACTATTTACTGGAAGATGATGGTCATCCAGAATCAACATCTCTATGTCATCTTCGTGAATCTAAAAAAGGCATTAGACCTAGTCTTACGAGTCAAACTTTGGGAGATGCTTAGAGATATAGGCGTCCTTCCACCTTACTTGATATCTTTATACGTTTACATATGGACACCCTTGCATAAGTCAGGTGGGGCTAGCAAGGGGAATTTTACAATCAGGGCAAGGTTAAACAGGAGGTACGTCAGGGCTGAGTTTTAGTCCCTAAGCTTTTTTCACTGTACCAGAATGATATAGGGGTCACCATGGAGCAATGTAGGGTGGATAGATCGAGGACAGCTGGCAGGAGAACTCTTATACTCCTTTTGTAGATGGCACCCTATTGGCCACCAGGCACCCATTGGGCTTATAGACCCTGATGGATCAATATTTCTGACTATTAGTCCCCACAAGACATTTAGGGGCTCCATGACTCTGGAAAGTAGTAGCCTGAAGATGGTGACAGCATTCGATTATCCTGTCATTAGATTGTTCTCCAAAATGATCTGCCTCCCCCAACTTAAGAGGAGCGCCCTTAGCCTAGCTCATTATGGCTAGGGTGTCCTAAGACTTTACCATTCCACTAAAACTAGTCAGATCTCTCCAGTATTAATCAGTCTCAGGCAGGCAGGCGTGCCCTGAATGGGCCTAAGCTATGGGGTCACATGGTGCTGATCCTTATCTTCTGAGGAATATATAATTTTTTAAGATCTATCTTAAATCTACCAAAGATTACTCCCACTCTCCCCTTGCACTGGAATACTAGCGTAAAAGCAATTTCAAACAAAGCCAAACTTGGGCTGATCGAATATTGGCACAGACTGAGAACCACCCTGGCTCTTGGTAACTACTACTGTGCCTTCAAAGAGATAATGGTCTTGGATAAGAAAAAAAAGATGAAATGGCGGACCTTCCTTAGATCAACCCTAAATGAAATGGGTCTAGGAGACACTTTTGGGACATGGAGGCTTTAATGAATAAATTGCCAAAGGACCATCTTAAAGCGCTTTATTGGGCACATTTATGGGGCTTAAAGGTAGGCCTGGTCAGAGTTTGTGGAGTTCTGCTATGCAGAATTCCACAGAGTGAAGAAATTACTCTGCAAACTCTGCCTAACTCCGTGCGAGTGGACGGAGTTGTGTGCAGCCACCCGTTTGCACTGATTGGTACGAGTTGTGCGCTCAGCATTGCAAACACAAGTGCTACACAGTTGTTCCTGTATGCACACATCTTGTTTTCCTATTCTGTGCATGGTGTTGGGCCTTCCTTTCAATGTAATCTATATCTGTGCAATCTTACTCTATCCTACTTATACTCCCCTGTATTACATTTATTTCTTGAGTGTGTGTATGTTTGTTGCTGTAGTTACATTTTGCCTCTTTTTTATTTTCTGTGACTTTTTTCGTCCCTTTATTAGTTTTCCCCTACCTTCTCCTAACTTAATTTCTCCCTCTCTATTCATTCTTTTTCCCCTTGTCTCTTTTTTTTTACATCACACTCAGCGCCATGGAAGAATGTCACGGACAAGGTGGAGCTAGTGCTGGGGGTGCAGGAAACAACACACCCTGCGGGTGCCGCCAAGGGGTGCAGCCTGATGCAATTTTTATTGAAGATGTGGTGGCTGAGCTTTTTTTTTTCTGCACCGCTACCTCCCCTCCATGCTGGCAGCAGGCCTGGCAGTGGGTACGGCCTGCGTGAGTGTCGGCTGCTGTGGCGGAGGGTGCTCTATTGTGTCCACTTACTCACTGGGGTTTGGTGCACCCAGCAGCTGCTGATGCACCACTGGGATGAAATCATTGACCAGGAGAGGGACCTGCTCACCGTGCTGGGTGGTCAGGTCGCGGGGCTTGGTGAGTACTAGTAATTAAGTATTATTAATTTTGATGGGCCCTGTCATATAATGCTATTTTCTTCAGGTAGCATGCTGCTCACACTCAGGGGTAAATTAGGTTAATGTATGCAATGTTACAAGTACTATGTGATCCAATTTCAGCGAGTCAGGTGCTTGGTACTACCTACTTCTGATTCTTTCTATAGCCACTCGCTTGGGCTGATTATGCCTATTATGCTGGTAATGCTGATTCTCTTATCCTCCTGTCACTAAAATAGTGGTACTGTGGTAGTAGTAGTAAGAATTATATATCAGTGAGTTAGCGTTCTCTGTCTTTCTTTTAATATAGCTCATACAGTCTCAAGCAATCTTCTAGTGATGTATGCATGCATCGATGCATTGAAAAGGGAAAAAGACTAAATTGGCCCATCAAAGGGGTTTGGGAATGTGATTTGTGAAGCAAAGATTATTCGTTGCAATGCATTAGTATTTCCAAATGTAGTTTAGGAAATTTGAAATAGGGCTTAGGTAAGGTGTTTGTAATTAGGAATAGGTCAACTCTATCATATAGGTATTAGGCAATCTGATTCAGAAAAGTAAAATGTCAAGATCTTACTACGTTTGCCTTTGCCTGTCAAAATATTTTCTAGGAGATTAACTGTACCACTAATCTTTTTTTGTTATCTCCTTTATCTCTTATATCAGAACCCAAAGGCCGAGGAGGGTGCCCTCACCAATGATGCAGCGGATGGAAGTTCCACCATCACCACCAGCGCTGCGGCTGGTGCAGGCAGCTCTGCTGGCCCCAGTAAGTTTTTGTTAATAATTATTTCTCTAACTTTTAACTCTTCCCAATTAGATACATTTGTCCTCCTTTCTCTTATGCTGTGACTCTTTTTTCAAATGCTCTACATTCAATTCAATATGTATTCTTGTTATCCCACCCTGCAGTATCCTTTGATCTATATTTCTTGTTTCTGTAGCTGACTTCCGCTTGTTTCTGCAATCTGTAGCCCATGCTTTCTTCTGCTTGGTTATGCCATCCCTCTCCGCTAGCGTTATTATACCCTGTGGACTGGTACTGTAAGACTATCGGCCTCATTACGATCCTGGCGGACGGCGGTAAGCTGGAGGTAACACCGCCAACAGGCTGGCGGTGTTCCGCCAGCTATTATGACTGTGGCGCATTAGCCACGGCCATACCGCCGGCCCCTCGGACATACCATCAGGCATAATCCCCAACCGCCAGCCTGTCCACGGCGGTAAACCCTTCTATGGAAAGGCTGGCAGTAAGGGGGACTTGGGGTGCCCCTGGGGGCCCCTGCACTGCCCATGCACTTGGCATAGGCAGTGCAGGGGCCCCCAGGCACAGCCCCATCAAGCATTGCACTGCCCGAGTTTTGGGCAGTGAAAAGCGCAATGGGTGCTGCTGCACCCGCTACACATCCAGTGTTGCCGCCGGCTGTATTACAAGCCGGCTGCAATGTTGATGTGACTTTTCCGCTGGGCCAGCGGACGGAAACACTGTTACCGACCGCTGGCCCAGGGGAAAAGTCATAATAGGGAGCCAGGTATACTGGCGCCCGCAGCTTCGGCGGTCTTGGAGAAAGAACGCCGAAGTGGTAATGGGGGCCTAAGGCACTAGGCTATTTAGTCTACTGTGAAGAATGCAGTGTTTGCAGACCTAAGCAAGCTCTTCTATGCTTATTTATTTGAGTAAGCTTTCTATTTATTGCTCATGGTCAAATCACAAGAGAGTGGCCAAGATTATGGTAACCCCCCATGCTATGTTGTACTATCCCAGCAGCATGGCTGTAAAGTAGTATGAGGACGGTCCCATTACATTTGCCAAACCTGTCATCCAAAACCAAACCAGATGTTCTTCATTGAATAATTTATTCTACCGCTTCATTGTGCTTCAAACGACTCACAGTCATTATTCTGTCACTGCCCCACCATTATGGTTGACTTTACTACAGGCTTTTCTAACATTGTCAACCAGCAAAATGCCCAAAGTGATATTTAAGATAGGAGAGGGGATACTGCAAACTTAACTGTAGTCATGGGTTGGAGTTGTATTTTGTTAAAAAAAGGGGAGGTGTGTGTCATCAAAAATGTGAAATGTTGTTTTCTATAGCCGCACAGACCACCAGTGCCTGGGCAGCATGAGTGCATCAGATGCAGCACCTGAAGGGGGAGTCTCTGTAGTGGCAGGGTTGGGTGATAATAAGTCACATTGCTTGATTGACAATTACTAGTATACCCACTGTATTTGTTAAGTCAGGCAGATCCTACCCATCCATACTCATCAATGACCTCCCTGCCCACGGCACTTCATGAGTCGTGACCCATGAATCATGATGATGATGATAATGATGACCTTACCCAACTGCAGCATGTTTCAACCCAGCACTGCAGTGTTGTCTGTGCATTGTACGTCTGCTTCTGTTGAGATAGTATTTACAAAGCTTTCAGTGTGTTGCAAACAGAAATAAAAACAAGGTTTCTTTCTCTTCTCTTCCAGTGCCCACTCAGTCACCTCCCCTAGTACTGCACTACTCATTCCTAGCTTCTCTCCACATAAAAAGAAAATGTTTTTGCATGTAGCAACTGTTACGGCCCCGACAAGTGGTTCATACTTTACATGGCTTCCATAGTGGATTGAGGCCTGTTCAAATTTGGCATTCACCAACTTTCAGTTTTAATTACAGTGACTGACTAAGCCTAAGCTACATCTTCAGTGAACCACCCTCCTTTATTCTATAGCAAAACCTCTACCATACCCACCCAGACTTAGCCCTGTATCTTACCCTACTGCAGCAGTCCAAGGGTCTGATTGAGAGTTTGGCAGAGAAGGTTTCTTTCTCAAAAATGTGACGAATATCCCGTCTGCCATCTTATGAATTATCTCTGACATTTGTGATGGAGTAACCCCTCCGCCAAATTCTAATCCTCTAAATCGTCCCTAAGTCAAGTTTCCTTTCCTTTTCCTTCCCTTACTGCCAAGTGAATGTGTTTGATTTAAATAATTTGTGTTTGAGGGTGAGGCCAGGAAGTAAAGTGGGATGTAATGTCTGTGATTTCATCTTTGGCGGATGCAATACTCTGTGATGAATGTGCCCCCAAAAAAATCTGTATACCTTGTTCCTTTCCCTGTACTGCAGTGCATCATTTTTTCCACTGTCTTCTTAAGCCAGACACAATAGCTATTATCCGCATAATATACATAAAGTGTATGACATATTATCATTATCTGCCTCTTGTAGTCAGGGTAGAATTGAAAGGGACTTGGAGGAGAGCCGGGCCATTGGAATCAAATATACTTTTTTGTCCTTTGCAGCTGCCCTTGCTGCAGACTGCAGCAAGTAGCCAATTTGTACTGTACCTGATGCACTAGGTTGCAGGCTTCCAGTCATTTAGCACAACAAGAATAGAATACTTGTACTCCATAGTGGAGGATGCCTCACTCATTAAACATAGTTATTTTCATTTTTTTCCACACAGATTGTCTGTGTGGTTTAATTTTTTAAGAAATCCTTTACCAGAAAAAAAACACTTAAAAAAAATATATATTATGCTGCATCCTTTTAGCCAGTCAGTGATTTTCTGAGTTATGTGTTTTAATGATGTCCATCCCTGTGACTGGCATTCGTAATCATCACATCAACAATTCTAATAGATCTAGGGAACCAGCAGCAATGAACATATACTGTGCCACTTATGTAATTTAAAAAAGTGTTTGCACAGAACATTCTTTACAATTTGTCTTTTTTCTTTTTTTTTCTTTCATGATATAGCTACTCCTGCTGGTCCAGTTCCACCACTGACCCGGCAGGATATGGCGGGCCGGATCTGGCAGCAGAGGCTGGAGGACACCATGGGACATTACCAGCAGCTGGTAAACGAGGAGGGCCCGGCAAGTGCCCCTGCTCCTTGACCTGGGCCCAGTTCCACCAGCCAATCAGGTGTGCCTCCAGTCGCCTGACCACAACAGCACCAACACCAGCCTGGAGCTACCTGTTCCTGTGCTGCCCCCCCCCCTTCAGACCGGCTCTACCTTTTCCACATGCTGTGCGAACTGGCACAAGTGTGCCATTAGCTGACATGCCTCGAGGGCCCCATTGAACACCTGGAGACACTTGTACATAATGCCATTTTTTTAGCCCTCTATAAAAAAACTTTGGGAGGGAGGGAGTTGTTGTGGGTGGAGAGGGTGTGGATTTCGGAAGGGCATTTTCTTGTGAACATTAGACAGTTAATTTATTTTGGACATTGGTTGGGGATGGGGAAAGATGTATGGAAAGGGTGAGTTTGTTGTGGGTAGTGAGGGTGTTTTTTTATATCTTATTATTTATATTTTATTTGTCAGTAAAGGGGACATTTTTATAATTCGCTATATGTCCGAAGTTCTTTTTGTGTTTTATTTTGACTTTGCACTGATGTCTTTTGCATAGCCTGTCTTTTTAATTTATTTCTTTGAGTGTATGCCAGTTAAGAGAGTGTGCTACCATTCCCTACTTTACCTACAGAAATAGATAAACAAACAATTATCTCAACTGCAGGATAAGTTAGTTATGTACTAAGTAAAGTAATTCCCTTCACCCCACAGCTCTCTTAGCTAAAAAGAGGAAGTGATGGCTGGTGGCTGGTCCCTCTGTCAATCTTCCAAGTTCCAACACCTCACTGAAGGATTTCCCAAGGTGCCTTCTTTATGGCAGTGGTATTGCCCTGGAAGGAAAGGCATCACAGCGAGGTCCCATTCCCACCTAGGTGATCTCTAACAGTAGGATTAGTCAAAAGGATCACAGGCAACTAATTTGAAACAGAAACCAAGGGTTAGTAGGTTATACATGTACATTTATACTATAGCTTTAGGATACTGAAGACAGACTGCTATCACCATGACACATCAAAGATTACCTCATATCGAAAACTAGCAATAGTACATTATTATGAGCAATGGTGAGCACTGAATTTGAAAACCAAAGTTATGAAATCGTCAAGTCTTGAAAAATGTACTCAAAGTCTGTACTCTGTATTTAACAAGGTTAAGCAGTTTATTGACACATGTCAACACCAGAGCAGTACGTGCTCTATTGGCGAAAAAAATGCAAAAACCCAGCACTCTCAAAACAAAGTAATTTATACATTGTGCTGATATGTTGTGGCTTAACCTTTTGCATTGCAGAGTTCAATCCTGAAAACTTATTTTTAATATGCTTACAAATACCGTTCCTTTGCAATGTATTGATGCAGGTTTTCAGAGTGTGTTAGGGTGTGGCCCCTTTCCAGGGCCTTCCAGAGACTTTCCCTGCAACATGCCTGGGCGTGGTTCTGGGCTGGGCCAAGACTCTATAAAAGAGAACCAGCCCAACTCCCAGTGCTCACTATTCAGAAGTCCCGGTGCAGAGCAGCAGCTTCTTCCTGAGCTCCTGTCCTGGCGGCCTATTTGGATCTTCCAGTCTTCTGCCCTTCATCCTTCATTGGTGATCATTGTTCCAGGCTTTAAGACGGTGGTTGGACTGTCCTGACATCGTTATTGAACATTTTCAGATTCTTGGTTTAATTCTTAAATGAGTAACAGATTACTTGCGCGCTACCATTTCTTGACATTTATATGGTAGTTTACAAATAGGCAAGACGCGCAATTTGTTTCATAAAGGTTTGACTTTGTTATTCATTGTGTGCTACCATTTCTTGACATTGGCATGGTGGCTTAAGAATCGTCAGGAAGCGCGATTAGTTTTATGGTGTTTAAACATTGTTGTCCATTGCGCGCTACTATTTCTTGACATTTACATGATGTTTTACGAATTGGCAAGACGCGCAACTCGTTTCATGAGGATTTAACTTTGTTGTTCATTGCGCGCTACAATTTTTTAACATTTACATGATGGCTTAAGAATCGGCAAAAGAAGCGCGATTCGTTTCATTGTACTTTGATCTTGTTATTTATTGTGAGCTGTTATTTCTTGACATTTACATCGTGTTTTATGAATTGGCAAGACGCGCAATTCGACTAATGATGATTTGACTTTGATATTCATTGCGTGCTACCATTTCTTGGTATTTTACATGATAACACTCGAATCGGCAAGAAGCACGATTCTCTCCTTGAGTTTATTTCATGTTGTTTATTGTATGCCACTATTCTAAGATATTTATTATGTAATATTTGAGTTGATAAGTTATGTGATTTGTTTCCTGAATCCATATTGTGTTATTCATGGTGCACAATCCTTTTATGGTGTTTAATATATATATATATGTATATATATATATCTGCAATATGCGCAATTCGTGTTGAAACATTTTAAGAGTACACAGAAGGCCAGAGTTTCTAGATGCAATATTGTATGGTCCTAGTATACATTCTCAAAACAGGATTTATATGACTGGTTTAAAATTTTGTCAGAATGTTTTTCTGATTCTCATGTAAAGGAAAGTACTTGAATAAGAAAGTTTTCATTTAATTCATCTTGATTCCCCTACAGGTATCCGGCCATCTTGAAACTTAGTCATTTTAAACTCAACTCTTAGATTGTTCATGTTTTCAGAGTGACTAGGCTTAGAATCATAGTCTAGTATTGATTTCAGATATTCATATTGTGTGTTCTAACCTTTTTCTTACTACAGGTCTCCTTCCCAGCTGTTCCCTTCCTAATCCCCTATTCCCCTCTTGAACTCTCTCAGTTTCTGTGATTTATCTATCAGTCTTGGAGCTGTTCAGTGGTGGACGTGTTGGGAAAGTGCACAGACCCCGAGGATCTGGTGACTCTGACAGAATAGTGAGCCCACACATTATTATCCTCCTAGCTTGTGTATGTTCTCAGCATGGCCACGCTAGACGAGTTAGTCAAGGCTATCACCCAGCTCCAAGCAGAGGTGGTATCATCCAAAGAATTGACAACTAGCTTAGCAGAGAGAGTGAGTCAGTTGC
The DNA here is from genome assembly GCF_031143425.1 of Pleurodeles waltl. Classification (NCBI taxonomy): domain Eukaryota; kingdom Metazoa; phylum Chordata; class Amphibia; order Caudata; family Salamandridae; genus Pleurodeles; species Pleurodeles waltl. Next base: position 769,456,170 of record NC_090437.1, read on the forward strand.
AAGATAAGGTAGAGAAGAAGGAATAAAGTCCCACAGGTGTTTCTTGGCCAGGTACTTCTTCTCAGGCTTCTGGAAGTAATCCAATTTCCGTAAATGTTCTTTCTGCAATTCCTTTAACTCCCCCAGAACGTTTCTCAGGTGACCCTTTGAAAGCGCAATCTTTCCTGGTTCAAGTGGAACTTCACTTCACCTGCAGACCAAATACTTTCCCCGATGCCCAGTCCAAAGTAGCTTTCTTGTTATCATGTCTGTCTGGGGATTCAGCTACTTGGGCAATTCCTCTTGTGCGTAAAAATAGTCCCTTGTTGTACAACTGGAGAAATTTTGTTCGTGAATTTGAGAGAGTTTTTGATCGTAGAACTGTAACACAGTCAGCAGATCGTGAATTATTAGATTTACGCCGAGGGAATCAAGACCTAGTGTCGTATTTAGCCAACTTTAACTGGCTGGTTGCCGAGACATCCTGGCCTGCAGAAATACAAGCAGTCTTGTTTTAAGAGGGACTCAAAGAGGAACTAAAAGATATCTTAGCGCAAATCGACCCGCAACCTACAGACTGTCAAGAATTAATAAATCTTGTCTTGAGACTTGATCATCGTTTAGCAGAACGAAAAGAAACGTGCAAAAAGATTGAAAAATATTAATGGCGCATTCATGATAACAGAGACTCAAGAACTTTGAAAGAAAGAACGCCGGAACCGATGGAAATTGGAACCATCAGAAGACCTTTGACTAAAGATGAAAAGGACCTACGCAGAAAAAATGGACAATGTCTTTATTGTGGGCGAAAAGGTCATTTTGCCAAAGATTGTCCAATCAAACCAAAGAACAAGCAAGGTCCAGTTCAGAAGGTCGCAGCCAATGCACCAGTCGAGTTGGAAAACTAAAACACCCAAGATGCAGAGAAGGGTTGCTCTTGGGTGTCACTATGTCCCTTCACAATCTAGACATATTAAACTGGAAATAAGAGTTTAGGTCAAGAAAAAGATCTATTTCAAAAAAGCTCTAGTCGATTCTGGGGCTACTGGGAACTTTGTTGATGTCCAATAGGTTTGTGCATGGGGGATCCCATGTATTGAAAAGAAGACCCCAGAAATCATCCAGGCAGTCGATGGAAACCCTTGACTGGAGGTCCGGTAACTCTTCAGACTATCCCCTTGTCGATGATTTGTGAAGATAAGAATCAAAGAAAGAAACATAAAGAGAAAATCATCCTTGACGTGATCCCTGCTCCCCAATATGGGATTATCCTCGGCTTGCCATGGTTAACTCATCACAATCTACAGATCAATTGGGCAGAACAAAAAATCGGGTTTTCATCTGCGCTATGTAACGAACAATGTCTCCAAAAGATTCAAGTACCAAAAGTTTGCAACTCTTACATAGCTACTGCCGTGGAGAAAGAAATTCAGCTGCCCAAACAGTATTGAATCTTACAAAGATGTATTTGATGAGAAAAGAGCAGAGACTCTACCTCCTCATAGATCTTATGACTGTCAAATTGATCTAGCCCCAGGTACGATACTTCCCAACTGTCGTGCATATACCCTGTCAGAACATGAAAATCAACATTTACGAAAATACCTAGATCAATTTTTGGAGAATTGCTTCATTCGCCCCACCAGGTCTCCTGCAGCTTCGCCTTTGTTTTTTGTTACAAAAGCTAATGGAGAACTTCAAACTTGCATCGACTATAGGAGTTTGAACAAAGTCACCATCAAGAATAAATATCCTTTACCCCTAATTCCCGTCTTATTGGAACAAGTAAAGAGAGCAAAAATGTACACAAGGCTTGCCCTTCGAGGTACTTATCATTTGGTCAGAATGAGAGAGGGTGACGGATGGAAAACATCGTTCAAGACAAGATATGGTCTTTTTTAATACACCGTCATGCCTTTTGGTCTGTGTAATGCTCCAGCAGCATTTCAATTTTTCTTGAATGACGTTCTTAGAGAGTACCTCGACATATTTGCCATAGTCTACATCTATGAAATTTTGATCTACTCAGACAATGAAAACGAACATGTCCAACATGTCAAGAAAATTCTTGCAGCCCTTCGAAAACACCATTTATATTGCAAACTAACCAAGTGTGAGTTTCATGTTACCACAGTTGAGTTTTTAGGGGTTATTCTTACCCCTCAAGGTATGGTGATGGCAGAAAAGAAAGTAAAAGCCGGATCTGATTGGCCCACCCCAAAGACTGTTCGTGATGTACAATGTTTCCTGGGGTTTGCAAATTTTTACCAGAGGTTCATAAATCATTTCTCCCAGACATTGGCTCCAATCACTAAGCTACTAAGAAAGAAAGAAACGTTTGTATGGTCCCCAGAAGCTGATCAAGCCTTGTCGCCTTTGAAGGAAGCTTTCTCCACTGCCCCAGTCTTGACTCATCCTGATGCGAATCAACCTTTCATAGTGGAAGCTGATGCTTCAGATATAGCAATAGGAGCCATCTTATCACAACAAAATAAAGACACTGATCAACTTCATCCTGTAGCTTATATGTCTCGGTAGTTGAACGAAGCCGAACAGAACTATGTCATTGCTGAAAAAGAGCTTCTGGCGATTCGTGACACCTTTAAAGAATGGAGACATCATTTGTTGGATGCCAAATACACTGTCACAGTATATACTGATCATCGTAATCTTCAATTCATGAGTTCCGCCAGACTTTTGACCCCTCGCCAATTACGCTGGATGCTTTTTTTTGCCGAATTTGATTTTGTAGTAACCTTCCGGCCTGGTAAAGATAATCGCAAGGCTGACGCCTTGTCCCGTCAAGAGTCTACCACGTTGCCTGCATTTCAAGCCTCCAGAGCTATCATTGCTCCTGACGAGGTTCTATGTATCATAAAAACTGAAGATTTCTTTGAAGAAATTCGCAACTCTTTCACTGTTGAAAAATGGCAAACATGGGCCCAAGCAGATCCCAAAAGGTCAATCAAGCAAGGTGTATCCTTTCATGACGCTCGTTTGTTCGTACCCACTACCAAACTTCGCAAGATAGTGTTTCATTGGTTGCATGTTATACCTACGGCAGGTCACCCAGGTACTCCTAAAACTCTTGAACTGATCCAACGCTATTTTTGGTGGCCTACCCTAACAAAAGATGTAAAAGCAATGGCAAACAACTGTGAAGTTTGTGCTCGCATTAAAACAAGTCCTTCAAAACCAAAAGGGTTGTTACATCCACTTCCAACCCCAAGTCATCCATGGGAGCACATTTCTTTAGACTTTATTACCGGTCTGCCAGTGGTTCAACAGCATTCAGTAATTCTGTTGGTAGTAGATAGTCTCATGAAATATGGACATTTCATCGCCTGTAAAAAATTGCCCACTTCAGGTGAATTGGCAACTATTTTACAGAACAGAGTGGTTCGTTATCATGGACTGCCAAAGGTTATCCTCTCCGATCGGGGGTCACAATTTTCCTCCAATTTCTGGAAGACATGGTGTAAAACACTCCAAGTGACATCTACGCTATCTTCTGGTCACCATCCTCAAACAGATGGTTAAAAGGAGAGACTAAATCAGACTTTGAAACAATACCTACGTGCCTATGCTGAAAAGGCACAACACTAGAGCAGTACGCGCTCTATTGGTGACAAAAATGCAAAAACCCAGCACTCTCAAAACAAAGTAATTTATGCATTGTGCTGATATGTTGTGGTTTAACCTTTTGCATTGCAGAGTTCAATCCTGAAAACTTATTTTTAATATGCTTACAAATACTGTTCCTTTGTAATGTATTGCTGCAGGTTTTCAGAGTGTGTTAGGGTGTGGCCCCTTTCCAGGGCCTTCCAGAGACTTTCCCTGCAACATGCCTGGGCGTGGTTCTGGGCTGGGCCAAGACTCTATAAAAGAGAACCAGCCCAACTCCCAGTGCTCACTATTCAGAGGTCCCGGTGCAGAGCAGCAGCTTCTTCCTGAGCTCCTGTCCTGGCGGCCTATTTGGATCTTCCAGTCTTCTGCCCTTCATCCTTCATTGGTGATCATTGTTCCAGGCGGTAAGACGGTGGTTGGACTGTCCCGACACCGTTATTGAGAATTTTCAGATTCTTGGTTAAATTCTTAAATGAGTAACAGATTACTTGCGCGCTGCCATTTCTTGACATTTATATGGTAGTTTACAAATAATGTTTCATAAAGGTTTGACTTTGTTATTCATTGTGTGCTACCATTTCTTGACATTGCCATGGTGGCTTAAGAATCGGCAGGAAGGGCGATTCGTTTTATGGTGTTTAAACATTGTTGTCCATTGAGTGCTACTATTTCTTGACATTTACATGATGTTTTACGAATTGGCAAGACGCGCAACTCGTTTCATGAGGATTTAACTTTGTTGTTCATTGCGCGCTACAATTTTTTAACATTTACATGATGGCTTAAGAATCGGCAAAAGAAGCGCGATTCGTTTCATTGTACTTGGATCTTGTTATTTATTGTGAGCTGTTATTTCTTGACATTTACATCGTGTTTTATGAATTGGCAAGACGCGCGATTCGATTAATGATGATTTGACTTTGATATTCATTGCGTGCTACCATTTCTTGGTATTTTACATGGTAACACTTGAATCGGCAAGATGCACGATTCTCTCCTTGAGTTTATTTCATGTTGTTTATTGTATGCCACTATTCTAAGATATTTATTATGTAATATTTGAGTTGATAAGTTATGTGATTTGTTTCCTGAATCCATATTGTGTTATTCATGGTGCACAATCCTTTTATGGTGTTTACTATATATATATATATATATATATATATATATATCTGCAATATGCGCAATTTGTGTTGAAACATTTTAAGAGTACACAGAAGGCCAGAGTTTCTAGATGCAATATTGTATGGTCCTAGTATACATTCTCAAAACAGGATTTATATGACTGGTTTAAAATTTTGTCAGAATGTTTTTCTGATTCTCATGTAAAGGAAAGTACTTGAATAAGAAAGTTTTCATTTAATTCATCTTGATTCCCCTACAGGTATCCGCCCATCTTGAAACTTAGTCATTTTAAACTTAACTCTTAGATTGTTCATGTTTTTAGAGTGACTAGGCTTAGAATCATAGTCTAGTATTGATTTCAGGAGATATAATTTTCAAATTGTGTGTTCTAACCTTTTCTTACTACAGGTCTCCTTCCCAGCTGTTCCCTTCCTAATCCCCTCTTCCCCTCTTGAACTCTCTCAGTCTCTGTGATTTATCTATCAGAGTCTTGGAGCTGTTCAGTGGTGGACGTGTTGGGAACGTGCACAGATCCCGAGGATCTGGTGACTCTGACAATACACAAAAAAGACCTGAATGATGATGTTGATTTTGAGGAATGACATTCTTTCTTACTTATGCATGGTTAGGAAAATAGGGCTGGTGTGGGCTATTGCTCAGGTAATACAATATCCTGCTGTGAGTCAGTGTCATATTTAACCACATCCACCCCACCAAGTGTGGTATCTATTTAGTGCAAATTAACTTAAGTCACACCTCAATAAATCACACAGCTCAGGGAAGAGGGTTAGGGGTTTAATGAATGGATGGGAAAGGGGATTTGGGGAAAAGTGCGACAAAGACAACAAAACATGGGTATGGCACAGTTCAATTAAATGCATTGCAAACAGTACGTCTGTCCCAGAGACCTAAGTTATAAATATTTAAATATTCTGTCACCTAGGTTTGAAAAGGAAGAGTGAATTGAACCCACCCAGTTGTAAAAAATGTGATTGTTAAAAGGAAAATGATGCTGTACTGCCAAATTTGCCGGTGCATCTACATTCTCCTTTGGAATGTCTGTCACTCTTGGGTGCCTGTCTCAAAACCGGTCCAGTAGGTAAGCAGGAGTGTTGAGCTCATCTTTCACCTTTCATTCATGCAGGAGTGGTGAAGGCCTGCAGATTGTAAATCAGAAACTGTATTGAAGAGTGAAGTAGATGGACAGAAGGAAGTTAAGCTTCATGAATGGTATACCAAGATGACTCAAAGGCAGAGCAAAAAAAAAGAGGGCTCAGAGTTTCACTTTTGACACCAGTGAAACACACACACTCATCAGCATTTTCAAAATCACCGCACCTCTCTCCATTCCACATAGCTGAGTACTAGGCCTTAGAGTCATGGTTTCCATTTGAAGTCAATAGCCCCCTTCGTCTAGCTGTTGTTGATACGGTAGTCCCACTCTAAGTCCTTCCATCCTCCTCCTGACTCCAAGTATCTCCGTCCCTGTCGCAACACGAGCAAGATAGTTGTGTAGTTCCCTGTTGTTGAAGAACAAGTAGAGAAACAAAATTGCCTTATTTTGTATAGATTTGTGTTTGTTAACTAAAGTGACTGGTCTGGTCTCGAAAGAAAGCAATAAAGGGAGAAGACTGAAAAGGTACATTTTCGCTTAGTAAGTTTGTAAAGGCCAATCACCTTCAGAAAAAATGATCACCCACCAGGCACCACAGATTGATCAACGTTTACTATTAATTGAACACTTTCCCTCACTGTCTGCCATCACATAAAACATCAATCATCACTCACAATCACTCACTCATTGTTACAATATTTGTAGTTAGTTATAGTTACCTCTTCCTTTTCAAGCTCGTTAGGTACACAATTGAATCTTTTATGCAGGCAACACATTAGAATTTGGTATTGGCATATAATTAAATCTAACACAGACTATGTTCCACTAGTTCCTTTTTTGCAAAGGAAGAAGTTCAACCAGAAATAATTAAAACGTTCTATGGTGGCATGGGCATACTCAATCTGGGAAGTAGAGTTTGTCCTCAAACAAAGGCGGTTCGTCCAGAAGTTTGTCAGCTAACACACTCAATTCTGACCAGTCATCCTCCTCTTTCTCCTGTGGTGTTTCAGGAAATGTGTAATCAGGTGGTATGAAATGTTGGTTCATTTTGATCATGGTCAATCAATGTTTTGAGGTGAAAGACTGGTCCTTCCCACTGTAACAGCTATGCCAGCTGCACTGAGCTCACACTCAGCAGACACACTGGCTACAGGACAAGCCAGATACTTTACTGCAAGCTTGCTGAGCTCTGGCCATTGGTGTATCTTCTTATACCTATACACCAATGGGTTTCAATCCATATACACCTCTTTTGAATCATCCAGATACTCCTGGAACTTCCTCTGAGTTGTCATTGCTCGACCTCTTTTGCTTTCACCCGTGCACTGGACTTAAGACCTGCCAATTGAACCAAAGCCAATGCATAGGTTAAGTCCAATTCTTCTGTTTCTGTTGTTGCCGGTGGTCTTGTTGCTGATGTTGGCAGCTGTGATGAGACAAGACTGCTCTCTCTGGACATTGAAGGTGACACCTGAGAACTGTAGAGTGGGACTCCAAGTTTCAGCCCTTCTCTTACTAAATGTCCTGCATGCTCAACAATTCACCTCTTCTATTTTGAAACAGCTCCTTCAGAAAAAAGAATGAAAGTGGGACAAAAATCTTTGTAGCGTGGATGAAGTAAGGTGTCACAAATGTACTGTTTGGATGAGATAATGTCATTTTGCAGCCTTTCATTACAAATCGAGCAATAGCTTGAGCTCTCAACCAAGGCATGTGCTTCTGGATTTTCCTTCACACCTCCGTGTGCGAACCTTTCAGACACCTTCTTTAGCTGGTCCTGTAGCAGATGCAAGAACAGGACAGCTTGGCCCATTGTACTGTCCTCCATGCTAACTTTGTGTGTGAAAACCTCAAAAAGGAGCAGCATCTGTGTCAAGCATTTGACTAGGCCCCATTTGTCCACATCCATGGTCATACCTTTCCCAATTGCATCCCATCCTCTTTGAATGACATAGTCATTAATCTGTCTGTTTTGCTCAAACAGGCGTTCCAACATATATTTGGTCAAATTTCAATGTGTTTGCACCTCCTGTATCAGGGCCTTAACTGCTACTCCATTTGCACACTGAACCACAACTGCTTCTGGGCTTTAAAAGAATGGCTGAAATAAGTGCAGATTCATCTGCAGGTGGTCAGTATGTTGCTGACTATGTCTTCTTTTTTGAGAAACTCTTGTACAACCAGGTTGATGCAGTGCGCCAAACACAGGACTCTGAAATAGCCACCATATGACATGGCCTTGACTATGATACTGCCATTGTCCATGGCCACAAATCCAATTCAAAGACTTGGGGGTTGCACCTTTTCAGACTCCTTGCTGTTAAATTCAGCCAAGATGTTTGCAGCTATATGTGATTTTTTCATGACAAACATGGATACTGTTGCATGCCACCAACACTCTAACACTTTCTTCAAGGTCAAAACCTGTTGATAGCTTTTGCATTAACCCGGCAAAAGAGATGCATATGTAATCAGTCACCTGGCAACTGCTCCACATGTCTGTCGTCAGGAGGATAATGGGGACAATACTTTGCTGCAAAGCTTGTCCAACTAATTGCAGCGTATTGTGATACAGCACTGGAACAGCAACTCTAGCAAAATAGGTCTGACTTGGAACCTTCCATTTCGGGCAGATGACTGCCATAAATTCTAAGAATTACACTCCTTACACAAAAGAAAAAGGGAGGAAGTCCAGCATAATATTTTTTGCCAGCTTTCCATTGTATAAACGTGCCATTGGGTGGTTGCAGTCGGAGGGCCCCTCCTGCCTAAACATGCCTGTAATAGTAGCCTGGGTTTCCTTCTTTTGCGAGGCCACTTACGCAGGTGAGTTTTGAGAGGTAGGTTTTGGTAGACTCTATGTGAATCGTGGGGCAGCCACTATACGTGTGGTGTCTCCATCTGACTCTGAGACTTCTTGGGCCATTGTGAAGCTTCTGAGTGGGGTGATTCTGGTGCACTGCTGGGGACAGGGCTGCTTTGTGTGAGGATGTCACCATTTTCTTTCTAACTTTCCAAAGGGATTTGACTAGTTGTAGCTGATGTTTTCCAGCTCACCTTCATCACCATGACCACGTTCAGCATTTGTTTTAAGGTGTTCCTCTCATCGGATTGCATGATGTTTTTTCATATGGGTCGTTTGGCCCCCAGTATCATGATGTGAACCAGGCTTACTTTCACAAACACTTGCATGGCAAATTGAGCACATTGCAATATTTCCTCCTGTTTGCTAAGCGTAAAAAAGTCCCTAACTGGGACAGAGCTCTTTCTTAGTGGGCCACTGTCAATGCCTGCAGAAGAACTTGAGGTAGGGCTTGGTGCAGGTGTGAGCTGGGGTTTTACAAATATGGGAGCTAGTAGTGCTACCTGTGCCACATCCCCTAGAGCAGTTAAATAGTAATGTCGGACTCCTCTGTTCCAGCTTTCACAAAGAATGGCTCGTCGTCGTCCTCCTCCTCATCAACCCATTCCATGATTCTAAGGCTTTCATGAATTTTCCTCTCCTGGCATCTCCCAGGCTCTGCGGGGGTTCACTCCATGTTTCTATCATCGTCATCAGACATGGGGCTTGGAGAAGATGGTGTAGTAGTACCCTTTCTTTTACTTGCTGTAAATCTGTCAGCCAAAGATTGTAAAACAGGAGGTTCTTTCTTGGCAGGAAGCTCGACCTCCTGTTATGCTCCAACTTCAGGTGATCTACTATTGCTGGCTGAGACTGCTGTTTACTTTGCTCCATTTCCTGAAATGATTGGATACTACTTTGCAAAAGGGTCAAAACCAATTCAGCGTCACCGCTTGTCAACGTTACCATGATTGCAGTGGCTGCCTCACTGACAGACTTGGTATTAGTTTGGGGTGGTGCTTTTGATGTGGGAGTGCTTCTCCCAGGTTTCTCCCAGGAGGCTGGTGTGGGAGGCACACATCTCCCGAAAAAGGTTGGTGTCAGCAAGCCACTGGTAGATATCTGCTTCTTCTCACTGACCACTTTCTTGGGAGTAACTTTCTTTGGGGCCATCATAAAGCTCTCAGTTGACAGTGGCACCATGATTCACAAGCAGATGAGATTGGAAAACTGAAATCACTGTACACGCCTTCTTTCTGGCAGTACTGCTAGTAATGTCTCTTCTCTTGTGCACCTAAAAGCAACCAAGCAAGAAAAACATGTTGCAGGTTGAAATAGTAGAGACAAATACAATAATAGTGTGGTTGGATACTTATGTAATAAATACCAATTTATCTAAACATTGTAAAGTCAAACCACACCACCATACCATGAATGTTCATTTCAAATCAGGCAAAGCAACATGTAGATATAGGACCTCATTATGTGTCTTGCGGTCCAAGGACCACTGGGCTCGTTGTGGCGGTCGAACAGCCCACCCAGCCAGTCCTACCCCCACATTATGACTCTGGCAGTTGCATCATCAGGGGACTGCCATCACCACTGGGAACAAGGTATCTGATGGGCTGACAGACAGAGTTCAGACTTGTGGTTAGCCACAACGGCGCTGAACTCAGCACCGCCATGCTTCTGCCAGCTTTTCCATGGCAGGTATCCCACCATGGAAACACGGGCAGAGACACAGTGCTGTAGCCAACAGGGAGGCCCCTGCACTGCCCTGTCCCCCACCGAGCTCCCTCAGCAGAAAGTGCGCATTCTGAGGATGCTGTTGTCCTATGGTATTTTCCTCAGCTTCCTGAAGGGAGCAGAGACTAATGCCATAGTACTGGCAGGCACGTTGCAATACTATATTGCCGCCAGTCAGCCCAGTGAAAATATTGTAATGTGATGGGGGGGTGGTGGGACTGCCAAAGTCGTAATGACCCCCTTAGCTCTTCGCTTTATCTTCATCTTTTTTAAAGAAGAGACCTGTGGTAGTCAGAAAGAGATGCGTGGGTAAATGGAATAATCCTTAAAAATCCTATGGCGGCAAGGTTGCTCAGGGGAAATGGAATAATAAATAAAAAAATAATGATACTGCCCACATGTCTGCAATGCACCGCAGCCAGGGTGTCCAGGAGGAAATGGGATTATACACCTAAAGAAACTGGATGCTGTAGCATGGTTGTGCGCCTATGAGAGGCAGGTGGATGGATGAGTGGATGGATGGATGGATGGACAAATAGATGGATGAATGGATGGATCAAAGCAAATCATAGAATTAATTGAATTGAAAGAATTAAAAAATAAATACAAGTAAAAAAATCAAAAATAGTTTTTTTACAAATAAAATAAAAATAAAAAATTATTAAAAAAAAGTAAAACATTAACATACAAAAATAAAATAAATTAAAATAAAAACAATTAAATGAAAGAATAAAAATGATAAAGTGTGAAAAAAAAACATAACTTAAACAAATGATCAATAATTGCCTATGTTTGTATTGTATGGGAAAACGAGAAGAAGGAAACCTACTGTATTGTGTGAGAAAAGGAGGTGCAAAATAAAAAATGCAAAAAAAAAGAAGAAAATAATAGAAGTAAGGTTCATCAAAATCATATTCTTTTAGTATACGTATGCTACAATGATCCATGTAAGCCTATGGCAAAGGCACACTGACTAGACGCACAAAATGGCTGCCAGCCTCATGGTCACACAACAACAGTGAGAAAGGAGGCATAGGGAACAAAGAAGACATGCAAGCCTCTGGTAAAAGCACACGGGGTGGATGCACAAAGTGGCTACCAGCCACATAGTCAAACAACAACAGTGAGCAATGAGGCATGTGGAACAAAGAACACATGCAATTCTATGGCAAAAGTACACTGGCTGGATGTACAAAATGGCTATCCGGCACATGGTCAAACAACAACAGCGAGCAAGAAGGCATGGGGAAAAAAGAAGACCAGCACACCTATTGCAAAACATACTGGCTGGAACAACAAAATGCCAGCCTTATGTTCAAATAACAACAGAGAGCAAGGAGGCGTGGGGAACACAGAACACAAGCAAGTCTATAGCAAAAACACACTGGCTGGATGCACAAAATGGCTGCCAGCCACATGGTCAAACAATAACAGTGAGCAAGGAGTCATGGAGAACAAAGAACACATGTAAGCCTATGGCAAAAATACACTGACTTGATGCACAAAATGGCCACCAGTCACATGGCCAAACAACAACAGCAAAGAAGGAATCATGGGGAACAAAGGATACATGCAAGCCTATGGCAGAAACACACTGGCTGTATGCAGAAATGGCCAACAACCACATGGTCAAAAAACAACAGCGAGAAAGGAGACATGGGGAACAACAACACATACAGGCCTATGGCAAAAACGCACTGGCTAGACGAAAAAATGGCCACTATTCACATTGTCAAACAAGTACAGTGAACAAAGAGGCATCAGGAATGAAAAGCCTATGGGAAAAAAAAAACACTGGCTAGATGCACAAATTAGCTTCCAGCCACATAGTCAAACAACAACAGCAAGCAAGGAGGCATGGGAAACAAAGAACACATTCAGGCCTATGGACATAGACTAGACAAAATGACCCTGGCCACATGGCTTGGAGCACAAGGAAAAATGGTGCCTGATAAAAAATACACACACAGTGGTGAGAAAAAGGAAGTATGGTGGTAACACTGAAGAAAACACTGACAATAATTCAGCAATGAAAAACATGAAAATTAACTGAGCTATAAACATTTTACAACAACACACATCCTCCTTTGCCATCAAATATTACCCCACATATACACGTTTTGCAGAAAAAAATGAAATGCAAACAATTGCCAACATTTGTTATTTAATCCAATGCCATTCCTGCCCTGAATGAAGTTTTAAAAACAAATACCACAGAAAATTTTCTTTCATGCATTGATGACTTATACTGGGGCCACTGGCTAGATGGCCCATTGGAAGTCTAGGCCACATTGTAAAATAAATGAATATTGAAACTGGAACAATCATGGAGAAAAGGTACTCAGCTGTGCAACAATGTTCCTTTACAAAAGATGAAAAATCAATGAAAGGCAAAAACAATAACTAGACCCCTGCTTAAACTCAAGTCCACACACCACAGTGAAACTTTAAAACCAAATTAAGGTACAAAGAAATACTGGTGCATGCCCAAGCAAACAACACCCTTATACAATGTTTTTGGAACTTACTTGTGTGATATCACAAAAACAAAATCCTTAAATCTAACGGTATATATCCAGGAGACAAAGAGAGTGATGTGCCACCTCGAAATCCAAGTGAAAACTGACCAGGAGATGAACAGAACACTGGGAGGAGCCTGCTGGACAGGAACAGGAAGTCAAAGTCTCTGGGGCACTTCCTTGTTGGAAGAAACAAGGCTTCTCACACTGAAAAACAGCTTGAATGGTCCATTGGAGAAACAAATCTACTCAAAGACCTCTTTTTGACAAGATTTAGCGCATCCCAAGTACAAAATTTACTTGAGGTGCATTTGCACTCCTCAATGATATTGTTTGTGGTACCTCCATGGCCAGAACTCACAAGAGGAGGTACAAAATCTTGTGTATGCATGCCAGCGGCCTGACATGGCACTTGCTTGCGAGCTCCAAAAACAAGAATCTGTTGTGTCCAAACAGAAAACAAAACTCTGCTTTATCCTGCATGGCAGAATTCTGGAACTCTGCAGTGCCCAAATCCTGAAAACTCCCCCAGTGGAGTTGAGTTTTGCTCCCTGGCCTAATTAAAGGTGTGTGATAAGAGATTAGGCTCACTTACTCTTGATTTCATGGACCTTCAGCACAACATTAGGTTCAAACCCTTCCTGGACTAGATATCTGTACCAGCAGTCAGGAAATTGTATCTTCAGTTTTGAATTGGTACATTACCTGTGATGTCATTCTGCCAAAAATGCGTGGGTCAATCTAGCCACAGCACTTCATGCCCAGTCTGCCTACAGGCAGATGAGCCACTTGTGAACTACTTTTCTTTGGCACAGCCTACTTCTGACCTAGGAAGAGGTGAATTTTGTCTATTTGGAGACAACGTGGCTCGAGAAAATGCCCTCAGATTGTTGCATGCTGAATCAAACAAGGCTACAGTGTGAGCAGTTGACAAGGTCCACCACTGGAGCTGGGCAATCCGCTTGAATACTATGGTCCCACAGAAGCCTGTTGCATTCAAGACGACATGCAGGATTATACATCCTGAAGTTCTGTCTTATAGGTGCCTCTAAGTGTTTGAACAATTTGCGTTGCACTTTAATGTATACTATACACATAGTTCTTGCACTGTATCGATACATTTGTGTGAAAAAATTGTCTTAATTTGCACAGTTGTCAGTTTATGCAAAGTGTGTTTCAATCTACACAGTCCTATGTGAACGCTTAGTAGCTTAGATCTAGTTCCACTATCTGTGTAAATGGAAGCATCAGTACATGGCCATATGCACTTTTTATGCACCATCTTATAATTTTAAGATGCTCCTAAACGTCATTGTGCATGTAGATTGCCCATTTCTATTTAATTCATGTTACCCAGATGAAAACCTCTGTGGAATGTTTATAAATTTTATCTACTGCTTTTATGATATGAAATCGAAATAAATACTTTTGATTGATTAATTGATAAAGGGCCTCATTACAACTTTTGCAGTCTTTTCACAAGAATGCTGCAATGGTGGCTGCCAAAAGACAGCTTTGGTTGTAGTGATCCGAACGCCGTATCAAGGGTCACACACTGAAGACTGCCAAAAAACAGCCACAAATCGACACCGCCGGGACACTGAAGGGTGGTGAACAGGCAGTTCCACCACCAGCACTGCCAGCCCTACATCTTACCACCCACCACATTACAACCCACAAATCATCACAGCGGTTCTTCCATGGTGGAAAACCATTGACGGTCTGAACCGCCGCTCTCAAAAAATCACCTCAGCCAGAACACAACACCACATTGGACAGTTCAAATACCCCATACCAAACACACATATACACACCAGACACACACATTCACAGCACCATATAAAACACCCTCACACAACCCACAATCCTTTGTGACAAAAACCACATACACAGACAGTGAGGACCCACAAAGTCATTACTTAACACATGTACACCATAGGGATGTATACACTTTACACTCAGCACACACCACACAATTACACAATCAACACTATACACACATCACAACTGCACACCAACACCACAACCAACCACCACACAAACCCAAACACCCCAACCCCACCAAGCACCCTACACTGCACCCTGACACACACAACACTCACCCCCACGCACAACACAACCACCATGGCACGTCAAAAGCACCCATGCTTCACTGATGAGTTGAGGGTCATGGTCGATGAAATCATCACGGTAGAGCCACAACTATTTGGAGCACAGGCACAGCAAACATCCATTTCCAAGAAAATTAAGTTATGGCAGGGACTAGTCGACAGGGTCAACTCAGTAAGCAGCCTTCCACGCACAAGGGAGGACACCTGGAAAAGGAGGAACGAACTACGAGCGAAGGTGCGTTCCATGGCAACCAAATACCAAATTGCCGTACTGAATACTGGTGGTTGGAAGCAACCTCTTCCCCCAGAGTTCACATCATGGAGGAGAAGGTATTGGACATCCTGCATCCAGAGGGCCTGACTGGAATACCCGGAGGACTGGAATCTGGTCAGTAACTAACACTCCCCTGGCACTAAATCGTATGGTTCAGCTTGCCTCCTCACCACCCAATCACTCCCTAATACACCCAATCTTCCACCACACCTCCCACCTAATCACCTAATGCCCCTCTCCTGCAAGCCACAACACCACCCTGCCCCAATGCCCACACAGTCCCTGCCAAGTGCACAGATAGCACTGCCAATCACAATAACCATGACTCTCACAATGCACCTGCTACACCAACTGGATGCTTTGACTGAGAACCACTAAATGGCAATGACAACAATGCAATGGCCCAACGCAATGCCAAACAACATCAAACACAGACACACCTAAGGGCCACCTATCCAGATCAACACCCCTGAAATGGACTGATCGTGGCAATGAAAGTAAGAAGAGATATACCATGTACAACATGTACAGGCAGGACAAGCAATCTTGCATACACATACATACCCCTTCCCACTTGGGCACCATGCTGCAATGTACACTCACGTCCACTCACAACTAGCAAGCCAGAATTGCCACATACCAACAGGACACAGCTGTCATGTGAACCATCAGACAGAAACAGAACCCACCCACCGACCTAAAGTCACCAAGCTTGACCCACAAAAACACCTTTGGAGCATGGTACATATGTCACAATCCAACATCCACAAACTGTGTTAGCTGTGTTGCACCTGTCATTGCCATTGCTGGGAATCAAGTCAAGCCACTGTAAGCATCAGACAAAGACACAACCATTCACACCTCCACCATTTAACCCTTTCTCACTCAATCCACAGGTACCCCTGCCAGTGTCACCATGGAGAGGTTACCAGAGACTGTCAGCCCTTCTCAGTATGAAGGCCCCAGTGAGGACAATGCTGCTGGATGTCTGGACACTGACGACCTAGGTGGCCCATCTGGGACCCCTGGTCAGTCTACCACTCCCTGCCTGACCCTTCCCATATCAACCCCCCACCCGATGGCACCAACATCACAGCCAACCCTTCGTCCCCAAACCTGTGTCCCAAGGACTGTTCAATCAATAGTGTGCCCTATAGTACATTGACCCCTCACACCCAAGACAATGAAGGTCCTGCTGACACTGGGAGTGGGCACACCGTGTAGGGGGACAGGCACATGTGGGCTGGGGGCTGTCGGAGGCTGGCCTGGCTTATAGTGGGTACCTTGTGGTACTTACACCTTGTGTCAGGTCCAGTTATCCCTTATTAATAGAATAGAGGTGTTCTAGCAGCTTAGGCTGATAGAGGTAGCTATAGCAGAGCAGCTTAGGCTGAACTAGGAGACATGCAAAGCTCCTACTATACCACAAACATCATATAGCACTATATCATAAGAAACTACAATACTCAGAGTTACTAAAAATAAAGGTACTTTGTTTTAGTGACAATATGCCAAAAGTATCTCAGAGGATACCCTCACTTAGGAGGTAAGTAATATACACAGCAACTCAGAGAGCCCCCGCAGAAGCAGGCAGCACCTGCAGAAGTACCGCAACAAGCACTTAGAAGATCTGAGGACAGCGGTTGACTCAGAGTCACAAAGGAGGGTCCCACGACGTCAGAGTCCAACTCAGCGAGTTGGGCAATTCAGGATGGAGTGCTGGGGACCAGGGCTAGGCTGTGCACAAAGGAAGACTTGGAAATGTGCACAGAAGCCCGAGCAGCTGCAGTTCACGCAGTACACAGGATTATTGTTTGGCGTGGGGAGGCAAGGACTTACCGCTACCAAATTTGGACAGAAGGGCCACTGGACTGTGTAAGACACTTGGACCAAGCTCCTGTGTTCCAGGGACCATGCTCGTCAGGATGAGAGGGGACCCAGAGGACCCGTGATGCAGAAGTTTGGTGCCTGCGTTAGCAGGGGGAAGATTCCATCGACCCACTGGAGATTTCTTCTTGGCTTCCAGTACAGGGTGAAGGCAGACAGCCCTCAGAGCATGCACCACCAGGAAACAGTCGAGAAAGCTGGCAGGATGAGGCTCTACAATGTTGCTGGTAGTCGCCTTGCTACTTTGTTGCAGTTTTGCAGGCGTCCTGGAGCAGTCAGCGGTCGATCCTTTGCAGAAGTCGAAGGGGGAAGTGCAGAAGAACTCTGGTGAGCTCTTGCATTTGTTATCTGAGGAATAGCCCAGAGGAGAGACCCTAAATAGCCCCCAGAGGAGGATTGGCTACTGAGAAAGGTAAGCACCTATCAGGAGGTGTCTCTGACGTTACCTGCTGGCACTGGCCACTCAGAGCTGTCCATTGTGCCCCAACACCTCTGCATCCAAGATGGCAGAGGTCTGGGACACACTGGAGTAGCTCTGGGCACCTCCCCCGGGAGGTGCTGGTCAGGGGAGTGGTCACTCCCCTTTCCTTTGTCCAGTTTCGCGCCAGAGCAGGGTTGGGGGATCCCTGAACCGTTGTAGACTGGCTTATGCAGAGAGGGCACCATCTGTGCCCATCAAAGCATTTCCAGAGGCTGGGGGAGGCTACTCCTCCCCAGCCCTTCACACCTATTTCCAGAAGGAGAGGGTGTAACACCCTCTCTCAGAGGAAATTCTTTGTTCTGCCTTCCTGGGACCGGGCTACCCAGGCCCCAGGGGGGCAGAAACCTGTGTGAGGGGTTGTCAGCAGCAGTAGCTGCAGTGAAGACCCCGGAAAGCAAGTTTGGCAGTGCCTGGGTTCTGTGCTAGAGACCCGGGAATGCATGGAATTGTCCCCTCAACACCTCAATGGTATTGGGGTGACAATTCCATGATCCTAGAAATGTTATATGGCCATGTTCGGAGTTGCCATGGTGACGCTACATATAGGTATTGACCTATATGTAGTGCACGCGTGTAATGGTGTCCCTGCACTCACAAAGTCCGGGGAATTTGCCCTGAAGAATGTGGGGGCACCTTGGCTAGTGCCAGGGTGCCCACACACTAAGTAACTTGGCACCTAACCTTCACCAAGTGAGGGTTAGACATATAGGTGACTTATAAGTTACTTATGTGCAGTGAAAAATGGCTGTGAAATAACATGGACGTTAATTCATTCAGGCTGCAGTGGCAATACCCTGGGTACCTAGGTACCATATACAAGGGAATTATAAGGGTGTTCCAGTGTGCCAATGAGAATTGGTAAAATTAGTCACTAGCCTGCAGTGACAATTTTAAAAGCAGAAAGAGCATAAACACTGAGGTTCTGGTTAGGAGAGCCTCAGGGATACAGTTAGGCACTACACAGGGAACACATACGGGCATACATTATGAGCACTGGGGTCCTGACTAGCAGGATCCCAGTGACACATCGGCAAAAACAAACATGCATACAGTAAAAATGGGGATAACATGCCAGGCAAGATGGTACTTTCCTACAGGGGCATGGGAGAGAATGTGTGGTCCAAAGGACGGGGCACCCAAGGCAGTCACCTGACCAAGAAGCCACCTCTTAAGTCCTGGAAAAATATCATCAATCCCAGGACAGGATGGGCCAGAAAATCAACATTTTAGGGGAAAATCAAAGACTGCAGTGCCAGGAAATCATGCAGCAGTGGCAGGCCCACAATGCCACCATGGCGTCCATTGCAGGGGTGTTCAAGGACATTAACACCACACTGCGTGCTTCCTCCGCCCACCAGCAGGCCCCTTCCACTAGCCACATCACATTTGAGCCCTCAGCGTCTGCGGCAGCTAGTGGAATAGAGGCCCTGCCAGGGTAACCACAGCTCAGGCACCCCTCCCTCTGTAGCTGAAGAACCTCCTGCCCCCCCCCCCCACAAACATGGACATCCATCCAGACATCCGGCTGCAGCAGATGCCAAGACAAACCCCACTGCCAGGAAGTGACCCTCTCCTGATGCTTTCTCCCCTGTGTGCCACTGAGACACCCTGTTGACTGTTCAATTACATTTCTACACTTTTCCCATGGCCCTTGAACAATGGACCTGTGCTACCTACAGCTGTGCCACCTACTCTTATGATTTCAAACACCATGACCCCAATCTTCCCTGTGTGACAATTAATGCACAATAAATACTGTAGATCACCGCTAATGCGTATGTTTCTTTATTTGTACTATTACACAAGTTTGTTCAGCAATATTGTTGAAAACTGCCCTTTTTGCAAGGTCATCCCCAATGGGATTGTACTTGTATTTGTACTTGACATACAGTGATTAAGTGTACACTAATGTTTTGAGTTCAGACCAATACGTGACCACATACTACTTGTCTTGTGATTTTGCTTTTTGTTCTCTGATGTACTCCTGGATATATTGTTGATAGTTGGATTCTGGTTAGTGGTTGCACCTATGAGGCCTTGACAGAATGGAAATCAACTTCTGGCACCTATTCATCTAAAGAAAGAGGGAGCTAAAAGTATTCTGCAAGGGAAGGGAACTGGTTGTAAAGAAGAGGCCCCGAAGGGAGACTCTTGAGTCAGCCCTTTTTTGTTATGAGTTGAAACGCTGGCAGGCAACACTACCAGATAATTTTGAGAAGGACTACTCTGATGAGGAGGGCAGTGGTCCTGAGGAGAGAACAGAAATAGATGAATGGCTCCTAGCTCAAATCTGGAGGCTTGAAGAGCTAGATGCAGAGATTGAGAGGGCTGAGGAGGAGAGAGCCTTAGCCAGGGAAAAAGAAAGGATTGCAGCTCAAGAACGGAGCTGTGAAGAGCTGAAGCTGGAAGCCATGAGGGCTGTGTCCAGTTCTGATGGTGGCAGCAAACATATTGTATCCAGGACTGCTGACGAAGTGCACATGCCCAGAGAAGTTGTGCCCTACTTGAAGCAGGGATTTAACACACACCAGGAGGTTCAGGGGTATGAGGTAGCTCCAGTGCTGCACAGGGTCCCTGATGGAGATTGGAGAACTGGCATGGGGAGTCATATTCCTAGTGATGGGGGGGACACTCTACTGACTCTAGGTGAGAGTGACAGGAAGAGGGGTTTCTCCCAGATAGAAGTCTTGGTTATAGAGTGTGGAGACATCCCAGAAGAGTGTGGGTTGAGTGTCAGGGATACTCAGGTACTGTCTCACCAGTCTCAGGAGGGTGATGTGGGGTACTTTTTCAAGGCTGAGTCACGGAATGGTTGGGTGAAGGGTAGTTTGGTTAATTCATGTGAGGGGCTGAGTAATGTAATTGCTGGAGGGCATATGCCTAGTCCTTATTTTCCAGGGCTACACCATCACCAGGTGGAGTGTGAGTTCTCTAACACCAGGGAACTTACACTGGAGGCAGACCTCTTGGTGAGTACCAGAGAGCCTGAAGAGGCATTTGGAGGTGCTCCTGAGGGGAGTGACCTAGGGTTTTCCAAACCAGGTGAGGTAGGGAAGGATTGCAGTGTCCCAGGTAGGTCCCAGTGTAGTGGGATGGGTGAGGGACCCCATTTCCCATCTGAGAGGAGAGGGAATGGGCTGAGGCCCAGGGTTCCCAAGATTCGGTCCCAGGTCCTGGAGGGTTCCATGAGGGAACACCAGGAGGAGAGCCTGTACCATAGGGCCATCTGCTGAGGGAAATCCCACAGTGTCAGGAGAACTTGGGGGGGGGGACGGCTGTAGACAGCACCCCACTAGTTCTGGTGTCTGGCAGTACCACTTCTAGTGAGGGGGTTCAGAAGTCCGGACAGAGGGTTGAGAGGGGGTAGCGGACCCCAGTGGAGAACCTGGAGGGTCAGGGGCTAGTTCTGAGGTCAGAGCCCCCCAGAAATGAGCTTGGTGAAACCATTTCTGGGTTGGAGGAATTCAGACTCTGCTAGAAAGGCAGGGGTCAGGAGAACTGCGCCAGCCAGACCCTTGTGTGGCCCTTATGGATGGTGTGTCCCTTGAGTGGGGTAACAGTGCCCCCTAGAAGTCCTGGTGTTCCAGGCAATGGTTCAACTGCAGGGTGGTGACTCTGGGTTGAATGATCAGGTTCAGTGGGTAAACTCTGACCTGGTAGGGGGTAGGTGTGCCCCCCAGTAAGTCCTGGGTTACCAGGCAAAGGTCCAGTCTGAGGGCAAAGACCCTGGACTGGAGGTTCAGGTGCAGGGGGTAAACCCTGGCCTGAAGGGGGTGTGGTTTGCCCAATCACCCCCCTTGTGTGATTTTTAGGGGTACTCTCCGTGAGGGGGGTGCAGAACCCTGGGTTGGAAGGCCAGGTTCAGGGTGGCCCCCCTGACCCGGAGGAAGGGGCAACTGCTAACAGTGCCCCTACCATGTTGTCTTATAGGTGGGCACTCCTAGTTGGGGGGTACAGGACCCCAGAATGGAGGGCAGGTGGAGGAAAGCCTCACCCCTGGCCCTAGTCCAACCTGAAGGTACAGACCCCAGGTTGGACAACCAGTTGCAGGTTAACATCCCTACACAGATGGGAGAATTGTGCAGGACGGCTTCTATGAGCACCCTGACAATTTTGGACTCTGGGGGTTCCGTTCCTGGAGGGAGGGCACAGAGCCCCAGAGGGGAGGACCTGGGTCAGGCTGTCATCCCTGACCTGGTGCAAGGGAGAGTGGTCAAAGGGTGCCAAGTACCTGGGGCTACCGCCCACCACTTTCCACAGTCATAGTAGTTGGAGAGCCTCGATAGACCTGGGGCCTTGCTCTTATCCCTGACATCTGTCAGTGGCCACCGCGAATTGCTGTCCTGGTGGACTGAGTTGCCCCTGTGGGGGACAAGAGTCACACCCCGGTGGTGGAGTGGACAACACCACTGTGTTGGCCCTGGTGGCACTATCTGCCCGTGGGATACACCTGTGAGCAAAGTAAAGTTAGGTGCTGCACAGATGGTATCTGCAGATGAGGAGAAGAGTTCCCCATGGGTTAGCTTAGTGGGCCCTGAGAGTATGGACAGAGGGATCCAACTGGAGTCAGCAAGGTGTAGAACTGGAACAGGCCCCTGCTGTTGTGGGCCTGAGTCCCTGTTCTATCGCCCCAATCAGGGAAGCACATCAAGAGGTTGATTGGTCTCCCCTGGCTCTAGGCTTGTGAGGGGTTATGTTGGAAATGACCCTTTTTGTAGGGTCATCCCCAATCTTTTTGCCTCCTGCCACCTATTGCTTTAGGCTTTTGAACTCTGAGCACTTTAGCACTGCTAACCAGTGTAAATTGTATTGTTGATTGGTTTAGCCATGATTGGCATATTTGATTTACTGGTAAGTCCCTAGTACAGTGCACTAGAGGTGCCCAGAACCTGTAAACCAAAGGCTTCTAGTGGGCCTGCAGCACTGGTTGAGCCACCCGCAATAGTAGCCCTGTAATTATGTCTCAGACCTTGCCACTGCAGTGTCTGTGTGTGCAGGTTTAAACTGCCAGTTCGACTTGGCAAGTGTACTTGCCAGGCCTAAACCTTCCCTTTTCTTATGTGTAAGACACTCCTAAGGTTGGCCCTAGGTACCCCAATGGGCAGGATGCAGTGTATGCTTAAGGTAAGACATATACTAATGTGTTTTATATGTCCTAACAGTGAAATACTGCTAAATTCGGTTTTCACTGTTGCAAGGCCTATCCCTCTCATAGGTTAACATTGGGGCTACCTTTGAATATGATTAAAGTTTAGATTCCCTTTGGAGTGGATAGACATGTGGAGTTTGGGGTCTCTGAGCTCACAATTTAAAAATACATATTTTATTAAAGTTGATTTTAAGATTGTGTGTTTGAAAATGCCACTTTTAAAAAGTGAACATTTTCTTCCTTAAACCATTCTGTGACTCTGCCTGTTTGTGGATTCTCTCTCTGGGTCAGTTTGACAGTTGGGCTGTTTGCACCTCTCTCTAAAGAGTGACACAAAGGGAGCTGGGGTGTAGTCTGCATAGCCTGATGAGCCATCTGTGCTAGGATGGAGAGGAGGAGTGATCACTCACACCTGAAAGGGCTGTGCCTACCCTCACACAATGCAGTCTCCAACCCCCTGGTGTGTGTCTGGGGCCTGGCCTGGGCAAGCCAGGATTCCACAAGCAACAGAGACTTTTCTTTGAAGTAAGCCTACTTACTTGGGTAACATGGGCAACATGGGTATAAGAAGGGCACACAAAACCACAGACTTTAGATCACCTCTGGAAACCAAGCAGAACCTCTGCCTGGAGAAGAGCTGAAGAGCTGAGGAAGAAGAGCTGCCCTGCCTGTGACTGTGCTTTGTGGAGCTATCCTGCAGTTGCTGCTTCTGCCTGTGCAAGAGGGCATACTTTGTGTGCCTTTCTGCTTGTGAAGAAATATCCAAAGGCTTGAAACTGACCTGGCCTCCTGTAGTTGAAGTCTCAGGGACAGCCAAGACTTCTCTCTGCCAGCACCTGGAGCCTCTGTTGAGACTCCTGCCCTGTCAAGGGCTGCCCTATCCAGTTCCTGGGGCCTTGAAAGGGGAAGCTGGCAGGCCAGGTTTGAGAAATTCACGCACAGACCGCTGTGTGGGCAAAATTTCAACACAACCTCCAGAAAAACAATGCCCCGCCGGCTTCGCGGCTGAAAACAATGCTCCGCCTGCAGCGTGGCTGGGAGATCGACGCACGTTGCTAGAGAAACGACACACAGCATCGCTGCTGGAGGCTGGTGAGATCGCAACCCACACTGAGTGTTTTTTGGATCACCGTGCGGCAGGATTTCTGATGCAAACATCGCTGAGCCTTTACAAACAACGAAAGGCTACCTGGACCCGAGATTGCTTGCCCGGATCGACGCATCACTGTCCGGCAGAGAGAAGAAATGACGCACGCCAACCCGATCGAAGGAGACACGAGGCACGGTCTCGCTTGTGAGTGATATTGACGCATCGCAGGCTTCTTTCGACGCACACTCGCCCGTGCAGGGTTATTTTTGACGCAACCCAGGTACATTTTCGTGCTAACAGCGTTAGCATTGTTTTTGAAAGAAGATGAAGCCTCTTTTTACATTTTAATTAATAACTTGACTTGTGTATGTTGGATTTTTGTTGTTTTGATCTTGTTTTGTTTACATAAATACTTTCTATTTTTCTAAACTTGTGCTGTGTAATTTTGTTGTGTTTTCATTAAGTTACCCTGTGTGTTGGTACAAGTACTTTACACCTAGCATTCTGAAGTTAAGCCTGCTTGCTTGTGCTAAGCTACCAAAGAGGTGAGCAGGGGTTAGCCGTGGGTGGTTCTCTTTTACCCTGACTAGAGTGAGGGTCCTTGCTTGGACAGGGGGTAACCTGACTGCCAACCAAAGACCCAATTTCCAACAAATATGTTATGTGGGCATGCCCCCTAAACCAACAGGCAGTGTAATGAACAGCAAAGGGAGTCACAGAACAACAGACATGTCCCAGGGCAGATGTAAGAGAGTCACTACTCCAGGCACACACCAGAGCATATCCACTGATCCAACCTGCAAAAAGACCATGACAGAGACATCAGTCATGATAGTAGGCATGATGGCATGCAAAGCACATATGCAGTTTGTAGTTGTCATGCCCAGTGTGGATTACCAACTAAAGAGGGCACAACAGATGTCACTTCACATCAGATAATACTCTAGCTGGCATCTGTCATGGGCTAATCTCTACTCTGTAATCAGTTACCAAAGGCTAATTAACACGAATGCCTCATACAATTTGTAGGTGAGGCAAAGATTCACAGTACACAGTTACTTGTGGGAATAACATGAGAACGGGAGATTGCTGGACATATAGCACAATATAGGCCTGTCCATAGGGGATGTGATACTTGCAACCTGCAACCTGCAACCTGCACAGAGTATGACGGTCCTGTACGCGGCGGCCGTGACTGCCATTTTCTGCAGCCTTGCTCACTTGACTCCTGACACTCTTGCTAGAAAGACCTCAATGACGTGAGCTGCTATGTACTGTCTCTGGGGGCCGTCATACCACATCCTGCAGGTGATAGGGCCCCAGCCTTCACCCAAGAGAAGCTGGTGGAAGGGGTCCTACCTCTGAATGGACAGCTGCATGGAGCACCAGAGGAGCAGGTGACCCACTGCCATAGTCATGTGTTATGGGGTGGGTGTAAGGGTGAACGGCCTAAGTGTGGCGGTCAGGGTGTATATGCAGAACTTCACTGCATACAAATTACTGTCACACATTATTCATGTCACTCTCTGCTTACTTATCAATTTAATTCTCTCTCCTAGTTTTCCAATCACAGCATTACTACCTACCTTTCTGAGTATTGAAATTGTTCTGGCTCTCTTTCATCAAGATAATCCAATCTACATTAGGTCTTAAACACACTTCATTCGTGTTTCCATTTTTGTGGCTCCTACAGTTACTTCCTGTCTTTTTTTACAGTACATGCCTAAGTATGTGACTCTCTTGTCTGGTAACACTTTATAAATTTCAGTGGATTTTCAATGACACACACCTCCTAAGGCATACGCTGCACATGTTTAACACACTCCCTCACTCTCTTTCAATATATCTCACACATTGCCTCTTTTGGTCTTTCACATTATTCTTGACTACGTTTCCTTCTGCCTCCATCTGTTTTCCTCATTTTCTCTCCATCTCACCTTCTCCATGTATCACCTTCTCTGTCTCTGTTACCTGTCACCCTCCCTCCTGCCCTGTTTCTCCCTCTGTCTCTCTGACTCATTTTCTTCCACAATCAGAATCCTTACTTCCCTCTCTCCTATAATTCCATTCCTTTTTAAACACACTCTCTTTTGTCTCTAGTGTCACCTTCCATAGCCCATTAGTCCTATCTAACTCCCATCTTTCATTTGCTCTACCTTCCCCTCTCTTTTGCTCTGTCACTCTTTCAGTATTGTTGTTTCTGTCTCTCTCACTCACTCTCTAGCTGTCCCTCCATCTCGGTCACTTCTATTTCTCCCTCTATTACATCATCCTTGCCTTGTTTTTCAGTCTTCTCTACCAAATGACAAAGCTGAAAATTTAAATAGTAGAAACGTACAAAGGTGTAGCGACAGTAAAGTATACAATTAGAACATGATTCACAAAGGAAAAGATAGCTCTTTTTATGTACGGAGACTCCACACTTATAAAGATACTACTTGAAACTCCCTTTGCGAACAGCAAGTAATTGTAAACTTACATAAAAATTTAAATTTATGTTTGTGAACTAGGCCCTTATTCTTTACAGAATAATATTTGCATTAGACAAAAGAAGCAGATGCAGACTTTCCCTAACCTAACTACATCTTAACTTTCGAGCAATCGCCAACTAGTTAAGATCCAAAAGAGACCTATGCTTCTTGCCCCTCTTGGCTAAACACTTCAGGTCAGATATACGATCATGAACATTGATCAACAGAAATCTGCCTATAGGTGTACTAGTACCAAATTTGTTGGTAGCCTGATCATGTTTCTACATACAAGTGATACTCAGTGTTGTACTATTTTAACACAAAACACTTCAATGCTATTTCTTTGACAAGCAACATAATCAAATATTTATGGTTCTTATTGGACGATGTAGAGAAATCTGTATTTTTAACATACTTGCATGCAATACCCCGATAGTTACACTACAGAGTGGTAGTGCCCAATATCACATGCACTTTGTAGAAAACAAAGATTGAAATGCAGACGTGCAGCTGTTCATATTGGTGAAGCAAACATTGACAATCACTTAGTATGAAGAACCAGCCAAAGTGGGTACAGCTTGTAAAGCATAGCCTTTAAGCGTTTCACATTTTATCCTGAATGAATGTAATAGCATCATCATGTATCATACATAGCAGATCCAGAGGTAATTATTAATTACATTATATTAAGACTTCTTTACTGACAAAAAAGTTGACACTTTTGAAGGTTTGCGCTGATAGTGAATTTCCAGTTGTAATATGTTAAATGTCTGTGAAAATTGAAGTGTGATTTAGAACTTATGGAAATAATGAAAGGAGTGACTAAACTAGCATAAATCTTACACAAGACAATAAAAACCTGAAAACCTAAAATGTAGCGGAAGAGGTGACCATTCACAAACTGAATTTTGTAGTACATTCAGCAGTACCGCAATAGTACAACTAATGTACTACAAAATGCTCTTCAGAAACCTATATGCAGAAGGTCTCTGCCTCAGAATTGCCTCTTTCATGTGCGGAAATCTTCACCCAACTGCTGACATCTCCAGAGCACCATAACTTTTTCTAGAACAACTGAATGATGCACACTTAACAGGAAATGCCATAGAAATTGAAAAATTAACATCAGAAATTCAGTATAGGCAAAACCAATGTTTCTGCTCATATAATAAAAAAAAAAATCAAAACACATTGAAACATTTTACATCAAACATTTTGTATTGTTGATACACATATCTATATATGTTGTTGTGCCTGGTATATGGAACAGATAAGAAATATCAATGGTAATGAAAGGGTGCATGGCAGAGAAATTCACCACACAAATATTGTGATAGAAAAATTATCTATGTCAGAATGTTCACACCAAAATCATCACTTTTACATACCTGTAATATAAAGCACAAGCACTCAATGATAAACACATTGTGGACTAAAATATCAAAATTACACTGGTAAGTGTGTGTATATAAATGTAATTAACATTACTGTAATTTTAAAAATGTTAAACAGTTTTTTTTCAGAATAATGCAATACATTTGAAATATGTATGATAATATAAATTATAAACACTAAGGCCCTCATTACAACCCTAGCGGTAAATCCCGCTTACCGCCGAGCTGAAGGCCGCCAACATACCGTGGCCACGGCGGAAATCTGCTACAAGTATTGCGACCCACATCTCGTATTCTGCCACAATACAGACACCCACACAATTCCGCCACACCAAACGTCAGTGATAAACTGGCGATACCAAAACCTACACCGTCACGCCAACAGGAATACACCCACACTATCATGTGGTCTTCCAAATCAATGCAGTGGTCTTTCAACCGCGGTAATCCATTGGCGCTATACACCGCTGCGCTCAAAATACACACACATTTACAAAACACTACCACATTGGACAAATCGAAATACACATACCTGACACAAATACACACACCACACCCACACACTCACAACACTATAAAACACCCACCCACATTACCCACAACCCCTTACAGTGAAAAATTTTGAAGCAGTGAGAGAGAATAGCGAACACTACACCAACATCCACAAGCACACACCATCACTCATACACCATCCACGCACCTCAAAGAACACACAACACATCACTCCACACACCACATCAACTATCACCTCACACATCACACACACCACACCATGGCACCTCAAAGACACCCCAGGTTTTCTGCTCAGGGTCATGGTGGAGGAAATCATCCGGGTAGAGCCACAGCTTTTCGGATCACAGGTGCAGCACACCTCTATTGCTAGGAAGATGGAGCTATGGCTAAGAATCGTTGACAGGGTCAACGCCATGGGACAGTACCAAAACACAGGATTACATCAGGAAGAGGTGGAACGACATACAGGGGAAGGTGAATTCAGTGGTATCCAGACACCAGGTAGCAGTAAAGAGGACTGGCGGTGGACCCCCATCTCCTCCCCCACAACTAACCGCAAGTCTTGGCAATATTGCATCCTGAGGGTCTCACAGGAGTAGCAGGAGAACTGGACTCTGGTAAGTCATATCTTAACGACCATATTCCCCCTCCCCACCTGTATGCCATCACATACCCCCACCCTCACCCTCACCCCATCACTCCAACACCTCACATATGCCCCATTACCACAACCCACTCATCCCAATACCAAGCCCTGCATGCAACACCAAAGCATGGACACCCATTACCAAAGCATGTCCAGTACAGGTACCCACACAGAACTCAAAACACTAATCACACAATGGCAAACACAACAATGTAAGCACAGGAGTAGAGGGTAACTCATCCAGTGCACGAGATGGCACACACAGATCCAATAACTATGCATTTACACCCCAACAGGACCCCTATCCAGCGTCACCAGACAGGAGGTGCCAGACATATCCAGTCCCCCCACAGAAGAGGCCCACAGTGATGACAGCAGCTCTGCACGTCTGGATCAAGATGACCAGCCCGGCCCATCAGGGACCTTTGGACAGTCAGTTCCCTTGCCACTGTCACAAACCACCACTGAACCTCCACCCTCAGGAAACACCAGCACAGCACCCACCCAGTGGGCCCATCCCTCTGTCCCCAGGACACGTCAATCAGCAGTGTGTCCCCCACTACAGGGACCCCAGGCAAACCCACCAAGCCAAGACAATCAGGGACCTTGTGTCAGTGGCAGTGGGCACAGGGTTCAGGGAACAGAGGCACAGGATACAGGGAAACTGGGAGGGCTGCTGTGCAACAGGGGGAGGACAGGCCCAGGGAACCCACTCTCCACGAGTCAATCTCCAACATCTTGGGAGCATACCATCATTCCCAGGAGACCATGGGCACGGTACTGGCCAAGTTTCAGGAGACCCAGCGGCTGCAGAAGGAACACTACCTGGGGAGCAGGGAGGACTTAAAGTCCATCAACCCCACCCTGGTCACCACTGCAGGGGTGCTAGCAGACCTGGCCAAAACTATGAGGGACACAGTGGCACACAAATGGGCCCTGACACTAGCCTGAACGATGAACAGCCCTCCACCTCCACCGGCGCTAGTGGACAGGAGGTCCCACCACAGGACCAACAGGCCACCAGCACCCCATCGCCTGCAGAAGGAGAACCACCCCGCAAACGGCCCCTGAGATCCAGACACAAGACAGAGAACACTGCCAAGACTCCCGCCAGGAAAAATGACTCTCCTGATTGTCACACATCTGTCCCACTATGTCACCCTGACAACTTTGAACTGCCATTGCTCCACTTAATATGCCCCCTTGGACTATGCACCTGTGATACAAAGAGACTGGACTCTACCATGGACATTCCTCCACCATCACTCCAGCCCATTGCACAGACCCCTCCACTTATTAGCACAGAAATAAACAACCCAGAATCACAAATGAATCTGGAGTCAGTCTGTACTTTCCCACATGTGTAATTGCAACCTCTCAGAAATATAGCAATGTCAATGTTCATGTTCACATACCAATGTTACACAGTTGTTGGGCAGCAGTAAGAATAGCAGAGGGCACAAAGTGGGACCCAGATCTGTAAAATGGAAAGGCAAAGTGACATGTCAGGGTCCATACACAGAGGTAAAAATGCAGATTTATGCCATCCTCTTACCTGTGTCTCACTGGAAGTATTGCATGATGATGCTGTCTCGGTTGTCTATATTTTCTTCTTCTGCCTCCTCTTCTTCACTGTCCACAGGCTCCACAGCTGCCACAAGACCAACATCAGGACCATCCTCCTGCAGAAAAGGCACCTGGCGTCGCAAAGCCAGGTTGTGCAACATACAGCATGCCACGATGATCTGGCACACCTTCTTCGGTGAGTAGTATAGGGAGCCACCTGTCAGATGGAGGCACCGGAACCTGGCACTCTATTATCCTCCTTGTGCCTCATTGTAGCGTTCCTCTGCCCTTGTCCTGGGATTCCTCACTGGGGTCAGTAGCCATGACAGGTTGGGGTAACCAGAGTCACCTACAAATATCGAGGGACAACTGTTAGATATCCTCCAACCCTTAGGGACTCTCCCATACCCAGACACCTATGTCAACTGTATTGGGACCTTGGGCTCACCTATTAGCCACACCCGGTGCCGCTGGAGTTGCCCCATCACATATGGGATGCTGCTATTCCTCAAAATGTAAGCGTCATGCACAGAGCCAGGATACTTGGCATTCACATGGGAGATGTACTGGTCTGCCAAACACACCATCTGCACATTCATAGAATGGTAGCTTTTGCGGTTTCTGTACACCTGTTCATTCCTGTGGGTTGGACAAATGCCACATGTGTGCCATCAATGGCACCAATGATGTTGGGTATATGTCCCAGGGCATAGAAGTCACCTTTCACTGTGGGCAAATCCTCTACCTGAGGTCACACGATATAGCTGCGCATATGTTTCAGCAGGGCAGATAACACTCTGGACAACACGTTAGAGAACATTGGCTGTGACATCCCTGATTCCATGGTCACTGTTGTTTGAAAGGAACCACTGGCCAGGAAATGGAGTACTGAGAGGACCTGCACTAGAGGGGGGATTCCTGTGGGATGGCGGATAGCTGACATCAGGTCTGGCTCCAACTGGGCACACAATTCATGGATTGTGGCACGATCAAGTCTGTAGGTGATAATGATGTGTCTGTCTTCCATTGTCAACAGGTCCACCAGGGGTCTGTATACCGGAGGATGCCGCCATCTCATCACCTGCCCAGTGGACGTGTCCTATGGTTGAGAAGGGTGAGCCGAGGGTCATACACCACATAGGTTTCACAAGGCTGTTTAGCACAATCGTGATATAATTGGTGTGTGCCTTTGTCTGTCTGTATTCCTGGCCAAAAGTGCTGTGACGCAGAGTTGGCCTGCCATGTGCCCCCCTGAAATGGCGGCTGCCTGACCTGTAAGGAGGGACAAGGGGAAATGAGGTAACTGTGCTGGCGTTGTGCAGCGTTGCGGTAGGCGGTCGAAGACCGCTGCGCAATTCAGCATTGGTTATCATTGGAGACAGGAGAGGACCTACACTGCAAGTGCTGCTGTGACCTGAGTCTGGAAGCGACAATGCCTTCACTGCAGAGGAGTTGGAGAAACTGGTGGATGGGGTCCTCCCCCAGTACACGCTACCCTACAGTCCTCCAGACAAATAGGTGAGTACACTGTGTGCATGGTGGATGGCACATGAATGTATGGAGTGTTGTGGATGGAAGAGACGGGGGGCACAGGCCAGCATGTGAGGATGGTGAGTGTATGTTTTTCTGGGGCAGGGTGGGAGGTTTGTGGACAATGAGTGAGAAGAACCGGACGGGGGAGTACCATCCATTCTTACTTCACTATTCCTCTAGGTCAGCACCCACCAGAAGAAGGGTATTTGGCGTGCCATCGCCAAGCAAGTGTGGACCCTGGGGGTCTACCATAGATAGATCACCCACTGTCGCAAAAGATTGGAGGACCTGCGCCGCTGGAGCAAGAAGACGGTGGAGGCCCAGCTGGGGATGGCCTCTCAACGTGGAAGGGGTGCCCGTCGCACCATGACCCCCCTGATGTACCGGATCCTGGCAGTGGCATGTCCTGAGTTGGATGGGCGCTTGAGGACATCACAGCAGCCACAAGGGGGTGAGTACAGTCTCATTCAGCTGACTTTGTGCGCTTTACGAGGAGTCTGGGTGGGGGAAGTGGGCTGTGGGTTCCCCTAGGCCAGGGCAGACGCGCCAAGGTAGATCCATTGTTTAGCAGGCTCAGTGCCACTCCAACCCCAACGGTGCTAGTGGCCCTCTACACCTAGTCAGGCTCCTGTGGGTTCCAGCTGTGCATCAAATGGGTCTAGGCAGAGTCCCCCATGGGCATGTGCTTTTCCCCTGCACTGTTAGTGCATGGGCTAGTGCATAGGGCTGCTCCCTGTGTGTTGTGTCTGCCAACGGTAGTGGTGTTGCAGCCGTTGACCATGTGTATCTTCTGTCTTCCCCCCCTTTTTGTTTTGTCACCCTGTCCTTGTGTGCATTAAAATCATCTGGCGGAGAGCAGTGTCACCGGAGCAGGAGGGAGCTGCAACCCACATGGCCCAGGAGGGTGAACTCACGGAGTCTGAAGGCACCAGTGGGACGGAGAGCGAGAGGAGCTCCACCATGGGGACAGGAGCAGACACCAGCGACAGCGACTCCTCCTCTGATGGGAGCTCCCTTGCGGTGGCGGGCACCTCTGTGCCCATTGCAACAACAGGTACAGCCGCCACCCCCTCTACCAGCACCGACCTCCCAGCAGCCCCTCATCGAGTTTCCCGTGCCCGCTCACCCAGGAGGGTGGGCATCTCCTTCGCCCCAGGCACCTCAGGCTCTGCCACAGTCAGCCCTGCTGCCCTCAGGGAGAAGGCTATTGACCTCCTGAGATCCCTCACTGTTGGGCAATCAACTATTTTGAATGCCATCCAGGGTGTCGAGAGGCATTTGCAACAAACAAATGCATATTTGGAGGGCATTCATTCTGGCGTGGCAGCCCAACAGAGAGCATTTCAGCCTCTGGCCTCAGCACTGATGGCAGCCATTGTCCCTGTGTCCAGCCTCCCCCCTCCCCCCTCCAACTTCCACTACCCAGACCCAATCCCCTGTACCTCAGCCTATCCCAAGCACACTCAGA
The DNA here is from genome assembly GCF_031143425.1 of Pleurodeles waltl. Classification (NCBI taxonomy): domain Eukaryota; kingdom Metazoa; phylum Chordata; class Amphibia; order Caudata; family Salamandridae; genus Pleurodeles; species Pleurodeles waltl. The sequence continues at coordinate 769,489,705 of NC_090437.1, forward strand.
CCAGCTTGCACACTCATCAACACACAAGATTGGACAAGGCAAACATAAGCACCACACATCCCACAGGCACTCACACAAGCACCATCCCCGTGCAGACACACCAACATCCACTGCCTCCACTGTGTCCCCTCCTCCATGTCCTCATCCTCCCTCCCAGTCTCATCTCCACTCACACCTGCATGCACTACATCCTCAGCCACTAACTCCATCACCAGCACGCCCATCACCACACACCGCTTACGTGCACCCACCAACCCCCACTACCATTCACACATCCCCTGTGTCCTCTCCCAGTGTGTCCGTGAGCCCTCCTCCCAAAGTACACAAACGCAGGCACACACCCACCCAACAGCCATCCACCTCACTACAGCCTCCGGCCCATGCACCTTCACCCAAATTCAGCAGAGGTACACCTCTTACAACCACTACCTCTTCCTCAACTCCCAAACCCTCTCCATCTTCCCGTCCCAGTGTGTCTAAAAAGCTTTTCCTGGCTAACATTGACCTCTTCCCTACGCCTCACCCCGTCCTTCCCCTAGGGCCAGGATGTCCAGATCCCAGCTCAGCACCTCAGCCACCAAATCCTCCAGCATTGTGGGCTCAGCAAGTCCTGTAACATCGTGGGCTGCACCCATTAGGGCTACCAGTGTGCCATCTAGTGAGGCCAAGGATCAGACCATTCCGCCACCTGCCAAGGTGAAGAAGGGGCCCACATGCTGTAGAGAGAAGCCGCACCAACCACCCAGCAAGGCCTCCTCCAAGCCAAAAGGGGACAGTGCCAAGGGCCCAGCAGCGACATCCAAGGTGGGGAAGGAACACAAGGCTAAGGGGAAGTCAGCACAGGGCACGGACTCCGGCTGAGTGACTAGTGTCACCCCTTCTGGCAAACAGAACAGCAACCTGTATGGCAGTGGACACAGCCACCTGCACCGCCACCTGCACGTCTGCTGCCTCAGCAACAGTCCCCAGCATCATCCCCAGTGGGCAGCCATCCAAGGCTGCAGGAGAAATCCTGCTGTTTTCCTCCACAGGTGCTGACACCTGCACCACCGGCACCATCTCCGCCACAGACACCGCCGCAACCACCGCCACCAGCCACGCGACGTGCACAGACAGTGCCACCACAGCCGACATGGCAATCATTCCCAGTGGACAGCCGTCCGAGGCTGCAGGAGACGTCCTGGACCCTGCACAGCATACATGAGGCACCACAGCCAGCACTGTTAGTCCCAACAGGTGGCAGGCTAAGTCGCTGCAGGGTGGATTGTGTCTCTGACTCCATGGAGTATCATGCTACCTGTTTCCAGGCAATCTCATGGCACACACACCCAGGTGAGGGAATGGGACCTGCCACACTGCATGTTCAGCACTCTGGGCACTAAGCTCCCTCCAGAACCAGTATAGAAAAGCATCCACTACCCCAGTCCTTGGCAGGATGAAGCACTCTGGGCACTAAGCCCCCTCCAGAACCAGTAGAGAAAAGCATCCGCTAACACAGTCCTTGGCAGGATGAAGCACTCTGGGCACTAAGCCCCCTCCAGAACCAGTGGAGAAAAGCATCCACTATCACAGTCCTTGGCAGGATGAAGCACTCTTGGCACTAACCCCTCTCCACAACCAGTGGATAAAAGCATCCACTACCCCAGTCCTTGGCAGGATGAAGCACTCTGGGCACTAAGCCCCCTCCCGAACCAGTGGAGAACAGCATCCACTTGAGAGACTGTGGCTTTGCACTCCCCAGGATAGAGCAGTGGGCAAACCACCCACTTGAAAGACTTGAGAGACTGTGGCTTTGCACTCCCCAGGACCAAACAGTGGGCATGGAGCCCCCTCGTAGAGCAGTAGCGTCGTCCCTTCATCCGGCTGAGGTGCCCCCCTCCTCTTCCCCCTGAGGTGCCTGTTTATTTTCATGCTGATGCCCCAGCAGTGTTCTCTCCATTTCGAGTCAGGTATCATGTGTGGGCTTCGCCCATGCATTTTGGGACCATTGGTCCACGGACAATGATTGGAATACTATCCGGACCTGTGTTGTTGTTGTACATATTTGTTTATACTGATGGTTTAAAGTTATCTTGGCCTATCGGAATTTTCAATGATTACACTTATTACAATCATTTCATTTTGTCCTTGCATTATTCCAGGGGGTTACGGGGTGTAAATGTAATGTTGCTGCATGTATTTGTGTTTATGGTGTTGTGGGTGAGGGTGGGGGTGTTGCGTGTGTGTGTCACTCTCTCTTTCCTCCCCCCTCCCCTGTGTGCTAGGTGCAGTACTCACCATGTTTGTCGCCGCCGTCTTTGCTGCTCCTGGTAGAAGAGGAGGTATACCAACACTGGTAGCACCTACAGCTCGGGCTCCATGGCGTCCTGGTTCCTCGTTGGGTGTCGAGAGGTGAGTGGTTTCCGTTCCAAAGACTGTTTCTGCCGTGCTTTTGATGGCGTTGGTACTGCCCCGGAAAAAGTGGCGGATAGGCCTGTTGTAATACAGTGGGATGTACATTGTCTGCTGCCTGTCTGTTGGCGGTTACCGCCGCGGTGTTTGTTTCTATCGCTGTGGCGGTCGTAGTGTTAAAGTGGCTGTCTATGTTGTGATTCAATTTTTTTAACCGCCGGCCTGTTGACGGTATTACCGCTGCTTTAACACAAAATGTGGGTCTCAACAATACTTTTAATAATATCACAAAATTCTATCTGTCATAGTGCAAAATTGTTGGGCGGACCCACCTAAAGACCACCGTCCCCACCATCATCAAAGATCCTGACAGGTTGACAGCAGTATGGCTTGTAATCAGCCTTGGCCACACTGAACTCAGAGCAACCTGGCTGATTACAACCCCTCTTCCTGCCAGCCTTTTCAAGGAGAGGGGCCTGCCATGAAAAGGTGGGTGGAGAGCCAGTGCCAGGGGCCACAGGGGGAACCGTGCACTGCCCATGCTCAAGGCATGTGGGGTGTGGGGGCCCCCCTGCCCAGCACTATCAGAATGTGCACTGTCTGCTTTGCAGACAGTGCACATTCTGTGGGTGCTGTAGTTTTAGGATATTGGCCTCTGCTCCCATAAAGGAGCCAAGACCAAAATCCTAACACTGTTTTTGCTGGTCAGCCAGGCGGGAACGTGTATTACAGTGTTCTCGCCAGTCAGCCCAGTGGGAACATTGTAATAGGCTCAGAGGGACTGTGGTGGGACCATCTAACTCATATTGAGGCCCAAAGTCTTTTTTTAAGTACTAAGGTCACGCATATCCTGTCTGCCCTATTACAAGTGCTATACACACTAATGACTTGTAATAAGGCAGATGGGATATCCATCATGTTTCTGAGGGGGTACCCCAAATGCCAAACTCTAACTTAATTCCAACAAAGCAACAAATAAAACATGATTTTAATACAAACAATAGTAAAAAAGTAACTAAATGAAATGGACGAGTTTTGAAAATACATATTGTTGAATAAAACATCTTCATATCCAGAAAGTAGTAAAAAATAGTAATTTAACTCCTATCCCAAAAAAAATGAAAAAAATAAAAAACAAAGCAGGTCCTTTGCTCTAATTACAATCCAACTAACATTGTGGAAAATTCATTGTTGTTGGGGAGGTCCAATTATATTTTTCTAACATCAATCAAACAAATGTTGGAGAAAATATATACATGGGAGATGGTTCAGATATACTATTCTATCTCGAAAGTGTGGCATTAAAAGAGGGATAAGGTTTATCAATCTAACTCTGATCTAGAAAACACTAGGAAAAGTGTAGGCATGAATCAAATGTAATATTCCAGTCTAACAAAAATGGAGGAAAGTGTATATTTTTGACTGTGGAAGGTGAGATTTACTATTGTAACTCCAGTCCAACTAAAACTCTGGAAATGTCATGCTTTGGTGAGGGGGGTAGATTTGCTTATCTAGCCTCAGTCCATCAGAAATTTGTGAAAGTGCATACCTTGCAAACATAGAGGAAAGTATGAATGCTGGAGTGGTCAGTATTGAATCGCTAGATCAAAATAATACAAATACCTATGTAAAAAGAAAACAAATTATACAAAATAACATGTAATAAAAATATCTTACAATAAGAAATAAAATTAAATATCTTAAATAAATGCAAAAGAGAACATAAAATATAAGTGAAATCAAAAGTATGAAAAAGTTTATATGTTTAATTCATTTTTTTTAATTATAATTACTAATAAATTGATATGTTTTCAAAGAAATCTACCTATTTTCCCAAATGTCCCACACATCACATTTCAAAAATCAATAACTTTTATTTATAAATAAATGAAAAATATTATACATTTTACTATTAATTACACATACAAATATTTATTTTTCAAATAAAAATGCATAAATAAAACATTAACAAGTAACAGATATATTTAACATTAATGTAATTCAAGAGTATTTCATCATACCAACCTCAATATTTGTTCACATCCCTGTATTGAATTTGGGTTCAAGTATTGATAATACATAACGTTTCTTTCCTGCTTGTCACATTGAAAATCAAAATACTAAAATATTCTCACAGTGCAAAAATGTGTTTTTGCTGAAACGTATTCTTCTAACTTCTGCACACATTTTAAAGATGGAACCATTCATATGAGTATCTATATAGCATTTTGTTTCTCTAACAGACATAGACCCTCATTACAACCCTGGCGGACGGTGTTAGGTCAGCGGTAGCACCGCCAACAGCCTGGCGGTAATTACCGCCAAATTATGACATTGGTGGTTTGGCACATGCCAAACTGGCAATATACCACACCATCCGCCACAGCGGTAACGACTGTCAGGCTCGAGACCACGGTCTCCAGCCCGGCGGCCATTACTAGTCCGTCTGCGGGATCATGACCCGCATACTGCCATGGATTTCATGGTTTTTGAACCGCCACAAAAACCATGGTGGTAGGCACTATCAGTGCCAGGGAATTCTTTCCCTGGCACTGATAGGGGTCTCCCCCACCCCCTCTCTCTCCCCAGAGTCCACCCCCAACACCCACAACCCCGCTACCACCCCCCAAAGGTGGTAGGGCCCCCTCCCCCTGACCTCCACGGGCCCCCAGACATACCCCCTCCCCTCCACTCATGCACACAGACACCACTCACACACATACATGTGCACATACATGCACACATACATACACATTACATCCCCACTACACACATCACCCCCGCAAACATACACACACCCACACACCCCCTCTAAACACTCACACTCAAACCCCCATTCACGCACACACTGCACAATACCCCCCCACCTCCTCCCCTGTCGGCCAATCACCTAACCTGCCTCGCTGGTCATCCGGGAGGGAACGTGTTCCATGGGGGGCCGCCAGCACCCCGTCACCACGGTGACGGAGGAGCAACCTCCACTGCACCGCCAACCGCCAGTGTGGCTGCTGGCGGTTCTCTGACCAAAAAATCGCAGAGGGTCGCCACCAGTCATAATATGGTTAGCGGAAGACCACCAACACTGGCGGTCTTCAGTCTGGCGGTCTAGTTGTTCCATCAACCAAATAAACACTTCCTTCCCCTGCCTGGTCAGCTACCGCCAAAGCTCCAAGGATGCCATTGACCTGCATTTGCGTCATAGGATTTATTTTGTGTTCTAAAACATGTTTTTATGTTTTGCATTTGCTAGAAAAGGGGCTCCACATAAATCTACTAAGGATCACAATCCCTAACAAGTGATTCAAGTTTTAACCCTAATGGATGTTACGACTTAGAAAACAGTCCTCCTACATGCCCTCCTCCCTATTTCCGCTAAAATCCTTGAGAAACATGTTAACACTGAACTTATCTGCTATCTTGAAAGCATTGACCTTCTTCATCCCACCCAAATGGGCTTTAGAACCTTGCACAGCACTGAGTCAGCCCTTCTCACAGTAACTGAGTCGGCCCGCCAGCTCTTAGACCTAGGGTCTCACGTAGCCATCATTCTGCTTGACCTCAGCGCAGCATTCGACACTGTCGACCATGATCTTCTCTGTTGGAGACTATCGGACATAGGAGTAGGAGGTTCTGCCCTTTCTTGGTTTTCTTCCTTTCTCAAAGACAGATCCTTCCAAGTTTTGGACCGTACCTTTTTTTCTGGTCTTTTCCCTTTGGCTTGTGGAGTCCCCCAGGGCTCGTCCCTCAGCCCTACTCTCTTTAATGTTTACTTGTCTCCTTTAGCAAGAGTAATTGCCACTCACAATCTGTCTCTGGTAACTTATGCAGATGACACCCAGCTAGTGGTGTCTCTCTCCAGTTCTGGAGACTCGCCAGTGACTAATCTCTCTCGCTGCATGAGTGACATTGCCAATTGGATGACCGAGTCCAAACTCAAATTTAACAATGGAAAATCGGAAGTCCTGTCCTTGGTAACAGTCCCCCCGCTCATCCTCTTCCCTCTCTTTCAAATGCCTTCAGGTCTCTTCCTCTCCCCAAATCCCAGGTGAAAACTCTAGGTGTGATGCTTGATTCCCGGCTTACCATGGATTCCCAAGCGAGTAAAATCTCCTCCACCTGTTTTGGTCTCTTGCGCATGTTTAGAAAGCTCCTAACCCTTCTCCCTCCTACAGCCAGAAGAATTCTCATTCAAGCCCTAATTCTTTCTCGTTTAGACTACGGAAACTCTTTGTTCCCCTCTTTATGTTATAAAGAAGCTGCAGAGAGTACAAAATGCAGCTGCCAGGCTTCTTACTCACTCCTCAAAATACGCATCCGCTAAATTGGCTATCTCCACCCTCCACTGGCTCCCCATCAAAGAAAGGATTCAGTTTAAATCTCTCTGTATTGTCCACAGGGCCCTACATGGTAAAGGTCCCATCTCCTTGAGGAAACGTATTTTTATGCATACTCCTTCTAGGAGCCTCCGCTCCTCCTCTCTTAGGTATGCACACATTTCTCGCTTTAAGAGAGCCTGGGGTAATAACTCCTTTTCCAGCAAGGCCTCCCACCTTTGGAACACCCTTCCTACGGAGCTCCGTTTTGAATCCTCCGAGCGCCTTTTTAGGAAAAAGCTCAAAACTTTTTTATTCTGTAAATAACATCGACTCCCTTTCCCACTCGTGTTTCGTTGCTTTTATCGCTGGGATGCCTTAGGGTCGCCACGCGCTCTATAAATTCTATAAACTTAACTAAACTAAACCTTGCAACTTATACTTTTCAATTATATTATTATCAATTCAATGTACCGTGCCTAGAAATCGAAATTAAGAGAAAAGCAAAAGGGAAAGGCATGGTAGTGAGAATGGAACAGAGAAGAATGCCATCTAATTTACCTGGTATTAACGTCAGTGACAATAACATACAGTCAGCGTTACTTGAAATAAACACAAATGAAGGTCCAAAATATGTGTTATCATTGACTAACTATGCTGCAACCTGTGTATGAAGGAGAGATCAAATGTGCTGCGCTTCTTCGCTATTTATCTTTTTTGACTTTGGAGACATTTATTAATACAAAAGGATGCCGATGCTATTCAAAATAAAAACATCTTAAGAAAGACAGCTGTATACCTTTGCTGACAAATCTTGTTCTACATGTTAACCACCAACAGTAAAATAATTTGTCTTGCATGGTCGAACAGGTATTTTTTTACTAACAACGTTATTTTTACCCAACAGAAAATGTGATTATATTAAAACAATGTTAATCTCCGTAGAATAAAAATAATCCCGTGCACAAATCGCAGTATCCCAGTTTTTTTTTCTAACACCTGACTTGTAGTTAGTATTTACCTTCTTTTCAAACTAAAGGTGCCCCTCTGGGAGCATCTATTTTTTATTAAGAACCAGCCAGACAAAGAAAGTACTACATTGCATATTTATAGTATAACTTTTTAATTAGCAGGTACTTTAGAATTCAAGATAGTGAACCTAAAAAAGTGATGCTGTGTGTTTGAAATCCATCTTGAATTAACTGCATATTTCAACATGTAATTTTGTAAATAGTGAAACTAACAATTGCCATAAATATGTAATCATCGCAGCTCTTGCTTATTTACATTATTAAATCAAAACACAATGTTGGTAGCACCTCAAAATCAGTGACAATCTTTGCTGCAGAAAAGAAAGGAATACTGTTAGAGCTAGCTAGTCTCCTTCCATAAATAACCCCTCCCACGAAGCTCTACATGTTTGTCTCTCACTATGACAATCTCCTGTTGACTGGGCAGTATCTCTTTTAAGCTTACCCTTCCACCTTGTTTCCTGCCCTCCTTTCATTTCTCTTTAGGATTTGGAGGAAGCTTGTCAATTACGTGCTACATTATTCCACAATGTACGACGTGTGTTGAGCAGGTTAATGTTCCACTACTTAATCAAATATTCAGGGTTGAATCTCACCCCTTCCTTCTCTGCCACACGTTTTCAATTCCTTTCAAACTCTCTACTTCCTCCCTTCTAGCTCCTCTCCCGGGATGTTGTCCATGGATAACTAATCATCGACCTCATGATTATTAAATCATCCTGCTAAGGTTTTGAGTCAGAGTTGTATCTGAAAAGACACAGGGGTACTATTTATCATCTGTTGAAATGCCAGTTCTGTAATCTTTGCATTGTGGTTCTTGGTGGTGGATGTTTGTAAGTCGAGTCTTTTGTGCTGGATAGCAGGCTCACCCAAGGCCTTTGCATGCTCAACCCAACGTGTCCATTATGTCAGTCCCGATCCCACTCATTTAGGTCTCCTCCTGCCCACACATGATGAAAATTAAGGGCCTCATTAAGAGTTTGGCAGTCTGTGCTCCATCATGGTGGTGGTGGCGTTTCGACTGCTATTGGTTTGGCGGTCGGACCACTGTATAATAAGTCATGTGGGACTATGGAGCAAAGACCAACGTGGTTCTGCCGGCACCACCAGGCAACGCAGAACGCTGCGCTGGCAGGCAGCACAAACCAGTCGGCGGAGACAGTGTTTCTACCGGACACATTATCAGGTTGCACACCACCAATATGACCGTAGCAGTCCAACAGCCACATCTCAGCAGGCAGAAACAGAGAGTATAAAGAGAGCAACTCACATGCAAGCAGCTTTAAAAATCCTGTGCCACCATGGAGTCCATCACACACATCCTGCTGCTGCTACTGCTCACTGAAGGTGAACAAAATTCATGCTACCGTTGACACAAGCGTCCAAAGTACACACACCTGTGTTATTATGCTCAACAACAGATCATCATGCCATCATTCTCATGATATGGGGATCATGGAACAGGCACCAAGTACACTTGTTATCGTGTACACAGTCAGAGTCAGTCACAAAGAAGTACACACTCACAGCCACAAAGTGCCCCCTTTGGGTAGGTCACTCACTCTGCACTGCAACACAATAGGGGGGTGGTTTCTGTGGTACGTACATGTACCACAAAACACTCCTTTGGGCATTTGTATCTATACTACAGAGATGGCATCCAAAATACAGAGGTATGCATTGTATCATTTCTGCTATGTTACATGGTACTGAGTCATATATAATGGCCTCCCCGGAATCAATACACTGTCTGCACTGTGGGAATGTCATTAGTGCAATAAACTTGTAGAGGCCAAATATGACTTATGTAAAGTTGACAACAGAGCTGTGGGAGTAGAGAACCTGTCATGAGTCAAAGACATACATTGACAATGATGCATTATGTACGTATGGACTACTTCTGGGATGTACTTCAGTACTCATTCCTAATTTAGTCAATGGACTGAGGCATTCAGGGAAAGTTTTTCCACTAGAGCATTATATTGTCCACATGCGAGGGTCTACTGGTGTACAGGGAGTGGGCACAGTGCCACAGTTGCATAGCCACAACAACACTACCTGAGCCTGGACTATGCCCCATACTGGAAAATACATTTGACAGACCCTGGTCTCCGCAGGCTGAGCATACAGAACCTGCATGACACTTGATTTACGTCACTTTCATGAATAACAGTACATCATGTGATCATCCGCAATTTGGCATGTGGTGTGTGTGGCAAGCTGAAGGGCTGAGTAACTCAGGATGTGGATTCCAGACTACAGTTTGGTAAGGCCAGAGGTGGGTTTAAAGATCTGTCGTACTATACACATTGCGTACAAGATCCTCGAATGACTCATACAAGATGCACACAGAGCTCATGCTGTCATGCACATATATGTTGTCCAACATTTACAACAATCATGAAGTAAGCGATGTCATTGGATGGCACTAAGGTATCCTTACCTAGTTATGTGCATCTAACACAAGCAGGATCTAGGACTTCAAAAACCTCACACAATGTGATTGAACTTAACATAGAGGACTGGCCACCAATACCTGCAAAAGCAAATCTCATTGATCCCACACAGACTGCAACAACAGGCACACAATAAGTCTAACTGGCAAACAGAGGCACATTGTAGCCCGTGAGAAGCGAAAAGATGGTGTCGTACAGTATAAATTGTGCATATAAGGACCTCATCAACAAGCCTGTCCAGCTCCTCTGGAGAAAAGGCAGGAGCCCTATCACATGCTGGTCAATGCATGATTGCTCCCAGAGGCAGCACACAGTAGCTCAGGTCATGGAGGTGTTCATGGCAGCAGTATCACGAATCAAGTGAGTGAATGTGCAAAACATAGCAGTCACATCTGCCACATAAACAGTGTTAACTACCGGAATACACAGCCATTGGGCCACGACTGCCACAGGAAACAATGTTAACCCATGGCTTTATCTGCCGTGGTTGGAAATTGCGTCATTTTTTCCAAGCCGGGGAAGGCTTTGCGTCGATTTCCGGTGCGCTGACTTGGTTCATCTTCGGGATTAGGAGTTTTCTGGCGGATTGAATCCTGGGCTTGCGGAGCGAAGTCACAAGCACTGCATCGATCCAGTGGGGGTTGCATGGAAATTTCTCCCGCACGGCATGTGCTGCGTTGATTCCTCTCTAGAAGTCAGGCTGCGTCGTCCTGGGTCGGCTGTACGTTGATCCGGTGGGCCATGCGTCAAAGTTCCAGTTGCAACACAGGTGCTGCGTCGAACTTCTCCTTGCGAAGTTGGGCTGCGTTGTTCCGGTTCGGTGTGCAGTGAATTTCTCACTGCGGGGCAGGCTGTGCGTCGTTTTTAGCAGGCTATGCGTCAATTTTGTGCCGCACAAGGAGTCCAGTTGCAGGAGTGAAGTCTTTTTGGTCCAGAGACTTCAGGGAACAGGAGGCAAGTTCTATCCAAGCCCTTGGAGAGCACTTCTCAGCACAGCCAGAGAGCAGCAAGGCAGCAGGGCAACAGCAAGGCAGCAGTATCTCTCAGAAAAGCAGTCTCAGTGAGTCCTTTGGCAGCCAGGCAGTTCCTCTTGGCAGGTCTGGTTCAGGGATTCTTCACCAGCAGGTTTCCTATCCAGAAGTGTCTGTTGGGTAGAGTGTCTACCCCAAGTAGTGTCTAAAGTCTGTGGTTTTGGGTCCTCTTCTTATGTCCATTTTGTCCTTTGAAGTAGGCTTACTTCAAAGGAAAGTCTAACTTGTTGGTGAAATCCTGCCTTGCCCAGGCAAAGCCTCAGACACACACTAGGGTGGTTAGAGACTGCATTGTGTGAGGGCAGGCACAGCCCTTTCAGGTGTGAGTGACCACTCCTCCCCTCCATCCTAGCACAGGTGGCTCATCAGAATATGCAGGCTACACCCCAGTCCCCTTTTTGTCACTGTCCGGAGAGAGGTGCAAACAGCCCATCTGTCAAACTAACCCAGATAGGGAATCCACAAACAGGCTGAGTCACAAAAATGGTTCAAGCAAGAAAATGCCCACTTTCTAAAAGAGGCATTTTCAAACACACAATCTCAAAACAAACTTTACTAAAAGATGTATTTTTAAATTGTGAGTTCAGAGGTCCCAAACTCCACATGCCTATGTGCTCCCAAAGGAAATCTATGCTTTAATCATGTTTAAAGAAAGCCCCCAGGTTAACCCACAAGAGGGATAGGCCATGCAACAGTGAGAACCGAATTTGGCAGTAATTCACTGTTAGGACATGTAAAACACATTAGTATATGTCCGACCTTAACCATACACTGCACCTGGGCCATGGGGCTACCTAGGGGTGTCTTATATGTAGGAAAAGAGAAGGGTTAGGCCTGGCAAGTGGGGACACTTGCCAAGTCGAATTTACAGTTTAAAACTGCACACACAGAACTGCAGTGGCAGGTCTGAGGCATGATTACAGGGCTACTTATGCGGGTGGCACAACCAGTGCAGTAAGCCCACTATTACCATTTGATTTACAGGCTCTGGGCACCTCTAGTGCACTTTACTAGGGACTTACCAGTAAATAAAATATGCCAATCATGTATAAACCAATCAACAGTACAATTTACACAGAGACCATATGCACTTTAGGACTGGTTAGCAGCCAACAAACACAGGTCAGGAAAAATAGGAGAAAGGAGGCAAAAAGCTTGGGGATGACCCTACAAAAAGGGCAAGGTCCAACACTACCCATTGTACAACTCATCTCAGTATTGCACTTCCTGGCCACATGGTCCTTCCAATATGCAGTGGCCCTTTCTGCTTGTAAGTACCAACCTATGTTCAGTCTGGTGTTGAAGGATTTCCTCATAGCAATGTTGAAACACATTGACAGCTATGTCAGGTTACCCTGATGTGAGGATTTAGCCAATGTGAAGGCTGACTCATATGGTTTTGCATGCCTCCAACATGTGGTGGGGGCCATTGATGGCACACATGTTGGCTTGGTGCAACTGCAGGCCACTGAACATGTCTATCGCAAGAGAAAGAACTTCTGTTCCATCAAGGTGCAAGTTGTCTCTTTTGTGGATTTCTACATCGCACACATCTGTCCTCATTATCTAGGATCTGCCCATGATTCCTTCATAATGTGGAACAGCACAATACTCCAACTGTTGTCACAACTGCACCCGGAGAGGGCCTGGCTAGTTGGTAAGTCATGTCTGTCATGATTACGTGTGGGCAATGTCAGATGATACAATTATGAAGTGAGTGACTCCTATTCCTTAACAGGAGACTGTGCATAACCAAACTGTCCTTTGTTGTTGATGCAGCCGAGGAATCCAACTACCCCAGGGTAAGTCCACTTCAGTGAGGCCCATGGAAGAACACTGAGGCCAGTGGAACAAGCTTCTGGACTCCTAAAGGGCAGATTTTGCAGTATGGAACGGACTGGTGGAACCCTGATCTACTCACCCAGGAAAGTGTGTCAGATCACTGTGGCATGCTGCATGCTTCACAACATCACCCTGCTGAGGAATATTGAGGAAAATCCTGTATATCCCAGAGGAGGCGGAGCCATCAATGCCACCAGGTGAGACTCCTAAAATACCAAGTTAGGCTGATGTTGGTGAAGAGAAAGGAGCTGACTTGTGAGAAGAGCTCAACTGCTACTTCTCATGAGTGTAAATACGTCATGTGATGTCTTGACTGTGGCTGTACAGTGAACTGTTGTTCTGAGAATGTGTGGAGTTGTGTGTTTTAGAACCAGCTATAGAGCTGATACTTTGCAATATTCAGCCAAAGGCTGCTTGATAACATAGCTTTTGACACATACCCACATTAATGATGTTGCTTTGTTTTTGTCAGTTTCCTTGCAATATACTTTGTTTTCACGTGGATTGCTATGTGACTTGTATCACACTCGCCAAATACCCACCACCCGACCCCACCGACCCGAGCACCATCAACCTCCATCAATGGATCCTAGACTGCGCCAACACCCTAGCTCCTCTCAAGAAACCCACCGCCAACCAAGAAAAGAAAAAGCCAGCCTGGTTCACAGATGAACTGACCACCTCCAAACGCACCTGCCAGAAACTCAAGAAGAAATGGATCCTCGAGTGCACACCCGACAACCTTGCTACCCTCAGGAACGCCAACCGTGAACACCACCAATGGATCCGACTCGCCAAGCGCGCCCACTTCACAGAACGCCTCAACAACAACGTCCACGACTGCAAAGAACTCTTCAGCATCGTGAAGGAACTCTCCAACCCTAACGCCAACATCAACGACGTCCCTCCCTCCCAGAAACTCTGCGACGACCTCTCCACCTTCTTCCACCAGAAAATCGCAGCTATCCACGACAGCTTCAACACCGCTCCTCCACCAGACCCCACCCCCGACGACTCCTCCCTCAGCCGCTTTCGACACAGTCTGCCACCGCACCCTACTAACCCGTCTCCACGAAGCCGCTATCCAAGACAAAGCCCTCAACTGGATCTCATCCTTCCTCTCCGACAGAACCCAGAGAGTCCGACTCTCACCTTTCCGCTCCAAAGCCACCAGCCTCATCTGCGGCGTCCCCCAAGGCTCCTCTCTTAGCCCAACGTTGTTCAACGTCTACATGGCCCCCCTCACACAACTGGCCCGCCAACACAACCTCAGCATCATCTCCTATGCCGATGACACCTAGCTCGTCCTCTCCCTGACCAAAGACCCTCTCACCGCCAAAGCCAAACTCCACGAGGGACTGAAATCCATCGCCGAGTGGATGAACAACAGCCGCCTGAAGCTCAACTCCGACAAGACGGAAGTCCTCATCCTCGGACGCTCCCCCTCGGCCTGGAACGACTCCTGGTGGCTCAACACCCTCGGACCCACACCCACCCCAGCCAGCCACGCACGAAACCTCGGCTTCATCCTCGACTCTGCTCTGACCATGTCCAAACAGATCAACGCCGTCTCCTCTTCTTGTTTCAACACCCTCCGCATGCTCCACAGAATCTTCAAGTGGATTCCAACAGGAACCAGAAAAACTGTGACTCAAGCCCTCGACAGTAGCAGACTTGACTACGGCAACGCACTCTACACAGGCATCCCAACGAAAGACATCAAACGACTCCAGCGCATCCAGAACGCATCCGCCCGCCTGATCCTCGACATACCCCGCCGATGTCACATCTCTCCCCACCTGAAGGACCTCCACTGGCTCCCCGTAGAAAAAAGGATCACCTTCAAACTCCTCACCCACGCACACAAGTCACTACACAACACCGGACCCGCCTACCTGAACACCAGACTCAACTTCTACGTCCCCCCACGTCAACTCCGCTCCACCAACCTCGCCATCGTCCCCCGTATCCAGCGCAAGACCTCTGGCGGCAGATCCTTCTCCTTCCTCCCCGCCAAGACCTGGAACTCTCTCCCCACCTCACTACGCCAGACCCAGGACCTCCTCACCTTCCGGAGACTCCTCAAGACATGGCTCTTCGAACGCTAGCATCACCCCCCCCCCCCCAGGGCCTCGAAACCCGGACGGGTACATAGTGCGCTTTATAAATTCACTGATTGATTGATGGGTATGGTGTCAAACCTGTTTTGTTCTTTGTATAGGTACCTTCACCTTGGCATCCTCATGTGGGCATTTCTGAGTTATGACATTGGCAGGTATCCCATGCTGTTCTGACATAGGTCACAGGCATTTTGTACAGTGTTTGGGTGGAAGATCAGAAGTGCCCATTGCACTTGTTTTGTGTGTTGTGGCAGGCCTGATGCATCATGTGTATCATCATGTGGTCATAGAATATGTAGTCCTAGCTTTTGCACAAGTCATTTTTCTCTCATACTGGCTAAACACTCTTTCTTTATGACCTGCATCTAGCTATAGATGTGTTTTCATCATTGCAGGCCACAGTGCCTGTGCCACAACACTGACATATGTTTGTGTCATACCACCAGATGCATGGGAATTGGATTATGATGTCCCTGTGATCAAGGACTGTTGTACTGTTATCTGTCTGTACCTTGGATTATGTGATGTTGGATTACTTTGGTGTGGTATGTGATAAGGCTCAAGCTGCTGACATCAACCACTTTAATATTTGCCTATTCTACTCAACAGTGTCTGACAAATCCCTTTTTTCCATGTTCTGGAGGTCTGTACCTTGAAATATGTTAATTTACTTAGTATGAGTAACTAATTCTTGTTTCCAAAAGTCCAGACACATTGACAGCCTCCGTGCTGAACACTGTGATAACATTTTTGGTTTGACCAGACACTTGCACTAATGTGTTGGTATGCAACGGTTGTAATCCTGAGCTGAACACTGTGTACCTGTAACATTTCTCTGCTTGCACATGTAGCTTGTATCTTGGTATTACATATATACATAGCTAAATGTGAAAATTACATAAGCAGATAATGAGTTTGTGATGAGTGAATTTATTACAATGCTAATATAGAAAAGAAAAATTGGACAGAAATAAAAAAAAATGTAATGTGATGGGGTCAGTCATGGTGAATGAAATCATTAAGTAGATGCCACGCTATTGGGAGTCCCAAGTCCAGGGTGCTCCTCCCATTAGAACTGGCAGGTGGTTGAGGATCAGTCATGAAAGTGAATGTATGGCACACAAAGGAGTTCCTTTAGGAAGAGGTCACTTGCTAGCAGGAGTACTCAGTCACCCCTGAAAAGCACAATACTGACATTCTCCTGCCACCGTGACCCCACCCACACTTGGTGTACAGCATTCACTCTGTCACCCCGCCAGCCCGCATTTCCATGAATCCCCTCTCCCCATACCTGCTGCGGGGAAAGGACCGGATATCCATGTGGTGACCACATTAGAGCTTCTTTAGAACAGAGCAGGCACTTGTCACCTGAGAGCCTACACACTCCACTAGTCACCTTGAGACGCTGCCCATCGCTGAGCTCTCATGCTCCACCACGCATGCACATAGGGAAAAATGTAGAATGTGCAAAACAGGAAAATTTGGGAAAGGGGAATACAGAGTGCACATGTGGAGAAAACACAGTTGTTTAAGGGGGGTGTTCAAGAAAGAGGGAGGCGCTGCGAGAGTGCATGCGTGAAAAACAGAAATATGGGAAGTGAGACAAGTGGGAGAGATGATGACACCTTTCAGGACTCATCTTCTTTCAGAAGAGGGAGCCCTTTGCCTTGCTCTCAGTTAATGCTGAGTTTCCCACTGAACTCTCACCCGCATCAGCTCAGCACTGCCAACCGAGTCCCTCTTCCAAGCCCCTGTTCCTAAAGAAAAAATGCTTTTAGCATTCTCTAACTTGCTCTCGCGTTGGTGAACAACCTCCTTGCAGATTAATTGGTAGTTATACAAATGTACACAGCTATATAAAACGTGCACTGAGCATGCACAATGGCAGCGGATGATGCCTGCACATTATCTCTGCGCTGCAGGCATGAAATTAATTTCTCTGGAAAAACACAGTATTTATTTTCTTCTGTCATTACAATTTCCCTGCAGATGTGGCTTTAGCTGGGAAACAGCGCTCTAGAATCTATATTGCCCCCCCCCCTTACTCCTAGGGATGAACATAATATATGCTATGTGACAAATTTCTCAGTGCCTTCCCGTCACGTTCTTTTGCACTTCCTCCAGTTCCGTCTGTCTTCCAGTTTAGACTTGTCCCATGTTTCCTCCCTCACATCACGAATGAGTTGAATCATGGCCTCTGTGCTTCCCATGAAAGCTGTCAATGAATTCCCTTGCACAGAATAACAGGCCCAAACCCATAGCTGCCAAGTACTCCTTATTATATGACAAACCTATGGTCCGATCTTTTGGCAACAGCAATTTACAGGGTGATATTTAAGCAATTATATTAGCAATTTCAAAGGAAAAACAGAAGTCCCAGCATGCAACGTGGTGGTAGCTAAAAAGCCGGTGCTGTCTGCAGATGGCATGCAGCCAGTTGGCAACTTAAGTAGCTTTGTGGACATTAATTCACAGGCTCTAAACAATCACTCCCTAAAAATAGGGGTGAGCGGGAGCGATGCCAGTAAACTCTGTTCCACCGATGGTAGGTGGAGTTTTTGCCAAACTCTGCACTCCAAACCTAGTTGTGGGGTGAATGGCTGCCTGTGATGCTGAGGCATCCTGGCTGAGAGGTAAAGTAGTGGTCACAGTGAGACTCACTGCTGCCATCTGACCAGATAGGCCAGAACCGTCCTTCACGTCCAAATGTCCAGGACTGTCTTCTTCACTGAAGGCTTCATCCAAGGGGATAGTGGCAGCCTCTTCAGTGGCCTCTGTGTGCCAAGAAGCAGCTCAACCTGTTGATGTAAAATGTACAATGTTACTGTTTGAGTTGTGAAATCTACCTTGAAAGGTTTTGTGCTACAGTAAGCAGAGACCTTGGACAAAGTTAAATTGCAGGTAATCCAGTTGTGACTAGTAACCATGGTATTGGGTGATTTGACATGATATGTGTTGAGCATACCAACCCAATTTGACTCAAGCAGCTAATGAGATGTGCAAATCAGTTGCACTTTGAAAATGGCCTGAAAATGACATTTTACCACCAGTGCAGCCAACACAGTGTCAAGGTGAGGTGTGATCCAAGGTGTGGCTTTGACCATTTGGAGGGCTAGTTGAGTGAGATGCAGGCAAACCCAGTACTTGGTTGTATATGTGACTGGATTCATCATGTGCACAGTGTGGTGTGAATGTGTCTTCTGCCAGTACCAATCTGGTGATGCATCTTGAGGCCTTATGAATACTTTCTATGGAGATTTGATAAATTGTTGTTCCTGTCCTCTAATATTTCATCTTAGGTTAGCAAGTCAAGATGGAGTTATGTTGACAGACATGTCTCTGATTTATGTATGATCTGTGATTGTTCACTCCCAGGAAACTATACTTCATTTGGGAGCTGACAAACAGGGGGAATTTGACAAGTAACCAATGTGCTGGTTTTTGGAGATGCAGACCGAAGACCTCCTGAGTTAGAGAAACAGTGCATCCTGGGAGTTGCATTCAGGCAACTTTCTCTACTACAGGTACTATACAAATGTTGGGTATTACATATCTGTCTGCAGATAGCATTTAGGTTAGGGTGTACATATACATCTTGAGACATACCAAGAGTCCTAGTATTATTGTTGGATATTGAAAGACTTACACGCCCCATTTGGACCAATGAAATGTGAGGAACCTTGATAGCTATGCCGTTGGGTCCAACAATATAGACTGACAGTGTTTACACTCAGATACTCTGGGTATTGAATGTTGGTGGGGTACATGAAAAAGACAGTGGCAAAAGCCATGCTGTGAGCATGCATGACATTGCACTTTGGTGATATTCCTGTCAAGCCTTCAGAATGCAGGATGGCCAAGACCTTTTCTCCCAGGGAAATAGATGTAATGGTGCACTGGGAAGGCCACCATGAGTCTTCTTGACCTGCAGCTGGTGCCTAGAGACCAGGGAATGGACCTTGCCCCTGCGGTCAATCCACCTGATGTCCTCCTTTGTGCACAGGATGGTGCCTACAGAATTCACTTTGTTGACAATTCTGTCCCACATTTCCATTTTCCTACTCAGAGGAGTATGCTGGACTTGTGCTCCAAACAATTGTGGATCTACTCTTATGATTTCATCCACCATGATTCTTAACTCATCTTCTGAAAAATTGAGATTTTTAGAATGTGACATAGTGGGATACAAAAAAATGGGTGACAGTGATTTACTAAAGAGGGGAAGTGTGTGCAGGGTTTGAATGGGATGGTGAAAAAAGGGGTGCTTAACATATGGACTCTGTGGACAAAAAACGTTCTGGCTTCTGTATTTTGCATTGGAAATGCAAACAGTTGTGGTCTGTGAAGGGGTGTGTTTCATAATGTCCATTGCTGGTGTGTCCACTGTGGAAATGTGTGTAAGCTGTGTTGTTATCAAATTCATCTAATGTGCAGTTGTCTATTACTTTGCTTACCGCCAACCGCTGTGGTTTGGTCCACCTTTGGACAGACCGCCATGAAGGGACTGCCACAGCGACTGTGTGCTTGTAGTGTGCTCCGTGATTGGTCGCAGTGCTGTAGGCGATGAAGGTGGGACCACCTATTTCCAGACCACCACACCAATGGCAGTCTGTCATTTTTGCTTGGCAGTTGGCAGTTTTGCCTGTGTAACTAGTTATAGGGTGGTCTGAAAGACCGCCAACATGGCAGTCTTTTCAGGAACGCCAATGTGGTGGTCTGGTGGTTTGACTGCCAAACTCATAATGAGGCCCTAAATCATTCTTTCTATCCACCTTTTGTGATGATGCAAAGTCTGGGTATAAACCATAACATTTGAATACTAATTAAACTACTATATGCAGAATCCACTGTGTGTGTCTGCATAAATGGCTATGCAGCTGAACCCTTTTCTATCCTGAGATGCTCCTGAGATGCCCTCTCTCACCTCTCTTCTTTACCTTATCAATGGAGTCCTTTGCAACATGGCTGCATACAATTCATGTTCACAGAGGCATTGCCTTCCTGTGTATACATAACCTGCTGTCAATGTACACACACAACATTATTCTTTTCATTAAGGACCAAGAAGATAACTTTGCCACCCTACTCTGGCAAATATTGTGGTATGGTGGTTTGCCAGGGATATGTATCATCTGTGGGAAGTCTGAAATACTGCCACTCTCAGCTACTACCACAAAACTGGACACAGAATTCTTACTTTGATGGTGCGAAGGGTCCGTCTGGTATTGGAGTTACATGTCTCTGGCAACAGGCAGGCTCTGATTCAGGGTAACTATTGTCCTATGATATTTAAACTCATAGAACAGGATGACAGATGAATGTCACTGCTCCTTTTTATTGTGGGGAAATCACACTTTGATTTTTCTTCCCTGATTTGTTTAATTATTTGACAACACTCCCATTCCTCTCAGTAAAAAGTTATTTGCTATCTGGTGTGAGCAGCTGAATAGATGGGTATGGGGTAGTAAAAACCCTATATTAAAATGGAACACTTTAGTTTGGTCATTAAAAAGGTGCAGATTTGCAGTTGTAGACCTAGAAAGATATTATCATACAGCACAGTCCTACTATTTAAATTTTACTAGTTTGACCACACAGCTTCCCTTTATATATAATCAATGAGAGTGGCCAGGTCATGTCAGAGGAAATGAAAACTACAATTGTACTAAAACCAATCAAGCACACTCAACTGATACAAAGGTACGGTGAGAAATTAGCTTAATGTTTGAGGGTGATGTTAACCCTACTCCAGCAACAACCACAATACCTGTCAGGATGAACCACAAAAAGACACTAAATTAACCTGTGCTTTACTCTCTGGTAGCTTTGCACAAACCAGTCAGGCTTACTTTAGACCAATGTGTAAAGGATTGATGCAGCATTTAAACAGCAATACAATGAAAACACAACACAAGAAAAATCACACACCAATTTAGAATTGTAGACTAAAATTTGATGAATTATTCGATACCAAACTGACAAAAATCTAATTGGTAGACCAGGAATTATGACGTTTTCAAGACCTGGATAAATATTGTGTCTAAAAGCACAAAGTGACACTAAAGGTTACCTGGTTGTGCTAGACCAGGAGATAGCCACAAGTTCTGGCAGATCGTGATGAAGTAGGGGTCAGATACAAGGATCAGGCTAGTCCCACTGAAAAAATTACCTTGTCAAAGGCTGGCATTTGCAATTCATGGTGGAGGAGGCCAGGAGGAGTTAGAAGAGCTTTGCTGTTGTGCAAAGAGCAAGCCGCTGCTGTGCAAAGATTCTGTTGGTCAACATTGACAGTCATTGCTGGAGCTTTTGTGTTGGTGTCACCACAGGCTATCGTCACTGCAGCATGAATTACAGATCACCAGTTGCTGGTGGTGGCTGTAGTGCAAAGAAACAGGGATTTCACTTGCAGCAAGATCTTGGCATGAATTGTCTCTTTCAAGTTTTTGAAGAACCCAAAACATCTAGATTTCTTCTTTGTCTTCAAAGGAGTGCACTTGGATGCCAGACATGGGTTTAGGGCCTAGGAAGACAACTCTTAGGGATCAGGGACTCACTCTAGCAGAGGCTAGCAGGGGCCAGTCAGGTCCATTTCAAGATCCAGGTAGGGCAAGTTTCAGCAGTTCAGCTGGGCAGTTGCAGTGAGGCCTCTGGAGCTTGTTGTGTTGCTGTAGCTCACAACATGAGGTCAGACAGGTAAGCGTTGAAGCCGCTTTGCCTGGAATAAAGGGAACATTTTCTGTCTTCCTTCTCAGAGAGCAGGGCAGGTCTCAAGCAACAGGGTAGTCCTCTGGCAGCAGGGAAGCCCTCCCTTTGTACTATACACTGACCCAGGAGTGTACTGATGAGTATGTTTACTGGAAATTGGGTCATTATTTGTGTGACCTGCACGAGTAATAGGTCCACAGTTGCCTGTACTTGTACCCAAGTACCCCATTGTAGTGCTTGACTCTCAGGGTAGCAAAGAAGAGAAGTTTAGGGCCTTCTCAGGGGAGATGGTATGGGTTAGTAATCACCGTTTTGCTGTATACTATACTATAGATAACATTGCATATTCACCTTTGACCGCCTAAAGGGGTCATGCAAACATATAAGGTAAGTCTACTGGGTTGGTCAAAACCACGCAAACCACCATTGTGTACTTGAAAGCAATCATCAATAAATCATCAGTCAATAATAACCATGGGTAAATGTACTTATTAATATTAATAAAGCATTCTCACTTTGATCAATAATCATTGTCAGCATTATTATGTCAATAAAGCACTTAAAATGAGCAAAACATGTGTCAGTGTACTTTTAATATGCGTTTCAACCATGAAAATGCAATCATAAAAAAAGCCCATAGACAGCATCACATTTGAATTCAAACACAGACTTAGCCCAAAGAGGACTCTTCAGTACAACACATGCTCTCTGTAAACTATCTTTAGGTTACAAAATTTGCACCCACTAAACAAGCCCCTAGAGAGTGCTGCACTCCCAGCTATAGAGCAGAAGCTCCAGCCTGGGGAATGCTTTGCAGCACTGGGGAAACCTTGCAGAGGTCCTTGATTCCTGACCCTCACAGACATAGGATCAGTACCTAAATATTACTTATTGGGTTCCTAGGGTAGGGGGTACTGCAGAATTTCCACAGTTCCCCTGTTCCCTCTCTCCCTTGTAGTGGTGTCCCCACCATTTGCCAGGGAATTGTGGGGGACTCCCCTGGGAAGCATTGAATATTTAAGTAGGCTTTTGGGAAAGAAAAGACTGTCTGTAGGTAGCCTTGCATCGCAATTGTATTTTTCTGGCTAGGGTGTCCAGTCCATCCCTAAGGTGAAGGAAAGGGTGGGGAGCGTGAAGTGGTCAGGCTGTTAGGGAAGCATCAAGGCTCCTGTGCCCTGTCCAGATCACTTGCGCTCAGCTACCTCCTTCAGCTGGCATGGGAGCCAGACTATTCTCCATCTCCCACCCACACTACATGCAGGTGGGAGGTAATCTGATGGGTGGTCTCTGCCCTCCCAGTCATGGGCACAAGGGGAAGAGTGAGGTGCATTCGGCCCTGTTGTTTTTTTTTGTAATTCTTTATTAAGCATATAATCAAAAATAAAAACAAATATAACCAGTACAGCAAGTAAAGGGAGACAGCAATCACATGTGTGTACTGGGGACCCAGTATGTGGTGACAAAGCAACACCCATTGTGACTCAGCTTGGGGACCTGGCCCTGAGAGACTGTATTTAGCAACAACCTAGGCATGGATGATGGAGTATGGGGAGTGCGGGCTGGGGGGCATGAACATGTCTCCCGGTGCTGTGAAAGAGAGGGTGGGTACCTTGTGCCTGTATCCTATCCGTGACAGTTTGGCACTGATTCTCTCCAAGTCTGCCCAGGAGTGGGGATGTACCTAGCAAGCCAACGGGTTGAGGGCTAAAAAGCTTGACAGAATGAGGGTAAATCATGCCTGCAGGATAGTAGTATAGTAGTATAGTAGGGCCCTGCATGATGCGATAAGGGGGAGTAAAAGGACCAGCTCAGGCCAAAAGGAAGTCGGCACGCCTTGGTAGGGTAATAACAAAGAGGAACCTAGAGAACGGGTAAGGCTGGAGGAGGCAGAAAGGGGGGAAGAGGTGAGCGGGACCGAGGGAAGGAGACGGGGTGGAGATGGCTGGAGCAGACGTAAGATGGGCAGATGTGGGGGGGATAATAACAGTCAGGTGGCCATGTGTAGTCATGGTCAGTCCCTGGTCGATTGTAGGAAAGGGGCCCCGATTTGTAAGAAGACATCCGCTTCATCTTGTAAATTGTAAATGGTGCATTCATAGGTCACCGTTTGGTACATTTCCCTGAGCCAATCATCATGAGTGGGGGGAACTGGGGAGCACCAATGGTAAAGGACGCAGAGTTTAGCCATAATGAGTGCTGTGTAGAGTAAGCATGCCTGTGGACAGGTCATTTCAGGGATGTTCACGGCCTCAGGCAGGAAGATCAGTGAGTTTGAGAGTGGGGTCGGGAGAGGAAGGGTTTCTTGGAGTGACCCTCCCACTGCCTCCCAGTAGGGTGTAATATAAGAGCAGTCACGAACAATATGTACCAAGTCACAATGGGTATGGGAACAACAACAACAGTGGGCATGGGGTAAAAGGCCTGTCACTCTCAGCTTGACAGGTGCCTAGTACCAATCATGGAGTGTTTTAAATAGGCAGAATTTGCACCACGATCACGGGCCTCTACGAGTTCCTCCCAGTCATCCGCGTCAAAATCCGTTTGAAGTTTCATTTGCCAGGAGGTATGGAGTGTGTTCAAGAGTTGTAGGGGAAAGAGATGTCGAACCAGAAGGTCATGTATGCCCGACATCACCCCTCGGGATAGGCCCTACAATCTAAGGTACGAGAGCACAAGGCAGGAGGTAAGGGACCATGCTTTGGTTAAGACAGTGCTGCAGTTGTATGTGTTTTCAGATGTGGCAGGGGGGAAGTCCGAATTCTTCGCTTAGGGTGGCAAAAGGTTTAGGGTCCTCGTAGACAAAGACCTGTCCCTAATGTGTGATGCCCATGTCATGGCAGTCCCTCCATTCCAGCGTTTGATCCCCTATACGGAGCCTTCTGTTGCTCCAGATCGGTGCATGGTCATGTAAGTGCGAGCCCACACCTAGCATTCGGTGAGTGCGTTGCCAGGATTTTATCATAGTGTGCACCACCAGGTGGGGAGCTCGGACTCCAGCGGCTCAACACCACAGAGCATATCCAGGCCTTGCAGGCTATGCAGGAGTGTATGCTCTATTTTGACCCATTGCAGTGGGTCTACTGTCCCTGGAAGCATGTGACTAAGTTGCGAGAGGTGGAGTAACAATGCATTTTGTTCCACAGAGGGGAGGCCTAAGCCACCGCAAGAGTGATGGGCCTTTAGTTTCGCGTTAGACAAACGGGGTTGCGCCAAGCCCCATACGAAGAAGTGTGGGGCAAGTAGGGGTAGCATGCTAAAACATAGGTGAAAAGGGGTAAAGTCACCATCCACACTGCCTGCACCCTGCCCCATTGGGAGAGACCCAGTTGCAACCATTTCGCAAAATCACATTGGGTGCGTTTGAACAATGGGTCTAGGTTATCTGTCATAATGCGGTCCAGGCCACTGTTGATACTGTTACCAAGGTACTTAAGACAGAGAAAGAGCGTGGGCTCCGTTGTGTCAATCCCTGGCAGACCAGAGCTTGTGGGCCAGGGTGCGTAGATGGTTCATGGATAGAGCGGCCAGGCACGAACCCCACTTGAGAGTGGTGGATGAGGGATGGAATTACCTTCTGAAGCCGGGCTGCCAATACTCCGGGAAAAGTTTGATATTACAATTCAGAAGGGAGATGGGCCTGTGGCTACTGCATACTAAGGTGTCCCAGCCTTGTTTGAGGAGAACCGCTATAGTCGCCCTGTTGGAGATGGGATCTAGGGTGCCAGCCAAGGTTGTGTCCCGGAAGGCCTCGTATAATGAGTCTACTACATCCCCACCTGCCCATTTATAGAATTCCACTGGGAATCCGTCCTCCCCTGGTGCTTTGTGGTAAGGAAGCCTGGTGTGATTTCATCCTTGCTAATCTCTCCCTGGAGCAAGCCTCTACCCTCCTCTGGTAGTTTGGGCAGACAAAGGCCTTCCAGGAATGCAGTGTTGTGTGCAGGGGGCCTCTGTTGTTTCGCAGGTGCAAAGGGCCCGATAGAAGTCAGTGAACTCATGTACAATATCTTGGGGGCGGGTGAGGATGTCTCCATTGGAGGCTTGGATGGCTAGCGCTACTTGCTGTTGGTGCAGTTGAACTGCCAGAAGGCGACCTGCTTTCTCTCAATGTTCATAGTGATGCCCTTTTAATCTCTGGAGAGCATATTCGGCTTTAGAGGTATAGAGGGTGTTTAGGTCCAACTCGGCCCGCTCCAGCTTGCAGTGATTAGTTGGGTAAGGGTCTGTTGTATATGGGCGTGTGTGGTTCAGTTCCTGTGCTTCCAGGTCCTTCTGCTGGGAGTTTTGATGTGCATTGGCGAGAGCAGTATCCCTCATCAATTGGACCCTAGAATGCTGCCAACAGTATTGTAGGGGACGAGACCAAGCCCTTGTTATTGGCGAGATAGGCAGAGATGTGGGATCGCAATTGGATTTTCCCCAAGGTGTATGGTAGCATGAGATGTTCAGACTCCACAATTTACGTCCTGGAGAGGAAAGCCACATGTCTATGGTAAGAAGGACGGGAGACTGGTGCAAGAGTCCATAGTCACGGAGCTGTGCTACTGTCCTCTGAGAGATCAAGAAGTAATCAGTCCTGGATTGGGTACAATGAACCAGAGAGATTAATGTATATTCCCTGTCCCGCTGGTGGGCGAGGCGCCATAGGTGGATCAGGCCGTGATCAGCTAGGATGTCATGCAGGAGGTCCCTGTCTGCTTGATTATGGTGATCTAGGAGACCCGTACGGTTGAGCACAGGATCAGGGGCAAGTTTCCAGTCCCCTCCCAGAAGGTAGTGCGAGGCCCCGATTTCAGTGAGGATGCGATTAAGGGAGAGAAAAAAGAACGCTTGGTACCTGTTGGGGTTGAGACCGAGCCGATGCATATGACACTGTTCCCGCACTTGACTTTGGCAAAGACCTAGCGGCCTTGGGTATCTGACCATGATTTTAGAATAGTTAGGGGTAAAGATATACGGAAAAGAATGACGACAACGCACTTCCTACTTATGCCTGAGGAGGATGCTGAAGCTGACGGGCAGCTGCCATGGATCAACCGCCCCACTGAATTGGGACACAAATTGTCAGATTTGAGTTGAGACAGGTAAGCTTCTTGCAGTAGGCAATAGCCAGCACTTTCTTCTGCTTGACATAGGGGGTGAGGCCATGAACATTCCAGGAGATAACTGTCAGGATAGGGGATGGGCGTGCGAGCTGGTCTGTGACATCTGGACAATGATTGAGAAGTCTGTAGCGAGGGAGGGAGGTTCTGGGGTGGATGGTTGGGTCGTGAGACCCGGGGGGTGATGCAGAATGGAGGTCCTTGTTCCTGCTGTTTGAGTAAAATGTAATTAACCTGGTGCAGTAGGGTGACAAAAGGCCTGGGCTCTGATCCTGAGCTGAGCTAGAGAAATATGACAATTCTTGATGACCCATGAATTGTACAGAAATCTTTTTGGAACTTGCAGAATTACTATTCCTGCACAGGTTACACCCCAAAACGTAGTCCTCTTTGTGCTACGGCATGGGAATATTACACAAAGACCAACTAAAACTTGTCATGTGAGAGAATACAGGCATCAAATGTTTAGGACAAGAAAATGTCAACTTAATAAAGTGGGATTTTTAGAATTGTGACTTAAAATCTGACTTTAATATTAGAGAGGCTACTATTAAAAAGTATTCTAAATTACAATTCCTTATAAGTCAAACACGACCTGTATACCTGTTCACAAAGAAAGCTTATCATTTATTAAATGTAATAATGTAACCCACTGTTATCCTATGGGAGAGGTAAGCCTCACAGTAGTGAAAAACAAATGTGTGGGTTTTTCACTACCAAAACATGCCAAAATTAAAAGTGCATGGGCAATTTATGAATACAATGCACTCTGCCCTATCAGCTGTTTCAGACCTACCATAAGGGTGACATATTTATTAAATAGGGAGCTTTAGGCAACAGGTTTACTTTGGCAAGTCAAATTGGCAGTTTACAACTGCACTCGGGCTGCAAGGGTTACCTCAGTGGGTAGCACAATAAGTGCTGCAGGTCCACTAGTAACATTTTATTTAGCTGCCACTTACTAGGGACTTATAAGTATAATGAAATATGCCAATCAAGTGTAATCCAATTTTACCATGTTTTAGGTAGTGCACACAAACACTTTGTTACTGGTCATCGGTGGTAAAGTGCACAGAGTCCGAAAGCCAACAAAAATGAATTCAGCAAAGCAAGTGTTTAAAACACACCCAATTCAAGCATTTTGGAGTCTTCCTCCTTAATGCTAGCTGTCACCTTGTCAGACAACTGGCAAATTGTATTTTCACTTGCATAATATCTCCTGTATTAGTGTCATGGATACAGAAGTGTGTCAACCCAGGGGTGAGAGAACAGAGAGGCAAACTGCCCAACAACTGGCGACAGTCCCTCTGTTGCTCTGGGTCAGGGTAGAGGGTAGGCCGGCACCCTCAACTGACCCATGTTGCTCTTTGAGGGATAGGAAGGTGAGGAGAAATTCACTCTCTTCTTGCACCCCATCATCTGGATCAGTTGTCACCAGGAGCATGCTGACTTTAGACCCTTCATAGTGTAGTTTGAGGTGATTTACAGAGAGTATCCTCAAGGAGTTCCTGGGGGTCTTTTGGTTCACCAGGTCTTGGAGGGCCCTGTGCTTCACTGGCTCCATTATCCACACGTTCTGTTCAGGCCGAAACTCTACCAGATTGACCTTCTGATCGTACCAGAGTTTCATTACTTCCTGGCTGGCTTCTAGGTTCTTAAACGCCTTCTTCCATAACTTTGCATCAGGTTCCTTAGAGCCAGCATGTAGCTCACTATGGCCCTCATTACAACCCTGGCGGTCGGTGATAAAACGTAGTAATACCGCCAACAGGCCGGTGGTAAAAAAATGGAATTATGACCACGGCGGACACCGCTCACACAGACACCCACTTTAACACACTGACCGCCATGGCGGTAGCAACAAGCACTGCAGCGGTAACCGCCAACAGCCAGTTGGAAGACAATGTACCGCCCACACTATTACAACAGGCCTATCCGCCACCTTTTCCGGGGCGGTACCAACGACATCAAAAGCATGGCAGAAACAGTGCACAGAAGGGAAACGACTCCCCCCTGGAGACTCAAGGAAGAACCACGCCATCATGGAGCCCGAGTTGCAGGTGTTCCCCATGCTCGTCTATCTCCTTCTTCACCATGAATACCAACGCCGGCGAAGATGACCACGGTGAGTACTGCTGCCTAGCACACAAGGGAGGGGGAAGGAAAAAGAGAGTGACACGCAACACGCAACACCCCACCCCCAACACCATACACACAAACAGATGCAGTAACATTACATTTTCACCCGCACCCTTTAGGAATAATGCAAGGACAAAGAGAATTGATTAAAGTGAGTGTAATAAGATAAAATAGTGGAAAGTCATGCTTCATAATCAAAACAGTATATACATATATAGAAAAGGAGGGACACTTCCCAGTCCACAATGTCCGTGGGCCACAGGGCCACAACACATAGGCCAGGGCCCCACTTGACTCCTGCAACAACACGGAGAGAACACTGCAGGGGCATCAGGTCGAAAATACACAGGCACCTCAGGGAGACAGGGAACGGGGGCACCTCAGCTGGAAGATGGAACAACACTACTGGTCCTGGAGGGGGCTACATGCCCATCACATTTTCCTGGGGAGTGCAAAGCCACAGTCTCTCTAGTGGGTGGTCTGCCCACTGCCTGGTCCTGGGGATTTCAAAGACACAGTCTCTCTAGTGGGTGGTCTGTCCACTGCCTTGTCCCGGGGAGTGCAAGGCCACAGTGTCTCTAGTGGGTGGATTCTGCACTGGTTCATGAGGGGGCTTTGTACCCAGTGTGCTTCTTCCTGGCAAGGATGGGGTGAGTGGATGGCTCCTTCCACTGGTTCTGGAGGGGGCCTTGTGCCCAGTGTGCTTCATCCTGGCAAGGATGGGGTGAGTGGATGGCTCCTTCCACTGGTTTTGGAGAGGGCTTTGTGCCCAGTGTGCTTCATCCTGGCAAGGAGGGGGTGAGTGGATGGCTCCTTCCACTGGTTCTGGAGGGGGCTTTGTGCCCAGTGTTCTTCATCCTGGAAAGGAGGGGGTGAGTGGATGGCTTCTTCCACTGGTTTTGGAGGGGGCATTGTGCCCTGTGATGCAGCACATGGGGAGTGCAAGGTCACAGTCTCTCACCTGGGTATCACACCCACAGGATGTGCAGGGGCCAGGATGCACTACAGTAAATGGAGGCAGGACTTCACACTGCCAGCCGGCGGTGCGGCTGATCAGTAGTTGCAGTGACGGGGCTGGTGTTGGGGATGCCAGTGGTGGGAGGAGGCTCCTGCCTGTCCCCTGCAGCCTCTGATGTGCAACTGCGGCACTCCAATGGGGACTAGAAATACGTCCAAATACTTCTGGTGGGGCTGCCGTCCGTTTTAACTGATGAATTTTCCCACCACTTTTTTCCCTCTTAACTTTATGATAACTGCAAATAAGTCTCTCATTTTGATGTTTTGGCCCCTACACCATCCTGACCTAATGCCCATCTTATGTTGCTTATCAGTACCTTTAAAATGCTGATTGCATTTTTAATCAAAAATGATGATCAGTCTGGAAAATGAAGCCAATTTCCTTTCTAAATGTTCTCAATCCCCTGGACCACAATCAGGAAGGTTACCTCCAGTCTTGCTCCCTCATTCCAGCAATATCTCCTAACATACCTCTGTCACCTACGTGTTATTTGTTCCTGTATGTGAGCTTCTACAACACTTTAAAATGTGCCTTTCTTGCTTTTTCTATTGGATACCACTCTCATTGCAGGACATTCTCTACTTTCAGGCATGTGCCTAAGGAGGCCGAACTTAAAATATTGACCTTTGATTTTCGTTTTCTACTCAACCTTTTTTTCCCATCTTGTGTATTCCTACCACATTCATCATCACATTACTGCCATTACCTTTGTTATCTCTTTAACATATCACAGACCTAGACCTTTTGCCACCAAGATAATTTCAGCCAACAACGGCACATTCTTCATCTGCAGCTCTTGCTTAATCTTTTTTTCTTTTTGTTTTTTCTTTTGTCCTCATTCATCACGGCCCCTGAACCAACTCTCCTCCAGAACGCCGTTCTCACCCTCTCGACAAGAGAATGGTCCATGCCAGGGGACTCCTTTTAACTCTCATGCAATCTTCCGCCAAATGGGGAGAAACTACTGTCGGAGAGGAGATCCTAGAGAGAGGTGTATAATCATTGGAAAACTGAAAGAAAAATGATCATTAAATACCTACTACCCACCCATTCAAACAACATTCAAATAGATTCTCTCCAATCTAATAAAGGGGCCCAAATGTTCACCCTTGTCCTTCTAATATTTAGAAAATGTAAGTCCAGTTCCAAGGTATGAAACACATCACTAAGCCACTCCGAGTGTGTCGGAGGGGAAACAGACATCCATTTTTTACATATTTCTCTTCTGCCCAACAAAATCACATAAACAAAAGTTTAAGCCTTTCATTTCTTTCCCTTCTGCTCCTTACTTCCTGTTCCTAATATTATATTATCAGAGGGAGAGATCCTGTACTATCCCAACCTAATATGCTCGAGGCCATCCTGCATACTTCCTCCCAAAATAAACAAATGTCCGGGCATTCCCAGAACATGGGAATATCTGTTGCCCCTTCAAGACCACATTTTAAACATTTAACCACCTCTCTTTTTTTAATTTTAGACATCTTATCCTGCAAAATATAGGCTCTATGCATAGTGTAAAGATGATTCTTCCTTAATGAGGCTGGTTTTACTGCATCAAACAAAAGCGCTAAAGACTTCTTCCACCACCTATGAACCTTATCCTTAGGAATAAAATCACCCAAAGATATATAGGCAATTTAAAATCCCCATCTATTCCTTCAAAAATTTCCCAATACCAAACCGCAACCTTTCTTGAAGCTGGGGAGAACAACAGGAGAAAATCTTCCAAAGCATTAGCAACACCCACACCCCACTTAACCCCCTGGGCCCATTCCTTTATCTGCAAAAAGTTCAATCTAGACAGGGATCCTCCAGTTTTCTCCATCAACTCTTCCCATGAAAGCAGGATACCCTCATGAAAAAGATTTCCCCAGTCTTCCATCCCCACCTTTTTGATTGGTAAAGCCAGAACATCTTTAAAACAGTCTGGTGTTCCTGGGGAGTCCCAAATGGGCACATTACAACTATAATAGTTTGTCTTTGCTGCTAATCTTAACTGATACCAACACTTCGCAAGACCCAGCAATATTTTAAATTTAACCTTTTTTTAAAAATTGGGGTCTACAAATTTAAATAAAAAGTGTCTTGAAGCCCCCTTAATAGTTGAAACCATAGCCTTAAACATGAGACCCGTTGCTGTGGTGTCTGGACAAAAAAATAACATCCTTGAGTTCTTGAGTAAAAAAGCCCAAGCATAATACCTCAAATCTGGTAGTGCCGGACCTCCCTTCTCCCTCCTTCTACGCAATTGTTTCCAAGATATTCTAGCCCCCTTTGACCTCCATATGAAATCATATATAACCTGCTGCATCTTATCTAAATAACTTTTATGCATAAGAAGAGGAATAGCTGAAAACAAAAAAATCCACTTAGGCAAGATGGACATTTTAACCATTAACTCTCCCAAGTATTGTCAGTGGAAGGTGTGGCCATCTTTGCATTATACCTTCACATTCTACTAACAATTTTTGTTGGTTCCTTTCTACTACCTGCTTAAGATCATGAATCACCAGTATACCTAGATACCTTACTTACTTCTTACAATATGTCAAGCCTTCCTCTATGTTCCAAGACACAGTGGGCCTGATTCTAACTTTGGAGGACGGTGTTAAACCGTCCCAAAAGTGGCGGATATACCACCTACCGTATTACGAGTTCCATAGGATATAATGGACTCGTAATACGGTAGGTGGTATATCCGCCACTTTTGGGACGGTTTAACACCGTCCTCCAAAGTTAGAATCAGGCCCAGTATCTGTTTTTTCAACATTCACCTGATATCCTGATATACTGCCAAATCCCTCAGCCAATTTTAGAACTACGGGGAGGGCTGTTGATAAATTATCTGTGTATACAAGGAGATCATCCGCAGATAGAGCTACCTTTCTTTTCCAACCTTTACAGCTAAAAGGAGAGATTAACAAATTCTGCCTGATCTTCCTAGCTAATGGCTCAATGTCCAAATTAAACAGTACAGGAGACAATGGGCATCCCTGTCTAGTACCTCTTGTTATTGCAATAGATCCTGTAAGGTTCCCATTAACCAAAACTTTAGCCGAAGGGGCCCTATAAATCTGATCAATAATCCCACAAAACTTGTCCCCCAAATTAACCCATGTTAAAATTGTTTTTAAATAACTCCAATTCACCTGATCAAAAGCTTTCATCGCATCAATGATAATAATCGCCAGGGGGTTCTCAAGGGAAGTGGCCATATCTATAGCCCCAATCAAATTGAAAGTCAACTCATGCAAATATCTTCCCCTAGAAAACCCTTTTTGATCAGGATGTATCAAATTATTCATTACCCTATTCAGCCTATCAGCTAATATTTTAGCAAATCATTTATAATCACTGTTCAACAACGATATAGACCTATGAGATGCGGATTTCGCAGAGTTTTTATCTGGTTTCAAAATTAGTGTAATAATCATCTCATTCCACGAAATTGGAATACCAATTCCATTTTCAAAAATCTCACCAAACAATTCAGTTAAAGCTGGAATAATAGCATCCCCTAATGCCTTATATAGTTCCACTGGTATACCGTCGGGACCTGGGGCAATCCCACCCTTACTCCCAATCAAAACCCTCCTTCTTTCTTCTGCTGTTATTGATCCATTAAGTGATTCCTGCTCCTGCTGTGAAATAAAAGGAAGTACATCAGGACCCAACCAATCATCAACCATATCCTCTCCCACCTCTAACTCTTCAGTGTAAAGTTGAGCAAAACAATTCTGAAAGACGAACTCAATAGCCTTACTATTTGTCACTCTCTCCCCTGACTGATCTGCTTCAATTTCCCTGATATAATTTCTTACTTGATCTGATTTGCTCTTCCAAGCTAGTAACTGCCCCGCGTTTTCCCCATACTCTAAATGCACCAGTTTACTTGCCTCCCATCTTTTTATAATTCTCCCTTGTAATACATTTTCCAACTGTTGTCTCAATTCATCTAATTTTATATTCAAAGCCTCTGTCTCGCCAGTTTCCCCCACCCCCACCAGCTTGTCCCTTTTCCTTAACATTTCCTGTTCTAGAGATTTTATTTCATTCCTAAACAACTTACGTTTGTAACATAAAATACTCATAATCCTCCCTCTTATAACTGCCTTAAAGGTGTCCCACACTACTGATGGCGAAGCAGACCCTACATTAACACTAAAACAAACCTCTGTTTCCTTACGTAGTTGAAATACAACCTCATCGTCTAATAGTAATGAATGTTCAAATGTCCATCTATTACTAGTTGTCCTCTGAGACAGGACAATATCCAACAACACTGCTGCATGGTCGGATAGATGAGACAGCAGGTATACTACATCCTCCACCCCCTCTGTCAACCGTATATTTAGCAGAAAATAACCTATACAGGAGGCATGTCTATATTTCTTGTTCACAACTCTCTGTCTCCATGTGTCGCACAAGCCCAATTCCCTCATCATCCTCCTCAAATATTGCTGAGATTTCGGAGTTCCTAATGATTTGCAGTTATCCATCCTATCCAGTTTATTATCTAACTCAACATTAAAATCTCACATCATAATAACCGGATCTGAAAATTCAACTTGCTGGGGAACAACTGATTAAGTGGCTCTATGTCATCACAATTAGGGCCATAGTACCGAACCAATACAATATTTCTACCACCAACCTATACTCTTACTATAACCCAGTACCCTGTTGGGTCTGATCTTACATCCAGTACTACTATGTTAACTTGTTGTTGTTGTTTAAACAGAATAACCACACCTTTTGTATGAAAATTGTGCTCAGTACAAATACACGTTTGAACCCACCTCTGTGTCCTAAATAACTTCATACACTCATCTTTTGCCAAGTGAATCTCTTGCAAAACCAAAATTTGTGCTGTTGAGTCTCTTAAGTATTGCAGAATTCTATCTCTTCTTCCTCTAGTTCTCAAACCATTAACATTCCAAGAAAGGATGTTAGATACTGCCCCCCTTGTCCCCGACTCCTACCCCTACTAGCATTCTCTAGAATAAGGTGTGAGACTTAATCGGGTGAACAAGGTTCTTTTATCTTTTCTCCCAAATGCTCCCCACCCACTGACCCCCTTCTACCACCTCCCTCACCCCTCCCGTGGAGAACCCCCCCTATTTGTAGGCCGATATTGGCCCCATTTTTAGAATGCCCCTGCATTTCTGGGTACACACAGGATAACAAAAAAGGAAGAAAGCAACACCTTCACTGGTGATCGGCCTGCCCACTCTTAATAGCTGCCAACCGTTCATCCGCTCCATTTACATCCCTTTTATTATGCATTTTGTTATTGTACATAACTCGGAGAGACGCAGGGAATTTCAACTGCGCCAAGGCCCCTAAGCTCTTAAATTTCTCCAAGTGCTTTCCCAATTCCCATTGCCTATCCATGGTAAACCTAGACAAATCAGACCTCATCTCGAATATAACATCATCTACTCTTAAAGTTTTTTTGTTTTAACACTCTAGTCAAGATCTTTTCTTTAATTTCATAAGTTAGAAAATGTATAAAAATTCTTCGAGGTTTACTACTATTCGGCCGCCTCATAAAGGGGTCACAATGCACTCTCTGAATGTCTTTCCCAATCTCTTCTTTACTCTCTTCAAGCCCAACTGCAGATTTAATGAGGGAGACCATGTAGGACTTCAAGTTTCCCCCTTTCACACCTTCCGGTATATTCAAAAGTCTTAAGTTATTCCTTTGTGAATAATTCTCCAGTTGCTCCAATCTGTTTTGTAACTCCTGCTCTTTCCCTTTTAATACTTGAGTCTCTTCTTTATGTAGTCTAAATTCCTCCTTCATACCACACAACGTTTCTTTTAGAGCTTGAGTTCTCACCATCAAACTATCAAACTTCCTTTCTAATACCTCGCAGGCTTCCCTTATCTCCCCTTGGTTTATCTCAGAATTTGCAAAACCCTTTATTATATCTTCCAAGATAGAAAGAATCACTGCCTCAATGTAGGAGCCTTGGGTGAGACAGGGGGCAATAGGAGCTGTAGGAGCTGCAGCTTCTGTACAGAACCTGAGACCTAGGCGACCGGGGGACCGCCGGTACTGGAGTTTCTACTTGCGGAAAAGTAGACTCTTCATTTCTGTACTGCACAGGGGAAGGTATCTCATCTCTTGCTTGCCCCTCATTAAAACCTCCATTAGCTTGGGGAGACGAGAGAATGCTGTTTTCAAACAATCCGCTAACATCGCCAAGCTGTTCCATTATCTGTGGGCCGGGATCTTCCATCACCTGAATATTCTGAGACTTTGCCTGCTCCAGAACAAGTGCAATAACCTCTGGTCTAACCCTAAAGTAGGGCCTCAAGGAGGGCGTAAGCTTACTTTTGAATTTATGTCTGTTCTCGCCTCCCCTCCTGGTTCAGGCTCTTTACTTTTACCTATATCCCTTCTTTTTTTGCCCACAAAGTCCCCCTTCCATCCCTTACCCGGCTCCTTCTGCCTGAATCCCCCTGCTTTCAAAAGTTTAGTTGGGGCTACCACAATCCTGCCCCCACTCTGCCTTACCGTTCCTCCAGCTGTCCCCACCTCCAATCCTGCTGCAGCAGCCCCCTTCGCGCTCCTCCTCGCTGCAGATCCTAACTCCTCTTTCTCTCGCTGGCAGTCTTGCTTGTGCTGCCGCTGCTGTTATTCCCCTGGAGAGGAATACGCGCTACTACCCGACGTGTGCAGCGAAGCTCCAGCGCTGCACGATTCCAGTGCCCAAAACCAGCACCAGCTGCCTTCCGTCCCTCAACCTAACGCAGCGGCTCACTACCGTCCCTCGTCGTCACCGGCCGATACATCCGTGGTCTCACCCCCAAGCGGCGCCTTCACCTCTGTCCTTCGCAACCCAGGAAGCAGGTAGGCATCCTAGTGCGCTGCTTCCTCAAAGCAGCCCGCCATGTTCTCCCAGCCCTGAGATCTCCCCACTCCACTGGCGCCCAGGTCTTGTTTAAACTTGATACACCTGCAGATCAACACAAATTGATTTTTTTTTTGGTTGATCAGTCAGTGTTCCCGACTCGCAGGAACGCGTCTATTCACTGAGTACAGTTTTATACTCCTTCATTGCGTCCCCTTTCCTTTGAACGCTCTGACTTAAGTGTCATCATTCTAAAATTGTGGTTTGCTATACAAACCATCACAGACTTTTGAAACACGTTTTTTACCATTTTGGCCATCATAGAGCAGACCTCTCTATCCCCCCCTCCGCCCCGCAGGTGACTGAAGAGAAAATGCAGTGGCCTTAAATACTGCATCACTATTTCTCACATTACATTTGCAATATTATTCTTGAATGTCAACCATAGTGTGAAATGCTTTGTTTTACCTTGGATTATATGTCCGTATAGAAGATGCTAGTGTACTAGTTCTGCGTTGCAACCTGGTAGTGAGTACAGAAGACAAAACGCATTTTGTCAAACCATCTGTGTTTCTGCTGTCACGCTGACTTTTCCTTGGATGGGCCTGACTGGTGTGGAAGCAGAAACAGCTCCTTAAATACCCTTTGTCTATCTCATTTCAGCATATTATAAACAGGTGTGGCCATCCCTATTTGCTGAATTGTACTTTATATGCTTAATTTTACGATCTGGGGTGCCTCTCCTACTGCTCTTCAAATTCATTGTTGCTACTGCTACTGTTTAGGCATTAAAGGCGTGCCCATCATTGTTGCAAAGGTCAGTGTGCTGCTCCAACGATCGTGCTGGCAAAGCACAACGCACCTAGTGAGAGATTTATATACAATTTGCGTCGCCACATGGTGACTCAAAGCATTGGAAAGTACTCTTTTGCAATGGAAAGTTGCCCTTAATGTAGCAGTAGGCCTTTATGTTACTTTGAATCAAGGAGGCATAATAAGGGTGCTACTTGAGTGATCCCATGCTACAGCTCATGGTTTATGATGCAAATCCAGCTCTACAAATTGTCAAGCCCCCTTCAGACAGGTATTAAGTAGGAGAAATGGTAGCCTTCCTCCAAACATTTCAATCATTCAATGTGTGCCACACTACACAGCACACATTCAATATGTGCTTTGTTAAAAATGATCTAAACAGTGTATTTAGTAAAGGAAGGGTATCCTTCCACTTCAAAACCTATGATAGACAGCATTTACAAATCTTTGCACCTGTGGGCATATTTATAGGTCCCTAGCGACATCTTGCACCACATTAATGTCATTTATTTTTACATTAATGTAGCCCACGAGGCCAAAATCCGTGTGCCATATTTACAGAGTGCTGCAATGCATGCATTGCGCCACTGTGTAACCCTTTGTGCTACATTATGCCTGCGCCAGGCATAAAGTATGCAAAGGGAGCGTTCCCATATTAGGGGAGCCTAATATTTTCTAGTGCCATTTTTCACAGCACTTTCAACGCCTACTTAGCATGCGTTAAAAGGGAGCTTCCATTCTTTAGAATGGGCCCCTAGGCACCCTGCACGAGTAGCGCCAACAGTTTGGCACTAATCCTGCAGAGTACATCAATAGCGTCATTAAAAATGACACTATTGCCCCCTACCCTGCACCATGGTGTACCATATGTTAAATACGGCGCACACATGGTGGCAGTGGTGGGGTGCAATGGGGCGCAGGGAAAGTGGCGCTGAACTCGGTGCAGTGCCACTTTCCCTAAATCTACCCCCATGTGTATTGTGCTAAGCAGCCTTAAGGAGCTCCTGTGAGAGAGAAGAGAGCACCAGAAGGCCATATTTAACAAATACGGCTTTTCACTGCTCTCTCCATAAAGCTCAACACAGCTCTGCCACCTTGGCTGCTGCATTGCATTGCACAGTGTTCTCATAAATCTACCACTAGGGCTCTTGAAAATTGACCTCACTATTGAGATTACCTTCTTTTTCAGACTCACACCAGCTTAGCCGAGAACTGGGAACTCACTCCTTTTAACGTATAACTCCCTTTAGCATAGTCGGGTGTAATGAGCTTCTTTAGGTGTCATTGTAAAAGTAAAGGCGCCACAAGATTCAGGTGAAATCTATATTTTTTATTTTTTCACACCCTCATGTAAAAGATAAACTACTCAAAATCCCAGCTGAATCACTATAGATTACTCAATCCTTGTTGCAAATCCACATTCCAGTATTGGATTTTCTCTAAAGGTTGTACGAGATACCACAGTACGTTCATTGAGTGTGGCACCCTCAATCATTCTTTTGCATATAAAATAATTGACAGAGGGTGAGGGTTTTTTACCATGAGTGATTTTGATGCTGTCCTACTAGCAAGCAATATGAAAATATGGAACACTAGCCAAGAGAACAAGTGCACATCTTACTGATCAGCGTTTAAAGTACTGAAATATGTCTGCTTATATGCCACACTTCAAACACGTGATTAGGAAAAGGGTGACCTTCAGTTCAAAGTTTCAAAAAATAAAGGATAAACATCATGCATACAAACATGGCAATGATCATACTGATGGGTAACTATATGATGGTTCAATGACAAATCATCATAAATGAACCTGGAAAAGGAGAATTGAGTCAAAAAAAGGTAGGTCACTCCAAAATGATAATCCTAGGAAACAGAAACTGTACTGTGGTTGGTTAACCATCACTGATGACATATCTGTCAGAAGATTGACTGAAACGATTATGAGAAGTGTCCAAAAGACTGGCTGGTTTGAGACTGCATTTAAACAAGAGGATTGTAGTCACCTGACAGGATAGCATAAACAGTGATTAAAAGGAACTTGTGAAACACTCAATCTGCAGACAAGCTGGCTAACCTTGTGTGAAGGTAGGTCCAGCTACAATATTGAAATCTTACCTGTGATGTAGTCCCATTTTCCCTATATTTATCACTTCCTCTCCCCTATCTATTATTGGCTGTAGCCTTTTGTGCTTACATTTAAATGAATATTGCTACCAAGTAATTTGTTTACGTTTACTCTGTAAATTTCTTTTGTTGTAGTTTTTTACATACAAGGCCTTATATGGAGTATTATAACACATTCATTTGCAAAATATCAACAGAAGAATCTCTAACTGGGATTATCCAATCTAGAAACTGTTGCATTATGGGGATTTGAGAAAGCTCTATAAATCTATGTTCTCTCATGTTATAGAAGTGGCTATGACCAACAACAAAGCCTCCTCAGGGGGTCCCCTACTGCTTAGAAAGTTAAATTGAATGATATTAACAGATTAATGAACTCTATATAAATAAAGGCACTAAATGTACAGATTAAATTTTAAAACGTACTGTAAATGCCAAGGAATTTTATTTGCAAATTAAATACAATGTGTTATCATTTGTGTATGTGTTTGATTAATGTTTTTTCTGTATTTTTGTGTATTGTTTTGCGTTTCAGATCATCATCAATGTTTAGGCTGGGATCCATGGCTTCCAGTAATGACTCAGTGGGGGGGGAGCGGGCTTGGATTCCAATAATGATTCTGGGGGGTCCCCGGGTTCCAATACTGATAAGGTGGGGGTCCACAGAAATAAAAACCTTGGGAACCGCTGTACTAGAGCATTCCCTCATTAGCGCATTCCCTCATCTGACGTCCTCTGGTCTTACTCAGCCCAAGCTTTCCTTTGTGGGTATGAATGCAAGGATGGGTATTTGTGAAGCCTGATGAGTGTTGAACATCAACAAACAAGTGGGCATGGAAAATACAGATCATTTCCAAGAGGAAGAATTGCCACAAGAGGTATCTCCAATGATTTAATGATAAAGGGTTCTCTGAAGAAGCAGGTCTTCAGATCTTTTCTGAATTACAGGGGTGTGGACGTTCTGATGTTGATTTGGATGTTGTCCCAGATACTGGGGTGGAGGTCTCTGAACCAAATAAGACCTATATTCACCAGGGTAAGACAGCCACCCCAATTCTGTTGTACTCGAGAGCAGCATCCAATATCATCTCACATCAAATGCTGCTGTCCAGACTGGCTGAAATAGGTGTGGGTGGCACCGCCCTACAATGGATCCAGTGTTTTCTCTCAGACACAGGCAATAAGTCCTGCTTGAGCCTTTTTCATCCCTTTCAAAATCACTTAAATATGGAGTTCCTCAGGGATCTTCCAAGAAACCTACACTATTTAATGTGTATATGTCTACTTTGGACTCCATTGTTGAATCCTCCGGTATGTAGATGATCTCCTTTGCGGATGATGCACATCAACATTCAGGCAGCAGGCCTTTAAGAACAGTTTACTGGTGGTGGTGAAATAGATGAACAAGAAGTGTCTGTAACGCAAGTCGTCAAAAATCTAGATTCTCATTTTTGGTGACACATCAGCCAACTGAACCAACACTAATGGTCAGCTGAAATGGTTCTGGCTTTAGCCCCTACATCAGTAGTTAAAATCTTGGGGTTAGGTTTGAAGACAGGCTTTAATTTTGACCCCATATTACTTTGGTAGCACGATTGTGCTTTTCTCTGATTAGTACACGGAAGAAAGCTCTAGAATTTGATCTTCCTGAATTCTGGAAAATCATAGTACCTTCAGCAATTACTTTCAGACTTGACTATGCAAATGCCCGGTTTTTGGGCCTACCTGGCTGTTTGATTGATAACTTGCAAGTTGTCAAAAATGCTGCTGCCAGACTGATTCTGGGGATACCTAGATGCCACTCAGTCAAATCTTGTCTAAAAGAACTGTATTGGCTCCCTCTTAAGAAATACAATACCTTTAAAGCTTTTGTTATTGAGTTTCACTTCTTCCATAAGTATAATGCTCCCAACTCTTAATGTAACAAGCTCTGTCCTTATCTGAATCCTGGTGTTTTAGATCAGAAGAAGCCTTATGTCTCAAAACCCCTAGGTTTACTTCAAGAATAGGGCGAGACGCTTCTTCACTTATTTGACTATAAAGGCTTGAAACAAGATGCACCTTTTCCTTTGCCAAATTTCTAATAAAAATCAGCTCAACAAATAACTGAAAACCTGCTTACTTAACTTATGATTTTCGTTTTGTAGGGCCTCTCTTGCTTACAGCACTGGGACACCTGTTTGGCAGCTGTGGACTTTATAAATCTAATTGCATTTTATTGTATTGTATGATCTCTTGATTTCTCATATGTCTCTGTTGTAGGAAAGTAGCCTCTTTCTAGCATGGTTATACCCACTTTTGGCCTGTTTGTGAGTGTGTTCAGTGTGTTTTTACTGTGTCACTGGGATCCT
The DNA here is from genome assembly GCF_031143425.1 of Pleurodeles waltl. Taxonomy (NCBI): domain Eukaryota; kingdom Metazoa; phylum Chordata; class Amphibia; order Caudata; family Salamandridae; genus Pleurodeles; species Pleurodeles waltl. The sequence goes on from NC_090437.1 coordinate 769,532,004, forward strand.
TCTAGCCAGGACCCCAGTGCTCATAGATAAAACCTATATGTCAGTGTGTTTTGCCTGTCTCATTGGGATCCTGCTAGCCAGGACCCCAGTGCTCATAGTTTGTGGCCTAATGTGTATGCATGTGTAGTGCCTAACTGTGTCACTGAGGCTCTGCTAATCAGAACCTCAGTGTTTATGCTGTCTCTGCTTTTAAAGTTGTCACTGTAGGCCAGTGACTACATTTACCAATTTCAATTGGCATACTGGACCCCCCTTATAAGTCCCTAGTATATGGTACCTAGGTACCAAGGGCATTGGGGTTCCAGGAGATCCATATGGGCTGCAGCATTTCTTTTCCCACCCAAAGGGAGCTCAGACAAGCACTTGCACAGGACTGCCTTTGCAGCCTGCATGCAATATGGCACACACTATTTCACAGCCATTTTCACTGCACCTGAGTAACTTATAAGTCACCTACATGTCTAACCTTCACTTCCAGAAGGTTAGATGCAAAGTTACTAAGTGTGAGGGAACGATTGCACTAGCAAAGGTGCCCCCACATAGTTCAGGGCCATTTCCCCAGACTTTGTGAGTGCAGAGACACCATTACACATGTGCACTACATATAAGTCAATACCTATATGTAGCTTCACAGTGGTAACTCCGAATATGGCAGTGTAACATGTCTAAGATCATGGAATTGTCCCCCCATTCCAAATCTGGTATTGGGGAGCCAATTCCATGCTTCCTGCGGGCTCCACCATGGACCCCCAGTACTGACAAACCAGCTCTCTGAGGCTTGCACAGTCCCAGGAAGGCAGAACAAAGCATTTCCTCTGAGAGCAGGGTGTCACACCCTCTCCATTTGGAAATAAGTGTTACAGGATGGGGAGGGGTAGCCTTCCACAGCCTCTGTAAATGCTTTGAAGGGCACAGGTGGTGCCCTCCTTGCATAAACCAGTCTACACTGGTTCAGGGACCCTTTCTCCCCTGCTCTGGTGGGAAACTGGACAAAGGAAAGGGGTAGTGACCACTCCCCTGTCCATCACTATCTCAGGGGTGGTGCCTAGAGCTCCTCCAGTGTGTCCCAGACTTCAACCATCTTGCTTTGCAAGGTGTGGGGGCACTCTGGAGGGCTCTGAGCGGCCAGTGCCAGCAGGTGACATCAGAGATCCCTTCTGATAGGACCATACCTGATAAGGAAGCCAATCCCCCTCTCAGGACTATTAAGAGTTTCTCCTGTGGGTTCTCTTCAGATTCTGCTTGAAAGTTTCCTTCAGGAATCCTCTGCAATAACTTCAGACTCTTGTGACCTCGGATCAACCACAGCCTGCTCCAAGAAACGTTGTAACTGCAACAAAGTGTCTACAAGAGACACTTTTCTTCAGCAACCTCTGCTCCAAGTCAGCATCTGCAACAGTTTCCACTGTGTGCACGCTCTGGGGACTCCCTGTCTTCATCCTGCACCAGAAGAACCGAAGAAATCTCCTGTGGAGTGACAGAATCACTCCCCTGCTCCAAGCAGGCACCTTCCAAGATGACGACCGGTACCCTGGGACTCCTGTCACAATGACGAGTGTGTTCCCAAAGACACAGAGGGTGGACATCATCAACATAGACTGTCGTGTGGTCCGGCTGATGCAATTTGGAGGAGGTAGGACCTTGCCTTCCTTGAGAATGATGGTACGCCTGTGTACTGTATCTGCTTCACTTCCTGAGGCCTCTGTGCACTCTTTGCAAAATTCCTTCGAGCACAGCCTGGCCCAGGTCCCCAGAAATACACCCTGTGACGCTCAACTCGCTGAGATGTTGTCCGGCGGTGTGAGACCTTCTTTTGTTGTGCTGCATCAACCACATTTTGCACCTACTTTGAACCCGGATCCTGTGGCTTCTGGGGGTGCTGGGTGGCATCCTGAGGGCTCCCTAAAGTACTCAGAGCACCCTCTGCCTCCTCAGATAGAGTTGAGGCCTCCAGGTCCCTCCTGGGTCCATCCAGCGCCATTTTGACAAAAAATACTCTTTTGTCATAGCCAAGGCTTGTTAGCGACTTCTGACACAAAATCTCATCTGCAATGATCTTCACGCCATGGGACATCTTTTGCATCATGCAGATACCCACTGGCATCTTCCTAGGGTGCATTTCTGCAGTCTTTGACTAACCGGGGACTCTTCTTTTGCACCCTCTTCTGGGTTGGCAGGGGCTCCTGTCCTTGCTGGAACTTCTTTCGACTTCTGGACTTGGTCCCCTTCCTTTGCATTTCTTCAGGTCCAATAATCCAGCAGTTGTTCTTTGCAGACTTGGTTGGCTGCTGCAAAATCCCAAAAACGAGGTGAACTGTGCCCTAAGGACACTTGCAGTACTTTACTCCTGCTTTACTGGGCTCCGGGGTGGGGTAATTTACTAACCTTTACTGTATTCTTACTCTCCCAGCAATTCTGCACACACTACACTTGTCTAGGGGGGAATTCGTGATTCACATTTCTCTTTTTTAGTATATGATTTGTTTTGCCCAAACCTATTTTCTCCCATTGCATTCTATATGATTTCCTACTGTTTGCAATGTTCCATGACCATTTACTAGTCTAATTTTGGTGTCTAGTGTATATATTGTGTATAATACTTACCTCCAGAAGGAGTATTGTCTCTAAGATATTTTTGGTACTGTGTCACCCAAATAAATACCTTTAGTTTTGGTAACACTGAGTTTTGTCTTTTCTTGTGTACAAGTACTGTGTAACTATAGGTTGTATTGCAGGAGCTTTGCATGTCTCCTAGTTCAGCCTAAGATGCTCTGCTATAGCTACCTCTATCACCCTAAGCTGCTAGAACACTGCTACTTCACTAATAAGGGATAACTGGACCTGATATAAGGTGTAAGTACCCTAGGTACACACTACAAACCAGGCCAGCCTCCAACATCTGTGCAACTGTGGTGAACGTTTCACCCACACGGTAGGAAGAGGTACAATGTCTGGTGGCCTTGTAAATGAGGAAACTGGCCTTGAAGTTGATGCAGTTTTGGAGGGAGTACCAGTTTTGTTCTTTCAGAGTTAGGGTCATAGGCTGGTCATTTTCTTTAGACTAAAAATGAGAAATACAACAGCCTACATGAAGCATTTCAGTGGAGTCACTGTGGTGTTGGGGAGATTTCAGTACAGGACATTGCCTCGGTACAAGTGTGAGAGGATTAGGGTTATACTGTTGGTCTAGAGTCAGTTCCCAGTGAGAACTGCAACCATGCTGTTGGAATTTTTTCGAAAATATGTTTTTTCAATTAAGTTTGACATTTATGCTTTATTGCGTAATTACTTAAAATGATTGCAACCTTACAAGAGGAGACGTTAAAAACACCATAAAACAATTAATACATTCTTGCTTTCTTTGTGTTTTTAGTCCAGCTAAGCCCTGTTCACGTATTAATTGTCTTGAGATGTATAGTCATACTTAATGGAACAACACTGAGTTACTGACGGTTAAATTAGACATTTCTCTAAGGGAATCTAGGTGAAAAACATCAGAAAGCGTTTTTTTTTTTAACTGATAAAATATAAATAGTTCAGTCCACAGGTGGAGTATGCAGAGGGCCATTGGTGGGAATGCTGCGGCTATTACTCATAAGCCTGGAGCTGACAGTGTTCATTTTCTATGCCAGTTGAGAGCTTGTTTCCTCATCTTGATTTTTTGTGGCATGTTTTAAGGAATGTTCTGTTTTTGAAATAAATCTTGCAAAACAGGCTAAGTGTTGCGGAGTCAATCCTTTCAGAAAAAACAGGATAGCCTTCCGGCATGTTCTGATACCATTGGCGTTGAAAATGTTTTTAGATATAGCTTTCTCCAGAGTAGTAGAGCAGGGCAAATACAAAGGATTTGTATGAAGTCTTCCCGGTGATGTGCACAAAGTCTGCATCGTCTGTTGTTTGTGGGTCAGCCCCCAATGCAGGTGGTAGTCTGAGTCTGGCGTGTAGCACCTTTATTTGTAGTGACGTTTTTAATATTTCTGCCATGTAAGGTTCTGCTGTTGGAGGCTTTTATTTGTTAATTGTCATCCAAGAGTGTGATTGATTTCAGAACTTATCTTTGTCCTTGCTCCAGGAGAGCATCTTGATTTGTTTGTTTAGAAGTTGCTTGACATTTTTGTGGGGTAAAAACTTTTGCCATAGCTCCTCTGCCTGCAGATGCTTTATGGTGAAAGTGATTCTCTTTAGCCATGGATTTGGGACTTCTGCCTGGTTTGTGTTGATTTCCTCCCAAATCAGTGCCTTTAGTGTGTTTGGTTGGGCCTGTCTTAGTATAGATGTGTATTTGAGCAATGCCCCATCTTGTACTAATGTTTGAACTTGTAATCCGAATTCCAACCTAATCTGAGCTGGCAAGGAGCTGTGTTGAAGGCGGAAGAGAAGGTGAAAGACCTTGCTTTGTTCAATGTTCATGAAGTCGTTCAGTTTACTTCGATATATTTCCAAACCGCATGCTAGGGCTGGCAGGAATTTTGCTTTTATCACTGTAAGGAGTGGAGACCAGATTGGGGTTTGTAGTTTTTATGCCAGGGCTAGGACTGATGCAACTAGATATGCCAACCTCGCTTTCAGGGTATTTAGGTGCAGGTGATGCGACCAGCGCTCCTGTAGCCTGACGCCAAGGTATTTGTAGCTTATGCTTCTTTCCACAGATTGATTCCACAGAACCATTTATTTTTCTTAATTATCCATTTTCCAAAGATGATTCCCTTGGTTTTCCCTGTGTTTACCACCAGCTCAGTAGTCATGCAATATTGATTGAAGGTGTTTAGCACTTTTTGGAGTCCTGTACCTGAGAGATTCAGTAAGACGATGTCATCTGCATATGGTAATGCTGTTAGAGGATGGTTACTCAGTTTGGGGGGATGGGAGCTAGTGGTGTTTAGTTGTGTGCACAGATCTGCCAGGTAAAGGTTGAAAAGCATTGGAGCCAGGACACAGCCCTGCTTAACACCTCTGTCTATCTGAATTCTGGCCGACACTCTTCCGTCATTTCCAACTTTCACCCTTGCCAAATTTTCTGAGTACAGAAGCTGTATTCCTTTTAGCAGCTCTGGTGGGATTTTAAGGTTTGCTAGATTCCCCCACAGCTTGTTCTGGTCCACTGAATCAAAGGCTTTGGACAAGTCCATGAAGCAGGTGTAAAGGGCTATTTTTTTGTTTGTATATTTTTCAACGAACATGGCTAGCGTTATCAGGTCGTCAGAAGTGCTTGCTGTTGGCCGGAAGCCGGTTTGATTCAGATGTATTAGATTGAATTTGCTAGCCCATTCTTTGAGATCCTCGAGCAGGAGACCCGCAAATATTTTTGCTTCGATGTCAAGCAATGATATTAGTCGAAATTAGTGGAATTTTGTTTTCCGTGCTGCTGATATTGAAAAGATTGCAGAGCAGGCCAGTCCAAAGGGCAGGGTTGTGTTTTAGTATTCCTGCTGGGAGACCATTTGGCCTAGGAGCTCCACTCTGTCTGCAACATTGTAGTTGTTCCTCGACGTTTCGTATTTCGAATGATAATGCCTTTGCCTCGCTGCTTGCAGTGGGAGATGACTTCTCTCTGTCGTAGAGGTTGGAGATGTGTTCAATCCACTTTCTCTCTGGAACCACGTTACTTTGGATCCCGGTTGTCCTGCGCTCCAGATAATTGACAATAGACCACAGTGACCAACTGTTCTTTTCTTTAGTGGCTTCCACAATTTAGATCCATTCCTGATCTATGTGAGTCTGCTTTGCTTCCCATATTGCCTTCTTATATTCTTTTCTTAGTTCATGAAAGGTGCTCTGGTAGCTGTTACCTGGTGGTTGATTCTTTAGGAGTCTGGCGATTTTGTTAAGCTGTTGTGTTGTCTTTGTTGCCTTAATGTCTTCATGAACCAACCTTTTCTGCTCAGTAGTGGGCCGGCCTTGAATGGTTGAGTAAGCTCTAGCTGGTTCCTTAATGATATTAATGTGGCCTCCCATTTTGAAATTTTGTACACCTGTTCTGTTTGATCCGACGTTAAGTTGGTTTTCCATACTTCATATTTCTCCATGCACTTGTAGGACCATCTTATTCGTTGAAGGTGACTTCCTGTGTCTTGTTCTCCTGTCCTCTGTAGTGGAGCAGTAAAAACGTGATTGTTCGCTATTTTCATTGTTTGTGGGTGATTGTCACTTTCACATCTCATCTCTATGCTGAAGTCTTGGAAGTACTTGAAGATGTCCTTTGAGACAAAAGTGTAGTCTAGGGTAGAAGCGGCCTTCTTGGCGGTGTGGCTCAGGTTCATTGGGATGTCTTTAGTGAATCTACTATTTAGGGCCCTTAGCCCAGGGGGTGATCACATTTGTCCTTTTCCTTAAAAGGCGATTCTTGTGGTGGAATGCCCAGACGCTGGTCCAGGCCGCCATCTCTGGAGCTTCTTTTGCCATGATTGGCCATGTTAAGGTTAAAATCACATGTGATGATCCAGGGGGCGTTTTTAGAAATAGCAACTCTTTTTCGGTTGTGTCTAGCAGGTGCTGGTTATTTATTATTAAGTTGGACATGGGCATTTGTTCCAACATCCAGTTTTCGATAATGATAGCTAACATGTGAGCTGACTTCAGGTCTATGAGCTTGGTGTTGAAAGATTTGCGTGTGGTTATTTAGAATAAGAGGCTGCCTTTTGGGTGCCCTTTGGGTTTAGGTCTGGCTGCCAGGCTTAGGAATTCTTCAAATCCAGCTAACGGATTTTCAGATACTTTCCAGGATTCCTGTAGGCAGATGATGTCGAAGTCGTTCAAGTAGGCTTCCAAATTTGGGTCTTGCATGATTTTGCTGGCCCCTGAAATGTTCCAAGATATTATGTTTGTGACCCACAACTTGGTTTTGAACAGCATTATTCCAGTTGGAATTATTTTGGCAGAGAAACTTCCAGATCTCACATTATGCTGCAGTGTTCCGTCAGGATTGAGAAGTGGACCTGTACCAGCTGCATCCCTTGTCTTGCAGTCCACCTTCCTGACAATGCCTTATCTGTGACATGCTCTGGGCGATGGATATAGTGATCTCTCCTGGGCTCTTGGTGAAGGTAGGGGATGCCCCTTTAGCGTGTTGCAAAAAAAGATTGCTGATTAGCTGCTCGGGAGATAGTTGTTCAGAAGTTGTCCCTTTTATTGGTCTCGTCTTGTGGAATTAGAAGGAAGGGTTGTTTTGCTTTACATGCTTCCTTTAGCTCTATGCCCCAGTCTTCAAATATCTCTGATTTGGACCATACTAACTGAGCTATCTCTGTGCTGTTGAAGCAGACTTCAGTACTTTCACTCATGTCATCTTTTTTTGGTGTTATGAAGGCCACGTATTGCAGATCTTCACTACTTATTGTTTCTAGTCCTTGGATTGCGTTGCAGACTCTCAGGAGATTGCCTCAATTAAGGATGCCCCCAGGGCCCTGAGATTTGTAGGAAGGGCAAAAAGTAAGGGTGTTAGCGCCCCCGTCTTTTGGGGGTGTTGGATAGGCTCTCATTATTCTAATGAGACTACTGGATTTCAAGTAGCAGAATCGCCTGCGGTGTGGGAGACTGAGTCTGACCCACTACAGGTGACACCTGTCGCTCCAATCTGGGTTCTGCTCCGGCTAACTAGCAGTGCCTCACCTCTACCCAAGGGCAGGGGTGATTGGGCAGCTGAGCGCATGACATAACTGGTTTCTCAGGGAAGCCATGATCACTCAGGTCTCATCCGTTTCCCTCCGTTACATTAGTCTCATGTATACAAGGACAAACAGAGGCAGTATATGTTTCAGTAATGCTTTTAATTAAGTGACTGCATCTTAGATAGCAAAGCGTGGACTGCAATAACCAGGATGATACTGTTGAAGTAAGCCTTACAACAATACAACATGACAAGATTAAAATTGTGACAAGGAGAGTAAAGCAAATTACGCTCCATATTGTCACTACAGTCAATAGACTAATTCCTACCTGGGCTATGATAGAGCACAGCGTGTTAAGCTCTAATTCTGCCCTTCAAGTTCCCGTGGGAAGACATCATCCCCCATAGCTGAGCAAAGGCCTGAAGTCTGAAAAACAGCTGTAGTGAAGCATTCGGCAATCAGCATAGTCGTGGCTCTCTGGCTGGAATCTTCCTCTAAAGTGTAAGGGGCAGGGAAGTGTTTTTATAATAAAACAGTTGATGTTCTGAGAAAATGTCCCTACTTAAGGATGTGTATTTTCTATGAATGTCAGAGACTAAACTTATACCACGTTCACCGGCAACCTATCTTGCTGCATCCTTGGAAGAAGCACAGAGTGAGCAAGAATGTCTTGTCAGTGCTGGCCTAGGCAAAAACAGTTAGATAGAGAGAAATAAAACAAGACCGTAAAAGTTGCTATTTTAACAATAAAAAAGCGAAGCTGAATAAAATATATCTAGGTTAAAGTGCACAGCGGCAGGCCCAGTATGTTAAAATAACGTGCATGGAGCTATAACTAAAACGGCTACAGAACACCCTCCGCTTGTCGGTTGAAGGTGGTTCAAAGCCTAAATATACATAAAAGCTACTAAGTTCAACCTAAGATATATATGTAAAAATGTCAATAATGACAAGTTAAAAGGACACATGAGCGTACAAAAGGACAATTTAAATTTAAAACTGTTAACATATGGCATAAAAGGGACCGAATTTCAAGAGTCAGAGTTATTTTTAGAATTTCAAATCGATTCCGGGACAGTGGAGGACAGGAAATCTTCCACTTTGGCAGGTGTTAAAGTTGGAAAGGCATCGCCTAGAAGGACCAAGGGGCAGTCGTGTTCCATAGCCTGCTCCTCAGCCAAGGCGGCATTCTGTGGTGTGCTCAATGATGAGTTAAGAGCCACATCCACCGGGAAGGGCAACTCATAAGTAGCTTCCTGTAGAAGACGCACCCTCAACGTGCATGTCTGTTAATTAGCCCTCAGCAAGAACATCAACAGATCAGCGTCCAATGAAAGCAAGCACTGTGTAGAAAGACAAACTTCCAAGTAGCACCAGAGGCACTGAAACACAGGCTGCACACAATGTAAAACCGGTCTGAATGACAGGGACCATTCACACTCCAATTGCTCCAGAAGTGTTGCTCCAAAATACTGCATCATGCGTTCTTGACACAGCTGCGCTGATGGGAGTGCTTTCGTTCCACCTTGTTGCGGTGGGACAGCCATTGCTCATAAAAAATAGCAACAGCAAAACGCTAACTATTATAGCCAAAGTTGTTGGCAATCCCCCGAAAATACTGGAGAATATTGAGTGGATGGCTGATGGTATTAAATCGAATATGGAGGAGAAGGTGTGAACAAAACCAGAACCAACAGCCTTAAAGAAATTTGCGATTCCAGTAGTACTGGATGCATTAAATATCTGTCCCACGAGTTCATCAAAGTGTTTCTGAAAGTTGGTACTTAAATAAAAGGGACTGTATCTCTGCTGACGACCTTGCCACCTGAAGTGCATAGGTCTCGCGTGCAGATGTAAGAGCCACATGTTTTTGAAACAATAAAGCCTTGAGTCTGCTCAACTTGTAAAAATGTTAATTAGAAGTAGAAGGCCAAATGTCCGCTGCCTCTTTTATTTTAGTGGGAGGAAAAAGTACATTCCTGCAGCATGTAACAATCTTAGAGTCGAAACAACATAAACTATTCCAGCTTGCATCCCACAACAGTCTTCATCATCAAGGAGAACATAGCTGTCATTTGAAAGCACCTGGAACGAAGGTCTAATCAAGGGGACTGGAACTCCTTTCAGATAACAAGTCAAGTTTGCTGCAGACGCGTTACACGCCCCATGCAAGGACAGCCGTTTACAAACCATTGAATGGCTGACAGAAGTCTTGCATTCTTTACCGGTAAGAAAGACTTCTTTCTTGCCACTGGGACATTTGTATGCGAAGGGTAGCTCCCACACCTCATGGATATAACTATCTCCCAGTTTTTCGTACCTGCCTACCGGAATGTGTTTTAAACAAGATGTGAATTGTAATGTGGAAATAGGCAGATTAATGACCCCGTGTATTAACCACTCAACAGTTGGTATTTCAGCCACAGTAAAAGGCAATTTTTCCTATTTTTTCAATGTTTAAAATTACGTAAGTCGCTTCTTTCTTAGCCATTAGTTGTTGTTGTTGCGTTAAATTAAAAGAAGAAAAAATGTCCCTTGCGCTGACAAATTGCCAGGGAACACAACCCTCCTTCAGTGTTTGAAGTGTCCAACCCAACTGCATAATGGACCTTAGCTGACTCTGTCCATGATGTAAGGAAGACATATCTGTTTGTATAATGTCTATAGCAGAAGAGACAATGTTATTTAAGGTGTATATCTGGTCAGACAGGGTATTGATCCGATTGTGTACAACAGCTAATGCCTTCTTAAAATTTTCCTGGTCTAGTTGCCTTAAACGGGTAGCAGCTTCCTGTTGTGAAAGCTTCCAGATTTCATTATATACTTCATATAAGAAGCGTTTACTGTGTTGTTTTCTGGGGCCTAGCAGGAAGTCCTGTAACTCGGTGTTATTAGACAGGAGACTGAGGTGTTCTCTAACTGCATCTAGTGAGGAAGTCTTTAACCATTGCTGGCATAGTTTCCATACACTGTATGTTGTTACTATACCTGCATGTTTGGATGAGATATCCCCAGGATCCGGCCTACTAGTTCTAAAACCCCCCAAGGAGTTGATAAAACATTTGTGACACCCATTGGTATCTATTGGCCACACTAAACACCCACCAGAACGGGTCAGTGAAACATAAAATGTGCCTTTCTAGACCCATTCATCGAGCTGATCCTCAGTTGCATTTATATATTTTTACTATTTATCAAATTTTGCAGGGGAAGGTAAACTGGGCGTGTTCAATTCCTTAATCTTTGCTAAGCCTAAACAACTTGTTTGTTGTACAGTTTCATTTAAAAATATAATTTGAACAGGTATGAGGCATGCTCTAAATAAAGCTTCCTTCTCCCGTATTTGCCATTGTCTAGTTCCCCACACACTTTTTAAGTCAATCGACTTCAGCCAATATTCATAGCCTTCTATAGTCAACTGGGAAACAAAGGAATCCGAATATATAGATTACGTATTTCCAATAGTATGCGCATGTTTTCTGTAGGTGGTAATTTAAAATTATACGACTCAGCATTTTTAACATCGTGCCCAGAAAAATATGTAAACTTTTCAGAATGCATTTTAGAACTCCCTTGTGGTGGAGTCCCGACAATGTTCCCATTGTGTATAATTAAAAACAGTCTTTGGGCTGCTTGATCTGTGGATGAAATGGTGCCCATAATAATTATAGCAAAAAATATCACCATAAGTCTCTTTAGATTGATAAACATATTTGTTTTCAAATACAGTATAATATTGCAATTGAGTCATCATAGAATCAACTGTTTTCACATCCCAATCATCAGAAACAACCCCGGGTATCATGATACCATTCATTGAAAGCTTAAACACATATAGTATTTGAATGACCTCCGTAGGGCATTATTTATAAAATGTTACTTTATCCCAATCCATCCCATCAGGAATTGGTATGGTGGAAATGTTCACAAAAGACAAATCTCTGCGGACCATGTGAGAAGAAAAATGTGGTTTTAGGACCTCATCCACCAGTTCAACTGTTGATTTTTCAGTAAGACAGTAAGAAAATGACCATGTATTAACCAAAAGAATGTGATGACAAACCCAATCCAAAACAGTAAGGCTAGTACAGTCAAGGAAAGCCACAGATAGTTCCATGGAAGAATGAAGTAAGTTACTTTAAGCCAATTTATCAGCTTATGTGATTTTGACAGTTCAGGTGTCAAAGAGGCAAATGACCCCGAAAAGTCATCGTTGATGTCGGCAAAGTATCCAGAAGCAGTTTGTGCAAAAACTGGAGCGTGTTTGTTTGGTGGAGTTGGTGTTTCCCGCGGTGGCATAGAATAAATAGCACTATCCGTCTGTGTCGAAGTTGTGTCAAATTGATCAGTTGTTTCCATATTATTTGATGTCAGTGTAACCAATGCAAAATCATTTTCCACCCTCCCCATGCTCGGAGAGTTGTCAATGTTGCTGCTTACAACCTGTAGAGGAACTTCTTGACCAGTAGTGAGAGGGATGCAGGAACTACTGGCTGTTCCTTTTGGTTGGCTGTGCAGGATCGACCACATGGTGTAATTTGACATTGTTGATGGAGACAAAATGATTTTCTTTGGCACCTGCCAACGGTGGAAGAATGACAGTTCTGGTACCGTGTAATCCCAAAACTGGGACCAGTGCACGATAAGAAGGGCCAAATTCCTTTTTCACAGCAACTTTTTCATGTACTAGATCCCCCACTCTAGGAATCCAGCCGGTAGGAGTTACAGGTACATCCTTAACTCCTATGGAGGCAGCACTGACAGAAGAGTTGTCATCACGGAACTGTTGTAATTCCTGTAAGACAGTGACACGAACATTTATGTCAAAAGGTGTTTCTGCCGCCTCCATGCCAGGACCATCAAGATCTGGAACACACATTTGAGTTCCGAATAGGCACTCAGATGAAGTATGACCCCTCAGGTACCTTCTAAGCAGATTATTAAGTGCTCTCTGGACTCCATACAGGTGATTAATCCAACCACGACCTGTACCTAATACTCTGGCTGTTAAGGATTGCTTTAAATCACAGTTTGATCGCTCCATGACACTATTTCCCTCAGGATGAAATGAAGATGAGTGCTGGAGCTGGACCCCCAATGAAGCCATGGCATCCCTGAAACCCCTTGAGGCGAAAGAAGAGCCCTGGTCCGAGTGGAAAGCCGCAACTGCATATGTACCGATAAAGACTTGCAAATCTTTAATAACAGTCCGAGCGTCAGCCGAGCGTTGGACCCACACCCATAGAAATCTGGAGCAGGAGTCAACAGCGACAAGGATGTATCTGTAAGCACTGTCTGGTGTTAAGGGGCCGCAATGGTCCAAGTACACACATTGTAATGGTTTATTAGAATTTAAGAGGGGTGTCTGCGGTGGGTGTTTAGCAGTGGAAACTTTAATTTGTTGGCAGATGTCACAACAAAGGAGATACTGTTTGGCCTCTTTGTATTGGCCTGGCCACCAATAGCGGGCTTATAACAATGATATTGTAGCTGCCACACCAGCATGGGCAGATGCTACCCACTCATGTGCTCCTTTAATCAACTCTGATCTTATAACTTTGTTGGGAATATCTCTCACCCCTATGCCTGGTATCTTAACTTCAGCGTTTAGGCAGCCTCCCATTCGGTAGGAATATTTAGCAGGAATGCTTTTGGACAGGGCGTACCATCAACCGTAGCTTACAAGGCAGCCCATAGTTCTGCGTCCGGTTTCGCACACAAGCGGGTTACTGCAGCAGCAGTGGCCGTAGCAACTGCTGACTTTGTTGCTTCATCAGCCAGTGTATTCCCAGCCATGTGTACTCCAACACGCTGGTGTCCAAGTGTATGTACAACATAGACATTTGGTAGCGTTTCCTTCAGATCCGCTACTTTCCCCCACAGTAGTCTGTGTTTAATGGTGTTGCCTTTAGAATCTCTGAACCCATTCTGGTGCCAATAATGCAGGTATTCATTGAAGGACTGGACACAATAGTACGAATCACAAACAATCAGTGTGTGCTGTGCAGGATCCGTATGTTCCAGTGCCATCACCAGAGCTTTCAGCTCTGCTAGTTTTGCTGTGAAATTCCCTAGGGTTTGCGTGAATGTATGTTGGGGACAACATTAATTATCCACCATGTACCCACTTACGACTGCGCAAGCAGCGGAGTATTTGTGCTTTGTGCCTATTGCAGGTTGTGCAGAGCCATCGGTGTACATGACTCTGTGATATTGTTCAATAGGTAGTGTGTTTGCTGGAACAGGGTATTCTAGTTCATACTGCAAAAATTCTTGCGTTTGTAAATTTGGGTCAAAAATATAATCTATATCAGTGGTTGTCAAAGACGTGGCCCATTGTAGCTAACGTGGATGCATTGCTTTTGCGTTTGGAACACTGGCTTTGGTGACAGGCTCTAGGGCTGGGATTGGAGAAACGACAATAATGCTTTTGCCCTGGGCTAGAGGTCTTTCTTTAATGACAGCCATCTGAGTAATTACTCTGATGACCAAGTGTGTTTTGTTGTCCCTTGTGTGTAGATGTTGTGCTGCAAGCACGTCTGTCTGCAGTTCTCTGAGAATGCGTGTGTTATACTGTCCAAAATTTACTTGAAAAGTCAGGACGTATTAAGTCATATAAGGGTTTTATGCGTGACGCATAATCTGGAATGTAAGTTCTGCCAAAATTTAGGAAACCCAATAGAGACTGGAGTTTTTTAATCGTATTTGGAGGTTGTAATTGTGTGCCACTTTTCTAAGAATTGTGGCGCTAGGCTCCTCCCTTCACTCGAAAGCTCATATCCCAGAAACAGGATGCTGAGGAAAGCTATTTTTGTTTTGTTGAAGTTAAATTTGTAGCCAAATTCAGCAAATCCCTCAACAATGAAGGCTACCCATCTTAAATGTTGTAGTAATTCATCATCCATAAGATAGATATCATCTACATAGGACAATGCTTCAGGGTCAATGTCGTGCAAAATTGCAGTCACACGAGCTGCGAACAGTCCTGGGCTGTTCTTGTACCCCTGAGGTAAACAACATAATTCTTTCTGAGAAACTAGTGCACTGAAACTTGTTAAGTCTATACTCTCAGGTGCTATATTCTGGAAGAAGAAACCATTGGAAATATCCAGTGTTGTTTTGTATTTTTTTAGCACTATGTGGTTCTTTAGTGCTGTGCTATGTGAGTTTTGTATAGCATATGTGCGTGTATGACTGTTCAAATGACTGTAATCCAAGACTATTCTGTATGAATTGTCCGGTTTAGCTACTGGGAATAAAGAATTATTCATTGGAGAGGCACAGGGTTCAATTACGCCCTTGTACTCTATTTGTGTGAGGATTTTTCTCACGGGTGCTTTCCCATCATGTTTTATTGGATACTGAGGTTGAGGTTCATTTTTAATAGGTATTACGTGGTAGGGGGATTCTTTATCCCATCCTACATGGTTGCGATATAACGCGGATGCCTGCGCCAATGCCCAATCCATGGCATAGGATTCTGAGAGTTCCTCGGGAACAAGAGGCGAGAAAGAAGGTTTAATAACCTCTACCCCTGAAAAATTCAGGTGGCCAATCTTTTTTGGCCAACAAGATATCACATATATTTACCAGGCGATCCCAAAAGATTGCATCTATTGTCCATTGAATGTCTCCTTCTAACTGTAGCATTACTTTATACACCCTACCAGGCGTGGAGACTCGCATGTCCGCAGTTTCTACTTGTAGAATGTCATCAGTTGCTTTCACCTCCAGATGCTCTAGAAGACTCAGGCAAAACATTGTGTCTAGCAGCCCTAGTGCCCACTTCCTGTTCTTCAAGAGGACCCTCTTCTTGAGCGGCATGTCGTATTGTAACTGCTGACACCTTTTTCTTTTTAAATTGGTGTTTTTGTTGGGGAGGTTTCTCTTCCTTTTTAACAGAAACCTCTGATGAGCGTTGTGATTCCTCTTTCGGTTTCACGTACTCTGTTTTTCGCTCTGATCACCCAACTCTCCCACTTTGTCTTTCAGATGAGTCCTGAAAGGAACGAGATTGGTGTGTATCAGTACATTGATATCTATCAGGTGTTTTTATATTATCTCTACTTCGGAGATCATATCTATTCTGTGGGGTCTCCGTACGCGGAGATTCTCCCCTTTCTTTCTTTTTTAGGAATTTTTTGTTTTTTTATCCCAGCATTTTTTGTTACCCTCAGGAGCTTGCTTGGAAAAATCCTTATTTGATTTGGCCTGAAACTGTGGTTTAGTTGGTCTCGCCCCCAAGACTATCTCGACCATTACTAGAATGCGATAATCTTTGGCAGCTCATGTTCCTGATCCTGTTGAGGAACATCCGCAAGCTGCATGCGCACTGCTAGTGCGACCGCTTCCCCTTTAAGGTTACTCAAAATAATTGAGAATATTATGGCAAAGTTGCCCATTAATTGCATCCCAAATCTAGAGCTGGGGCAGCCCCATATTCATCTTGAATTTGTTTCAACACTTCCAGCATGTTGGCAAGTGTCTGTGTACCATGTGCAGTAGTGTAGAGCGCGGCAAACAGCGTGCCCCATGTATTACAGTTATCCACTGTGGGGACCATCCCACATGGCAAGCACATCGTTAGAATTCTATGTTTATCCTGAGGTCCCGTATGGGGAAATACCGCTTCCAGTGCATTAATTTTTTCAGCTAACCAAAACGGAGTTTCCTCTCATTTGGCGGGTACTTTACCCATAATCGAATGTGCAGTTGCAGGGTTAATACCTGATGTCACTGCATGTGGTTGCGCTGGAGCAGCACGTGCTGGGTTTGTATTCAATGTTTGTATTACAAACCGTACTAATCGTCCGTATTTTGCTGTCAGTTCAGTATATAAGCAACAAACTTCAGCTACTGCTAAATTTGCTACTGCAGGGTGAGGTGTATATGTGGCCAATAAAGGCCAGGTAGGACCATCATTACTTAGACGACCTAACCTAAGTGGTAAGATTGTGTGGCGTGGGCACCATCAAGCAAATTATTTTGTTCTTGATAAGATAGAGGTATTTCTAAGCATGCATATGCCCTGTATTTTTAATAAATGTGCAGTTAGGGGTTGTCTCATATTGACTGCAATTGCTACCTGTTGCAGATTCGCCATAATAGATGATACATTTGTTCAGAGAAGGCATGCCAAATAGGGGTTTTTCTTTTAAAGTTCAAGCTTGAACAACCTCCAGCATCAGATACGATGTCCTACTTAGCTGAGGAGGAAATCCTCAATACCACGGACTTCTCCGCATATAGAGTACTGAGGTGTCTTTGTATATAATGAGACAGAGATACTCAGGAAGCCCTAGACATTATAGCCCGATCAAGCGTTGGTGGCGTAATGTCGCGTAGGCTCTCATTATTCTAATGAGACTACTGGATTTCTAGAGGCAGAATCGCCTGCAGTGTGGGAGACTGAGTCTGACCCACTACAGGTGACACCTGTCACTCCAATCCGGGTTCTGCTCCAGCTAACTAGCAGTGGCTCACCACTACCCAAGGGCAGGGGTGATTGGGCAGCCGAGCGCATGATATAACTGGTTTCTCAGGGAAGCCGTGGTCACTCAGGTCTCATCCATTTCTCTCAGTTACATCAGTCTCATGTATACAATGACAAACAGAGGCAGCATATGTTTCAGTAATGCTTTTAATGAAGCAACTGCATCTTAGATAGCAAAGCGTGGACTGCAATAACCAGGATGATACAACATGACAAGATTAAAATGGTGACAAGGAGAGTAAAGCATAGAAATAACGCTGCCATAGTGTCACTATAGTCAATAGACTAATTCCTACCTAGGCTATGATAGAGCACAGCGTGTTAAGCTCTAGTTCTGGCCTTCAGGTTCCCGTGGGAAGACATCATCCTCCATACCTGATCAAAGGCCTGATGTCTGTAAAACAGCTGTAGCAAAGCATTCGGCAATCAGCATACAGTTGTGGTTCTCTGGCTGGAATCTCCCTCCCGTGTAAGGGAGGACAGGGAAGTGTTTTGTAATGAAACAGCTGATGTTCTGAGAAAATGTCCCTACAAAAGGATGTGTTTTTTCTATGAATGTCAATGACTAAACTTATACCACATTCACCGGCAACCGATCTAGCTGCAGTCTTGGAAGAAGCACAAAGTGAGCAAGAATGTCTTGTTTGAGAACAGAGTGCTGGCCTAGGCAAAAACAGTTAGATAGGGAGAAATAAAACAAGACCATAAAAGTTGCTATTATAACAATAATAAAGTGAAGCTGAATAAAATATATCTAGGTTAAAGTGCACAGCGGCAGGCCTAGTATGTTAAAATAACGTGCATGGAGCTATAACTAAAATGGCTATACAACAGTTGTGTGAGCTTAATTGTTGATTTTGCGTTGTTTGTGGTATGCAGGGCTGATGTAACTGCAGCGTCTATGATCGCCTTTTCTTCTGATTCGGCGATCACTTGATTCATGGTATTTGTATGATGCTGGTAATTCAGAGGGTTTGGGTAGGACATCATTGCTTTTGGAGTTCAGTGTGTAGACCCCTCATGGGTGGGATCACCGATCCGCTTGCTGGTGCCCCCTGAGTCCCTTCCGAGGAAGGATACCTGTGTGAGCACCTTGCGTTAGTCTGAGTAGAGCTGGTTCTTGCTGTGTTCTTGTTTACTTGTTCTTTTCAGGTGTGTCATCAAGCTGGGGATGAATCTATGATTTAATCCAGAACAATCCGTCTTCTCCATTGATGGAAGATGACTGGTTGCTTCTGGGGTTGCGGATTGTGTCTCGGTTTTGGGTCCTGAGTGGTTTGATTGTAATCCTATTGTGATTTTTGGACTGAGTGCCCCCATGATCTTATGTCCGGTTTGTACTGTTCTTCCTTCTTCTTGCTGCCTTGTAGGATTGTTCGTGGGCAGTAGGGGCAGCCGTTGGTCTGTTGTGGTCAGCAACTTTGAATCACCCGGTTGGGCGGCTGTGGATTGCTTTTATTTCGCACTGGGGTTTCCTCTTGGTGAACTGTGATAGCCGTGGTTGGAGGGGTGTGAGTATTTACTTTCAGGCTCCATCACTGTTTTATTGTGCATTTTCCTGAGGCGTTTTTTATTTTTCCTGAAAAGTACAGGAATGAAGGGGCCTTTTGTGGCTGTGTGTTCCTGGTTTGAGCATTCAACTGAAGATCCTAAAGACTGTGCTGGACTTGCTGGACTTTCTGGACTTGCTGCATCGTAGGCAGAGTGGATAGATGTTCTTTTTCATGGGTTGTTTGCGCTTTGTGGGTACTGTGGGAGCTGCTTAATGTTTCCCCGCTGGAGCAATTCCTCTTTTAGATTTGTCACTAATAAGGACATTACTGATGGCAGTTCTTGAAGTTTAACCAAAATTGGGCTGCAGTGACACTGGTATGTCTGATTGCGTTTAACTTGTCCAGCTTATTGTCTATTGCCATTGTGGTGGTTGCCAAACTTTGCAGAATTTTGATTTGGATGTCTAATTTGACTGTGTTAAAGATTGTTGCATTGGTTATGGCCGTTAGTGTGTTGTTTAGGGCATCCCATCCAGTCAGCGGGCGTCCTTCATGTCCATGAGGCTGTGGTTTTGTGCTGTTTCAAGTGCTTGTTCCCCTATAGTACTAGGATGTTTGATGCTCTTTTCTATGTGTGGGAGGAGAGTGTCCTCTCCCTCTCCCTCTGCACAGTGCTCCTCTTCTTTGTTGAAGACCTCCCCTAATTCTTCCTGTGTAAGTGAGACCACCCAGCGGGGGGAGGTTGAATGTTTTGCTAAGGCTGGTGATACTGGACCTGGTTTTTCCTGCCCTTCTTCTGTGCTGTTTTCTTTGGGGTCATGGTTTCTGGGTGTCCCGTCCCCACCCCTGCCTTTTATCACTATGATTGGAGACACAGTTGTTTCCCACTTTTGAGGCTGGATGGTGTGCTCGAGTGAATTGTCATGAGTTATATGGAGGGGTTGTGTGCTTGACGCACTTGGGATGGACAAGTCCGGCATGGATTCTTGTGCTGTTTTGATGGGGGAGCGGCTTCCCAGGAGGTACCCGGTGTAATGGCACTGTCATTGAAGGATCTCCCATTTGGCTGTGGTCTTAAAAGTGTTCCTCCTGGGGGGGGGGTTGCAGTAGACTTTTTCCCCAGTGGTGTGAAGTACTTGTCAATTCCTTGGCCCCTGGCACTTCGGCTTCTCCCTTGTGCCTGCTTCTGTTCTCCGGGGGTGCAGACCTTTGGCTCCTCGGACTCGTTGGCCTTCTGGGGGTCTGCCTCTATTGTGTTTTGACGCCTCCTGGCGTGCTTCATCTTTTCCCTACCCTGCTTGTTGGGCGCTGCTTTCTCTTTTTTCATTAGGTTTTGGATCCTGTCTTGGGCACTCAGGAGGAGGAAGCTGCGTGTTCTCATAGTCACTTGCTATTCCCACCAACTCTAGGTATTTGTTGGTTGTGGCTGATAATGCAGTTGGTGATTGTGGAAATGGAATTCGGTGGTGTGGCGGAGCACGTACCCCGGTTCCTGGCATGCACCCCCTCTGGTCTTGCTATAGGCCTGCTGGGCCGCTGGGCTACTGATGGGCTGCTGATGGGCTGCTGATGGGGCCGTCTGAGCCCTTCCAGATCCTGCTGAGCCCTGCTGGTTGCCCTGCTGTGCTCCTACCGTAGTCCTGGTTGGTCCGGTTGGTGGTCTGGGGGCCTGGAGAGACAGATTGGCTGCTGCTGGGTCCTAGCCCTACTGTATGGCCTGAGGCAGGGGTGCCTTGCGCGGTGTCCCCAAGAGAGTGCGGCTGGTGAGCGGGTCTCACCAGCCCTCCCTACAAGCCGCACTCAGACCTGGCTGGGCCGATTCTGTTGGGGGCCAGGGCTCTCTCTTGGCGGCAGCCGCCTACGGCTGCCATGCTCGCACTGTGCACCTGCTTCACCAGCTTCACTTGCCTTCCCTCTCTCCTCCTCCCTCCTGCCGTGCACTGCTCAGCTCTGAGGGAGGGGAGGCTGTGGAAGGCTGAGGGAGGCTGATGGGCTGTGGGAGCCCTCCCCGGGGCTTTTTCGTCAGATCGCGGCTGTCTGGCATCCTGTGCATTCTGCGGGGCCCGATCCGCTTCCTCCTTGCAAGGTTTCGGAGTTCACACGCTGTGCTTCCGGTTCCGGAGCGAGGCCTCAGAAATCCTCCTGATCACTTGTCACAACTTTCTTTCACTCGTTTGCAATCTAGGTTAGCGAGGTCACAAAAAGGTGAAATCACCACAAAGCAAACTCCTGTGCTTGAAGGAAATTAAATCCACTGCCTATTTTTCTTAAAGAGATCCACAAACCGCGCAAGCAGCAGTGCACCTCAATCCAAACATCGGCCGACAAAAGGATTGCGAAGATTGGTGGTGAGGGCAAATCAAAGTGACTTTGTGTTAAAGGCCACATAGGGGGAAGCTGTTCAGGATTATATTGAAGAGCCAAGCTTGACTTGTGATTCATAAAATTAATTTTCACTTTTTGGGATAGTGTTTTAGCTGAGTGCTGGACAATTCCGTCTGAATGAGATTGTTTATATTTGTAGGTCATTGTGGACAATGTAGTTGTTTGGGCATAGATTTATTGTTCTGGGTTTGAGTCATCCTGATGTTGTTGAGGAGTAGAGATCTAAAGTGTTCCACAAGGCAGAAGAGGGTGAAACTCTGAACATTCTCTGTGCTGCATCAAGGTCTGAAACCATCTGATGAGCTTTTGAAGGTGAATGAAGGTTGCTATCTTATAACGTTCCTAATTATTGGAAGATTGATGATATAAGTTGACGAGATAATCAGATTTCAGTGTTTTTTTCACTAGGGGAGGATCTGTCCTCTTCTCAGTTTCTCAGAAAGGATTCCTTTAATGAGGGAGGAATTTGTAATGTAGAGGAGGGGTATGAGTGCTTATGCATAGAGGAATTTCATGATGATCATTAAAGAATGACATCCTTGAAGATAGCATTCTTGAGAGAGTGGAACATGTCTGTCTGGATGGTGTGTGAGAGGTAATTCTATGCTGTTTATTTGGGGTAATCTAGGGATGATTAGAGAACTATAGTTATCTGTTTGAGAATATTGATGGGGGCTCTGATCTTCTTGATGAACAAAAGATATACTTTAATGGATTTGCAGCTGTACTAGTCCTTGGGGGTATCCCCTGACTCCTGTCCCTGTATACAAGGCTACTGTTTCATCAAACATTCTTGAGCTTGTGAGTCCTCTATGTCTTGATGTACCTCTGTGAGCAGCTGTTTAGAAAATGATTAAGGATCACAAAATTTAACATTTCTTTAAATCAGTTACTCTGTTCTCAAGCATCATTCAGTTTTCTCTTTTCACATTGTCTCTATAACTGTTGTAATACAGCACAGGGGATTTTGAAAGACAACTAACAACACATTATTGCCTATTTTCTCTGGCACACTTTTCTATAATACACTATTAATCAATGTAGCAGTTGTTCACTTTAGAAGTAAGCAATCCATAAAAGGAGACTTGCTTCAATTCTTCTTCTAAAGTAGGAACTCTGGAGGTTACAGACTTAAGGTAAAAATAACGGGGTAGACAGGACTACCCTGCTTAGTACTCCTACAACCAACCCACACTTTGCAATCAAAAACGTTGTTTTGTGTCAGAGGACACTTATATAAATAGGTTCTCCAATGCCAAAGTTTAGGACTTTCATATAATAGTTTATATTTTTTTAGGCTTCACTAGCATCACAGCTTGACACATCTGATGAGTGGGATTGGATACAAATAAAAGCCAACAGCAGAATTATTCTATGTATAGTGTTTGTTAGAAATGGGGTCTTTGGTTGGCAGTCAGGTTACCCCCGTCCAACAAGGACCCTCACTCTAGTCAGGGTAAGTAACACACAATCTAAATTATCCTGTGCCCACCCATAGGTAGCTTGGCACTGAGCAGTCAGGCTTAACTTAGAAGGCAATGTGTAAAGTATTTGTGCAATAATTCATGCAATAACACAGTAGAGCAACACAAAAATGTACTACAGAGTGTTTAGAAAAATATATAATATTTATCGGATAAGATGCCGGTCAAAATGATTAAAATGCAATAAGTACATGTTGAGATATCACTGTAAAAGTGATATAAAGTGGCTTTAGTCTTTGAAACACAATAAATGTCTCTTTCAAGCACAAGGTACCTGGTTCGCATGCAAAATCTCTGCAAAGAACTGCAGAGGAGGAGATGCGTGGAAACAAATGGTGCTTCAATTTCTCAGGCCACACAGCGATGCGTCATTTCGTTTTCACGCAGGGATGGCTGTGCGTCGATCTTCGGTGCTCGGTCACGGATCGTCTTCGGCTTGTGGTGTTTTCGGACACCCCAGGGATGTTGTGTGGATTTCCAGCTCTGACAGGATGAAGTGACAGCGGCTGCGTCTATCCGGTGGGCGTTGCGTGAAAATTTCTACTGCTGCGTCAATTCCTCTCAGGAAGTCGGGCTGCGTCGTTTCGGCTCAGCTGTGCGTCTATCGAGTGGACCGTGCATTGAATTTCTGGTTGCTCTGCTGGTGCTGCGTTGATCTTCTTGTTGCGAAGACGGGCTGCGTCATTCCAGTTCAGTGTACGGTGAAGTTTTCACTGCGGTGCAGCCTGTGCATTGTTTCTGGCATGCTATGCATCGATTTTCACTGCACAAGGAGTCCTTCTTGTAGAGATGAATTCTTTTTTGGTCCTGAGACTTCAGGGAACAGGAGGCAAGCTCTATCCAAGCCCTTAGTGAGCACCTCTCATCATAGCCAAAGAGCAGCAAGGCAGCAGGGCAACAGCATGCCGCCTGAAACTGAACGCCGACAAGACGGAGGTCCTCATCCTCGGCCCCACTCCCACCGCATGGGACGACTCCTGGTGGCCCCCCGCCCTAGGAAGCACTCCCCAACCCACCGACCACGCGCGCAACCTCGGCTTCATCCTGGACTCATCCCTCACCATGACCAGACAGGTGAACTCGGTGACCTCGGCATGCTTCAACACCCTACGCATGCTCCGCAAGATCTTCCGCTGGATCCCCACCGACACCAGGAAGACCGTCACCCACGCCCTCGTCACCAGTCGCTTGGACTACGGGAACACCCTGTACGCGGGCATCACCACCAAGCTGCTGAGGAAACTCCAACGGATCCAGAACGCTGCCGCAAGACTCATCCTGGACACCCCTCGCCACCACCACATCTCAGGACACCTGAAAAAACTCCATTGGCTCCCCGTCAACAAGAGGATCACCTTCCGACTCCTCACCCACGCACACAAAGCCCTTCACAACCTCGGACCCAAACTCATCAACAACCGCGTCTCCTTCTACACTCCTCCGCGCACTCTACGATCCGCCGGACAGGCCCTGGCACCCATACCCCGCATCCGCAAAGCCACTGCCGGAGGAAGATCCTTCTCTTTCCTGGCAGCAAAGACCTGGAACTCTCTGCCCAGCCACCTTCGCGCCATACCTGAACACCTCTCCTTCAGAAGGTAGCTCAAGACCTGGCTCTTCGAGCACTGACCCCCCCCCCCAGCGCCTTGAGACCCTTTATGGGTGAGTAGCGCGCTTTATAAATGCGAATGATTGATTGATTGAACAGCAAGGTAGTAGTCCTTCACAGAAAGCAGGCAGGTGAGTCCTTTGGGCAGCCAGGCAGTTCTTCTTGGCAGGATCCAAGTTCTGGTTCAGCTTCTCTTCTCCAGAAAGTGTCTGAGTTGGTAGGGGCAGACGCCCGGTTTAAATACCCAAATGTGCCTTTCAAGTGGGGGAGACTTCAAAGAGTGGCTTAGATGTGAACCAGGTCCCCTTTCAGTTCAATCCTGTCTTCCAGGGTCCCAGAGAGGGTGTGGCAGTGCTTTGTGTGAGGCCAGGCTACAGTCCTTTGACATGTAAGTTTCAGGCTCTCCACCCTCCCAGCCCAGGAAGACCTGTTCAAAATACAGATGTATGCAAGTGAGGCTGAGTATCCTGTGTTTGGGGTGTGTCTGAGTGAATGCACAAGGGAGCTGTCAACTAAACCCAATCAGGCCTGGATTGTAAGGCACAGAAGGATTTAAGTGCAGAGAAATGCTCACTTTCTAAAAGTGGTATTTCAAACATAGTAATATGAAATCCAACTTCACGAGTCAGCAGGATTTTGTATCACCATTCTGGCCATTCTAAATATGACCTTCCTACTTCTTTCAGATCAGCAGCTACCACTGAAACAATATATGAGGGTAGCCCTAATGTTAGCATATGAAGGGAGCAGGCCTCACAGCAGTGTAAAAACGAATTTAGGAGTTTTACACTACCAGGACATGTAAACTACACAGGTACATGTCCTGCGTTTTGCCTAAACCTATGGGTTACCTAGGGCATACCTTAGGGGTGACTTATATGTAGAAAAAGGGAAGTTTTAGGCTTGGCAAGTACTTTTAAATGGCAAGTCGAATTTGGTAGTGAGACTGTACACACAGGCCTTGCAATGGCAGGCCTGAGACAAGTTTAAGGAGCTACTTAAATGGGTGGCACAACCAGTGCTGCAGACCCACTAGTAGCATTTAATCTACAGGCCCTGGGCACATAGAGTGCACTTTACTAGGGACTTATAAGTAAATTAAATAATCCAATTGGGTATGATCCAATGTTATCATGTTTAAAGTGAGATAGCATGTGCACTTTAGCACTGGTTAGCAATGGTAAAGTGCGCAGAGGCTCAAAACAAGCAAAAAACAGTATCTAAAAAGTGGAGGGAGGCAGGCACAATGTGGGATGGCATTAGGATGTGGTAGAGCATTTGCCAATGAAATGGACGCCCTTGCCTGCACCAGCTTGGAGAAGAACTGCACACTGCATATATAGATCCCCACCAGCTTTGTGGGGATCATTTTGGTGATCTGGCAGAAGTAACTTTTATCAAAAGTGCAATGGTAGCAAAAGCCATCTCATGTCAGCCCTGCATCATTATTTCAGTACTTTACAAAGAAACTCCCAAATAATTTTGAAAATATAGAAAAGCAATTACCCTGCTTCTGAGAAGGTTTATCCTTGTGTTTGGGACCTTTGACCATGTTTTCTACCACTTTGTCTTCCATGGCAGCCCCAGGTAAGGCAAATATATGTTGATTGGCTCATCATAAAAATGGTGGGTCCACCCAAGCCTTGACCCTCTAGTAGAGGGATTGCAAGTTCATATCTTTCTGTGGGTAGAGCCAGCTCAGCCGCCACCATCAAAACATGACTGGTTTGTTCACCCTTATTGTAGGTGTGGGATCTGCAGGACTGACTGGGTGGGTGGGTTGTTTATTTACAGTGGGATTCCCTTTCTCCCACATTTTAAATAACCACCTTGATCTTCAAAAACTTTCCACAAATATTTGTTGTGAATGCTGGTCATAGTTTACTGTCTATAACAAATATAGGGGCATAGGGCCACATGTAGCAAAGTCTGATATTGCGACTCAGAAATTGCGAGTCTGTCCGACTTGCAATTTCTGAGTCGCAATATCGGATGCAGACTGGTGTCTCATACACCGTCTGCGACTCGCTATGGGGTCGCAAAGACCCACCTCATCAATATTAATGAGGTGGGTTGCATTTTGCGACCCCATAATGAGTCCCTGCACTCACAGGGATGGTGGCCTGCTGAAGTCAGCAGACCTCCATGTCTGTGACTGCTTTTTAAATAAAGTATTTTTTCTTTTTCATTTTGCAGCCTGTTTTCCTTAAAGGAAAACGAGTTGCAAAATGAAAAAACTTCCGAAACCGTTTGGTTTCGTTTTCTCAGAGTAGGCAGTGGTCCATAGGACCACTGCCTGCTCTGAAAAAATATTTTTGGCGACATTCACAAAGGGGAAGGGGTCCCATGGGGACCCCTTCCCTTTTGCGAATGAGTTACCACCAGTGTGACACTGGTGGTAACTGCGAGTTGCTTTGCGACCGCATTCGCAGTCATAAAGCAATTCTGAATTGCATAGTGCCAATGCAGGCACCCTTGTGTCAAGGTGCAATGGTGCATGTGTTGTAGTCAGGAGTGTTTTTTTAACAATCCTCAGAGGCATTTTCCTCTTTCCATGTATGATGCAGAATGCAGCACAAGTAGAAAGAGGAAAAATTAAGAGAAATAAAGATAATTCTCCCAGTTATGCCTCCCCTGGGGAGGTGCAGCATTTTGACACATACCCAGGTCTTCCACTAATGATAAATCTGAGAATGCACCAAAATCCACGGGTGGATGTGTGGGAATACCCACGCTCCACCCATGGAATGGCTTCCTGGGGCAGAGTAATGCAAAGCAGTGATTTGCCCTGCCTTGTGTTACTCCAGATTTATCAAGCCAGACAGGACCCTACGAATTGGCCTTGCGTGGCTTGATAAATCTGAGTGTAGTGTTGTGTGGGCCTTGCGTGGCGCAAGGGTGACACAACACTATGATAAATATGCCCCATAATGTATTACTTGACTTTGGTAAAATAATTACAATTATCCCTATCCTAGATGGAGGAATTTAAACTGGTGAAATATTACCTCATTTTTGGGTCTTTCCCAACAGCACACATATTTTGTTGCTGTGAGGGGTATTGTATGTAGTAAAAGGCTCGGAGCCCCCCATCGCTTGCCATTTGCAGGCTCAATTGTCACTCCTTGTAGCTGCTTCCTAATTGGCCACTATATGCCTGACATCACTTCCTTTTATTTTTTCAGTGCATGGACAAAGTACTAATTAAATTAGTTTAATTTGTGTCCTTTCGCTATTTGTGTTGTGCTTCTGAGAAAAAAAAAATTTACAACACATTTCAGATCGCTTTTTATTTTTTTTCTATGTTTCACTTTTTTGCAGCTCATCATTTGTTTGAGCTCGGTATTTTGCTGTCAACCTTACACTTTGTTCTGCTTGATTTTTTTCAATGGCACAGATATTAATTAAATCAGTCCCTGTGACTGCTGTGTTTGTAGGTTGTGTTTTTTGCCTTTTTGGTTATTTTTGTGTGAGAGTGCATGTGCTCTAGGGCTTTGATGCAACTCACACCCATATTGATCTCTCTCTCGCACTCCTCATCTCTGCCATTTTTATGGGCAAGCGCAAAGGTCTCCGTCCCATACTGTAATCTCTCTTTGGGCTTCAAACCACGCCCATGTCACGTCAGTCATTCACATTGGTTCATGGGCTTGCCTTTTAAAATCCGCTTGCTTTAATTTGTGAAAGGCATGCATACGTCATGCCTTTTCCGGTGCTTAGCCCACCTACACAGCACCGGTAAACTACTAAAAACATACGAGGCTCGATGTTTTCAGTTTGGTATCTGGACTACTTTATCTGTTTATTTTCCACGCAGCGTGATCACGCTGCATTTTACGTAGTGCGATCGCATTGTTTTATTTTTCCTTTACAACGCTAATAGCTCAAACTTGTTCCTTTCGTCTCTCTGCTTAGCACTCACAGCAGCGCTTTGAATCGGCTTGCTTATGTCAACTGTTTTACTTTTTATTTTCAGTTTGTGTGGCAAGAAAAGTCTAGTTAGGAAATTACAAAGCTAAAAGCTCTAACTCGAGCAAATGCAAGACCCATTGCATCAAATATGGTTGTTGTTGTTCGCCTGGACGTGTTTGTCTGTGTGAGTCTCTACTGTGCATGAAGGAAGCACATTCCCAGCTCTCTCTGCCTCAGCTCCTCTCTTTCCCCTCCCTCCTGAACTCCCCTGCCTAAGCACGTCAGCCGGGTCTTTTTTTGGTCTCTGCCTTGGAACAGGAGTCAGAAACAGATGGCAGAATAGTACTGTTTGCGTTGAGGATGTGTGTGCTTTGGCGAATGACTAATGCCCTCATTACAACCCTGGCGGTCGGTGATAAAGCGGCGGTAATACCGCCAACAGACCAGCGGTAAAAAAATTTACAGCCACTTTAACACACCGACCGCCACGGCGGTAGCAACAAATACCATGGCGGTAACTGCCAACAGCCAGGCGGAAGACAATGTAACGCCCACAATATTATAACTGGCCTATCCACCACCTTTTCCGGGGCGGTACCAACGCCATCAAAAGCACAGCTGAAACAGTACAGAAACAGTACACAGAAGGCAAAGGACTCACCTCTGTGGTTTGCCCACTGCTTGGTCCTGGGGAGTGCAAAGCCGCAGTCTCTCAACTGGGTGGTTTGCCCACTGCTTGGTCCTGGGGAGTGCAAAGCCACGGTCTCTCAAGTGGGTGGTTTGCTCACTGTTTGGTCCTGGGGAGTGCAAAGCCACAGTCTTTCAAATGGGTGGTTTGCCCACTGGTTCTGGATGGGGACTTGTGCCCATTGTGCTTTATCCTGGCAAGGAGGGGGTGAGTGGATGCCTTCTTCCACTAGTTCTGGAGGAGGCCTTGATCCCAGTGTGCTTCATCCTGGCAAGGAGGGGGTGAGTGGATACCTTTTTCCACTGGTTCTGGAGAGAGCTTTGTGCCCTGTGATGCAGCCCTTGGGAAGTGCAAGGTCACAGTCTCTCACCTGGGTGTCAGATCCACGAGATTTGCAGTGGGTAGGATGCATGACACTCCATGGAGGCAGGACTACAGTCCATCTGCCGGCGGTGATGGCTGCACAGTGGTAGCAGTGCTGGTGCCGGTGGGGCACTGGGGGGGGGGGCTGGAGCCTCCCCCAGTGGTGGGGGGAGGCTCCAGCCCTTCCCCTGTAGCCTCGGACAGCTTTCCACTGGGGCTGCTGCTACTGCCAGTGGTGCTGGTGGCAGTGCTGGTGGCGGTGCTGCTGGCGCTGCTGGTGACGGTGGTGGTGGCGGTGCTGCTGGCGGTGCTGCCAGTGGTGGGGGGGAGACTCCAGCCCTTCCCTTGAATCCTTGGACGGCTGAAGTGGCATGGTTGGTGGGGGGGCTCAGATCCTGTCACAGCACCAGGCCTTCTGTCCCTCCTGCCTGCAGGGGCAGGCCCTTTGCCCTTGTCCTTGGCAGCTGGTGGTGCCTCCTTGCTCTTGGCAGCTGGTGGTGCCTCCTTGCCCTTGGCAGCTGATGGTGCCTCCTTGGCAGCTGGTGGTCCCTTCTTGCCCTTGGCAGCTGGTGGTCTTTCCTTGGCCTTGCCCTTGGCAGCTGGTGCAGGCACACTGCCAGTGCTGATGGGTGTCTCCTGGGAGCCTCTCATGCCTGCAGTAGCTGCCGAAACTACAGTGGCCATCAACTGGGTGGCTGAGGTGCTGGCCTGGGTTCTGCCCACCCTGGCATGAAGTAAAGGACAGGGGTAGGGGTAGGGAAGAGGTCAAGGGTTGAGAGGAAAAGCTTTTTAGGGACTCTTGCGGGAAGAGGGTGAAGGTTTGAGAGTGGAGGAAGAGGGAGGGAGGCTAGAGACAGGGACAATGGCTGCCATCAGAGAGGAAGCCAGAGCCTGGAATGATCTATGTTGGGCCACCACGCCAGAGTGAATGCCCTCCAGGAATGCATTTGTATGTTGCAAGTACCCTGCCAGCCCCTGGATGGCATTCACAATGGTTGACTGCCCAACAGAGATGGATCTCAGGAGGTCATTAGCCTCCTCACTCAGGGCAGCAGAGCTAACTGGGGCAGGGCCTGAGGTGCCTGGGGCGAAGGAGATGCCCACCCCCCTGGGTGAACAGGCACGGGAAACTCGCCGAGGGGCTGCTGGGAGGGCGGTGCTGGTACGGAGGTGGTGGCTGTACCTGTAGTTGGGGTGGCCACAGAGGTGTCCGCCACCAGCAGGGACCTTCCATCGGAGGAGGTATCACTGTCAGAACGGTCCCCTCCTGTCTCGCCCTCCGTTGCACTGGTGCCCTCGCGGTCGGTGGATTCGGATTCCAGGGCCATGTGGGATGCAGCTCCCTCCATCGCCGGTGCCTCTGCTCCTTCGCCAGATGATGCTAATGCACATAAGGACAGAGTGACAAAACAAAAAGGGGAGGGAAGAGACAGAGGATACACATGATCATGCCAGCAGCAACACCACTGTTTGCGTACATGACACACAGGGGACAGCCCTACGCTCAAGGCGATGCACTACCAGTAACAATGCTAGTCACTAGGTTATGGACAATAATTCCTAATGCCAGTTGCAGCAAACCTAAGACCCACAGATACCTGCCCAGTAGTAGATGCCCAATAGCATGTTTAGGGGTGGAGTGCACCATCCCCTGCCCAACATGGAACCTACCCTGCAATGTCTGGCCTGGCCTAGAGGCACCCATAGGTGAACATCCCCCACCCAGAGACCACCCCACCATGTGCAATTTGCAGATTTGGAAACTGTACCCACCCCCTAGTGGCTGCTGTGATGCCCTCAAGCACCCATCCAGCTCCAGATAGGTCACCACCAGTGTGCAGAACATCAGGGGAGTCAGGGTTCGATGGACACCCCTTCCTCGTTGGGAGGCCTTCCCCAGCTGAGCCTCCACCGTCTTCCTTACCCAGCTTCTCAGGTCCTCCCACCGTTTGCGACAGTGGGTGCTCCGCCTGCCATAGACCCCCAGGGTCCGCACCTCCTTGGCGATGGCACCCTATATACTCTTTTTCTGATTGGCGCTGACCTGCAGAAAAATGAAAATAGAAAATGGGATCAGTCATACTGTCCGGCCTGTTACAACCATGGCCCACCATATCCCTCCCATCCCCTTACGCACAGACATTGCCCACCATACGTGCAGCACGCTGCCCAGGACCGCTCAACCACCCCCCCTTACACAAGGCCTTCACACACAGCACTCCATGCATTCCTGCCCCATGAATTGTGCACACAGTGTACTCATCTGTTGGTCTGGAGGCCCAAGAAGCAATCAGTACTGGAGTAGGACTCCATCCACCAGTCTCTCCAACTCCGCAGCAGTGAAGGCAGGGGCCCTTTCCCCAGTGACTCGAACCATGGTTGGTTCCAGGCACAGGTCACAGCAGCACTTGCTGTGTAGGTCCTCTCCTGTTGAAGGTCAGGTAGCAAGTGAGTGAACAGATAGAAAATGGCGGTCACGTCCGCGGTGGTGCGTACCGTCACCGCCGGTGTACATCACCATTGGCTACTGTAACCCATATGGCCCAATGATAACCAATGAGGAGTTGCACGTTGGTCCTCGACCGCCTCCTGCAACGTCACATAACGTCAGTGGCATTACCTCATTTCCACCTGTCCATCCACATAGGACAGGCATCCGCCATTTCAGGGGGGACAGGCCATGGCACCTAACTGTGTCACAGCAGACATAAGCACATTTTGGTTCTAAACATCAACATAGTGTTTCTTTCACAACATTCAATGCATTGTACAGTGAGGAAATGTTGAAAACTGACCAGATGCTCATCATTTTGCCCCCTAGATTACAACCGCTGAGGATGATTAGGAGATGGAGACATCCCCCGTGTACAGGCCCCTGGTGGACTTGGCAACAATGGAGGACAGGCACATTATCCTTACTTACAGACTTGACAGGGCCACAATCCAAGAGCTGTGTGTCCAATTGGAGCCAGACCTGATCTCAGCTATCCATCAGACCACTGGGATCTTCCCTCTTGTGCAGGTCGTATCTGTGCTCCATTTCTTGGCAAGTGGCTCCTTCCAAGTGACAGTGGCCATGGCAGCAGGAATGTCACAGCCAATGTTCTCAAAAGTGTTGTCTGCCCTGAGGAAACACATGCGCAGCTACATGGTATTCCCCCAGGTGGAGGATTTGGCCACAGTGAAAGCTGACTTCTATGCAATGGGACATATCCCCAACATTGTTGGGGCAGTTGATGGTACACATATTACCTTTGCCCCCTCCCGGAGAAATGAACAGGTGTTCAGAAATCAAAAGAGCTTTCACTCGATGAATGTTCAGATAGTGTGCCTGGCGAACCAGTATATCTTCCATGTGAATGCAATGTATCCTGGGTCTGTGCATGATGCCTATATCCTGAGGAATAGCAGCTTCCCATATGTGATGGCTCAACTCCAGTGGCACCGGGTGTGGCTAATAGGTGAGTCCATGGTCCCCACCCAGTGTATGTTGGTATATGGGTGTGGGGTTGGCCCTAAGGGTGAGTATCTGGCTAACAGCTATCCCTCGATATTTGCAGGTGACTCCGGTTACCCCACCCTCTTATGGCTACTGACCCCAGTAAGGAATCCCAGGACAAGGGCAGAGGAACGTAGCAATGAGGCACATGGGAGAACAAGATGAATTATAGAGCGAACCTTTGGCCTCCTGAAGGCCAGGTTTCGGTGCCTCCATCTAACAGGTGGTTTCTTGTGCTACTCACCCAAGAAGGTGTGCCAGATCATCGTGGCATGTTGCATGTTGTTCAACCTTGCCTTGAGACGCCGGGTGCCTTTTCTGCAGTAGGATGAGCCTGGAGATGGGCCTGTGGCAGTGGTGGAGCCTGTGGACATTGACGAAGAGGAGGCAGGGGATGAGGATGTGGACAACTTCCACATCCTCACATGCTGACACACAGGTAAGACACTGTAACTTCACCTTCCATTGCAGTTTAGTGTTGTAAATGTTCACTGGCAGGCTGCTGTTCCCACTACTATGGCCACTTACTGTACCCTTTGACATGTCTATTCACAGATATTTGCTCCCTACTCTGGCTCCTGGTGTATTGACTGCAGAACAATACAGGTCATACCTATGTATGCATTACTGTACAGTCTACTTGCAATGTCTACAGATTGTTAAAGGAACACATACTTAAATCATTTGACATACTACATACTTGTGTTTTTTCAAAGGGTGTTTATTTAATTGCTGAAAGTTTAATGGGGATGTGCAGTGGGCTTGGGTGATGGTGGAGGAGAGTCCAGGATAGAGTCCAGTCTCTTTGTATCACAGGTTCATTGTCCAAGGGGGCATAGGAAGTGGAGCAATGGCAGTTGAAGGTGGACAGGGTGACAGAGTGGGACAAAAGGGTGAAAATCAGGAGAATCTTATTTCCTGGTGGGGGTCTTGGCAATGTTCTCTGGCTTCTGCGTGCATCACAGGGACCGTTTTCAGGATGGTTCTCACTTTGCAGGCGGAGGGGTGCTGTTGGCCTGTTGTTCCTGTGGTGGGGCCTCCTGTCCACTAGTGTCAGCGGAGGTGGAGGGCTGTTCATCGGTGTGGCTAGTGTCAGGGGCCCGTTGGTGTGCCACTGCCTCCCTCATGGTGTTGGCCATGTCTGCCAGCACCCCTGCAATGAAGACCAGGGTGGTGTGGATGTCCCTCAAGTCCTCCCTGATCCCCAGGTACTGTCCCTCCTGAAGCCGCTGGGTCTTCTGTAACTTGGCCAGTATCTGGCCCATCGTCTCCTGTGAATGGTGGTATGCTCCCAGGATGTTGGTGAGTGCCTAATGGAGAGTCAGTTCCCTGGGCCTGTCCTCACCCGTCACACAGCAGTCCTCCCAGCTTCCCAGTTGTCCTGTGCCTCTGTTCCCTGAACTGTGTGTTCACTGCCACTGACCCCAGGTCCCTGTGTTTGTGGGGTTGCCTAGGGTCCTTGTAGTGGTGGACACACTGCTGATTGACGTGTCCTGGGGACAGAGGAATGGGCCCCTGGGTGGGTGCTGTGCTGGTGTTTCCTGAGGGGGGAGGCTCTGTGGTGGTATGGGACTGTGGCTGGGTAACTGACTGTCCAGAGGTCCCTGATGGGCCAGGTTGGTCATCCTGATCCAGGCGGGCAGATCTGCTGTCATCACTGTGGGCCTCTTCTGTGGGGGGATTGGATGTTGCTGGCACCTCCTCTCCGGTGATGTTGTGTGGGGGACCTGTGGGGATGTAAATGCAGTGTTATTGTTTCTGCGTGTGACATCTTGTGCATGGGTGTGTTGGCCTCTATGGTTGTGAGTGCCCTGTCAGCTTAGCCTTGTGTGAGTAGTTATTTTGTGGGCTAGGTGATTCTCTCTAGTGTGCATGCTGTGGTGCAGGGCTGTAAGTGGTGTCCATGCATTGGTGGTGCATGCAGTGCTGGGCACTGGGATGGGTGGGTTGTGATGGTGGGGTGTGCGGGAGGTGGTGGAGTGATGGGAGTGAGGGTGAGGGGGTATGTGATGGCATGCAAGGCAGGAAGGAGGTTGAAAGTAGTAAAGATTTGACTTACCAGAGTCCAGTCCTCCTGCTACTCCTGGCAGGCCCCCGAGATGCATGATTGCCAAGGCTTGCTCCTCCCATGTTGTTAGTTGTGGAGGAAGAGGTGATGGTCCACTGCCAGTCCTCTACTGCTACCTGGTGCCTTGCTACCACAGAACGCATCTTACCCCGTAAGTTGTTCCACCTCTTCCTGATGTCATCCCTTGTTCTTGGGTGCTGTCCCACGGTGTTGACCCTATCCACGATCCTCCATAATAGTTCCATCTTCCTGGCAATGGATGTCTCCTGCACCTGTGATCTGAATAGCTGTAGCTCTACCTGGATGATTTCCTCCACCATGACCCTTAGCTCCTCTTCTGAGAATCTGGGGTATCATTGTGGTGCTATGGGTGTAGTCTGAGTGGTGTGTGTGAGGGTGTGTGGGGTGATGTTTTGGGGTGTGTGCTGTGAGGTACGTGGATGGTGTATGGGTGATGGTGTTTTGTGGCTCTGGTTCTGTGGTTCTGTTGGTCTGTCTCTCAGTTGGCAATATTTTTGAGTCGTAAGGGGTTGTGGGTAGTGTGGGTGTGTGTTTTATAGTGGTGTGGGTGTGTGCGTGTGGTGTGTGTATGTGTGTCAGGTGTGTGTAGTTTGAATTGTCCAATGTAGTGTTGTTTTGTTAGGTTGTGTGTATTTTGAGCGCGGTGGTATGTACCACCAATGGTTTACCGAGGTTCAATGTCCACTGTGGTGATGCGTGGGTCACAATGCTGTGGGAGTAGTTCTGTTGGCGTAACAGTGTGGGTTTTGCTACCGCCATTTTATCACTGACCTTTGGGCTGGCGGACCTGTGTTTGTGTCCGAATAGTGACGGATTGCTATGTGTGGACCATAATATGGGTAGCGGTATACCGCCGCGGAATGTTGGAGGCAGTCTGCATGGCGGTAAGCGGGACTTACCGCCAATGTCATAATGAGGGCCTAAGTGACTAACTGTATGATTGACTGGCTGAGTGAAGAACCAGTTGGGCAACTGAGTGTTTGTTTTAGGTAGCCAACATTGATTTTGCAAGAATATTATTTTGCCAAACCTTCCCAATGCAAAGAACAATCAATTACACCTCTATGCCTTTGCATAAAGTACAGCATTTCTGACAGTGGCGAGACTCAATGTGCCAAGTCAGAAACGGGAAATGCCGGTCACCATCATGCCTTAATGACAGCAGTGCTTTTGATTGTTAAAAAAAAAAAGATGGTGCCTAAAGATGGACGTACTTTATCACTCGGCAATATCAGTATGACAACCTCAGATGATTTCCTAAAAGTGCATCTTTTCACAGTAGTTCAGAGATAAAAAAAAGTTTCCTTTTTGCTTTAATTCATGCCGATGTTGCTGGTCGCCAAGCATTACTGCAGGTTGTGGGCACCATCAATCACCGATACAAATTAAGCATTGGGGCCCGTATTTATACTTTTTTTTGCGCCGCATTTGCGTCGTTTTTTGACGCAAAAACGTCGCAAACTTGCAAAATGCCATTGTATTTTGTAGGTTTGCGCCGTTTTGCGCCAAAAAACGGCGCAAATGCGGCGCTAAAAAAAGTATAAATACGGGCCTGGATGTGTATAATGTATGCACAACAGCCATGCAGTGTATGTACATAGTGAATGCTCTGTTTTGATGGTTTACACAGACTAAGGCTAGTCATCGCTCATTAAAGCAACTTTTTCCAAAATAAGACCTGCAAACTTCTGCTTCTTTCATTGCGACCGCAGCGCTGTACGCCTGCCCTGGGGACACTCAGGCCTCTTTTCTATTAGAGTAACGTGCACCTGTAACTAATCGGATAACAAAAATGCAAGCTATGCTGAATTTGATTTCAACTTATTAGGGAAAAAACATATATTGCCAGCTGTCCAAATAAGGAGCTATAAAAGGCCAGGCCATAACCTGACCTGTAGTATGGGCTGCATGGCCCTGCGCCGGTAATTGCAACCTGGCGAGCAACTGTGGGCTTACCTATTACACTCTGCACATAAGAATGATGACGTCTGCATCTGTATGGCAGAGGGCGGCACCATTGCAGCACTTCATGACTGTAATTTTAAATGAAAAAAAAAAAAACATGAACATGTCGACCCACTGCTGAAAAGAAGGAATTAGTCCAGATGGGCTACCACCTTGTCAGCTGAATATCAGACGCACTTGAAGTTGTGTCCAGTTAGATGGCTGTGCAGTATATTTTTCTAATTACCTAAATGATTAAAAATTCCACCAATTCCATCTTTCTAAACGCACATCTAAACGTCTCCCTCCTGTCACAAAGAAAATGTCTTTTGTTCTAAAATTCTACATCACGTTCCCAGCATTCTTTGAATACACACCACTGGATGGATGATTTCTGCAAATATACTTTTAACTATTAAGTACCAAGTTAATTCTTTGATAGGCACTTTTTGGGCTTAGCAAATTCAGTAGCCCTGCCTTTGGACTTTGAGACCTGCTGGCTTTGCCAATGTTTGTTTTACATAATTCTTAATATTGGTTTCCAAGCTTCTCCTAAGTGCTCCTAATTTTGGGAAATATGAGTACTGATGAACAGGGAAGTAAGATGGTAATAGTCAGGATCCTCCCATTTCTTAAGCTGAACACAGGTTATTACGTTCCCCAGTCAGTATCTTAGCCACTGGACACATCTTCCTTCCTTCGCTGGCATCTGCCAAAGTGCCCCCCTCTGCATGTCAGTAGCCAGAGAAGTGTCTTGCTAGTGGTAGGTCAAGATTTAGGACTTGATCTATTTTTTCTCTTTTTCATGAACAGCAATGTCAGCAAGTATTGACAAAAGCAGTAGTGTTAGCTTGTGACCAACAGATATAATGCTGGTACAACAGGGCAGAAGCAGTGCAAGCTTCCGTCTTACACAGATCGAGTACAGTCCCGACAGCTACAGTGCAAGATATCCTTATGTAAGACCACGAATTGCACAAGTAACAGTAGTACAAGCTTCCCTCACACACAGAAAAAGTGTAACAGCAGAGCAGTGCAAGCATCTTTTCCACAGACAAACTACTGGCAGCAGCAGTGAACAAGCAGGGGCGTAGCTTCCTCAGTAAGATTGGGTGGGGGCGGTGAACTTTAGATTTCCCAATAATGTGAAAATAAATTATACGACAAGCAGGGCGCATATGGGCGGGGGGCCTCAGGGCCCTTTAGTTATATGCAACGCTACTGGAATTATGTGGCAGAAAAGATCAAAATATGTGTTAGGGTTGACCAATGAATGTGGCAAAAGAAGTCCAGTTATACATTTACAATGCCAATAGCTCCAACTGAAGTAGATGCGAGACCTATTGCATTGTAAATGCTTGTTTGTTTAGTGACAGCTCCTCCGGATGGTATTGGAGTGCTCTACATGAGCACCAGTTGCATCACAGAAGGTCACATTCTTAGTTTTTTAGGCAGAGGGAAATTAAGTAATGTTGATCCAATGCCATGACTTTTTGCCACATCCTCTCTCGTTTATTTTCCCATATGATATTAGGTTTATGTTTAGATTAAAGTGTGAAGTTTTATTTGAAATGTTATACGAGCGCATATTCAATGAGGTGGGTGTCTGAATTATTTTGCTTTTTACATGATGTTGTCATTTGAATTGGGTCTTTTCCTCGCCCATCTGCTTCCTGCCACCCTCCCTTTCCTGACAGCCATTTGTCTGTGTTGTTCACAGCAGCCAGTTGGCAGTGGTTGATTGATGCAGAGGCTGGCAGCAAACAGCTGCCCATTTGATAATTACTAGTGCAGTCTAAAGTTGCTAGTACGTGTGTTCTCTGTACTTTTCTTTTTGGTGTTGGTAAATTTGAAACTGTGCACTTGTGGGCTTAGCTAGAAGCTTATCTGTGACGCTAATGTGCCCCAGTTATTTCATGTGGACAGGGCTGCTGCCACATTTATGACACTTGATGAGGACATAATTTGTGGTGCATAGTAATTCTCAAGATTTGTTGATTGACTTGCACAACCCATGAACGTTTGTCTTTTCTTCAGTTTCACCGCTTAATTTCTTGCTATGTGCTGCAATTAATTTAGATTGTTGTCTTAGCTTTTGCGCAGTGGCTGCTTTGTCTCTGTTGTATTTTCCAAGCATTTTGTTTGAGATCAAATAAACTTTTCGTTCCCTTAAAACATGCACAGTATACTTTTTTGGCACATTAGGCGATTGCAAGCTGCATGAACCATGGTTTCTGCTGGGTGGATCACATAGTATTAATTTAAACGAAACCACTTATTATGTCCTGAGGTTCCTCTTATGTGCGGGTGATGAAGTGCCTATCATTTTACTCAACTTTCTGGATTGTACCAGATTTATTATTGAAAATGTACTTGCTTTGATACAGTGGATCATGGTGTGCTGCTGAACCCTGTCTCGCCATCAATGAAGAAGATGGGTCTGTACTAGCAAATCATAATTTACAAACATTCAGTCATGCATTTGGACATTTTGAAGTTCTCTCTGTTTTCTGGGTCAAACTGATAGGCCCTGTTGTATATATACCATTTGCAAATGGCTGTGTAACTGATTCTGAACAATGTTCTTTCATTTACCCACTATATAAACAAGCATTTGCAAAGGCAATACGTTTTGCCTTCAGGTTTGCAGGTGCTTTTGGCCAATGCTGTTCAACAGTAACAAAAGAAAAAAATGGTTTCTGCCAATGTTGAATAGCATCAGAAAAACCAAAACCATTGATAAAGCCAATAGGTCTTGCTAATGTGAGATCTATTGGATTTGTCAATTTTATTTAGCAATGCAGCACATCTTATGTAAAGCATGGCTAAAAATGTTTAAAAAGCTATAACGTGGTCTACACTGGTCGCGTCACAGGGGTCTTTCTTTTTACTTTCAATCACAGTGCACAGTAGCTACACTGCTGTACAAGATGGCCTAAAAACATTGACAAATACCGTTATTTGGCTTTGTCTTTGTTTGCCATCGCGTCCAGCAGTGTGGTTGCTATGCAGCATGGTTCAAAGTAAAAAAATAAATAAACGCTATGACATGGCCAGTATTCACCGCATCATAGCACATTTATTTCGTTTTACTTTCAGCAATGACTGTACAACATGACTTAATAAACTAATTGACAAAATAGAGCTCACATAGGCGAGTCCTGTTGGCTTTGCCAATGCTTGTATTTCTTTACTTCTATCAAAACACAAAGAACAAGCTAGGGGCCAGATGTAGCAAACGTTTGCGACTCGCAAACGGGCCGATTCGCAATTTGCGACAGTGCAAAATCGGAAATGGGATGCAAAAAGCCCATTTCCGACTCGCAAAAAGCGATGGGACCCGTTTGCGAGTCGCATCCGTTGCGACCCCATTTTGCGACCCGCAAATTGCAAGTCGCAATTTGCGAGTCGCAAACCTTATGCAATTGCAACTCGCAAATTGCGACTAGTCGCAAAAAGCCCAGTTTGCAAGTCGCATTTACCACTAACTCAGAGCAGGTGGTAACCATTACCAAAGTATAAAAGGAGACCCAGAAGGCATCTGGGTCACTCAAGATGGCGGACATATACCTGATAGCAGTGAGGAGGAGAGTCTACGCAGCCCAGCAGAGGAGGAGAAGGGGCCACAGACAGGAGAAGATATATAGAACAAGGCAGACCCTTTTCCAGCAAACTGAAGAGGAGATCTATGATAAATACCGCCTTAGCAGCGCTGCCATTCTAGAATTCATAGATTTACTAAAACCACAGCTAGAACACAAGACTCTGCGTGGCTGCACCATCCCTACGCATGTGCAAGTACTATGCGCACTGCACCTCTTGGCCTCAGGGAGCTATCAGGGGGTCATTGCCGTGGCAGGTGGGGTATCCCAAAGTGCAGTGTCAAGGTTCCTCAGGGCATTCCTAGATGCCTTAGTAGCGCACAGGTCTCAGTTCATATACTTACCAAGGAATGAGGCAGAAATTAACAGCACGAAGCTGGACTTTTACCGCATTGCCCACTTCCCCCATGTAATTGGATGTGTAGATGGGACACACATTCAAATATGCCCCCGCTAATCTGGAACATATTTTCCGCAACAGAAAGTGTACCCACTCACTCAACATACAGGTTGTTTGTGATGCCCATTACGTCATCATGGACATCGTAGCTAAGTTTCCAGGCAGTACCCATGACTCATACATTTTTAGACATAGTGGGATACATCAACGCCTGGAACGTGGGGAGTTTGGAGACGGATACCTCCTAGGTAGAGCTGCATACACCTTGCAGACATACACACAGGTCACTGTGCACGACTATCTGGACTCCCTAACAGTGTACTTTTGTGCCCAACAGGTGACAGTGCATATGCTCTAAGGCCATGGATCATGTCTCCATTTTTAACACCCAGCAATGATTCAGAGAGGCAATACAACAGTGCGCATAAGAGGACCAGGAACCTCATAGAGCGCACCTTCGGACTCCTGAAGGCAAGATTCCGATGCCTCCACCACAGCGGAGGCGCCCTCCAATACACCCCCACTACCGCTTTCAAAATTGTGGTCGCATGCGCCATCCTCCACAACATAGCCACCCGACGTGGGCTACCTCTCACCCCTGCAGACCCAGATCCTGATGATGAAGAGCAAGAACAACCACATCGCCATCATGGGGATAGGAGTCTAGCTAATCAAGGCAGACTGAGACGGGACCACATTTCAACACAATATTCTGGACGGTACGTGTCAACTCCCACCATACTCACCTATTAACCATTTGTTAAGTGGAACAAAAATAACTGTTTTATTAATGTCATGAAGAAACTATATACAAGTTGAAATTGTCCATGGGCAGGAAAATGCCAACCAGTCATGTGGCACATTAACGCCATGTGCCACATGAATCTGTCCTGGCTGTTATCTATGATCTCCTGCCCCTCCTGCCAGCCTGGCTGGTCCCTGCTGCGTCCATGGTGCTGTGCCTACCACTCCTCAGCACGCTACTGTGAGTGGCAGAGACACTGCTCACTGTTGAGCCCTCCTCCCAGGTGTATTTGTTAACTTCCTGGCTGTGATGTCATCATCATGTGCCAGGAAGTGTTTCCAGGGTGTTCTGGTATGCTTTCTGGAGTGTTCTGCTGCATCTGCAAGCAATTTTGAAGGTATTCGCAATTTGCGACACCCACTCGCTAATTGCGAGTTCGTTTTTGCACACTCGCAAACAGCGACCTCGCAAACTGCGGACTCGCACACAGCGTTGCGAGTCCGGCTGCGAGTCGCAAAATCAGGTCGCTTTTTTTTCTGGCATTCCACTTTGCGACTCGCATTTTGCGAGTCGCATCAACTCGCAAAATGCGAGTCGCAATTTTTATTTTTGCTACATCTGGCCCTTGATACCATGTGTGTTTCAAACACTCTATGCCAATTCATTGCCATACATGGAAAACCCCAATGGGTTTGTAAAAAGAACACTCACCCACCAACTTAGTTTGTGTCATGTTTCATCATTAGGTTCCCACCTAAGGTGCCATTTACATCTTTGGTGTGCTACGATGTCTGATTACAACAGAGATGGTTATGATCTTAAGAGTGAGGTAAGTGTGACTTTGAACATTTTTTTAAAACTAACTCCAAGATATCCACCTGCAGAGGGTTGTAAAATAAATTTGTTTATGGACTCTTGGGGCAGGATTAAAAATAGTGGAGGATGTCACAGGAGGCTTTTATTAATCTCTCACATCCTGGTGATTTGTCTAGTGACTGGGCGACATGTTTCAGCCAATAATATGCTCATAAAGTCACTGTGTATTTCTTCAGGACAAAGTTTTTTAGGGCTACCTGAGCCCCAAAATATAACTGCACACACACTACAGCATTCATCCCGAGGATGCCTTTGTTTGTAATTAACAATCTTCACCCTTCTGTTTCAATTCCTGAAAAAGAGTAAATTGGACAAAGGTGGTTATGAAATATAGAGACAGAGTGAAATAAACAGGAATACTGGTGCACTGCACTCGCATTCATAATATGGCAAATGAACATGCTGCACTTGCCACAGGCCAATTGTGTGTAGGCCATTGAACACATGTGTTGAAGTCCACACACATGCACTGAACTCATAATGTGTGTTACACACCCCTTCCTACCTGTGTAGATCCTTTATTGTTTCACAGGAGGGTAATGTCTGGTTCAAGTCTTATGCATTGCCCATTTTTAGAGACTGTTTGCTCTTTACGGTGCTCAGTGTCTATATTGTAACCAAAATACCCTACCAATACCCTGTATCAGTAAAAGTATTGCCCACTCATATCAACTGAATGCCTTCTGGGGGGGCGTGGCCTGGCGCTCATGGAGTGAGCAGCCGATGGATGGAGCTCTGGCCCAAAGACCTCCGTCAATCAGTAACCTGATGCACCGGTGCCCTGATTGGGGCACCCTCTCTCCCCCCTGAGGCCCTGGAGGGGGGATGAGGTGGCACGCCTCGAGAAAAACAGCAGTGACGGGCCCCAGCAGTGAATAGAACCTGAAGTGCCTGCCTGATTGCCTTACCCCAAGATTGCGGATGGGATGGCCCCGGCCGCTAGCGCAAGGGAAGCGGCTTTCGGGAGGCCCTGACAGTACCGGCCCCGAGGGTAAGCTCTCCTTCGATAAGGAACGGAGACAGAGTCAGCGGCGACATTTGACAGCGGGGCACTGTATAAAATCGGCGCAACGCCCGTGTGTGGCCCTGCCTGTCACAGACGGAGCTGGAAGGCCCTTGATAACTGAGGGGCAGTGGGAGCTGTGAAGGCCGAGGGTGAGACGGGCCAGAAGGGCCTCGGGGATGGACCCCGCCTAATAGTGGCTGCACAATGGGGGTGCCGAGTTTCGGCCCCTCTCTCGCTTGACACCGCTGAACACACCTGGCCGTGGAACGAAGAAACGAATCAGGAGGCAGGCAGAGGCACAATCGCGAATGTCCCCGTGCCCCCCTAGAGACTGACAGAGACTGGGACACCAGGTGCTGGAAGGCTGGATAGCGACCCCCTTTGGCCAACAAGTGCGGTGAGGAGGCGATTGGGCGTGGGGGAACATATTTCGCTCAGGGGGCCTCGCCCTATGGGAAGCCAGGACTGGGTTGGGACCCTGAGTACCTCTCACACAATGGGGAAACCCAACAAGATAAAAGATGCAGCAGGGGCCCCCGACTCCCAACACGATTGCATTACCCCAGTTGCGACAACTGCTGAGCGGGTGTCTCCCCCGGATGCACTAGCCCAAGGGCCCCCGCTATGTGATATATTACAGGCCTTCATGTCCTCCAGAGAAATACTAGAATCTAAAATTGATGCACTCTCTACAGATCTGGGCCTCCTGAGATAAGATCAAAGATGCCTGGCGGAATGAGTAGTGACAGCAGAACGAAATGTAGAGGAGCTTATGCCAGTGGTGACCGGAGCGGAAGACCGGGTGACCACCCTTGAGAAACATGTAGAGACATTGATTGCCCGCGCTGAGGATGCTGAAAATAGGTCAAGGAGGATTAATATACAAATTGTGGGATTAGCCGAGAAATTTGCGACCACAGATCTTACAGACTTCCTTGTTTCCAGGATACAGGAAGAAGTTGCACCTGAGGGCCTATCGCAGTTCTTCGCCTTTGAGAGGACACATTGAGTGCCTGCGCACCCCTCCCCCCTGAGGCCGCGCCAAGACCGGTGATAGCCAGACTCCTATACTATGAAGACCACAACCACATCTTGGCTCAGGCCCGAAAGAGCGGAGATCTGATAGTGGAGAACACTACAGTAGGCAACTTCTCATGAGAAGTGCATAAACAGAGGGCAACCTTTATGGACATCAAGAGGCGATTGCGATCGCTAAACATTCCATTTGCCATGCTTTTCCTCTCTACACTGAGAGTATCTGAGGACTGAGAGGCAAAGTTCTTCCGCACACCACAAGACGCGAAAGAGTAGATCGATGGGTGAGACGACCCCGCGAACCTGGGCGCGCCCCACGGACCTAGACCCAAGAGCAGACAACGACGACACAGGGAATCGCAACGCGGGGAGGGGTGCCCCCCACAGGGGAAGCCAGAGAGGAGAGACAGCACACT
The DNA here is from genome assembly GCF_031143425.1 of Pleurodeles waltl. NCBI lineage: Eukaryota > Metazoa > Chordata > Amphibia > Caudata > Salamandridae > Pleurodeles > Pleurodeles waltl. Next base: position 769,576,650 of record NC_090437.1, read on the forward strand.
ACCGCCGCAGTGGCATTGCTGAGCAGTGGGGACCTTAGCCCGCATACCCAGGACACAATGAGAGAAGGACAGGGATCAGATTCTGATGGAGGATCCAGGAGCTCGACGGCACTCAGCATAGAATTGCCAGTGGTGACACATGGGACGTCAGACAACATAATATAACTACATAGGCAAGACTTGCGAAGCTGGTTTGGGGCCCAGTTGATGTACATGTGTCGAGATCCCCTGACGAATGCATTGCTGACCTTTCTGGAACAATGATTGGGGAGCCGAGGACTTCTGAGCTCCACGCGGCTGGAGAAGTACTCTCACCCACCCTTTAAGTACTGGTTCTAGTTGTTAAAGTTTGGATGAGGGGCTGTTTTGCACCTGTCCTGGTGGAGGGGAGTTGGCGAAGTTGCAATTAATAGTTATTATGCTGCCCGCCTGCTGCCAAGCCAGATTGCTAGCTATGGGAATGGAAGATACTAAGGTGCGTCAGCGTCAGGAGACACACACATGCGTAAAAAGATCAGAATGCTTGATTGGACATGGATGACATGAGAAAATATAAGGTGCTGTCCTGGAACATAAGGGGAATGCACACCATGGCTAAGCATTATAAAGTTTACTCATACTTACAGAGGAGAGGGACACACATAGCAGTGTTACAAGAGACGCATTTGACAGCGGCGGAGGGGAGGGCACTGCAGAGATGGTGGCATACTACACAACATATTCAGCGTATGCATGAGGTACCCTAAACTGGATATGAGAGAGAGTACCGTTCCAAATGAAGAGCACATTAGTGGACCCGGAGGGTCGATTTGTGGTAGTTACAGGCCACTTGGCGGGACGAGACATAACGCTCATAAATGTCTACGCGCCAAACACGGATCAAAGCGCATTCTTAGACCGCCTATCACGGACACTGGCCCCCCCACCTCTTACAGACAGCGTTGATAGGGGGGACTTTAATTATGTGGAAAGCCCTGAATTAGATATATCCCACCCACCACTGCAGGACTCGCTGGCCCATGCATTAGCCCAAAAAATTCAGGGTTGGAAGGCAGGATGACATTTGTTAGCCTCATGGAGGCACCTTAACCCAAACACCAGGGAATACTCCTACTCAGCTGTGCATGATTTACAAGTCAGACTGGACACCTTTCTATGCACACCCAATATGCAGGCTCAGATTAGTTAGGTGGAGTTCCTGGGACGCATGATATCGGACCACAACCCTATCTTAATAACGCTGGCATTGGAAAGGGTGACAGCGAGCATACCTACCTGGTGCCTATAAGTAGACTTCCTAGAGGATCCGGAGTCCCGGACTCAAATACGGGAACACATTACACATTATTTCGATGACAATGAGGAGCTGGCTCCCTCCCCCAGACATGGTGGGAAGCATTCAAGCTAGTGATCGGGGGCCGATGTATTGCTGCATCTATGGGGATTAGGAAGACACTGTTAAAAGAGACAGAGACGGCGGAAACTGTCTTGCGAATACTTGAAAAAATGAGTCCAGGGCTTCCTAAGTCGTGGGAAGACGTAGCTGAGGCCAGGGATAGAGTTGCAACCCACGCAGAGGCTCCAAAACTTTGATTATAAGAACTATATGATAAAGGAGCATGCAGAACGGGATAAAGCCGGGGCACTATTGACATGGTTGGCCAACCCAGCGAAGCATGGAAACCCTATATTAGAGATTAAGACCCCACAAGGGGCTGTATCGACAAGACAAAGTCAATCACCATTTTTTTGAGTATTACAAGGCACTGTATACTAGAGTATCACATGGTGCAGAGGATAACATACAGTCCTTCGTAAGATACTTGCCTAGTAAGGGCCTCAGTGAAGAGAAGAGCAATGCACTGGGGGGCCACATAGTGTGTTCGGAAGTTAAAGATGCCATTAAGGGCCTCATGAGGGGAAAGGCCACAGGCACAGATGGGCTGCCAATAAAGTGCTATGCCACCTACGAGCAAGACCTCCTAAGCTAGTGCAATTATTCAACCAAGCATGAGACCAGATGAGCTTTATTCCTACTAGGAATACCACCCAGAATATCCGTCGAGTTATTAATATCCTGGATAATGTTGTCTCACAAGCAGACACGGCAACCATCCTGGCAGTAGACATAGAAAAAGCGTTTGACAGCTTAGTATGGGACTACTGATACACTGTTCTTGCTCATTTAGGCCTACGGGCGGGCTTCCTCAAATGGACAAAACTGTTGTATACAGAGCCAAAAGCGAGGGTTAGAACCAGGGTCATGATTTCTGAACAATATCCAATAGAGAGGGGTACTAGACAGGGGTGCACGCTCTCGCCCTTATTATTTGCGTTTGCGCTGGAGCCACTGGCTGCTCACGCTAGAACCGCCGATTGGTATCAGGGACTGACGCAGGGAAATACCCAATGCACCTGAGATACTGATGGCATGGTTGCAGCAGCTTCCTGGGGCGGGAGACTGGAGGGGAATAGCGGCTTGGGAAGAGGCGGGGGCTCTACAGATGGGAAATCTCTATTGCAACACTAATCTATTACCGTTTGAAGACTTTCGAGAGTCTCATGACCTGTCAAGGGCCCACTTTCTGTTGCACCGTGCACTGACACACATCATTAGCAGGTACTGGCACCTAGGAGGTGGAGAGCCACCCCTTTACGGACCCAGTGCTTACATACTGACCTCCGACAGCACACAAAAAGCCATTTCTGGGTTATATAGGGCGATTCGCACAGGAATGATACGCCCCTTGGTCGATCTGCGACAAAAAGGGGAGACAGATCTGGGGACCCTCATATCAGAGGAGGCCTGGGATCAGATATTAGACAGAGACCCGAAGGTCTCCAGGAAGGCCAGGTTTCAACTTATACACTACTACATTATACAGAAGGCTTATCTTACCCCAAAAAGACTCCAGGAGCATTTACTCGACACAAAATGTCCTAGATGTGGGGAGGAGGTGGCAGACCTTATACCCATGCTGTGGTATTGTCCCCACTTGATCACATACTGGAAAGAAGTGACTGTATATGTAGCAAGAGTAATTGAGCGAGAAGCGGAATGCACATCAGCCCACTGTTTATTACACTGGTTCCCCCACACTGATAAGACTAGGGCAACTAGTAAACTCCAAGGCCTAGCGTACATCCTGGCCAAATGTGAATTAATGTAAAATTAGAAGAATTCTATGGCTCCCAATGTCCACAGCTGGAAGAAGGAGCTCAGGAGATGTGCATCGGTTGAAGGGTTGGTCCTGAAATGAGAGCTGGCCCGAGGGGTGGGCTCCCCAGAACTAATGTCAGCTTGGGAACAGTTAGCTATAGCACTGTGGGAGAAGCTAGAGCATCCCCAGACAGAATAACCTAGTTACCTTACGCCGATTGCACTATGCAGTGACACCCCCCTCACAGAGAGCCATTGGTGGAGACGAGGTCTGAACACATGCATGTTACATGAACAGGAATACCCAAAGAAGCGCCCAGATGCCATACAGGCTTGGGCGCAACCGTACACACTAGCGCAAGGCGAGGAGCGGGCGGGCGGAGAGGGGGCGAGGGAGCAAGGGAGATTAACCAAACAATACTGTATAAATAACCATTTGTGTGCCCTAGCTGGGGAATTGTTGCAGAATTGTAAAGCCAATATGTTTAAAAAAAAAAATCAACTTAATGCCCTCTCTGGCTCTCAGTGTCTATATTGTAACCAAAATCCAATTTGGTAGAAAAGATTGCATGCACCTTGCGTGTGTCACTCGGACATGCTGTAGTTACTAATAATGACACACAAAACCACCATTATTGTGAACTCAAATGCGTACTCGCTCCATGAAGCCTACTTTGGTTGCTCGAAATAGGGGCAACATGGATCCCGTAGGAGGAGTAATGAAAGGCCATTAGTCTAATATCACTCTGTTCATCTGGCTCATTGAACGCACGGCTTCTTATCAGGTCCTCCTCCAACTTACTTCATCAAGGTTGGTCGTCCGTGTCCATTTGAGCCTGAAACGGGACCTGGATCTTGCTCTGGTCCTTGTTGTCGCAGGCTTGGCACGAATAACTACGCCGGAGTCGTCAGTTACGCAGTTAAGGGATATTTTATTGGTTGATAATAGTGATAGTCTGAACTGGAGTGCTTTCTTTTGTTGTTCTTTCAGTATTCCGGGTATTGTGCAGGTAATGGTTCACAGTCTCTTCCTTGCTTCTCTCTGTTTCTTCAGGTCTCCCGGGAAGCACATTCAGGGAAGAGAAGAATAGTCTTGGTAAGTGTTTATGTTTTCTCCTTGGCTAATTATTTCTGGCTTTTCCTTTTCCAGCTGTCTTCTCTTTCTTGTCTCTTTTCGCTCTTTGGATCTGTGCTCTCTCTCTCTTCACCACGCCTGTCCTTTCCCTCTCTGTCAGGATGTTTCCTTAATATGTCTCTCTGTCTTCCTTTTTGCTCCTTATTGTTTCCTTTTCTGTCCTTCTATGTCTCTTGTGTATTCAGATACTTTTTACTATTCTTTTCCAGAACTTAATTCAATACTTTCTGCTGTCCTTCATACAGCCTCTTATTGTAGTCCCCTCGCCTTCCCCGTGTCCTCTCCAGTCTTACAGTGTTTTCCCCTTTCAGTCCCTTTTCTTTTTCCCCCACCCGTCCTCCCTACCCCTACCCCGGCCGCTTCAACACACCTGAATATGCCACGCTTCTCCAGAAGCGTGGCGGGCTGCCGCGTTCCACTTCCCGGAGTTGGGTCCTCCCGTCCCCGATTGGGACAAACGACATCCTGGTCTCTCAGGTCCTCCCGTCCCTGATTGGGACGTACAGCTCCCTGCTCTCTCCGGTCCTCCCGTTCCCGATTGGGACGAATGGCTCCTCGATCTCTCCGGTCCTCTCCTTTACGTCCTCGTCCCACTCCTTCATTTGTCTCCTCGCTCGCCTTCTCCTCCTGAACGCCAGATGCCGGTCTTCTTGAGCTTCCGTATTCCCGCCGTGACCTGCTTACTTCGCCCTGATTGGTGGGATTTGTGTTGGTTTCCGGGTCACTGCTGGTAGCGCCAGCACATGTAGGGGAATTGTGCAGGCCGGCGCTGTCCGGCCCGTCACAGACACTCCCCCTAGAGACCGGCTGTAGATGACGCTCAGGTCCCGGATAGCAGGAGAAGAAATCAGCATTCGTCATTTGGTTGCCCGGTAAGTGCATGATCTGAAAGGAGAAAGGTTGTAATGAAAGAAACCACTTCAGGACACGAGAATTAGTATCCTGGTTGCGAGCAAGCCATGTGAGTGGCGCGTGATCCATGACTAGGGTAAATGTCCGCCCAGTGAGATAGTACCATAGCGACTCCACTTCCCATTTAATGGCTAAACATTCTTTCTCGATTTGCGGGATGGTGGACTTCCCTTGGAAGTAGCTTCCGGCTAATATATATTATGTGGTGTAGAGACCCATCGCCTTGAGTCTGGGATAACACTGCCCCAAGCCCCACATCGGAGGCGTCTTTTTGTAAAAAGAAAGGCTTCTGAAAATCTGGACAGCATAACACTGGATCAGCTGTCAGGGTGTTCCGTAGTTGTTCAAAACTGTGCCGTTCAGTCTCAGTGAGAGAGGAAAGGGTGTTGGGACAGGATTTCTTAAGAAGGTTGGTAAGTTGTTCTGCTAATGTGGAGAACTGAGGGATAGTTTGTCTATAATAACCCACTAAACCAAGGAAGGCTCTTACGTCTTTCTTTGTTCGTGGTACAGGTATCTTCGTGATGGCATCTATTTTCTCTACCTGTGGTCGGACCTGGCCTTCTCCCAAGACATACCCCAGATATTTTATATTGGTATATCCCAACCTGCATTTTTATGGATTTGCTGTTAGATGGGATTCTTTCAGTGCTTGCAGAATGTTGCCCAAATGTTACATGTGCTCTTCCCAGATGTTACTATATATGACTATATCATCCAGATAGGCAGCTGCATATCTGTGATGTGGTCGTAAGATTCTATCCATAAGTCATTGGAAAGTGGCGGGGCCTCATGGAGCCCGAAAGGAAGAACTGTGAACTGATATAGACCGGATGGGGCTGCGAAAGCGTTTTTTTTCTTTGTCTTCTCTTTTCAACAGGATTTGCCAAACCCTTTTGTAAGGTCTAAGGTGGACATATACTGGGCTTGACCAAGTCTCTCAAGGAGTTCATCAATGCATGGCATGGGATAAGCATCGAAGTGAGTTCATAAGGACCTTGCCACCAGGCCAATAACTTGTTTTCACAACTAGGAAGTAGGATTAATGCCTTGTCTCCTATTTTCAGACTGCAGAATACACTTTCAAATTTCTGGTCGCTGCGCTGGTGCTGCATCAATCTTCTCCTTGCGAAGTCGGGCTGCGTCATTCCGGTTTGGCGTGTGGTGAATTTTTCACTGCGGTGCAGACTTTGCACGTTTCTGGAAAGCTGTGCGTCAATTGTCGCTGCACAAGGAGGACTTCTTGTAGAGATGAAGTCTTTTGGTCCTGGGACTTCAGGGAACAGGAGGCAAGCTCTATCCAAGCCCTTGGAGAGCACATTTCACCACAGCCAGAGAGCAGCAAGGCAGCAGGGCAACAGCAAGGCAGAAGTCCTTCACAGAAAGCAGACCGGTGAGTCCTTTGGGCAGCCAGACAGTTCTTCTTGGCAGGATGAAGGTTCTGGTTCAAGTTCTATTCCCCAGGAAGTGTCTGAGTTGGTAGGGGCAGAGGCCCTGTTTAAATACCCAAATGTGCCTTTGAAGTGGGGGAGACTTCAAAGAGTGGCTTAGAACTGCATACGATCTTCCAGGATCCCAGTAGGGTGGTGTGGCAGTCCTTTGTGTGAGGGCAGGCTACTGTCCTTTGACATGTAAGTGTCAGGCCCTCCACCGTCCAAGCCCAGGAAGACCCATTCAGGATGCAGATGTATACAAGTGAGGCTGAATATCCTGTGTTTGGGGTGTGTCTGAGTGAATGCACAAAGGAGCTGTCAACTGAACCCAGCCAGACGTGGATTGTAAGGCACAGAAGGGTTTAAGTGCAGAGAAATGCTCACTTTCTAAAAGTGGCATTTTTAAAATAGTACTATTAAATCCAACTTCACCAGTTAGCAGGATTTTGTATCACCATTCTGGCCATATTAAATATGACCTTCCCACTCTTTTCAGATCAGCAGCTACCACTCAAACAGTATATGAGGGTGGCCCAAATTTTAGCCTATGAAAGCAGCAGGCCTCATAGCAGTGTAAAAACAAATTTAGGAGTTTTACACTACCAGACATGTAAACTACACAGGTACATGTCCTGCCTTTTGCCCACACTGCACCCTTCCTTATGGGTTACATAGGACATACCTTAGGGGTGACTTATATGTAGAAAAAGGGGAGTTTTAGGCTTGGCAAGTACTTTTAAATGCCAAGTCAAAATGGCAGTGAAACTGCACACACAGGCCTTGCAATGGCAGGCCTGAGACAAGGTTAAGGAGCTACTTAAGTGGGTGGCACAATCAGTGCTGCAGGCCCACTAGTAGCATATAATCTACAAGCCCTGGGCACATCTAGTGCACTATACTAGGGACTTATAAGTAAATTAAATAATCCAATTGGGTATGATCCAATGTTATCATGTTTAAAGAGAGAGATCATATGCTCTTTAGCAATGGTTAGCAGTGGTAAAGTGTGCAGAGTCTTAAAACCAGCAAAAACAGTATTCAAAAAGTGGAGGGAGGCAGGCAAAAAGTTAGGGGTGATCACCCTAAGGCTGTCAGGTCTAACACAAACGATTTCCTAATTGCGAATGGTTGCAAAATGGCTGTCTAGGAAATGCAGTTACCATCAATGTGGATCTGGTGGTAACCAGGTGCAAAAAAAAAAAAAAATCAAAAATGCATCTGCCTCATTCCGAATGGCACCTCTGTGTGCCTTTGAGAGGAGGATAAGGATTTTGGCAGGTAGGCAGAGAAGGAGACAGAGATAGAAGAGGATATTTAGGATGAGGGTCACCCTTTTTGAACATACAGAGGAGGTGATATTTGAGAAGTACAGTCTCAGTATTGAGGTATCCTGGAATTAACCGCTGAATTACAACCTCAGTTTCAGAGCCCCAACAATCAGAAGCAATGCAATCCCACCACATGTATAGATATTGTGTTGCCAGCACCTCTTAACTTCTGGAAATTGCCTGGGGGTCATAGCAGTGACAAGAGGAGTGTAGCAAAGTGAAGTTTCTAGGTTTTGTCACAGGTTTCTGGGCATCATGGTAAACAAAGTAAACAAACACATATGTTTATCAAATATACTCCAATATTTGCAACAGACTAAAGTAATGTTCACAAGGTAGCACAGTTTCCCAATGTAATTGGGTGTGTTGATGGCACACATATTGCCATAACCCCCGTGCAAATGAATTCATATATAGATATATGAAAAGCACCCATTCACACAATGTAAAAGTAGTGTGTGACGCCTCATGCATCATAACTGACCTTGTCTGCAGATTCCCAGGCAGCATCCATGACTCCTTTATGTTCTGCTTTAGTGGAATACATAATTGACTCTCTCAGGGATTATTACTTGGTAAGAGAATTGCTGACTCAATGCATACATTGGCAGATAGTTTATCCTTCTCATGCTCCTTAAGGAGTCAGTGCATATGCTTTGCATCCTTGGATACTAACACCATACTTGCCTCCAAGAACCAGAAGTCAAAGGCATTATAACAGTTTACATCATAAAGTGCTCCTTTGGCATACTGAAGTACAGGTTCTGCTGTCTGACACCACCTTATTTGGATGGGCGGAGTTAGAGGTCTGTTTTAACTGCCCCTCACTGCCAGCAAAACCCTGGTGGTAAGGAGCAGTAAAAACTGCTAAATTCTCTCGTCGCCATGGGACGATTTAATTTTTTATTTGCAAACTGAAATCTTGGTTCTGGATTTTCTGAAAATAACATAGAAACCAGTTTGGTGCAGGGTTCCGTCATGTCGATGGAGCCTTGCACCAAACTGTAAACAGCATTGACAGGAAAAGTTGTCAATGCTGCATTGGTGGTCATTTCTACATTTGGTAGATGGAATGGTCTCAACCTGGTAGACGTTACATCCTTCTGCAGGCCAACAGAGATTACTCCTTCCACCAGCAATAAAAGCAGGCCCATGGGCTAGTTGTGCATTGTGGCTTAGTCAAACACAATCTGTTCATCCACAACCTATTATATTCATGCTGGGGATGGATCACAAATACAAACGGGGATTAAGCAACAAGTGGAAGTGGAGTAGGTGGTTCCACAGTAGCTAATTTTAAGCAATTTAAGCTTGGAATTTGGGTGACTGGCCTGGCTCCAATGTGGATCCTACCATAATGCTTTGTAAGACAATGCATGTCCCATGCTTTGCTGAGGTTCTCCACCTTATAGTGACACCGTTCGTCAGCCACTGCAGGTCTGTCAAGAAATCTCTTGCATGGTCCCAGAAATACTTTACCCATATTACAGAGGCACTTTGATTTCCCACATCAAAAAACTTACGCTGTCAAAAGCGATCATCTATTTTCAACATTCGACATGCTCAGCCACCTGATCCATAATGCCATGTCCATTAACATTAGTCAAACCTGGGCTATGGAGAAGACCTTCATCATACTACCTAATGAAAGCTGATGAGCAATAGATGCAGTGCTTTTTTCAAATGAGTAGAAATAGGGCTGTGTTAGGCAAAATGCTGTGGTACTTAGGCCCCAGGTATGAAGTGGGTGGATATATGTGCAGGGATACTGTTAGAAATGGGGTCTTTGGTTGGCAGTCAAGTTACCCCCTGTCCAAGAAAGGACCCTCACTCTAGTCAGGGTAAAGGAGAATCACTATCAGTTAACCCTGGCTCACTCCCTTGGTAGCTTGGCACAAGCAGGCAGGCTTAACTTCAGAGCCTAGCTGTAAAGTATTTGTACCAACACGCGCAGTAACTCAGTGAAAACACTACAAGATGACATGACATAGGTTTAGAAAAATAGGTAATATGTATCTAAACAAAACAAGACAAAAATGACAAAAATCCACCATACACAAGTCAAGTTAACTTAAAAGTTGAATTAAAAAGCAAAAAGAGTCTTAAATCCTTCGAAAACAGTGCTAATACTGTTAGTGTGAAAAAGTACCTGGGTTGCGTCAAACTAACACTGCACAAGTGAGTGTGCCTCGGAAAAGGCCAGCAATGCGTTGAGTTCTCACTCGCAAGCGAGACCGTGCATCGTTCCTCCTCCGGTCGGGTTGGTGTGCGTCATTTTCCTCTCTGCAGGAGAGCAATGCGTCGATCCGGACAGGCACCTCAGGTCCGGGAAGGCTTTGCATTGTTTTTCTGAACCCAGCAAGGTTTTTGTCGAAAGTCCGGTTGCACGGTATCAGAAAAACGCGGTATGTGGGGTTGTGATGTTAACAGCTTCCATCAGTGGGTGTTGTGTATTGTTTCTCCAGCCGCGAGTGTTGATCTTCCAGCCGCAATGCAGGTGGAGAATTGATTTCAGCCGAGAGGCCAGCGGCGCGTCTTTTCTCAACCGCATCTGGGAAGGTGTGTTGAAAATGTCCCTGCACGCCGGTCTGTGAGTGGATTTTCAGTCTTTAGCTGCCAGCTTCACCTTTCAAGGGCCCAGGAACTGGAGAGGGCACCACATGGCAGGGCAGGAGTCTCAGCAGGTGCTGGCAGGGGAAGTCTTTGATGGCCCTGAGACTTCAACAACAGGAGGCAAGCCCAGGACAAAACCTTGGAGATTTCTTCACAATTAGGAATGCACCACAAAGTCCAGTTGTTGTCCCCTTTCACAGGCAGAAGCACCAATTGCAGGATAGCTCCACAAATCACAGTCACAGGCAGGGCAGCACGTATCCTCAGCTCTTCAGCTCTTCTCCAGGCAGAGGTTACTCTTGATGTCCAGAAGTGATCTAATTTTCAGGGGTTTGGGTGCTCTTCATATGCCCATTTTGGCCTTTAACCCCTTCACTGCCAGGCCTTTTCCCCCTCCTGTGCCAGGCCTTTTTTTCGCTATTTGGGGCAGTTTGCGCTTAGGCCCTCATAACTTTTTGTCCGCATAAGCTAGCCAAGCCAAATTTGCGTCCTATTTTATCAACATCCTAGGGATTCTAGAGGTACCCAGACTTTGTGGGTTCCCCTGAAGGAGGCCAAGAAATTAGCCAAAATACAGTTAAAATTTCGTTTTTTTCATAAAAATGGGAAAAAGTGGCTGCAGAAGAAGGCTTGTGGTTTTTTCCCTGAAAATGGCATCAACAAAGAGTTTGCGGTGCTACAATCACCAGCTTCCCAGCTTTCAGGAACAGGCAGACTTAAATCAGAAAACCCAATTTTGCAACACAAATTTTGCATTTTACTGGGACATACACCATTTTTACAATTTTTTGTGATATCAGCCTCCTTCCAGTCAGTGACAGAAATGGGTGTGAAACCAATGCTGGATCCCAGAAACCTAAACATTTCTGAAAAGTAGACACAATTCTGAATTCAGCAAGGGGTCATTTGTATAGATCCTACAAGGGTTTACTACAGAAAATAACAACTGAAAAAGAAAAATATTAAAATTGAGGTGAAAAAAACAGCAATTTTTCTCTACGTTGTACTCTGTAACTTTTTCCTGCAATGTCAGATTTTCGAAAGCAATATACTGTTACGTCTGCTGGACTCCTCTGCTTACGGGGATATATAGGGCTTGTAGGTTCATCAAGAACCCAAGGTACCCAGAGGCAATAAATGAGCTGCACCCTGCAGTGCGTTTTCATTCTATACCGGGTATACAGCAATTCATTTGCTGAAATATAAAGAGTCAAAAATAGCTATCAAGAAAACCTTTGTATTTCCAAAGTGGGCACAAGATAAGGTGTTGAGGAGCACTGGTTATTTGCACATCTCTGAATTCCGGGGTGACCATACTAGCATGTGAATTACAGGGCATTTCTCAAATAGATGTATTTTTTACACACTCTCTTATATTTGGAAGGAAAAAATGTAGAGAAAGACAAGAGGCAATAACACTTGTTTTGCTAATCTATGTTCCCCCAAGTCTCCCGATAAAAATGATACCTCACTTGTGTGGGTAGGCCTAGCGTCCGCGACAGGAAACGCCCCAAAATGCAACGTGGACACATCACATTTTTTTAAAGAAAACAGAGGTGTTTTTTGCAAAGTGCCTACCTGTAGATTTTGGCCTCTAGCTCAGCCGGCACCTAGGGAAACCTACCAAACCGATGCATTTTTGAAAACTAGAGACCTAGGGGAATCGAAGATGGGGTGACTTGTGGGGCTCTGACAAGGTTTTTTACCCAGAATCCTTTGCCAACCTCAAAAATTGGCTAAAAAAACACATTTTCCTCACATTTTGGTGACAGAAAGTTCTGGAATCAGAGAGGGGCCACAAATTTCCTTCCACCCAGCCTTACCCCAAGTCTCCCGATAAAAATGATACCTCACTTGTGTGGGTAGGCCTAGCGCCCGCGACAGGAAATGCCCCAAAACGCAACATGGACACATCACATTTTTTGAAAGAAAACAGAGGTGTATTTTGCAAAGTGCCTACCTGTAGATTTTGGCCTGTAGCTCAGCCGGTACTTAGGGAAACCTACCAAACCTGTGCATTTCTGAAAACTAGAGATCTAGGGGAATCCAAGATGGGGTGACTTGTGGGGCTCTGACCAGGTTCTGATACCCAGAATCCTTTGCAAACCTCAAAATTTGGCTAAAAAAACACATTTTCCTCACATTTTGGTGACGGAAAGTTCTGGAATCAGAGAGGAGCCACAAATTTCCTTCCACCCAGCGTTCCCCCAAGTCTCCTGATAAAAATGATACCTCACTTGTGTGGATAGGCCTAGCGCCCGCGACAGGAAATGCCCCAAAACGCAACGTGGACACATCACATTTTTTTAAAGAAAACAGAGATGTTTTTTGCAAAGTGCCTACCTGTAGATTTTGGCCTCTAGCTCAGCCGGCACCTAGGGAAACCTACCAAACCTGTGCATTTTTTAAAACTAGAGATCTAGGGGAATCCATGATGGGGTGACTTGTGGGGCTCTGACCAGGTTCTGTTACCCAGAATCCATTGCAAACCTAAAAATTTGGCACAAAAAAAACACATTTTCCTCACATTTTGGTGACAGAAAGTTCTGGAATCAGAGAGTAGCCACAAATTTCCTTCCACCCAGCGTTCCCCCAAGTCTCCCAATTAAAATGATACCTTACTTGTGTGGGTAGGCCTAGCGCCCGCGACAGGAAATGCCCCAAAACGCAACGTGGACACATCACATTTTTTTAAAGAAAACAGAGGTGTTTTTTGCAAAGTGCCTACCTGTAGATTTTGGCCTCTAGCTCAGCCGGCACCTAGGGAAACCTACCAAACCTGTGCATTTCTGAAAACTAGAGACCTAGGGGAATCCAAGATGAGGTGACTTGTGGGGCTCTGACCAGGTTCTGTTACTCAGAATCCTTTGCAAACCTAATAATTTGGCTAAAAAAACACATTTTCCTCACATTTTGGTGACAGAAAGTTCTGGAATCAGAGAGTAGCCACAAATTTCCTTCCACCCATCGTTCCCCCAAGTCTCCCAATAAAAATGATACCTCACTTGTGTGGGTAGGCCTAGCGCATGCGACAGGAAATGCCCCAAAACGCAACGTGGACACATCACATTTTTTTAAAGAAAACAGAGGTGTTTTTTGCAAAGTGCCTAACTGTAGATTTTGGCCTGTAGCTCAGCCGGTACTTAGGGAAACGTACCAAAACTGTGCATTTCTGAAAACTAGAGACCTAGGGGAATCCAAGATGGGGTGACTTGTGGGGCTCTGACCAGGTTCTGATACCCAGAATCCTTTGCAAACCTCAAAATATGGCTAAAAAAACACATTTTCCTCACATTTTGGTAACAAAACGTTCTGGAATCAGAGAGGAGCCACAGATTTCCTTCCGCCCAGCGTTCCCCCAAGTCTCACGATAAAAATGATGCCTCACTTGTGTGGGTAGGCCTAGCGCCCGCGACAGGAAATGCCCCAAAACGCAACGTGGACGCATCACATTTTTTGAAAGAAGACAGAGGTGTTTTTTGCAAAGTGCCTACCTGTAGATTTTGGCCTCTAGCTCAGCCGGCACCTAGGGAAACCTACCAAACCTGTGCATTTTTAAAAACTAGAGACCTAGGGGAATCCAAGATGGATTGACTTGTGGGGCTCTGACAAGGTTTTTGACCCAGAATACTTTGCCAACCTCAAAAATTGGCAAAAAAAACACATTTTCCTCACATTTTGGTGACGGAAAGTTCTGGAATCAGAGAGGAGCCACAAATTTCCTTCCACCCAGCGTTCCCCCAAGTCTCCTGATAAAAATGAGACCTCACTTGTGTGGGTAGTCCTAGCGCCCGCGACAGGAAATGCCCCAAAACGCAACGTGGACACATCACATTTTTTTAAAGAAAACAGAGGTGTTTTTTGCAAAGTGCCTACCTGTAGATTTTGGCCTCTAGCTCAGCCGGCACCTAGGGAAACCTACCAAACCTGTGCATTTTTGAAAACTAGAGATCTAGGGGAATCCAAAATGGGGTGACTTGTGGGGCTCTGACCAGGTTCTGTTACCCAGAATCCTTTGCAAACCTCAAAATTTGGCACAAAAAAAACAAATTTTCCTCACATTTTGGTGACAGAAAGTTGTGGAATCAGAGAGCAGCCACAAATTTCCTTCCACCCAGCGTTCCCCCAAGTCTCCCGATAAAAATGATACCTCACTTGTGTGGGTAGGCCTAGCGCCCGCGACAGGAAACACCCCAAAACGCAACGTGGACACATCACATTTTTTGAAAGAAAACAGAGGTGTTTTTTGCAAAGTGCCTACCTGTAGATTTTGGCCTCTAGCTCAGCCGGCACCTAGGGAAACCTACCAAACCGATGCATTTTTTAAAACTAGAGACCTAGGGGAATCCAAGATGGGGTGACTTGTGGGGCTCTGACAAGGTTTTTTTACCCAGAATCCTTTGCAAACCTCAAAATTTGGCTAAAAAAAACACATTTTTGTGACAGAAAGTTCTGGAATCAGAGAGGAGCCACAAATTTCCTTCCACCCAGCGTTTCCCCAAGTCTCACGATAAAAATGATGCCTCACTTGTGTGGGTAGGCCTAGCGCCCGCGATAGGAAATGCCCCAAAACGCAACGTGGACACATCACATTTTTTGAAAGAAAACAGAGGTGTATTTTGCAAAGTGCCTACCTGTAGATTTTGGCCTGTAGCTCAGCCGGTTCTTAGGGAAACCTACCAAACCTGTGCATTTCTGAAAACTAGAGACCTAGGGGAATCCAAGATAGGGTGACTTGTGGGGCTCTGACCAGGTTCTGATACCCAGAATCCTTTGCAAACCTCAAAATTTGGCTAAAAAAAACACATTTTCCTCACATTTTGGTGACAGAAGGTTCTGGAATCAGAGAGGAGCCACAAATTTCCTTCCACCCAGCGTTCCCCCAAGTCTCCCGATAAAAATAATGCCTCACTTGTGTGGGAAGGCCTAGCGCCAGCGACAGGAAATGCCCCAAAACGCAACATGCACACATCACATTTTTTTAAAGAAAACAGGTGTTTTTTGCAAAGTGCCTACCTGTAGATTTTGGCCTCTAGCTCAGCCGGCAGCTAGGGAAACCTACCAAACCTGTGCATTTCTAAAAACTAGAGACCTAGGGGAATCCAAGATGGGGTGACTTGTGGGGCTCTGACCAGGTTCTGTTACCCAGAATCCTTTGCAAACCTAAAAATTTGGCTAAAAAAACACATTTTCCTCACATTTTGGTGACAGAAAGTTCTGGAATCAGAGAGTAGCCACAAATTTCCTTCCACCTAGCGTTCCCCCAAGTCTCCCGATAAAAATGAGACCTCATTTGTGTGGGTAGGCCTAGCGCCCGCGTCAGGAAATGCCCCAAAACGCAACGTGGACACATCACATTTTATTAAAGAAAACAGAGGTGTTTTTTGCAAAGTGCCTACCTGTAGATTTTGGCCTCTAGCTCAGCCGGCACCTAGGGAAACCTACCAAACCTGTTCATTTTTTAAAACTAGAGACCCAGGGGAATCCAAGATGGGGTGACTTGTGGGGCTCTGACCAGGTTCTGTTACCCAAAATCCTTTGCAAACCTCAAAATTTGGCTAAAAAAAAAAAAATCCTCACATTTTGGTGACAGAAAGTTCTGGAATCAGAGAGGAGCCACAAATTTCCTTCCACCCAGGTTCCCCTAAGTCTCTCGATAAAAATGGTACCTCACTTGTGTGGGTAGGCCTAGCACCCGCGACAGGAAATGCCCCAAAACACAACGTGGACACATCACATTTTTTTAAAGAAAACAGAGGTGTTTTTTGCAAAGTGCCTACCTGTAGATTTTGGCCTCTAGCTCAGCCGGCACCTAGGGAAACCTACCAAACCTGTGCATTTCTGAAAACTAGAGACCTAGGGGAATCCAAGATGGGGTGACTTGTGGGGCTCTGACCAGGTTCTGTTACCCAGAATCCTTTGCAAACCTAGAAATTCGGCTAAAAAACACATTTTCCTCACATTTTGGTGACAGAAAGTTCTGGAATCAGAGAGTAGCCGCAAATTTCCTTTCACCCATCGTTCCCCCAAGTCTCCCAATAAAAATGATACCTCACTTGTGTGGGTAGGCCTAGCGCATGCGACAGGAAATGCCCCAAAACGCAACGTGGACACATCACATTTTTTTAAAGAAAACAGAGATGTTTTTTGCAAAGTGCCTAACTGTAGATTTTGGCCTGTAGCTCAGCCGGTACTTAGGGAAACCTACCAAACCTGTGCATTTCTGAAAACTAGAGACCTAGGGGAATCCAAGATGGGATGACTTGTGGGGCTCTGACCAGGTTCTGATACCAGAATCCTTTGCAAACCTCAAAATTTGGCTAAAAAAACACATTTTCCTCACATTTTGGTGACAGAAAGTTCTGGAATCAGAGAGGAGACACAAATTTCCTTCCACCCAGCGTTCCCCCAAGTCTCCCGATAAAAATGATACCTCACTTGTGTGGGTAGGCCTAGCGCCCGCGACAGGAAATGCCCGAAAATGCAACATGCACACATCACATTTTTTTAATAAAAACAGGTGTTTTTTGCAAAGTGCCTACCTGTAGATTTTGGCCTCTAGCTCAGCCGGCATCTAGGGAAACCTACCAAACCTGTGCATTTTTGAAAACTAGAGATCTAGGGGAATCCATGATGGGGTGACTTGTGGGGCTCTGACCAGGTTCTGTTACCCAGAATCCTTTGCAAACCTCAAAAATTGGCACAAAAAAAACATATTTTCCTCACATTTTGGTGACAAAATGTTGTGGAATCAGAGAGGAGCCACAAATGTCCTTCCACCCAGCGTTCCCCCAAGTCTCCCGATAAAAATGATACCTCACTTGTGTGGGTAGGCCTAGCGCCCGCGACAGGAAACGCCCCAAAACGCAACGTGGACACATCACATTTTTTTAAAGAAAACAGAGATGTTTTTTGCAAAGTGCCTACCTGTAGATTTTGGCCTCTAGCTCAGCCGGCACCTAGGGAAACCTACCAAACCGATACATTTTTGAAAACTAGAGACCTAGGGGAATCCAAGATGGGGTGACTTGTGGGGCTCTGACAAGGTTTTTTTTACCCAGAATCCTTTGCAAACCTCAAAATTTGGCTAAAAAAAACACATTTTCCTCACATTTTGGTGACAGAAGGTTCTGGAATCAGAGAGGAGCCACAAATTTCCTTCCACCCAGCGTTCCCCCAAGTCTCCCGATAAAAATAATGCCTCACTTGTGTGGGTAGGCCTAGCGCCAGCGACAGGAAATGCCCCAAAACGCAACATGCACACATCACATTTTTTTAAAGAAAACAGGTGTTTTTTGCAAAGTGCCTACCTGTAGATTTTGGCCTCTAGCTCAGCCGGCAGCTAGGGAAACCTACCAAACCTGTGCATTTCTAAAAACTAGAGACCTAGGGGAATCCAAGATGGGGTGACTTGTGGGGCTCTGAACAGGTTCTGTTACCCAGAATCCTTTGCAAACCTAAAAATTTGGCTAAAAAAACACATTTTCCTCACATTTTGGTGACAGAAAGTTCTGGAATCAGAGAGTAGCCACAAATTTCCTTCCACCTAGCGTTCCCCCAAGTCTCCCAATAAAAATGAGACCTCACTTGTGTGGGTAGGCCTAGCGCCCGCGTCAGGAAATGCCCCAAAACGCAACGTGGACACATCACATTTTATTAAAGAAAACAGAGGTGTTTTTTGCAAAGTGCCTACCTGTAGATTTTGGCCTCTAGCTCAGCCGGCACCTAGGGAAACCTACCAAACCTGTTCATTTTTTAAAACTAGAGACCCAGGGGAATCCAAGATGGGGTGACTTGTGGGGCTCTGACCAGGTTCTGTTACCCAAAATCCTTTGCAAACCTCAAAATTTGGCTAAAAAAAAAAAAATCCTCACATTTTGGTGACAGAAAGTTCTGGAATCAGAGAGGAGCCACAAATTTCCTTCCACCCAGGTTCCCCTAAGTCTCTCGATAAAAATGGTACCTCACTTGTGTGGGTAGGCCTAGCACCCGCGACAGGAAATGCCCCAAAACACAACGTGGACACATCACATTTTTTGAAAGAAAACAGAGGTGTTTTTTGCAAAGTGCCTACCTGTGGATTTTGGCCTCTAGCTCCCCCTGCGTGACATTGGTGCCAAAAAACAAATCCCAGGTGCCTAGTGGTTTCTGCCTCCTTGGGGGCAGATTGACCTAAAATCGGCCAATCTGCCCCCAAGGGGGGCAGAAATGGTCTAAATACAATTTGCCCCCCAGGGGAGCGACCCTTGCCTAATGGGTCGCTCCCCATCTCTAAAAAACCAAACAAACAAAACAAATAAAAAAATTGTCCTGGCGCCTATAGATTTCTGACCCCCCTGGGGGCAGATCGGCCTAATAATAGGCCGATCTATTTGCCCCCCCAACCTCCAACCCCCCCAGGAGCTAACCTTGCCTACCGGGTCGCTCCTCCTGCGTGACACTGGCGCCAAAAACAAATCCCTGGTGCCTATTGGTTTCTGCCTCCTTGGGGGCAGATTGACGTAAAATCGACCAATCTGCCCAAAAGAGGGGCAGAAATGGTCTAAATACAATTTTCCCCCCAGGGGAGCGACCCTTGCCTAATGGGTTGCTCCCCATCTCTAAAAAAACAAACAAACAAAAAAAAAAAACACAAAAAAAAATTGCCCTGGCGCCTAGAGGTTTCTGGCCCCCCCCGGGGGCAGATCGACCTAATAATAGGCCAATCTGCCCCTGCGGGGGCAGAAATGGCCTAAAATAAATTTGCCCCCAGGGGAGCGACCCTTGCCTAATGGGTCGCTCCCCATCTCTAAAAAAAAAAACACAGAAAAAAATTTGCCCTGGCGCCTAGAGGTTTCTGCCCCCCCCGGGGGCAGATCGGCCTAATAATAGCCCGATCTGCCCCCAGGAGGGGCAGAAATGGCCTAAAATAAATTTGCCCCCCAACCCCCACCCCACCCAGGAGCGACCCTTGCCTCCCCCTGCGTGACATTGGCACCAGAAATAAAATCTCCGGCGCCTAGTGGTTTCTGCCCCCCTTGGGGGCAGATTGGCGTAGCAACAAATGGCTGATCTGCCCCCAAAGGGGGCAGAAATGGCCTAAATACAATTTTCCCCTCCAGGAGAGCGACCCTTGTCCAAGGGGTCGCTCCCCATCTGTAAAACAAAAAAAAACAAAAAAATCCCCGGTGCCTAGTGGTTTCTGCCCCCCTTGGGGGCAGATCGGCCTAATCAAAATAGGCTGATCTACCCCCCAGGGGAGCAGAAATGGCCTAAAATAATTCCCCCCCCCAGGGGAGCGACCCTTGCCTAAGGGGTCGCTCCCCTTGCGTGAAATTCACGAAAACAAAAAAAACTCCCTGGTGTCTGGTGGTTTCTGCCCCCCTTGGGGGCAGATTGGCCTCATCAAAATTGGCCAATCTGCCCCCAAGGGGGGCAGAAATGGCCTAAATATAATTTGCCCCCTAGGGGAGCGACCCTTGCCTAAGGGGTCGCTCCCCACCTAAAAAAAACAAAACAAATAGAAAAAACAAAAAAAAGGATCCCTGGTGCCCTAGAGGTTTCTGCCCCCAGGAGGGGCAGAAAAGGCCTTTAAAAAAATGCCCCCCATTGGGAGCGACCCTTGCCCAAGGGGTCGCTCCCTTATGCCAGTTTCAATAAAAAAAAAAAACATCCCTGGTGTCTAGTGGGCGTTTCAAAAGCCGGATTGCAAGCAATCCGGCTTTTGAAACGCTTGGAGAGACTTCAAAGGGAAGGAAATACATTTTCTTCCCTTTGAAGCCTCTCCGAGCCTCCCCCACGTGATTGAAAGAGAAACGCTGAGCATTTCTCTTTCAATCGCGCTGGAAGCTGAGACCCTGTGACAAATCAGCTTGCGCGCTGATGTCACAGGGGGGGTGGTGGGGTCGGGGTAGAAGGGGAAGGGCTTCCCCTTCCATCTCCACCTTGGGGGGGTGGGTGGGGTGCACAGGGGGGGCGCGCTAGCGCTCCCCCAAGTTCCTGTGACTTGGACGAGGTGACCTCGTCCAAGGCACACGGGAACTGTAGCTTTGGACGAGGTCACCTCGTCCAAGGCACAGAACAGGTTAAAGTAGACCTACTTCAAAGGAAAGTCTCTCTTGTTTGTGAGAACCTGCGATGCCCAGGCCAGGCCCCAGACACACACCAGGGGGTTGGAGAGTGCATTGTGTGAGGGCAGGCAAAGCTCTTTCAGGTGTAAGTGACCACTCGTCGCCTCCCTCCTAGCACGGATGGCTCATCAGGACATGCAGGCTACACACCAGCTCCCTTTGTCACTGTCTACAACCCAACTGTCAAACTGACCCAGACAGGGAATCCACAAACAAGCAGAGTCACAGAATGGTTTACGCAAGAAAATACATACTTTCTAAAAGTGGCATTTTCAAACACACAATCTCAAACCAACTTTACTAAAAGATGTATTTTTAAATTATGAGCTCAGAGACCCCAAACTCCACATGTCCATCTGCTCCCAAAGGGAATCTACACTTTGATCATGTTTAAAGGTAGCCCCCATGGTAACCTATGAGAGAGATAGGCCTTGCAACAGTGAAAAACTAATTTGGCAGTATTTCACTGTCAGGACATATAAAACAAATTAGTATGTGTCCTACCTTAAACATACACTGCACCCTGCCCATGGGGCTACCTAGGGCCTACCTTAGGGGTGTCTTACATGTAAGAAAAGGGAAGGTTTAGGCCTGGCAAGTTGGTACACTTGCCAAGTTGAATTGACAGTTTAAAACTGCAGACAAAGACACTGCAGTGGCAGGTCTGGGCCATTTTTACAGGGCTGCTAACGTGGGCGCCACAACCAGTCCTGCAGGCCCACTAGTAGCATTTGATTTACAGGCCCTGGGCACCTCTAGTGCACTGAACTAGGGACTTACAAATAAAATCAAATATGCCAATCATGGAAATCCAATCACACATACATTTCACATAGGAGCACTTGCACTTTAGCACTGGTTAGCAGTGGTAAAGTGCCCAGAGTAACAAAAACAGCAAAAACAGAGTCCAGCACACATCAACAATCTGGGAAACAGAGGCAAAAAGTTAGGGGAGGCCATGCCAGGGATGCCAAGTCTAACAGATACTATGTCACGGGCTGTAACATTACCTGGCCAGTATGCTTGCACATAAATCAGTCTAATATAAACATTTTCCTAAATAATGTAGAATAACATGAGATCCCATCATTACCAGGTCTAAATCCATATGCAGTGACCCTATTTTGAGGACAAATCTGCTTTGATATACAACATGGTAGTAAATTGGAGTGGGGGTGAGGCAGTGATGGCTGAAAGAAAAGCAGAGGCGGTGTGCTGGCAGAAGGAAACATTCTGTGCTCATGGGTTGGTGACATGGGTAAAGGCACGGCTGGGTTTGCAACCCACACCTAAAGTAAAATGAATTTTCCTATTCCTGTTAGGCAATCACAATTTAGCAATTTTCTAATTGCAATTGTGACTCTGTAGAAATCACAATTAGAGGAATACACTCCTATGTACATTTCATTTTGCAATTCCCTAATAGCGATTTCTCTAAATTCACAATTTACAAATCACTAAGCCAAACTTTCAATAATATGACCCTATATGCTATAAATAGGTGTAGCCCCCTAACTTTGTTGCTTATGGAGAATATTATACCTCCAATACCTCTGTACATCAAACTATTCTGTTGTTCATTCGGTGTTGTGTATTCGTGTTTAATTTCACATTATGTGAAAACCATTTATGCTTCTATACTCAAGCAGTTAAAGCATTCATACCACAAATAAAGTAGCCCGACTTTACCCTCTTATGGCAACCTTGATTATCCACTAGCATGTGCTATGTTTTCCACCTAACCTCTTAATCTGGAAGAAATATACTAGTCCTTCCTAATGGCACCCTTGCATAGCAACTGCTATGGTGCTTGAACTTGCAAATTCATATTAGTAAGGGAAGATTTCAATAGGATCATGGAATGTGACAGAAATATCCAAAGGAGATGATTAGGGTAATTCATGTTGGTCACCTCATGAGTTCACTGTTTATTGATAAACCCCAGATATAGTTGATTAAATGAATCACAT
Source organism: Pleurodeles waltl (assembly GCF_031143425.1). Lineage (NCBI taxonomy): Eukaryota > Metazoa > Chordata > Amphibia > Caudata > Salamandridae > Pleurodeles > Pleurodeles waltl. Next base: position 769,599,310 of record NC_090437.1, read on the forward strand.
GCTGTTGAGTAAAGGAAGTACCCTGACCAATGGGGAGCCTCCACTGAGCCACTAGAGTAAATTGGGACATTGTACTCTACAAAGTTCTGGAAGCGTACCCTAGTGGTACCTCTCGTCTTCAAAAAATGCAACAGTTTACCTACTATACCACTAAAGTCTCCTGCAAATATTAGGGTCTAACCCAAAGAAGCAACCCAAAATGAAGCTATGTTTTTGAAGTAATCAGTAGTAGATATTTGAAGCATAAAGTGACCGGAAGATAATTGGAGCACTGTATGATGGACCTACTCCTTCTGCACAATGACTATTCACAACCATCAGCACTGAATTTACATCTACACCAAAATGCCAAGCATGCCTATTGAGTACTCCACTTTCTTCTTATCGTTTCAGACCCTTTGTTTGTCTCCCACACATAGAAAAATGACTCTACACCTGCAACTGAAATATGACGGAATAACCCCATTGTGTAATTTCATGGTCCACTGTAGAAATGTGTAGCCAGCCCTATTCTAAATTAACTAGTGTGCACAGCAGTCAATATTCAGTTTGACAATTTGTATGATATGTTCCCTTGTAATAGACACACAAATAAGTACTGCATCCAAAACCAATGTTCATTCATCCACATCGATTGTGCATGCATCCAAATGAACCCAAACAGACTTGCTACAGTTAGGTCAAGATCCACATATCGACTGCTACATTAGAGTTTATCCTACAGCAATACCTGAGGGAAAAAATGTCAGTAGAAAGGTGTAATAGAAAAAAAAGAGAAAAAAAGGAATACAATATACCCAAGGAGCAAGAACCTCAACCACAATGTTAAGAGGGTTCAACGTACTAGAGTACATTTTAGAAAGAAGGCAATAAAGACTTTGCTACCAAGTACAGTAGGTAGAGAATTCTCAAAATACATTATGGATCTATCTGCCATGCTCTATATGTCAAACTATGGAGGATGAAATAGAATATAAGCTTGGAAACACAAAAAAACTATAATCAGGCCCATTACCTCTTTAACATCCTCAGGTTAACGTGTATTTGTGGTGTCAACTAGCCACGTTTTTGTTTGCACATTTTTATTAGAATATTTCTAAAAAAAATCCTAGAAGCAAGGGATAATAGACTCTCTAGTCTTGGAGCATGTGCTTCTGTTCTTGAATGTATTACAGTAACATTGGGGTGCTCATTTTAACTTCGGCGGTAATTTGCGAAGACCGCCATCAAAGCGGGCACCAAAAGACCGCCAGTGTTGGTGGTCCAAAGACCACCGTATTACGAGTCACCTACGGATTTCCACCCATAAACAGGCAGAAATCTGACACAGTGGGCCTGACAGATGGCGGTGAGAGGTGGTTCCACCACCAGCACCGCCATGCAACCCGCCATATTACGAGCAATAATATGGCACATCAGTCCTTGCATGGTGTTTCGGCATTGGCGGTGGAACCGCCGACAACCATCCCCTCCTGGACACCATCTCCACGTGGGCTTCTGAGTGGCCCAGACATTTAGGTGGACCAACCGGGAGGGGGTGTGTATGTGGTAGGTGCATGTGTGTTGTGTGTGCTTGTATGTGTGCAAGCATGTGTGTGTGTGTTGGAATGGGTGTGAGTATGTGTGTGTGTAACTGAATTAATGGGTGGAGGTCTGTGTGTGTATGTATGCGGAGGGTGGGGGTCAGGGTGTGTATGTAAGAGGAGGGTGGGGGTGTGCATGTATCTGGAAGGTGGGGTGAGGGTGCGCATGTATGCGGAAGGTGTGGGTATGTATGTATGCGAAGGGTGCAGGTAGGGGTGTGCATGTATGTGGAGGGTGAGGTTGGGGTTGGGGGTGTGTGTGTATGCAGAAGGGGGGTTGAGGGGTGAATGTATGTGGAGGGTGGAGTGTGTATGAATGCGGAGGAGGGTGAGTGAATGTGTGAGCGAGTGGGGGTGCGTGTCTGTGTGCGGGTGAGTGGGGGTTTGTGTCTGTTTGTGTGCGAGTGAGTGGGCGTGTTTGTATGTATGCATGCGGTCAGGAGGGGGTGTGTGTGTGCAAGTATGTGGACGTGTGGTGGTGCGTGTGCCGGCAACAGGAATGGGGATTCCTGTCACTGGGTGCATTACCGCTAGGTTTTTTAGTGGTGGGGCAAACACCGCAAAAAGCCTTGCAGTTTGCTGACTCGTAATACGATTGGCGGTCTTCGGTATGCAGCTGACATGGATGTGCTCACCACCGGCCGCGCTGGTCCGACCACAATGGTGGGCCTGGCGACGTTGTGGCGGTTTGGCTTCATCCAAATTCATAATGCAGTGGTCTTTTGCGCCAGGACCGCAGTGGTAAGACTGCCACTGTGAGTGCGGCAATCTTAAGACCGCCACACTGGTAATGAGGGCCTGAGTATAAAATTCATATCCTTAGACAAGGACATACTGTCACTGAATGATACTGCCATGCTGAAAACAAATTATATTTTGAATAGAGCTAAAGCTTTACCTTTCAGTAAGTGTTCTCTTTTCTCTATCAAACTGATTGCCTTGAAGTTTCTCCAGACAGTAAAACAAGGTTAAGAAAAGTCTTCCATCAAAGTACCCCACATGTCTCTTTTCATTATCCTTGGAAAAACATGCAGACATATGTTATTGTGGTGAGAGCTCTCTTCCAAGTCATCATGAGTTGGAATGGGCGTATCTCACATAACTTGCAGAAGGGTAATTATTCAACATTAGAGCAAAATTGTGCCAGGAACAAAACCCAGCATTTAGACATATTTTCTTGGATCACTTAAATAATATTGATGCATAGAATATTAAAAAACAAAAATATTGGAAAAGCAATAATGTTAACAAAATTAGGGCTAGATGTACGTAAAACGGGTTTGCGACTCGCAAATTACGAGTCACAAACCCATATGCAGGTTGGTGTCCCTGACACCATCTGCGAATCGCAAGGGGGTCGCAAAGACCCACCTCATTAATAATAATGAGGTGGGTCGCAATTTGCGACCCCCTTGCGATTCGCTGCACTCACAGGGATGGTGGCCTGCTGGAGACAGCAGACCACCATGTCTGTGACTGCTTTTTAGTAAAGCATTTTTTTGTTGTTGTATTGCAGCCCGTTTTCCTTAAAGGAAAACGAGTTTCAATACACTCAAGAAAATGAAACTTTTTTGTTTCATTTTTTCAGAGGCATTCACAAAGGAGAAGGGTTCCTATGGGGACCCCTTCTCTTTTGCGAATGGGTTAGCACCCATTTGTAATGGGCGCTAACTGCGAATTGCTTTGCGACCGCGTTCGCAAATAGGAAGGACCAGCCCTTCCTATTTGCGAGTCGCATTCCAATTTTGGTTACCGACTCGCAAAATGGGAATGAGCATCGCGATGTGCGTTTTGCATGGCGCAAACAGCGAAATTCGCTGTTTGCACCATGCAAAAGGCTTAGTATATCTAGCCCATAGTGCCTTAATATACTTAATTAACAATACCACAAAAATCGACAACACAAATACCGTTGTTAAAAGTATTGAATTTTACTTATATCAAAAACACAAGTATCAGAAACAAAAACATTGTCACCTTTAAATAAACATGATATTTCAAGATTATTGCCTCACACATTATTGATGATTATAATATTCCCAAAATACTTACATTATCATTAATAAACATAAAAAATAACTTTTATATTAAAGAAATAATTCCAATAAACATTAAGCAATATATACACATTTGCATAAACATATATTATATCATCAAATATTTATAAATCACCACAGTAAAATATGTAACTAAATACAGAACAGTATAACATATATTTGCATAAAGTACAAACATTTATACAGTGCAATAAATAATAAATAATAATATTCAAAACTATTGAACTATATGTTATTAAATATTATAAATATAACCTAAATTAGCATTTATCATAGAAGGACATAAATATTGAAAAAAATCAAACTAAGACTAAACTGGCCAATAAAATCAAACTATGAAAAAACGAACTAATAAAATCACAAAAACAATTAAATCAATTGTATAAAAGGCACACACATTTCATCAACTGAATACTTCAAAAAACAACAAAAGCTGCAAGATAAAGAAACTATGCTGTATTCTGTGACCAGACCCTAAAAAACAATATATACCTGTCGACAACTACCTTAAAGTGTAAGTAATACTTATATTTAAACTAAAATGTACTTGTAATTGAAATATGAATGTAAATTAGCAAATATTTAACAAAACACTCTCCAACTTCTATCTCTTTACATGTACTTACTAAAGGAAAATACTACAGCTGCAGAAAAGCAACACCAATCTCAAACCAAACACAATTTGAACACGAGGAAGAAAGTATAGGAAACAGCGCTCAAACAGTTAGTCATCCAGTAAACTTAATATGTTCTTCAAAAAGCAAGGTGCTCCTGGCGTGCTCCTGGCGGAAGGATCCTCCTCTCTCCTCCAATGTTTCCTTGGAAACTAGAAGTCAATTTTGATAAGCGTCAGGGCACTCGTGAATACTATACAGACCACCACAAGTCATGAGAGTTAGTGAGTATCATCTATACTTCGGACCGGGATGAGAATAATGATAGCGATCCACCAATGTTTAAAATTCCGATTTAATGCCAAAATTCAAGTCCATTGAAATTCACACTTTTCTAAAGTCCAACAGCAGCCTGTCTCAAACCAGTAGCAGGATATAAAAAGTAAGGGCCTCATTACGAGTCTGGCTATCCAAGGACCTCCAGACTCACGATGAGGGTCAGACCTCAGCACTACGGGCAGTCCGGCTGCCACAATAAGACTCTGGCGGTCGGCTGCCAGGGGACTACCGTCACCGCCGGGAACAAGGTTCCGGGTGTGCTGATGGTGGTCAAAGTCATGGCTAGCCACGGCTGCAACTGACTCAGCACCGCCCTGCTGATCATGAGTCCTGTTTCCACCAGCCTTTCCATGGTGGAGACCCTGCCATGAAAATACTGGTGGAAATACAGTGCTGGGGGTCCCCCCGCCCAGCACCCTTGAAATGCACACTGCTGTGCTTAAGGGAGCTGAGATCAATACTGTAGCACTGTTCCTGCTGGGCTGACTAATCAGAACTTCGTAATACAATGGTCGTCCCAGTGGGAAAATTGTAATATGAGGGGGAGTTACCACTGGTGTGACAGTGGCATCCTCCCCTCAGCTTTGGCAGTCCTATGGTGGGACCGGGAAAGTCGTAATGAGGCCCTATGTATATTTAAATTATTATAAAATACAAACTCATCCCAAAAATGACCTCAACCTCTACAAACTACCAACAAACAAACATCTAAAATAAAACTGACCCTCTTTTTTCTTCAAACAGATAAGAAAGAACTTGTTCCATGCTTGAACACCCCCAACTGAAAAGCTGCAAAAAGTATGAAATATCTGAGAAGAATATGCATGTATAAATATTAAAGGTAGTTGTATAATTTTATATGTAAACTTAAATATTAAAGGTAGTTGTATAATTTTATATGTAAACTTACAAACTTAAAAAAATTGCAAATACTTATACTATTACACTAATTTCAGACACAATGACATAAAAGAGCAATGTCCGCCACATCCCAGAAAAGAAAGCAATTACTAAGTCACATGGTCTACACCTACAGACAAGTAAGTACTTTGATGGAAACTGTGAAATGGAAATGTACCAACATTTTTATTCAAATGCATAGTAAGGGAGGGCCACAGCAAATATGTTGTAAATAATGTAAGGGAGCACAACCACCTAATTAAGAATGTGCCAGAAATAGAAGTAAGTGAGGTATTGCATGTTATAAGAGAGGCACACACTAACTCCCAGGAGCCCACAACCAAAATTGTAAACCATATACTCCTGAACGTTACTGAACACATCACAGGCCAACTACCAGCAATACCCACTATAAAAAGTTTAATTGCATGAACTAAATATACCACCAGCCTTACTCCTCCTGCCTCTAGGCGATTTCAGGATATAGTAGTTCCTGAACACTTAAAAATGACACATAATGAGGAACCCTTCCTGTTATATGACAGCATAAACAATGATAGATGAATCCCAATGTTTTCAACAGCAGATAACTTACAAACACTAAGCCATTGCCAAACCTGGATAATGAATGGGACATTTCTAAATGTGGCCCAAGCCATTCACTCAGATATACATCATATACCTACTACAAACTTGAAAACCACATACGGCATACAACAAATAACTACTACCTACAAAAAATATTCATAGACTTTGAAGAAGCCATAAGTCAAACCATTTTAAAATGTTTCCCCCTCACAGCCATACAAGGCTGTTACTACCATTTCAATCAAAGCATATATAGACACCTCCAACAATCTGCATTCAATGTAGAACATACTACAGTCAATTTGCCTGTAAAATAACAAAACGATGGCACTAGCCTATGTCCCTGTCATGGAGGTAGCTAACTACTGCAATTTACTTATAGAAAGCCCTTTCCACCACCAAAATGAAAACAAACTAAGCTCATAATGAATTATTTTGAAGATACTTGAGTTGGTAGACTTCATGGCTCCAGAGACAGATGCCAACCTGAATTCCAAATACCATGGTGAAATGACTATGAATGCCCCTTGGCACACAAAGCCAAAACATACAATGCAGTGGAAGGATGGCACAATGTCTTCCAATATGCACTAGGCTGAACCCAAGCTACATTCTATAAATCTATAGAAGCATTACACCAACAAATATGAATGGAAGATCTGTAACCCAAATTGCACCTAAAGAAGCAAACAAACCAAAAGAATGTATAACTATCTACATTTTAAAGCTAAACTCTTCATAAACAACAAAGGTGTAGATTATTTAACAATAATAGCCAAAAGAATATTATACAATACATACAAAAGTACAAAGCTGTAACATACTCTTAACTAACATAACAAATAGTTTTTTCATATAAATAACAAATATAGGCCCTCATTACAACCCTGGCGGTCGGTGGTAAAGCGGCTGTAAGACCACCAACAGGCTGGTGAAAAAAAAAATGGAATCAAGACCGTGGCGGAAACCGCCAAAAGAGATAGCCACTTTAACACTAAGACCGCCACGGCGGTACAAACAAACAGCTTGGCGGTCACCACCAACAGACAGGTGGAAGACAATGTACCGCCCACACTATTATGACAGGCCAATCCGCCACCTTTTCCGGGGTGGATTCAATGCAAACAAAAACACGGCGTGAACAGGACTTGGAAGGGAAAACTCTCACCTCTACACACCCCACAGGAACCAGGAGGCCATGGAGCCAGAACTTCAAATCTTCCCTGCGATTGTCTTCCTGCTCCTCTACCAGGAGCATGACCGACGGCGGCAACGACCATGGTGAGTACTGCACCTACGACACAGGGGAGGGGGGAGGGAAAAGAGAGGGACACACATACGCAACACGCAACACCCCCACCACCACCCTCACCCACAACAACACACACACAAATACATGCTGAAACGTTACTGTTCCCCCCAAAATCCCTCTTGGAAGAACGCAAGGACAAAAGGAAATTATTTGATCGAATGTACTCAAGAAAAATCTATTACTCAAATTGTTTTATACACTAATAACAAATATGTACACCAAGAATTCAAGTCCAGGTACTGCACCTACATAGTCCATGGACCACTGGGCCCAAAATGCATGGGCGAGGCCCACACAAGATACCCGATCCAAACGGAGAGAACACTGCAGGGGCATCAGATCAAAATAAAACAGGCACCTCAGGGGGAAGGGAAGGGGGGGCGCCTCAGCCGGATGAGTGCACGACGCCAGCTCCCCAAGGGGGCTCCATGCCCATTGATGTATCCTGGGGAGTGCAAAGCCACAGTCTTTCAAGTCTTTCCAGTGGGTGGTTTGCCCACTGCTTTATCCTGGGGAATGCAAAGCCACAGTCTCTCAAGTCTCTCCAGTGGGTGGTTTGCCCACTGCTTTATTCTGGGGAGTGCAAAGCCACAGTCTCTCAAGTGGATAACAGTCTCCACTGGTTCTGGAGGGGGCTTTGTGCCCAGAGTGCTTCATCCTGCCAAGGACTGAGGTAGTGGATGCCTTTCTCCACTGGTTCTGGAAGGGGCTTTGTGCCCAGAGTGCTTCATCCTGCCAAGGACTGATGTAGTGGATGCCTTTCTCCACTGGTTCTGGAGGGGGCTTTGTGCCCAGAGTGCTTCATCCTGCCAAGGACTGAGTTAGTGGATGCCTTTCTCCACTGGTTCTGGAGGGGGGTTTGTGCCCAGAGTGCTTCATCCTGGCAAGGACTGAGGAAGTGGATGCCTTTCTTCACTGGTTCTGGAGGGGGCTTGGTGCCCAGAGTGCTTCATCCTGCCAAGGACTGAGGTAGTGGATGCTGTTCTCCACTGGTTCTGGAGGGGGCTTTGTGCCCAGATTGCTTCATCCTGCCAAGGACTGTGGTAGTGGATGTGATACTCCACTGACGGTGGGGCAACATGAAAGCTGCCCAGGCCCTTGGAACTGACCACCAGCCTCATACGAATGACCACTGGGGATGACAGCCATGTCTGCGGTGGTGCCACTGGCTCAGGATGTGGTGTGGCCGCTGGCGGTGCTGGCGGTGGGCTCAGTAGCGGTGGTGCTTGCGGCTGTCATTGGGCAGCTTTAACACTACGACCGCCACGGCGGTACAAACAAACAGCTTGGCGGTCACCACCAACAGACAGGTGGAAGACAATGTACCGCCCACACTATTATGACAGGCCAATCCGCCACCTTTTCCGGGGTGGATTCAATGCAAACAAAAACACGGCGTAAACAGGACTTGGAAGGGAAAACTCTCACCTCTACACACCCCACGAGGAACCAGGAGGCCATGGAGCTGGAACTTCAAATCCTCCCTGCGATTGTCTTCCTGCTCCTCTACCAGGAGCATGACCGACGGCGGCAACGACCATGGTGAGTACTGCACCTACGACACAGGGGAGGGAAAAGAGAGTGACACACAGACGCAACACCCCCACCACCACCCTCACCCACAACAACACACACACAAATACATGCTGAAACGTTACTGTTCCCCCCAAAACCCCTCCTGGAAGAACGCAAGGACAAAAGGAAATTATTTGAACGAATGTACTCAAGAAAAATCCATTACTCAACTTTTTTTATACACTAATAACAAATATGTACACCAAGAATTCAAGTCCAGGTACTGCACCTATGTAGTCCGTGGACCACTGGGCCCAAAATGCATGGGCGAGGCCCACACAAGATACCTGATCCAAACTGGGAGAAAACACTGCAGGGGCATCAGATCAAAATAAAACAGGCACCTCAGGGGGAAGGGAAGGGGGGGCGCCTCAGCCGGATGAGTGCACAACGCCAGCTCCCCAAGGGGGCTCCATGCCCATTGATGTATCCTGGGGAGTGCAAAGCCACAGTCTCTCAAGTCTCTCCAGTGGGTGTGTTGCCCACTGCTTTATCCTGAGGAGTGCAGAGCCACAGTCTTTCAAGTCTTTCCAGTGGGTGGTTTGCCCACTGCTTTATCCTGGGGAATGCAAAGCCACAGTCTCTCAAGTCTCTCCAGTGGGTGGTTTGCCCACTGCTTTATTCTGGGGAGTGCAAAGCCACAGTCTCTCAAGTGGATAACAGTCTCCACTGGTTCTGGAGGGGGCTTTGTGCCCAGAGTGCTTCATCCTGCCAAGGACTGAGGTAGTGGATGCCTTTCTCCACTGGTTCTGGAAGGGGCTTTGTGCCCAGAGTGCTTCATCCTGCCAAGGACTGAGGTAGTGGATGCCTTTCTCCACTAGTTCTGGAGGGGGCGTTGTGCCCAGAGTGCTTCATCCTGCCAAGGACTGAGTTAGTGGATGCCTTTCCCCACTGGTTCTGGAGGGGGCTTTGTGCCCAGAGTGCTTCATCCTGGCAAGGACTGAGGAAGTGGATGCATTTCTCCACTGGTTCTGGAGGGGGCTTTGTGCCCAGAGTGCTTCATCCTGCCAAGGACTGAGTTAGTGGATGCCTTTCTCCACTGGTTCTGGAGGGGGCTTTGTGCCCAGAGTGCTTCATCCTGGCAAGGACTGAGGAAGTCAATGCCTTTCTTCACTGGTTCTGGAGGGGGCTTGGTGCCCAGAGTGCTTCATCCTGCCAAGGACTGAGGTAGTGGATGCTGTTCTCCACTGGTTCTGGAGGGGGCTTTGTGCCCAGATTGCTTCATCCTGCCAAGGACTGTGGTAGTGGATGTGATACTCCACTGACGGTGGGGCAACATGAAAGCTGCCCAGGCCCTTGGAACTGACCACCAGCCTCATACGAATGACCACTGGGGATGACAGCCATGTCTGCGGTGGTGCCACTGGCTCAGGATGTGGTGTGGCCGCTGGCGGTGCTGGCGGTGGGCTCAGTAGCGGTGGTGCTTGCGGCGGTCATTGGGCAGCGGTGCTGGTGGGGGGCTCACTGACCTCGGTGCTGGCGGCGGTGTCATGAGCGGTGGTGCTGGTGGGGGACTCACTGACCTCGGTGCTGCTGAAGGGCACAGTGTCTGCGGTGCTGGGAAAGGACTCAGTATCTTGGTGCATGTGGCGGTGCTGGTGGCGGTCTTGTCCACCATGCAGGTTGGCGGTGACTTGCCTTTCTTTTTCAGGCCCTTCCCCACCTTGGATGGTGGTGCAGTTGTCTTGCCACTCCCAACTGTTGTCTTGGCGGAGCCTTTAGTGGCAGGTGTTTTGGCCTTCTCCCTCTGAGATGTGGGCAACTTCTTCTGTTTTGGAGGTAGTGGAATGTCCTTGGCCTTGCTCCTTGGGACACTGGCAGCCCTGCTGCTTAGCGCACTCCAGAAGCCGATTACTGCTAGCACCACTGTGCCCAGTGATGTGGTGGCTGAGGTGCTGGGTTGGGACCTGAAAAGGCGGGCCCTAGGGGACAGAAGGGGTGGGGGAGGTGAAGGGAAGAGGTCAAGGTTTGACAGGAAAAGTTTTTAGACACACTGGGACGGGTAGATGGAGGGGCTTTGGGAGTAGAGGAAGAGGTAGTGGTTGTAGGAGGTGTCCGTTTGCTGACTTTGGGTGAAGGTGCATGGGCTGGAGGCTGTTGTGAGGTGCATAGCTATTGGATGGGTGTGTGACTTCGTTTGTGTACTTTGGGAGGAGGGCTCACAGACACACTGGTAGAGGACACAGGGGATGTGTGAATGGTAGTGAGGTTGGTGACTGCATGTGAGCGGTGTGTGGTGATGGAGGTAGTGGCTGAAGATGTAGTGCACGCAGGTGTGAGTGGAGATGTGACAGGGAAGGAGGAGGGAGACGTGGAGGAGGGGGACACAGTGGAGGCAGTGGATGTTGGTATGTGTGCAGAGGTATGATGCTTGTATGAGTGTCTGTGGGATGTGTGGTGCTTATGTTTGCCAGAGCTGTGTGTTGAGGTGTGTGCAAGCTGGTCTGATGGTGTGCTTGGGATAGGCTGAGGTACTGGGGATTGGGTCTGGGTGGAGGAAGTTGGAGGGGGGAGGCCGGACACAGGGACAATGGCTGCCATCAGTGCTGAGGCCAGAGTCTGAAATGCTCGCTGTTGGGGTCGCTGTTGGGCTGCCTGGCCAGAATGAATGCCCTCCAGGAATGCGAAGGGGCAAAGGAGATGCCCACCCTCCTGGGTGAGCGGCCACGGGCACACGCTAAGGGGCTGCTGGGAGGGCGGTGCTGGTAGGGGGGCAGGAGCTGTACCTGTAGTTGCGGGGGCACAGAGGGGCCCGCCACCGCAAGAGATCTCCCATCAGAGGATGAGTCGGTGTCGCTGGTCTCTGCTCCAGTCCCCGCCGTGGAGCTCCCCTCGCCATCTGTCCCACTGGTGAATTCTGACTCTGTAGTCTCGCCCTCCAGGGCCATGTGGGATGCAGCTCTCTCCTGCTCCGGTGGCACAGCTCCTCCACCTGATGATGCTAATGCACACAAGAACAGGGAGACCACAAAAAGGGTGGGGGAAAGAAAGGAGAAAGACATGTTCAGTGCATGCAACACCACTACCGTTGGTGGACACTACAGACACAGCAGCCCTCTGCACTACGCCATGCACTTAGAGTTCCCTAATTTATCATAGGGACATGGGGTACATGGCCTAAGCCCGATTGCTGCACACATGGAAGTCACAGGAGCCTGACTCTGTGTAGATGGCTCTTACTACTGGTGGGGTTAGGGTGCCACTTAGCCTGCTTCACAAATGGTCCTTGCCTACAAGGCTCGCCCTAGCCTAAGGGAACCCACAACCCACCTCCCCCACCCAGACACCTCGTAATGCGCACAGAGTCAGATGGCTGTGACTGTACTCACCCCCTTGTGGCTGCTGTGATGCCCTCAAGCGCCCATCCAACTCCGGATACGCCACCACCAGGATCTGGAACATCAGGGGGGTCATGGTGCGACGGGCACCCCTCCCATGTTGGGGGGCCATCCCCAGCTGGGCCTCTGCCATCTTCTTGCTCCAGTGGCGAATGTCCTCCCATCTTTTATGACAGTGGGTGCTCTGTCTGTGGTGGACCCCCAGGGCTCGGACGTCCTTGGCGATGGCACGCCAAATATCCTTCTGGTGGGCGCTGACCTACAAGAATAGTACAGGGGAAAAGGTAAAACATTAACTGTCCGGACTGCCACAGTCATTGGCCCACGTTCCCACCCTTGCCCTGACGCACATACACTCACCGTCGTACCATGGACGCCTCATTCTCACCCCCCTATCTCCCATCCACACCACTCCAAACAGGCATTGCCCATACAGCATGCTCACAGTGTACTCACCTGTTTGTCTGGAGGACCGTAGAGGCGCGTGTACTGGGGGGGACCCCATCCACTAGTTTCTCCAACTCCTCCGATGTGAAAGCAGGGGCCCTTTCCCCAGACACTTGAGCCATTGTCACTTCCAGACTGAGGTCACAGCAACACTTGCAGTGTAGGTCCTCTCCTGTCGAAGATCAGGTATCAAGTGAGTGAACAGAGAGGAAATGGCGGTCCCGTCCGCGGCGGTACGTACCATCACCACCGGCGTACATCGTCATTGGCTCCAGGGACCCATAGGGTCAAATGTTAACCAATGCAGGATTGCGCCGCGGTCTTCGACCGCCTATTGCGACGGTGTACAACGCCAGCACAGTTACCTCATATCCCCTTGTCCCACCTTACAGGTCAGGCAGCCGCCATTTCAGGGGGCCACATGGCATTCATTTTAAATGCGTCACACATATCTAGGCCTTGCATACACACTAAGACAGGCACATAGCGGATTGACAATTGTGTGCAATGAAGTTGTTTTTTTTGTACCTCAGTGTTGGCTGACCCTCTGATCGCTGTTCTCATCCATAGTGCATGTCTGCTGGGGCAGGTGAGGATATGGCGGCATCCTCTGGTGTACAGACCGCTGGTGGACCCGTTGACAATGGATGAGCGACATGTAATAGTCACCTACAGACTTGATCGTGCCACAATCCAGGAACTGTGTGCCCAGTTGGAGCCAGACCTGATGTCAGCTATCTGCCATCCCACAGGAATCCCCCCTCTAGTGCAGGTCCTGTCAGTACTCCATTTCCTGGCAAGTGGGTCTTTTCAAACAACAGTGGCCATAGCATCAGGGATGTCACAGCTTATGTTCACTAAAGTGTTGTCCAGAGTGTTGTCTGCACTGCTGAAAGACATGCGCAGCTACATCGTTTTCCCTCAGGTGGAGGATTTGCCTACAGTGAAAGGTGACTTCTATGCCCTTGGACATATCCCCAACATCATAGGTGCCATTGATGGGACACATTTGGCCTTGGTACCCCACCGCAGGAGTGAACAGGTGTACAGAAACCAGAAGAGCTACCTTTCTCTGAATGTGCAGATGGTGTGTTTGGCAGACCAGTACATCTCCCATGTGAGCGCCAAGTTTCCTGGCTCAGTGCATGATGCTTACATTCTGAGGAATAGCAGCATCCCTTATGTGATGGGGCAACTCCAGAGGCACAGTGTGTGGCTATTAGGTGAGGACAAGGACCCTATACAGTGTGAATATTTGTCTGGGTCTGGGGTTGTCCCTAAGGGGTAGTGTGTGTCTAACAGTTGTCCCTCGACATTTGCAGGTGACTCTGGCTACCCCAACCTGTCATGGCTACTGACCCCAGTGAGGAATCCCAGGACAAGGGCAGAGGAGCGCTACAATGAGGCACATGGGCGAACTAGGAGGGTTATAGAGAGGACCTTCGGCCTCCTGAAGGCTAGGTTCTGGTGCCTCCATATGACATGTGGTTCCCTTTACTACTCACCAAAGAAGGTGTGCCAGATCATTGTGGCCTGCTGTATGCTGCACAACTTGGCTTTGCGACAACAAGTGCCTTTTCTGCAGGAGGATGGCCCTGAAGGAGGTGTTGTGGCAGCTGTGGAGCCTGTGGACAGTGAAGAAGAGGAGGCAGAAGAAGAGGACATAGACAACAGAAACACTGTGATCCAACAATACTTCCAGTGAGACACAGGTAAGAAGACATCACTGCCTCCTACATCTGAGAACATTGTTCGACCTCTCATCTGTCTGTCACTTTCACCAAGTGAATGTACCCTAATTTGTCACTTTCCCTTTCGATTTCACAGATGTGGGTCCCACTGTGTGACCTCTGCTATGTTACCTCATGGACTAGAGCTGTGTGACATAGGTATGTTGACAATAGAATGGACATTGCTGTTTCCCGCAGTTATTGCAAATACACATTTGTGAAAGCACAGATTGTTTTGTGGTTCAAAGGTGTTTATTTAAGTGCAAAATAGTGGAGGGGGTTGTAAAATGGTCAGGGGTGATGGTGGAGGAATGTCCATCGCAGAGTCCAGTCTAGTGGTTTTACAGGTGCATTGTCCAAAGGGGCATGGGATATGGAGCTAGGGCAGTTTAAGCATGGACAGGGCGACAAAGAGGGACAGAGGATGACATTCAGGTTGGTCTCATTTCTTGGCGGGGGTCTTGGCATTGTTCTCTGTCTTTGTCCTGGATCTCAGGGACCGTATGCGGGGTGGTTCTCCATCTGCAGGGGGTGGGGTGCTGGTGTTGTGGTCCTGTGGGGGTGCCTCCTATCCACTAGCACCGGCGGAGGTGGTGCGCAGTTCATCATCCAGGCTAGTGTCAGGGGCCCCTTGTTGTGCCACAGTGTCCCTCCTGGTGTTCACGAGATATTTCAGCACCCCTACAATGGTGCCCAGGGTGGTACTGATGGATTTGAGTTCTTCCCTGAACCCCAAATACTGTTCCTCCTGCAGCTGCTTGGTCTCCTGAAACTGGACCAGTACTGTTGCCATCGTCTCCTGGGAATGATGGTACACTTCCATGATGTTGGAGAGGGCCTCGTGGAGAGTGGGTTCCCTTGGCCTGTCCTCCCCCTGTCGCACAGCAGACCTCCCAATTCCCCGGTTTCCCTGGGCCTCTGTCCCCTGAACTGTGTGTCCACTGCCACTGCCCCCAGTTTCCTGTTGTCCTTGGGGTGGTGGGTTAGCCTGGGTTCCCTGTATTAGTGGACACACTGCTGCTTGACGTGTCCTGGGGACATAGGTATGGGCCCGCTGGGTGGGTGCTGTGCTGGTGTTTCCTGAGGGTGGGGGGCTCTGTGGTGGCCTGTGACTGCGTGAGGGGAACCGACAGTCCCGAGGTCCCAGATGGGTTCGGGCTGGGCATCTAGATCCAGTTGGACTGAGCTACTGTCATCACTGTGGGCCTCTTCTGTTGGGGGAGTCTGTCTGGTGACGTCGGGTAGGGGTCCTGCAGGGGTGTAAAGGCATGATTATTGCATCTGTGTGTGTCATTGTGTGCAATGGGTGGGTGACCCTGTACCCCAGTGCTTACATTCTTGTGTAGGACCTTGTGTGTTAAATGTTTAGGGGTCGGTGTGGGTATGTGTAGTGGACATGCATTGGTGATAAGTGTCCATACTTTGTTGTTGCATGCAGGGCTTGGTGTTGGGATGTGTGGTTTGTGATAGTGGGACATATGTGAGGAGTAGGAGTGATGGGGTGAGGGTGGGGGAATGTGATAGCATGCAGGTAGGGTGGGGATGAAGTACTTAAGATTTGACTTACCAGAGTCCATTCCTCCAGCTACTCCTGTGAAGGCCTCACGATGCAGTATAGCCAAGACCTGCTCCTCCCATGTTGTTAGTTGTGGGGGAGGAGGTGGGGGTCCGCCGCCAGTCCTCTGAACCGCAATGTGGTGTCTGAAGACCACGGAATGCACCTTCCCCCGTAGGTCGTTCCACCTCTTCCTGATATCCATCCCGTGTTCTTGGGTGCTGCCCCACTGTGTTGACCCTGTCCATGATTCTGCGCCATAGATCCATCTTCCTAGCTATGGTGGTTTGCTGCACCTGTGATCCGAATAGCTGTGGCTTTACCCGGATGATTTCCTCCACCATGACCCTGAGCTCCTCCTCAGAAAACCTGGGGTGTCTTTGCTGTGCCATGGGGTGGTGTGGGTGATGTGTGAGGTGGTGTGTGTTGTGATGTGTGGGGTGATGTTTAGGGGGGTGTAGTGTTTGTGTGTGGATGTGTATGTGTGATGGTGTTGTGTGCCTCTGTATGCTGGTGTGGTCTTTTCTTTGCTGTCTCTCTACTTCTGCCAAATTTTTGGTTGTAAGGGTTTGTGGGTAATGTGGGTGTGTGTTTTATATTGTATTGGGTGTGTGGGAGTGGTGTGTGTATGTGTATCAGATGTGTGTATTTGGAATTGTCCAATGTGGTAATGTTTTGTAAATGTGTGTGTATTTTGAGCGCAGCGGTTTGTACCGCCAATGGAATACCGTGGTTGAAAGACTGCCGCATGGATTCGTGGGTCATGATAGTGTGGGCGTATTCCTGTTGGCGTGGCGGTGGAGGTTTGGTTATTGCCAGTTTATCACTGGCCTTTGGTGTGGCGGACTTGTGTGGGTATCTAGACTTTGGCGGATTCTGAGCTGTGGGTCGTAATAGCTGTACCGGATTATCACGGCCGTGGTGGTGTGTTGGCAGTCTTCTGCATGGCGGTAAGCGGGATATACCGCCAATGTTGTAATGAGGGCCATAATATTTTATTACATTAGTCAAAACATTAAATAAAACTCCAATTTTAAATAAGGCTACTATATTGAAATAATATATACATTGTTCATGTCAACAATCTAAATCTCATCAACCACAAATCTGAAAAAACAAACTAAATCCATAACATAAAATAATTACAACATATAAAATACACATTTCCAATTAACAATCACATTATAGTTACACTAATAGCAAAATATAATATTTTGCTCACTGGACAAATACATTTTCCCATGACTGGGCATATCCTTACCACTTAGGGCAACTTTAGCAACACAAAAGGATGATGGACGGAGTTCTCGACAATGCAAACACCCACCCGCAGTCACAGATCTGGGTTTAATCCATCGTTCTTTTGCTCACCATGCCAGCCCAAATTGGACCCAGCCATCTGCAAATCAGTCTTGACCCAGTTCCTCATGGGAATAGTCCATCCCAAACTGCCAGGCCAGGTCCTTCCTGGACCGGAAACGTGGGTCCCGGGCTCACTGTGCCAGTGGATTCAACCTAGCCTGGCTGATCTAGGGTGATACCCTGAAACCGGTCCCAGGTTGCTTGTTTCTTGTCCATGGAGGACCTAGGCCTGGCGCCAAGGGTGGGACAGTGCAACTTTGACACAATATAAAAAACTAAATAGAATTCCAAGAGGTCTCAGATCACACTTATTTCCCACCTATGATGATCTAGATATGGATCTACTGATACGTTGGGATGAGGAATTAAAATCTAACTCTCTGAATCCAATGGATATTCTAATAGAAAATGCAGACAGGAAATTTCAGAAATTACAAATAGAGATAAATACATTAGAAAAGGAAATAGAGGAACTTAATTTAAAAACGCAACAGAAAAGAATGATGAGATTCTCAACACTATTATAGCAAATTTTCAAGAAGAAATTAGACAGAGGAAAGCAAGAAAATTAAAGGGAGATTAACAGGATTATTTAAACGGTAGAGTGTTTACCTTCTCTAGTAAATTTGATCATTTGATTCAAGGCACAATACCTAGAGCTCAATCCATTACTTTAATAAGTTCTGCTACCACTTCTAGAAGTATTCCGTCCACGAGTGATAGTGAAGCGGAAAATAATGGTACAAATAAAAATGTTATTTTACAGGAAATATGGAGGACAAAGCAAGGGAATCGGGAACAAAATACAAGAAAGGACCGAGAAAGAAAACTAGGAGAAGGAAAAGAGGAAAGAACAGTAGAACAACACACTGGTATGAAAACATGATCTTGGGATAAGAAAATGTAGATTTGTCAGCAGAACAAGAGAATATCATAATAAATCTATCCAATAAAACTTTAACACCAGATTTAATCACACTCCTAAACAGAGGGTTGGGATTTTGTCCTACGAATAAAGGAGATGTTTGTCAATCTAAAATTGATTTATTTAAGTTTGTGAGGAAATTGAAACATAAGAAATATTTTGAACTGAGTAATAAATAAAGTGATAGAACAGAATCACAGCCACACAAGAGTTTACAAAGTGATCTTTCAATATA